>NC_134089.1:135138281-135763281 GCF_000715075.1 Nicotiana tabacum
TGGTCGGTGCAAGGCCAGAAATTGGAACACATTGATTCCGCTCGTTCCCGTCCTTCGCTTCAGGGCCTGTCCCTCGGTGTGGTCAGTACTCCATACTGTCGGGCAGCGAAGCTTACACTTGTTCACTAATTATGACGGTTCACCAGGGCCTCTTTCCTCCTCCCTTTTCTGCTCACTCGTAGGGGTCGGGACCCCCACAAAGGGGGAGGGAGTCGACTGAACATCTCAGCCATTGGCGGGAATTTCGCCCGCATCCGATCCCCAATTCTTGTTCACCCCGGATGATCATGTTGGGTGAATTGTGACCTCGTACGATCGTGTCGGGTGAGCAACAGCCGCTTCGTCACAGTACTTACTTATGGGCTAACAGGTCACACTTTGGCCAAGTATCCTACAAAGAGACTCCCGAGAGCTTAGTAGCAAGACTCTTTCTACTGGCGTGGCGCTGCTGGATGCTTCTGATCAATAGAACACGAAGAGGAGGAAAAAAAAAGCTTATGATGAGCATCTATTTGAGTCGATCATTTCCAAGATCTAATTCCAGTTTTTTCTTATGTAGTGGAAACGCCTGCCAGCCAACAAGCAAAACGAGTTCTCATTCACGGATAACTAAGCTTTGACAAGGGAGAGGGGGACCAAACCATTAGGAGGAAGAAGCAGATGGAAGACAGGGTCACTTGTGAAAGAACTAGCCGAAGGGGACCATCACAGTTGGGGCGGCATTCCTGCTAGCACTACAAAAAGCTCCGGTCTTAACGCCCCTACTACTGCTGTGCAGCCTTTCCTCGGGTTCGTAGAGTCGGGTTTCCCGTTTACCCACAACGGAGGAGCCGCCCCCACCAGGCAGGCGGCCACGGGTCATAACGCACTCTTCGTGGAACTCAATCTCATTTAGAAAGCCTGATCTCTATCTTTCAGCAACTAGTATAAAAGTAGAGGTTTTCTTTTTCATTTCACTTAGCACAAGTCAACTGTTTTTTGTACTCTCGGATTCCCTTTTGTTTTTTTGTTCACTTGTACATATCTCAGCTTTTAATACAATTACCTTCAAATTCTAAAGACCTCCCCCCCCCCCCCCCGAAAAACTCATGTCAAGTATTCCATTCATCCACTCCAATACAAATGACCCATTTCTATATTTCATTAATGAGAAGCTTTTATAGCCATATCAATGTCATGCTTGTTCAAGACCCCAAATTTAATAAATCTTCATTCCTTTCTTAAACTTACTGCAGCTTTTATAGCCACACAAATGTTACTATATGTCTAAGAGTACAAATTTTATAAGTCTTCATTTCTTTCTTAAACTTAGTGTAATCAAACTACAAAGAACAAATTGGAACAGAGGGAGTATGAATTTTGCAAATTAATCCGTGAAGAAAATATTAAGATTGCAGAAGTAAGAAGAAAAAATTAAAAAAAGACCTGAAGGGCATGATTGAAGCAGCGGTAAGCTCTAAGCTGTTTGGCGATAGTCTGGAGATCTTCATGCTTAAGGGGCTTTTCTTCACGAACCCACTGGTCCAACACTGGTATGACCGAAGCACTTGAGCTTGTCGAATACAGTAGCTTGTGGTACAGAGTATCCTCTGGAGACGAGGCTGGGGTGGTATCCGACCCTTTATCTTTCTTAGACATAAATAAGGAGGCTAGTGTTTCAGGTTCAGTGGAGTATGAGGAAACCCTAGTGGAGCTGAATTTCCACCATGATTTCAGACCCCTAACACTTTGCTGAACAAGTTTCACCATCTCAGTAGAAATGCCAAAAAGTATGGCTCCCTCCTTCACTCTGAATTGTTTTTAAGTGAAAACAACTCAAAAGTAATGAATTGAACACTCTACATTTTTAACAGTTTGTTTGGGGGGTTGTTCAATATAGTGTTTTTAATTGTATTGTATTTTTTTAATTTATATAATATTTAGATATATTGTATTATTTTCTGTTATTTTATTATGTTACACACTAACAATTTAAATAATAGGTATACATTATGGATAGAGTAGTTATTAAAATAAAACTATAGTAAGGGCAAGATGAGTAAAAATAAGGTAACAACACGACTATATCAAATCGAGTGTTTCGTAAAAAAGGCACTTGCAAATACAACTTTAAAATCGTATTCATCAAATGAAGCTTTTAAATTGCATTCATCAAATGCAACTTTTAAATTTCATTCATCAAGTACTACTTATAAATCACCAAATTCAACTTATAAATCGCATTCATTAAGTGTAACTTATGACTTTACAAATGACATCTACAAAGTTCATATATGCAACTTATAACGGATTTGACTAATGCATTATAAAGTGTATTCTCGATATGCAATTTATAAAGCGCATTAACCTATCACTTATATTTCTTGCGACTCAACATGAAAAGGAGTACTAAATATAATTAATTAATATTATATATTATTTTTTACTTTTAGATTATAGCGGGAAGACAGGACGCGTTAGGTTGCCCATTTTATTAAATCTTTTAAATATATAGGTTGTGATGTACTAAACCACCCATGAGTTAAACAAGATTTTATGGTCCATTCATAACTCAAATTTGTTCTTGTCCTACACTCTCTCATTTTCTTAATAAAAAAGTATTTCAAGAATTTCACATGTAAACAGTTGATATTTGATACTAAAGCATTTTTTCCTTTTTTTTTCTTAAGTACCGGGTAAACATTGCCATTATATGACATCGTAATTTTCGTTGAGATCTTCTATTTGTTATACAAAATTAAACTTTTAAGTTCCATCTTCTCCATGATTTCTATTACACAATCCCAAGATAGTTCTTGAGATCTTCTATTTGTTTTCTAATTATTACCAAAAGATTTCATAAAAAGTTCTAGAGGTCCTCTTTTTGTTCTTGTTTTACTTTAATTCTGCACTTAGTATATGTTTGGTTTATTGGAAATGGAAATCAGCAATATTGACAAATGCAGCCATGCAGATTTGAGCTCTGTAAGTTGCTCATTATTTCCTTGTAAATTTTAGATATTTTTTGACTGACAGCAGTAGCAATGTATCTTGCACTAAATTTGTCAACTAACAACAGGGACCTGAGGAAAATTAACAACGAGGTTTCATCTGCGTAAAATCTTCCTAGTTTCATACTAGTAATGAAAACAATGTTAATCTAAGCCATAATGATTTCCTATCTGTGAATAATCTCGATCTAGTGGATTTCTCGTCTTCGTCAATTGAGATACCTTGTCATAGGTTATGTTAATCTAAGTAAAGCAAATGAATATTGGTTAGAAGCAGTGCTCAAACTTCCCTTCCTTCAAGTCTTGAGTAGTTTAGATGGACAGCTACCTGAGATAATGAAAAACTTATCATGCATTTCAGATTTTCTGCTACACTACTTTAGGATAAATGTAAAATTAAGGAAGATTCAGCCATTTAAGATAAAATTACCTGAAAGAGAGTAATGAAATACTCTGTAATTCCCGAGGATCTTGGTTTTTGTTCTGAGCTTAAGGGAAGAGAAAATTCCCGAATCCAATGTGATGTCCATGACGAAGGGCAGACCAATAAGGGCAGGCCAATCAAGACTGTCAAGGTTCTAGGTTGGCAAAGTACTTATGAAGAAGGGATGCACATGTCACCTTAGGTGAATCCTACGTCGGAATGGAAGAAGAAAGTGATGAGCTTTATAAGGCATGATACAAGTTCACATGGTATGCGTGCTTTTGGGGTTCGAGGTGGCGTAACCCAAAAAGACAAATTCCTGCGAGCCTAAGGGCAAAGCGCATAATATATGTCATGGACTTGGATCGTAACATCCAATGCTTGAAGACTAGGACAATGGAAAGCCTGCAGTCTACTAGAGAAATTCTCTTCACCAGGTTGTCTGAGGATGAACTTGCAGTTTGGGTACAATATGAAAAACATGAAGTACAAGATAGCAGAAGCAAACGGAAGAACATAAAGTACAGGTGCCGTTAACGCTGTGCATTAAGCATATGCTGATCCACCAACAAAATCACAGATCCACCAGTTACCCTTCATTTTAACCATTTCTCATATCTGTTAGAAAAATAATTTGGTAACTCAAAAAGAGATATTTAAATTGTTGTCTAGGTTCATTCTTGTTATATTATATTAATGGATCTTTATTATACTATTAATTTGAATATATTTAATGTGTGTAATAGTAAATTTGAATAGCTTTAAATATAACATTTTATTAGCTTTAAATGGCTATTATTATTTATTATGGCTATCAAATCAATTAGTTTTTTGAATGTGACCATTTGAAACATTTCATGCTTAATGGCCTTAAATATGTAATGTTTCTCAGCTTTGGTTTTATAACTATTCTTTCTTGACAGTTATATGTACATTTTGGACTATATATATAAATATATGTTTGTGTTCATTTTGAAGGTAGAAGAAAGAAAAACTTTTCTTCTATTGTGTTGGGTTGTTTTTGTTAATCTTTGTTGTTTCTGTTCCTAGTTTATACTAGAAGAGTTTGTTGAATCTTGGGGGATACGCCTAATTTTATTTATTACGGTGTAAGCGAAATATCCTTAAGGACAGTGTCATTGACACGCCTCAAGCTAAACTTTTGTTCTCCATAATCATCCATTTTTTTTCCAACAATCTTAAGGATATTTATACTATTTTATCATGGAGAACCAATTTTGACGTTGTCCAATTTATTTTTGAAAATGGGTCCTGTACTTCAAGTTTGCACAGTGGTCTTATAGAGAATACCACTCTTTATAAAAATTATTTTTGTGAGCAACGGAATATTAATCAAATTGTTGTTTCAATTTTGTGCATTATCGCATTATGGGGGATAAATTGCACCACAAAAAAAAAAGATACGTTTTTTTTATAGTATTTATATGCGCCTAAGCCTACAAAATGTAGACTTTTATTGTTATCCATTTTTTGAAAATCTTGAAAGCTCTAAGATAGTGGGTTTAAATCTATTCTTTAGTTTCAACAAATTTGAGATTTGAATTTGAAGTATTATAAATAAAAGCACAATTGATTTCTATACCCAAATCGTATAAGTTCTTTGCTAATTCTATGAGAATGAAAAATTGAATAATTTATTATACATGATAATCATTCATGTCAAATAAATTTGACAGATCTTTTTTATGGAAGGAAAGAGGATGATTAATGTGTTAGATTTTGTAAATCTTCTCTCATAATATTTGAATGTTTTACATATATTTGTTAAAGCATTTCACAATATATTAAACAACTTTTTGAGCTCTTGAATTTTGATGAATTTGCATTTATCTTTACAAATAATATATCTACCGAATTATCTTAATTAGTGAGTCATGATTTCTAGGAGTTCAACTTGAGTATATGTGTTCCTAGATCATTGCGGGTCTCCTCCATATTAGTTTGATAGAAATAATAGATAAGACCTTCATGCTCTTGTGACATTTCGGGTGAAACTATATTATTAGTCTGTTGTTTATAAATTGGTAAAACTCTTTATGAGTTGTGGAAAAGTTATCTCCTTAACCTGAAATTTTCGAAATGTGGGGGACCGTAGAGTCCAGAGTTATATATCATGTTCCTAATAAGGAAAAATGCAGGAAATATTATTTGTTAAAATTATAATGAGGCCTTACAAAGTTGAGATATTTTGTGGAAAAAAAATTATATTGGAAGATCAAAACTATGTTGTATTTTTGGCTCTGAAAAGTTATTTCATTACGGATCTCTTAGTCATTTGGGTGATGAAGAAATCATTAAATTATGATCCGCTTCCTATTGATTTGAGATATTTCTGTAGAAGTTAAAGTTGCTTCTATATTTTAGAAAATTTTATTTTGGTGCTTGACTATGGAAGATACATAAAGGAAATAAATTTTCATGTGTTGAAAGATGTTTCAAAAGGCACGGGTATAGAAGTCATGTTTTGTTTCATTTGAGATGATTTTATGCCTTATTTGAGAAATACTATGAGTTAGTATTTTGTATGTGAATCTTCCACTATATTAGAAGGATACAATGATGATATTGAATCTCTGATTCAGATGAGAAAAAACTAGCTAGTTATTGTGTGATCACCTTTTGGTGGTTGTTACGATATTGGAATTGTCTGGCAATGAGGTTGATTAAGCAACCTCTTGGTGAGTTAAACCGACAATAATTATGTCGATGAATTGTGATTGCCAAGGCACAATAGCCATTGTAAGAATATAAATCTTTCAATGGAAAGAGTAGATACATTCTCTGAGACATAATGTGATAAAGCAATTGCTTAGAGATGAGAAATTTTTTTTAATACATATTATGTGTAGTCAAAAGAGGATTTGGCCGATCCTTTGACTTATAAGTGAAACATCGAGGGGTTGAAACTTTTGACAATTTGAGATGTATCAACAATAATGGTAACCCAACCTATGTGACTGGAGATCCCATGAAGTAGGTTCATATGGGTAATAACAAGTCATTAGTTGATCAAATATGCACTATTAATATAGGTCTCTTCCTATGGTGTGTGCGTGTATATAGTGCAAGACTGCAAAGAATGTGAGGCTGAGTTATTAAACTCTTAATCCAATAATTCATAGCCTATTGTAGGTGGTGTATTGTGCTGCAGAATACACTTGATGGATGGACCTATACGAGTACGGAGTGGAGCCGCTCCTATGAAATTTGTGGCAAAATTTCTAGAGAACTTATGAAAACAGGTGCGTGCATGGCCTATTAGCGCAAAATCGCGATAAACAACAAAGTGTGTGAGGGTATAATGTGATTGATAAGACACTAAATTTACAAAAGAATTCTTGGTTCATAGAAGTTTTAAACTTCACCAATTGTTCCGTAAGTTTAATCTTATTTTATCTAGGTCTGGTTCATAGTCCAAAAGACACCAGATTCGATGCATTATGCTCATTTGTGAAAACCCAGCGAAGCTTTTTATTTTACTCTATTACTTAATATTCTTTTTGAGTTATATGGATGATTGTTAGAAAAATAATTTGGTAACTCAAAAAGAGATATTCAAATTGTTGTGTAGGTTCATTCTTGTTATATTATATTAATGGATCTTTATTATACTATTAATTTGAATATATTTAATGTGTGTAATAGTAAATTTGAATAGCTTTAAATATAATATTTTATTAGCTTTAAATGGCTATTATTATTTTATTTATTATGGCTATCAAATCAATTAGTTTTCTGAATGTGACCATTTGAAACGTTTCATGCTTAATGGCCTTAAATATGTAACGTTTCTCAGTTTTGGTTTTATAACTATTCTTTCTTGACAGTTATATGTACATTTTTGACTATATATATAAATATATGTTTGTGTTCATTTTGAAGGTAGAAGAAAGAAAAACTTTTCTTCTATTGTGCTGGGTTGTCTTTGTTAATCTTTGTTGTTTCTGCTCTTAATTTATACTAGAAGAGCTTGTTGAATTCTGGGAGATACGCCTAATTTTATTTATCACGGTGTAGGCAAAATATCCTTAAGGACATCGTTCTTGATACGCCTTAAGCTAAACTTTTGGTCTCCATAATCATCCAATTTTTTCCAATAATATCATCTCCAATTATTATACTTAGTTTTGTGCTCCAATATCTCTAATTCATGCTTTTTGTGGTTTAGACTTCATGATGAGACATTTTTCACTAATTTTTCTTTTTTGAACTAGACATTTTCCACTAAAGTTTCACATGGACAACTTATTTTGTTAACTAGAAATTCAATTCAAATCTTGGTAAACGCCGTTTGTAAAAGGCAGCTCGGTGCACAAAGCATCCGACATTTATACACAGATCAAAAAGGACCGCACATCAAGGGGTGTGATGTAGACAACCTACCCTAATGCAAGAATTAATGGCTATTTCCATGGCTTAAATCAATGACCTATAGGCCACATAGAGATAACTTTACTGTTGCTCCAAAGCTCTCCTTAGTAGGAAAGTCGAAAGATTCAAAGTTATTATGACAATTATGTAATTGTTTAAGATGGGCTTGATCTTACTTCATTGTTCTGAAGACTGAGTATGACTCACAGAAGTTCCTATCAGTAATTGAAATGATGAATTGTAGCGTAGAAAACTATTTATTAGCTCAACAATGCTAACACACATAGTTATAGCAATAATTCTAAATTAGATATTTAAACATATCCTTACGTTGTAGTACACTAATTCCGTGGGACAGACATTGAGTTCAAAATTCGCATTATTGTACCATTTGTATGGGTCAAAATCTGGTCATAGGATGATTGTTCTTACAAGGAATGATAAGGGGTCGACCAAGCCGTAATCACGCCCATGAGGCATGATAGTAAAGAGCACCTCAGTCATTGCCGGGGTCAAATCGTCGGAAAGCTTACATCGCAGAATGAGCGTGATGTTTGGCCGAGCGATGAGGGGCACAGTCATAGGAAAGCACACTGGTCAAAGACCATTGGATAAAAGAGAAAATAGCTAATATATATATATATATATAGCTATATATGGGGAGCTGAGACCAGACACGGGGGAGTGTGGCTAGCCATGAGGAGAGAATCAACAAAGGAAAATCTCTCTCTCATCAACAGCTCCTTCTCTTCCTCTCCCTTGCTTCCATGATTGTGGTGCAAGTCTGTCTTATATGTAAGCTTATCATTTACATCTAATGTATGATCATTATATCAAGAAATATTACACATTCATGTTCTTCTTCGATTTTTATATCTTATATAGTCGGATCTAGGATTAATTATGTTTGGCTAAGATTTACCTTCCATATCTCCAGTAATTAGTTCGACAAAAGGGTTTTATACTTTTTTGGTCAAACAATTTGGCACGGTTTGTGGGAATTTTTTAGCCAAATTTCTTAGTTTCCTTTAGATTCAGAACCGACGAAATGTCACTACTCACTCGAAAGAGCGGTAAGTAGGCCTTCGAGACAACCGTATCGACCTAGGTCAGGTTGCTACATAAAGTAGAAGTTATAACCAATGTCTATGCAAAATCAACGTCTCGCTTGTAACGATAGATTTTGCACGACGGATGCACGTTCAAAATAGAATCATGGTCATATGGCATGGCCACAACCCCATTTGACGTATCTACCTTATATATATGCTGACTCGCGTTCCCACCCCTTGGGAGGGGACGACAACTTACTGCACAGTTTTTGAAAGAATGGGCACATCCTGCCCTATCTTCACATTCCCCCAAACATTAGATGATTTATGAGCGATGTATGACATGTTTCCCTTGTTGTTTGTACAAATCGGACGAGATCGGACCAGGACTCGTTTTCAACACCTCAGCGAGTGAGGTGGACTCAACCCATTCGAAGACTAGACGCTGTTAACGATGGAGCCGAACACCGCCGCCAAACCTAAAGCCACCATTCGAACACTAGACGAAACGAGTAACATTACAACATCACTCCTTCTTTCACTGACTCATTAGGTCGAGGTATGGAAAATTTCATTTTGGTTTATCTTCACTCTTTTGTTGGTTTAAACAGGAATGCGAGCACTTGCATGGGCAAATGAGCATTCCAACTAGAAACAATGGAAGGGAAACTACTACAAAACAATTGGAATGTCGCCCACCTCAATTACTTCAACCTTTGAAATAGGACATCCCTCAAGTCGTGCCCTTTTTTCCTCACCCAGGTTTTGTCCCAGTTAAGTCTTATCCGGGAGATTTCTAACGAGGCGAAGAAAGGGATGTCTCGAAGTTCAAACATGATTCATCACCCCGCCTGTCGACTGCTTCCCCAAGCCGGGCGATGAAGGGACTAGATACATGGAAACTTCTCCAATATATGTATGAAACGAACATGTATTACATTCTCTAGTGAATGAAACAGAGCAACATTTTGTACTCTCCATCATAGTATTCTCCAATGAAAGCAAAGTTAAGCAAACTGGGACTCACCCAGGAAACGCACAAAAGCTAACTGGGACTCACCAGGAAACGCAGAAGCTAATAAAAACTGGGATCCCCCAGGGAACACCCAATATTCTCTAGTAAAAACACAACCGAGCACGCCAGGACTCATCCCGACGTACGCATAAACAGTATGGCGACCTATAAAAGTTCTCCAAAATCTACGACAATGAAACAACGGGTTAACATTTCGACCTTAACTCGAAATAACACCCCCACAGCCAAAGGCCATTGCCAAAAGAAGATTTTGACCTCACTCGAATTACAACGGGTTAACATTTCGGCCTTAACTCGAAATAACACCCCCACGGCCAAAGACCATCGCCAAAAGAAGATTTCGACCTCGCTCGAATTACAACAGGTTAACATTTCAACCTTAACTCGAAATAACACCCCCACGGCCAAAGGCCATCACCAAAAGAAGATTTCGACCTCGCTCGAATTACAACAGGTTAATATTTCGACCTTAACTCAAAATAACACCCCCACGGCCAAAGGCCATCGCCAAAAGAAGAATCTGACCTTGCTCAAAATATAACGGGTTAACATGTCGACCTTAGTTCGAAATAAAACCCTTACGGAACTAACCATCGCCGAATCAAATAGGTCCTATTTCGATTTTACTCGAAATAATGCATTTATGGCCACCTGCCATCGTCAAAAAGAAAATGTTCGAACTCGTGCAAATAAAAGTCAGAAATTGACTTTGCTCCCTACGGCGACGCCAAGTTCTACCCCGCTCGAATACATATGAAAAAGTTGACTTCGCCTAAATCGGCAAGTTTGAACTCAATCCCACTTGAATGACCAAGTCGAAACCGACTTTGTCCAGAATGGCGAAACTGAATTCAACTTCATTTGAATCAAGGGTGATTCCGCCTAAAGCGACAAATCAGATGTCAATATCGCCCGAATACGCGAGTTCAAAGAAATTCCATTCGGACTTATACGACGAGACCCTACTCGATCCGATCAAGGTCGGACTCCCAAATCGAATAATCAGGGACTCGCCACGCAAAAATCCGAATGTATTCGCCAAAACAAAAAGATGTAACAAACAAGGGGAAGGGAAAGAAAATCAAAGGATATACAAAAGCGAAACAACTTTCTTATTTATATATACGTGCGCAACAGCCGCACCTTACACAAGGCCAGAACGAGCCCAATAAAAAAAAAGAGACGAAAATGAAGAACAAAGAGAATATATACTAAAACAGCAATAACTTGTCACTCAGCATCATCACCGCCATTCTCCCCATCATCATCTTCAAGAAACTCCTCCTCAATATCAGCATCCTCGCCGGCCTTTGGTGTCGCAGGATCGTAATCGTAGTTGACACGAGCCTCTCGTGCCTTCACCCAAGATCCTTCATAAGTAGCCTCAGAAACATTGCCCACCTCCCACAAACCCTTGTATATGTCTCGTTGAGCCTCGGCATGAACCTAAAGCTCATGCAAGTGGCGAGGAATAGCGGCGGAGGCAGATTCAACTTGGGTCAACAATTGCGCCTTTTCAGCCTTAAGGATTGCGACTCGATCTCCCAAGTTTGAAGCTTCCTGGTCTATCTCACCAATGCACTCTTTGAGCCTTGCCTCCCTTAGCGTGGACGTTTCCCTCTTGGACTCCTGCTCAGATTGAAGGACGCTGATGGTATCCTCCAACGCTGCCGCTCTGGCTAAAGTCGATGCTCGAGCGTTCTTGGCATTTTCCAACTCGGCTACTTTTCTCTCCAGCTCGGCTAGCTTCCTTATCCACTCTGCACTTAAAGCTTCAACTCTGGCAGCATTCTGATCGAGTTTAGCTTGCAATGACAGCACCTTCGCCTAAAGGTGCTCACACTCTGCAGCGACCCCCTTTCCCAACTTAAGTTCTTCGTCCTTAGCACGAAGTAGCTCCTTGAGCTCACTACACTTGCGGATGGACTGCATCAGCTCCTGATCCTTTTTTTTCTAGCTCCTCCCCGAGAGATTGATTGCCAGTGCTTGCTCTGAACTGCTCATGCATCTCACGACATTTGTTGACCCGAGTCTCGGCCTCGCGAGCACTCTCGATCACCAGCATGTAAGACTAAAAATAAAGAAAAAAGTCGGTGAAGGCCAAGGCCCAAAAAAGGGGGAAGGGAGGGAAAAAAACAAAGAGAAGAAACTTACCCTCAGGCCCATCGCAGCCACTTCATGTGATAATTCGACGTCACTGATGTCCTGGAGAGCCGCACACTCTGCGGCAGAGCATAGAAGGTCGAATTGCGGCACCAAATCCACAGTGTCTCGCAGAAGATTGAGGTCCGATAGAATCTCGAGTATTCGGGAAGGACCTCCCGCTTCTACCACAGTTCGGGTAAAAACCTCCTCGAACATCCTAACATCATTAGGATCGAGGTCAAAGTCAGACTCGTAATTGATAACTAGGGATTCTAGTCTAGTTTATGCTCCTTTTTGCTTGAGTTTTGGACTAAAATGTGTACAAGTATTCCCCAAAAGCTAACTTGTTGTGCTTGTCTGCAGTGTTTGGTCAAAAAGGGACAAAGATGTCATAACCAGCTAAAAAAAGGAGTGAAACCTGCACAAGTTCAAAACTAAGTCAAAGCAGCGCTACAACGGAAAATCCACCATGGATGTAGAAGACCCACCGCGGTCCTCGGTGGTAAGGATTCAGAGAGTTTTCATTTTTGGAATTCAAGCTACCGTGGTCCGCTGTGATTTTATGCGGCAGAGGTGCCTCCACTACGACTGCGGTCAATTTACCGCGGTCCACAGAAAAGGAGTTCAGGGAACCTGCAGTTGAGCCAAATATTGAAGATCGTGGTCCGCGATGGATTTTATGCAGCTGCGGTAGCCTCACCACTGCAGCGGTCCATTTTTCGTTGTCAGCGGTACCTCCATCAGGGACATTTTTGTCTGGAAAATTTAGCTGTGTATAAATACTTTCTTTTCAGATTTTTAGGTCATCTTACGTTAGCTGAGCACGTGAAGCGCCGTTTATGTCTATTTTGAGTAATTTTGTAGCTTACTTAGCAATTAATCTTAGTCTTTGATCTTGTAATTACAATTTATGTATTATTCTTCATCTTAATCTATGATTTCTTCTTCAATTATGAGTAGCTAAACCCATTAGCTAGGGTTAGGGTTGTGGCTCAACCCTAGTGTGGATATTTAATGGGTCTCTCTTTTTAGGGCTTAGATGCTTATGGGTGATGGATATTTGGTCTGATTTATGCTTTTTATGTTGAATTAGTGGTTGCAAATACTAATTTGTGCCTTTTTAACTTAGGCTCTTCTTGAGAAAGAGAGACTAGTCTAGGAATTTCAGGCCAACAAGGAATTGAGGTGTATTCAAGAGGTTGATAGCCCCAATTAAAGGGTAAACCTAGAGATAGTAATAACCGACTTGAATTTAGCTTGCATTGTGTAAACACCCAATTGGGCTTGAGAAAGCCAATTAGGGCAAAGTCACTCAAACTACTGAGAGGTATAGAGTGAGTAGTTTCGTGCATTGGCTATATCACGATCCCAACTATAACATTATTGCCCTAAGTTTGAGATCCTGTTAGATACTCATCTAGGAGAAAGTCACTTCCTTAGTGCCTCTTTATCCATTTAGAAAACTCTACAAAAATATCCATTTAGCTTAATTTCTTGCATCACTAGTATTAAATTTAGAAGTAACAAATAAATAAGAATGATTGGAAGTGCAATTAAAAGCACTACACATTGCTAGATTAGATAGGAATCCAACTCCAAATATATCTAGCTCCCTGTGGATTCGATCCCGACCTTCTCGGGTAAAAGCTACATCGATCTCTCTTGTCACTCTGTAGTAGTGTAGGGTTGGACCCGATCACTTTTTGGCACCGCTGCTGGGGAGCTAAACGGTTTTGGATATCTATCTGAATAGTTTTGTGTTTTGTTTTTCTTTCCTTCTGTGTTACTAATTTGTGTGCGTCATCAATTCAGGTACAAAATGACGAATAATGATAATCTTGGAAATGTTATTCTGATGGAGGATGTAGATAACAATATTGATGATGAGGTACCTATAGTGCCTCAAGCTCAAAGGAGAGGCTGCCAGGACAATGATATTGTTCCAGACCCTCCCCCGCCTCCTCCAAGAGTCGTTCCTCGGGTGCTTCCAAACGAGGGATATGCTAGTGCAATTGTCCCACTCCGGATCCAGGCGGGCAATTTCCAAATTACAAATGTGATGTTGACTTTGTTGGAGCAGCGAGGGTATTTCACAGGTGCCCCCCATCAGAATGCATATAAACATCTCAAGGGCTTTGTGGATACGTGTTGGGGAAGCAAGCAAACAAATGTGTCAGAGGATGCATTGCAGTTGAGATTATTCCCTTTCTCACTTACAAGGAAAGCTTTGGACTGGCTTGAGAGGCTTCCTAACCATTCTATCACAACATGGGATGGGTTTGCTGATAAGTTCATAGCCAAGTTTTTCTCACCGGGACATATGGCGGCATTGAGGGATGAAATCTTATCATTCAAATAGGAACTAAATGAGCCCCTTCATAAAATCTGGGATCGATATAGAACTATGTTCAAGGAATGCCCCAACAATGATATGACTGAGGCAATGATTCAGCAGACATTTTATCGGGGTATAAACATGGCCAATTAGTGTATGGTGAACCAGTTAGCAGGGGGTAATTTCATGAAGTTGCCTTATGCTGAGGCTTGTGATATTCTTGATAAGATGGCTGGTACTTCTTCAACTTGGCAAAGTCGAGCTAATGTGCCACAGGGTGACCCCACTTTCATTCACTTGCACAAAGAGCTCTATGACCATGGCCAAGCAATAGCAAAGTTGACTACAATAGTGAACCAGTTGACAAAAACTCAGTTACAAAAAGTTCAAGCCCCTAGACAAGTTAATGCTATAGAAGGTGTCAACATGTTGGTCAACAAGAGGCGACAAAGAGGTCAAAAAGGTCAAAGTAGTCCGGATCAATATGACCAAGGTAGTGGTGGTTTCAATTAAGATGAGGGCTATGATGAGCATAATGAAGAAGTGCAGTATGTGAACAATTACCAAGGACAAAGGGGCAATACTCCTAACCAACAACAACAGTGGAAGTCCCAAGGCAACTAGGGGAATCAAAACCAACAAGGAAATAGCTACTGGGGGAACAACAATCAAAATTGGGGCAATCAGAACAACCAGGGCAACTGGAGTGGCAACAACAACAATTGGGGAGGAAACAACAACCAAGGGGGTTGGAATAATAGCAATCAAGGAAATCGGGGGCAAGGCTTCCAAAGACCTCCGATGTATCAACAAACAAACAACCCTCCTCCATTTTTGTCCCAAGGTCCTAGCTCGTCAAATAATGAGATGGGAAGGATCGAGATGATGTTTGAATAAATGATGAAAAAGAACGCCGACTCTGATGCTCAGTTGGCGTCCCATAATACTTCGATCCGAAACTTGGAGGTTCAACTTGGCCAAATTTCGCAATCTTTGAATACTCTCCCTAAGGGGGCTCTACCTAGTGATACGGTAGTAAACCCGAAGGGTGGGAACAATACTAGGCATGTAATGGCGGTGATTACTAGAAGCGGACGAGGTAGTGAAGTGAACACTTCCAAGCAAAAGAAAGTTGTGAATGATGAGGTTGAAATGCAAGATGATGATATCCCTTTAGTTGATGAGCAAGTTAGTGAAGAGAAAGTGAATGCCTAAGTGAGGATTGATATTCATGATAATGAGGTGGAGGCTCAAAATGACATGAATCAGTCTAGGAAATACGTGATAGACATGTCGGAAACGGTAGTGCCCAAGGCTAAAACTCCTTTGCCAAGGCCTCCTCCACCTTACCCTCAAAGGCTTGCGAATCAAAAGAATGAGAACTAATTTAAGAAGTTCATAGAGATGATGAAAAGCTTGTCAATCAATGTTCCATTAGTGGACGCTCTTGAACAAATGCTGGGTTATGCCAAGTTCATTAAAGACTTGGTGACTAAAAAGAGATCCATGGATTGTGAGACCATCAAAATGACTCACCAAGTAAGTGAAATTGTGCACTCAATGGCTCCAAAGCTTGAATATCCCGATGCTTTCACTATTCCATGCACGATTGGGAGTGCAGATTTTGCAAAGGCATTATGTGACTTGGGATCGAGCATCAATTTGATGCCTTACTCCGTCTTCAAAACTTTGGGTGTTGTTCAACCACGACCTACTTCAATGAGGTTACAAATGGTGGATAGAATAATGAAGAGGCCGCTTGGTATTATTGATGATGTTCTTGTTCGGGTGGAGAAGTTCATTTTGCCTGCTGACTTTGTGATTTTGGACTGCGAGGTTGATTATGAGGTTCCGATCATATTGGGAAGACCTTTCCTTGCAACTGGGAAGGCCTTAGTTGATGTGGAAGTAGGGAAACTCACCTTCCGGGTGGGTGGTGAGAAAATGGTCTTTCATGTGTGCAAATCAATGAAGCAACCCAACAGTACAGAAGTGTGCTCTTTTGTGGATCTTGTCATGGAAGTCATAATTGATGATACTAGTGCAATGATCAATGTGGAGGACCCTCTAAAAGTGGTATTGTTGAACCTTTATGTCAATGAGGATGAAGGCCGGGTGGAGTGTGTCAATGCTTTGCATGGAATGAGCTCTTACTCTTATGAGCCTCGTAAGCTCTCTTTGGATTTTGAGAATAGAAAGACCCCACCAATAAAGCCCTCAAACAAGGAACTTCCCGTGTTGGAATTGAAGTTGTTGCCTCTACACCTCAGGTATGAATTCTTAGGCCCTCGTTCAGTTTTGCCAGTTATTCTTTCCTCTTGTCTTACTAACATGCAGGTAGATGCCATATTGGCGGTGCTCCAAAAATAGAAGAAGGCAATTGGATGGATTCTAGCTGATATCCGGGGATAAGCCCCGCCTTTTACATGCACAAGATTATTCTTGAAGATGATTCCAAGCCCTCCGTGGAATATCAAAAGAGGTTGAATAAGGCTATGCAAGAGATTATCAAAAGGAGGTGATCAAATGGTTGGATGTAGAGGTTGTGTACCCCATCTCAGATAGTTCTTGAACTTAGCCGGTGCAATCTGTGCCGAAGAAGGGTGGTATGACAGTGGTTACTAATGCACAAAATGAGTTGATTCCCACCAAGACTATCATCGGATGGAAGGTGTGCATGGACTACCATAAACTGAATAAAGTGACCCACAAGGATCACATCTCATTGCCTTTTCTTGACCAGATACTAGATAGACTTGTTGGGCGGGCCTTCTACTGTTTCTTGGAAGGGTACTTCGGGTACAACCAGATTTTGATTGCTCCGAAAGATCAGGAGAAAACAATCTTCACTTGTCCGTATAACACCTTTGCCTTTTCTAGAATGCCATTTCGGTTGTGTAATGCACCGGCTACATTTCAGCGATGTATGATGGACATATTTATCGACATGGTGGAGGACATTTTGGAGGTGTTCTGGACGACTTCAGTGTTGTGTGTGACTCGTTTGATGAATGTTTGAAAAATCTTGACAAGGTGTTGGCCCGGTATGAAGAGACCAATCTTGTGCTTAACTGGGAAAAATGCCACTTTATGGTCGAGGATGGCATTGTCCTCGGCCATAAGATTTCAAAGCATGATATAAAGGTGGACAAGGATAAAATTGAAGTGATCTCAAAGCTTTCTCTTCCTACTTCAGTCAAGGGGGTTAGAAGTTTTCTTGGGCATGCACGGTTCTACCGAAGATTTATCAAAGACTTTTCTAAGGTAGTGAATCCTTTGTGCAAGTTATTAGAAAAAGATGCCAAGTTCATGTTTAATGAGGAATGTATGCAAGCTTTTGAACTTTTCAAGTACAAATTGACAACCACTCCCATTATTACCGCACCCAATTGGAGCTTACATTTTGAGATCATATGTGATGCAAGTGACGTTGCAGTTGGAGCGATCTTAGGTCAAAGAGACAACAAGATGTTTCACCCGGTGTATTATGAAAGCAAGACAATGAATGATGCTCAAGTGAACTACACGGTGATGGAAAAATAGGTGCCAACAATTATGTTTGCAATGGAGAAATTTAGGGCTTATCTCATGAGGGCCAAGGTGATAGTTCATACTGACCATGCAGCACTTTGCTACTTGGCGACAAAGAAGGATTCCAAGGCGATATTGATGAGATGAGTTCTATTACTTCAAGAGTTTGACCTTGAGATTGTTGATCAGAAAGGGAGTGAAAACCAAGTGATAGACCACGTATCCCACTTGGAGGAGGAGGGGAGGCCTTGTGATGGCCTTGAAATTAATGATCCATTCCTTGATGAGCAACTTCTCTCTATATCTGTGAATAGCATGCCTTGGTTTGCAAATGTTGCCAACTTTCTTGTGACCGGTATTGTTCCATGTGAGCTCTCTTCTAACCAAAGGAAGAAGCTCAAATGGGATAGCTTGGAATACTATTGGGATGAGCCTTATTTGTTCAAAATTTGCAATGATGGTGTGATCCGAAGATGTGTTCTGGAAGAAGAGCAACTGAGTATTCTTAATTCTTGTCATTCCTCTCCTTATGGTGGTCACCATGGTGGGGCAAGGATAGCTTCAAAGGTGCTTAGCTGTGGATTCTATTGGCCTACATTGTACAAGGATGCAGGTGATCTTGTGAAGAGATGTGATGAGTGCCAGAGAGCTGGCGAAATTTGAAAGAAGGATGAAATGCCTCTCACCACTATTCTTGAGGTTGACATATTTGATGTGTGGGGCATCGACTTCATGGGACCTTTTGTAAGTTCATGGGGTAACACATACATTCTGGTGGATTTTGATTATGTTTCCAATTGGGTTGAGGCCGTGGCTTTACCCAACAATGAGGCCTGGAGTGTTGTGGCTTTTCTCAAGAAGAGTATCTTTACTCGGTTTGGCACTCATAGAGCAATCATCAGTGATGGGGGTTCTCATTTATGCAATAAGGCATTTGATACTCTACTTGCAAGGTATGGTGTCAATCATAAGGTTTTAACCCTTTACCATCCTCAGGCTAGTGGGCAAGTTGAGGTCTGCAACAGGGAGATTAAGAGCATATTGTCAAAGACCGACCGACTAGTCCAAGAAATTGGATGATGCTTTATGGGCCTACAGGACTACTTATAAGACTCTGATTGGTATGTCTCCGTACCGGTTGATGTTTGACAAAGCTTGCCATCTACCGGTTGAGTTAGAGCACAAGGCCATGTAGGCTTTTAGAAAGTTAAATCTTGAATGGTTGTAGCAAATCTTCGGGTGGAGCAACTTAATGAGCTTGATGAGTCCGGTTCCATGCCTATTCCAGCTCGTCCTTGTATAAGGAAAAGATGAAATACTTATATGACAAATATGCTCGTGGCAAGGAGTTCAAAGTAGGTGATTTGGTTCTCTTGTTCAACTCCCGGTTATGACTGTTTACGGGAAAGCTTAAGTCAAAATGGAGTGGACCTTTTGAGGTGGTGCTTGTGACTCTGTTTGGTGCTCTTGATTTGAAAAACAAAAATGGTAAGATATTCAGAGTTAATGGGTATAGAGTCAAGCACTATCTTGGCAAGTTTGATGATGGCCACGTGATGGCAATGATCCATCTCAAGTGATTGATGGTAACTTTCGTCGTGTTGCGACGTTAAATCAGGCACTTCTTAGGAGGCAAACCATGTGTTTTTATTTTTGTTTTTCTTTGATTTTCCTCTTAGTATAAGATTTATTTTTGGACTAACTGGTTGTGAGATGTGTATAGGGATGTTTGATGCAGTGCGGGACTAAGCTGGAAAAATGTGTCACTCTCTGAAGTTTGGACCGCGGTTGCGCTCTTTTTTTTTGCGGTCCGCGGTGGCCTTATCGCGGGGGTGGAATTTGATTGCGGTCAGCGGTGCTAAACAATCCAAATTGGGGGTTCTCTAAAGTTTCAACCGCTGTCGCGGTGCATTTTTCACGGTCAGTGGTGGCTTATTGCTGTCGCTGAGCATTTTTCGCGGTCCGCAGTGGTCTCAAAGCAACAACTCTTCTGAACTTCACAACCGCGGTCCACAGTGAATTTACCACGGCTGTGGTAGGTAAGAATATGTGGGTCCCAGGGCATATCTATAAATAGAACCATAGGGCCCCCTTTTACACTTTTTGCTCTTTGCATTCTCAAACAACATAGACTACCGTTCACTCACACCCTAACTTACACAAACACAAGAACTAAGCTTAATTTGTTTCACATTTCACATCTGGTAATTTTAATCAACCCTTAGTCTTTAATTTTGTTTTTATTTTCTTTTAAATTGATAGTTATTACTTCTTCCTCTTCCTTTTTCTTTCAATGTAGACTTAGGGTTCCATAGTGTTAATTAGATTAGGTTTCAATTGGTTAGAAATTGTTATTAACTACCTAGCGGGATTGATAATGTGTTGATTAATGCCAAAATGCATGAAAAATTAGAAACCCTAGGTGTTGAGCCCTAATTTGACCTCCGCAGTCCGCAGTTATCTTTGTTTTGTGAGATTATTAAGTTCTGATAACTGCGGTCAGCGGTGGCATTTTCCGCTGACAGTTGTGCCTCTCTGCGGCCGCGATGGGTTTTCTGTGGTCTGTGGTGCATCTGAATCAGAGAGTGGGTAGTCTGAATCCCATACCTCCGCGGCCGTGGTTGATTTTTCGCAGTCCGCGGTACAGCCTTCGAGGCCACGATCCTTTTTTTGCGATCCGCAGTTTGTTGTTTTGTCTTGCACTGTCAACTGCTTTTCTGCACTACTTCTTCTAGTCTTTGCACTAACAAGTTTCAAATGATTATACTTGCAGACAATGGTTAAATCTAGAGGAGGTGGTGACAAACAAAAGGGTAAAGTAGAGTCATTATGGGGTAGGGGACGAGGCATGATTAAATTGACCCTAGCAGTTCATAAAGCAATTGGAGAAACCAGTCAGAGTTGCAGATAGAGCTACTTCCCATTCTGAGGGAAGTGAGTACTTGCTATCCCGGGAGACATCAGAGTCTGATTCAATGCCCGAATATGTACCCAACTTTCCGGAGAGACACATGTTGAGAGATGCACCTAAACCTCCAGACTCTCCTACTGCTCGTGCTTCAGTTCATATTGGTTCTGAGTCATCTAAGGTCTCAGCAGAGAGCAGTGATAGTTCAGCTTCAACCTCAGCTACACCTTCGTCACCTGGACAGGATGTGGATGCTGGGTTACTGAATGAAGAAGGAGGGGGTGTGCCTCAAACTGGGGGTGTGGAAAGAACTAGAAACCCCGAGGTGTGGCTAAAGCAGTTCGTTAGTGAACTGGCTTATCATAAGTTTCAGGAGTGGTGGCCTCTAAGATCGCTTATTCATGAGCGTTAGTTCATAGAGAGGGATCTCCTGCCGCACAACCCCAATGTGAAACAATAATTCAATGAACGAGTGGGGTGGGATTACTTCACTAGCAGGGTATCAGAGGCAAATGATCACTTAGTCAAGGAGTTTTACGCCAATCTTTGCACATCAAGAAGGATACCAAAGTGACTAAAGTGTGGAACTTGAAAGTGAAGTTTGATGGGAAGACAATAAATGAGTACCTAGGCTTTAATGAGGAAGATAAAGCATTGTACATGGAGAAGGTGACACTTAATGAGGCAGCTCGTCCGTGGTTGGCATCATATCTGGATCTCCCAGGCACCACCCAACATGGTTGATAGCAGGGGTTCCTATCTTGAGGAACACCCTAAACTTTGAGGCGAAGGGTTGGGAGACTTTTGTATACAGCAGGCTAGACCCCACCACCCATGAAAATATCTTGCCGGTCTCCAGGGCAATATTAGTGGCAGCTATTATGGAAGGCTTCCCGATCAATATCAGGAATTTCATGTCTAGGATGATCACCATAGTGGTCAATAAGGGTGACAGATCGTATCCCTTCCCGAACTTCCTCACAATGTACTTTGAAGATCAGGAAGTGGAGAAAAGAAACTTTGATATGAAGGTGAAACCCAAAATGGCATTTTCATGGTACAACCTCAAGTGTACGGACAACCCCAAAGCTAAGGGATCCAAGGGCAAAGCCACTACTTCTACTGGTCAGTCTAAAGAGCCAGCAATGGTAGTCACTCCTTCACTGCCTCCCACTTCCATACCAGAGCCTGCCCCGGACTATCTACTTCTACTCCTCTAGATATTCCATCCTCTTCACCATACCCATTGACTGCCCATAGATTGAGCCAAACACTCTCCAGTATCAATAACTGGATGCAGGCAGCAACTTCTAAACTATCTGTGCTATCTAGTTCAGTGGCAGCCCAGTCAATGCCCCCAAAGCCGCAGGTGCCAGCTTTAGTAGAGGATACTCTCAAGGAGATTCTGAACAACCAGAAAAAGCTCCTTGATAACCAAAGGCTGATAATAGATGCTCTTGCTGATCAAGGGAAAACACTTAAAGAGCTAAGCAAATACACAAAGAAGCTAAAGAAGACGCGAGCATTGAAGGAGTTGGTTAAGGAATTTAGGGGAGAATTGGAGAAGATGAAGGCAGCTGACAATTTGTCTTTAGAGCTACTATTGCATGATCAGCCTCCAGCAACTCAGACAGAGCAGGAGATTGAGAGAGCTCCAAAGAGGAGGAGGATGATCCCCCATGTGGATGATGTTGAGATTGAGTTGGAGGAGATGGAGGGTGTTGCTTCTGGCCAGCCACAGGCCCCCAGGACAGATGATTCAGGTGCCCAGCCACAGGATCCCGTGCTACCACAAGACCCCACTCAGTATATAAAGTTACTCTCATGTATATATTCATCCCTTCTTATGTATATTCATCTAAACCCCCCTTTTGTACATATTTAGTTTACTTTCCGCAGTTTACTTCATAGCTTGTGTTGCAATTTCCTTAATAGTATAGCTTTTTATTTCATTTAATAGCTTCTTTTTTGGTTCGTAGCTTCTTATTTACAATTTTGTGTGATCAATAAGCCTTTGGTTTTCTTAATACCACGGTTCTTTCTAATGGTGGAGTTTGTGTAAACCGGGTGGCTCTTCCCGATGATAGATGGCATGACAACCTTCTTAAGGGTTTGAGTCTGTTTTTCTTTTTGTTTTTGTGTAAATAGTAGTTAGTGAGCAATGGTGCCTCAGGCAAAGCTTCACTTGGTCCTAACACATTTACCTTTGACCTTATGGTTAAAAACAAATTGTTGTGTATAAGATGGTGATAGTTGTAACCTTGAGACTCTTGTGTTGGCTAAACAATCATCGAATGGTTTCTCGGAACCATGTCTGTTGCTCAAATCTTAGCTAAGGTTGTTGTGGGACCTCGACTCTGTTTCTTTAGCAATCCTATAGCTTGTGTGGTGAGGTATTGATTTGCAAGTCCAAGTCCTGTGCCAATAAGTCAAGAACTTGCCCTGAATGTTTGTCTAGGCGAAATCCTAAGTGTAGCTCGACTTGAGAAGTGATTATAAGCTCTCTTTGATCCAAATTGAGACTTGAAAACATCCATAGCCTACCAATGATGACATCCTTAGTCAACCCCGTTGAGCCTTAGCCCTTATTCTTTCAAAAACCATGATATAAACCTTTATCCATTCTAAAATTATCCTCTCTTGGCACTCTATCTTTCCTTAGCACAAGGCAAAATCATAAGTTTTGGGGGGGGGGAGACGAGGAATGCAAAAGTGATAAAAGGTAAAAAATGAAGAAAAGGAAAGGTAAAGAAACAGAAAAAGAAAGAAAAGCCAAAAATTCAAAAAGAAAATGAACAATGTAGAAGAAATGAAGGGATTCAACAAAAGCAAAAGATGAAAGGCATGGAAAGATTAGAAAGGAGAAAAAGGATTGAAATGAACAAGAAAGAGTGACAGTGTGCTTCTCTAGACCCTAAAGAAGAAGTAAATGACTCAAAGAGTCAAGAAAATATGTGCCAAAATGAAGCAAATGAAGTGCTTAAGGGAAGATGAAACCTTCTTAGACCAATATATCCTACCTGAACCAAAAGCCTTCATTAAATTCCTACAAAAGCCCTATATGATCTTGAGTTGAGTGAGCTTACATTAGTGGTGACTCACATAAGGGGCAAGCTTATGGTACTTAGACCCGGACTTGTGACCTTCCTTTGAGAGAGGTGAGTGTATTTTCTACAATCCTCGTTCGGAATTATACAATCTAAAAGTGAGGTTTGCTTATGGAGAGTTGAGGAGTATGAGTTTGGGTTCCACAGCGACCAATGTAACAGAAAGAGTTTCCTTGATGAGTTGAGTCAACTCTTGATGCTTTTGTGTCGCACTATAGCCATGGTGCTAAAAAGTTGTGTATTGTTGATAATGCATTTGAATTGAGGGTAATTGTTAGTCCCAATTGATTCTTAATGAGGTTACTTTAGGACAGCTAAATTTTCCTTTCTTTTATCTTAAGGAGGTGGGAATTACTTTGTTTGCTTGAGGACAAGCAAAAGCTTAAGTTTGGGAGAGTTGATACCTAGGGATTCTAATCTAGTTTATGCTCCTTTTTGCTTGAGTTTTGGACTAATATGTGTACAAGTATTCCTCAAAAGCTAACTTGTTGTGCTTGTTTGCAGTGTTTGGTAAAAGGGACAAGGATGTCATAACTAGCTAAAAAAAGGAGTGAAACCTGCACAAGTTCAAAACCAAGTCAAAGCAGCGTTACAACGAAAAATCCATCGCGGATGCAGAAGACCCACCATGACCGCGGTCCTTTTATCGCGGTCCGTGGTGGCAAGGATTTAGAGATTTGTCATTTTTGGAATTCAAGCTACCGCGGTCCGTGGTGATATTATGCGGCAGCGGTGCCTCCACCGCGACAACGGTCAGTTTACCGCGGTCCGCGGAGAAGGAGTTCAGAGAACCTGTAGTTGAGACAAATATTGAAGACTCCGCGATAGATTTTATGCGGCCGCGATAGCCTCACCGCTGCACCGCTCCATTTTTCGCTGTCAGCGGTACCTCCGTTAGGGGCATTTTTGTCCGAAAAATTTAGCTGTGTATAAATACTTTCTTTTCAGATTTTTAGGTCATCTTACGTTAGCTGAGCACGTGAAGCGCCGTTTTTGTCTATTTTGAGTAATTTTGTAGATTACTTAGCAATTAATCTTAGTCTCTTATCTTATAATTACAATTTATGTATTATTCTTCATCTCAATATATGATTTCTTCTTCAATTATGAGTATCTAAACCCATTAGCTAGGGTTGTGGCTCAACCCTAGTATGAGTATTTAATGGGTTTCTTGTTTTAGGGCTTAGATGCTTATGGGTGATGTATATTTGGCCTGGTTTATGCTTTCTATGTTGAATTAGTGGTTGCAAACACTAATTTGTGCCTTTTTGACTTAGGCTCTTCTTGAGAAAGAGAGACTAAGTCTAGGAATTTCAGGCCAACAAGGAATTGGGGTGTATTCAAGAGATTGATATCCCCAATTAAAGCGTTAAACCTAGAGATAGTAATACCCGACTTGAACCAATATTGTTTGCACAAAAAGAACACCCAATTGGGCTTGAGAAAGCCAATTACGGAAAAGTCACTCAAACTACCGAGATGTATAGAGTGAGTAGTTTCGTGTATTGGCTATATCACGATCCCAACTATAACATTATTGCCCTAAGTTTGAGATCCCGTTAGATACTCATCTAGGAGAAAGTCACTTCCCTAGTACCTCTTTACCCATTTAGAAAACCCTAAAAAAATATCCATTTAGCTTAATTTCTTGCATCAATAGTATTAAATTTAGAAGTAACAAACAAACAAGAATAATTGGAAGTGCAATCAAAAGCACTACACATTGCTATATTTGATAGGAATCCAACTCCAAATATATCTAGCTCCATGTGGATTCGATCCCGACCTTCTCGGGTAAAAGCTACATCGACTACTCTTGCCACTCTGTAGTGGTATAGGGTTGGACTCGATCAGTAATCATCAACCACGACACCTTTTCCCCTCTCTGCGACTGAAGTAGAGGCGCGATTCGGCCTGGATGATGAAGGACCGCCCAAGACAATGACGACAGTATTAGGGATATATCTCTCTGCCACACTAGTCTGTTGATCGCTTACGACAGGCACAACCTCTACTATCGGGTTGACCTCTACAACCAGGTTAGCACCACTGTAAACTTCAGACACCGCCAAGGGAGGGTCGCCCCCTAAAGATGCTTCAATTGGAGGAGCCACTTCTAACTTCACTCATCGTCTCTTCGACGAGCCCTCTCCACTATTATCACGGGAAGATTCGCCCATTGAACGGACGGTAGGAGCCGGAGTCTCAGGTCGAGGAGTTGCCTCCGTGGGCACGGCCCCGGTCGTAGGAGCAGATTGGGTAGTAGACCTCGATGTAGGCCGGTAGCAGCCCTTGGCGCGGGCCGGGTAGGAGGTTCCAGTTGACGGAACGCAAGCAGAAGGGCCCTCGCCCTTCGCACCCTTCTTGTCAGCAAAGAAAGACATTCATACTATGACGAAATCGAACTATAAGGCAAAGAAACAACATTTGTAGCGGGCCAACTCACCAATAAGAGGCTTACGCCCATATCTTTCATAGAAGGATGCCCACTAGCGAACCCCCATTGTATGGGGAAGAATGGCATTTACCCACTCACGGATGTCGTTGACTGGCGGGGGAGGCAGTCTTTGGATCCGAAAGTAAAAACAAATTAGCAATGTCACCTAAAGAAGAACGATCGACCATACCTCGAGAGGACACACAAAATTAACAAAGGAAAACTTACGTGCGAAGTTCCACGTCTCAGGGAACCCTGCTGAGTCCGCAACAAGGTGCTCCGTCTGCACATAAAAATAGCTTTCCCAGAAGCGGTGATTATCCTTATCGTCCATCTTCACCACCAAACTCTTTATTCCTCGATGGTGCATGTGGATCATCGTGCCTCAAATAAATTGAGGGGCAAAAACATTAAAAGCTTGTATGTGTACGGCGAGCTCCACATACTTGAGAAGCATGATGAAGAGCTTGTATGTGTACGGTAAAAGCTGACCCAGGCACATTTCGTAGAAGCGGCAGGAATCTATCACTAGAGAGGGCAGAGGAAGCGTATACCCGACAACAAAAGGATACGCATAAAATGCGCAATACCCTGGGCAGTGCAAATGTACAATGTCCGTCCCCATTACTGGCACCATTTTGATATGGCTTGGAATTCACCATCTATCTTAAGCGCAACTATCGCCGCTTCATCAATGGTAGAGGGTACAGGTTTCGATTCCTTTCCCGCAAGGCTTTTGAAGTCAGTCCATAATTTCCCCGGACGGGGCAGTATCTCAGCCACCGTTGGAGCTCCCTCACATTCTGCCTCCTCCACCCCCTCTCCAAGAGGAGATGCATAATTTTCTGGCACCGGAGATTCGGCGGACTTGTCAGTCTGGGAAGAAGAACCAGCCATTTCCCTAAACTTGATCGACATAAACAAGGGTGATGGAAGAAAAGAGAGGATGTTCACGTGAAATTCTAACGAAAGAAGAAGTATGAAATACTGAAGAAAGTGGAGGTTTGCAAAATTCTCAGATGAACGAAAAGCGTAACAATCGAATGGTGGGTTCCCCTATTTATAGGAACGCAAATGTCCTGAGCGGGAAACCCAAGAGCCGCCAACCAAAAAACTGAAAGGGCATAGGAAACGATACGGTGCCTGGGAAACGTGTGCCATAATGAAGCATAATAGGTAGTCACGATGTTTCGGATCAACGCAACAATTCAGCTCCGCACTAACGCAACGGTTCGATGGTACCATTGAAGCGTCATGTCACCACCTCGACCTAAGGATCTTGTTCAACGCGTAATGTTCATATTTCTCCTAACTTTTGAATCAACAAAGTCCGCCCGTTTAGCTCTCCAAGAGGCGACCTCGACGGATAGAGGGACTAACTGTATAGGTCAAAATCTGGCATAAGATGGTTGTTCTTACAAGGAATGATAAGGGGCCGACCAAGCCGTAATCACGCCCACGAGGCATGATAGTAAAGAGCACCTCGGCCATTGCCGGGGTCAAATCGTCGAAAAGCTTACATCGTAGAATGAGCGTGATGTTTGGACGAGCGATGAGGGGCATAGTCATAAGAAAGCACGCCGGTCAAAGACCATTGAATAAAAAAGAAAATAGCTAATATATATCTATATGGGGAGCTGAGACCAGACAAGGGGGAGTGTGGCTAGCCATGATGAGGGAATCAACAAAGGAAAATCTCTCTCTCATCAATAGCTCCTTCTCTTCCTCTCCATTGCTTCCATGATTGTGGTGCAAGTCTGTCTTATATGTAAGCTTATCATTCACATCTAATGTATGATCATTATATCAAGAAATACTACATATTCATGTTCTTCTTTGATTTTCGTATCTTATATATTTAAATCTAGGATTAATTATGTTTGGCTAAGATTTACCTTCCATATCTCCAATAATTAGTTCGACAAAAGGGTCTTATACTTTTTGGTCAAACACCATTAACTCGTATTCTCGATTTCAAACCTCTTACTTAGAAAACTCAGTTTTAGTTTAAGTCACTTCATTAATCATATTGCTACACTACATTAGGGTTAAATGCTAAAAGGAGGAGAGAGCAAAGGCTAAATACGCAGAACGTGGCAAATCAAACTTGTCGTAAAAGGACACCTCAACCGAGATTAGGAAAGTCAAAATCTTTAAAAAGTAAAAACATTTAATGAAAAAGATTCCAGCGAATCAGAGACATTTTGATGATTTCTAGCTATTGCTAGTGTAAAAGGGCAAAGGGCAGCCCGACGCATAAAGTATTCCACGTTTACGGAGGATTAGAGGAAAATTCACACTCTGAAGGCCCTAATGCAAGAATTAATAACTGCTTCCACGGCTCGAACTCTTGACCTATGAGATATGGATCACGCGGAGATAACTTGATTGTTGCTCAAAGGCCCCCCTTCTTTCTATTGCTGGTCAACTGCAAATAAATTTCCACCACCCAAGCTATTTTTTTGTTCTTCAACCACTTCACCTTAAATCGAGTCAAAACTTTATATATTTAAAAAATTGTTAAATGAAAATGTGAAATTTATTTCTTACAAGTAAAAAAGTGGATCAACATTTTGCTTTGAGTTTTTGTTTTGGGTAAATAAGCAATTTTATTACCAACTAAGAGAAACACAGTGGCTCAAGAAAAAAGGAAAACAACAAATTGGACTACCCCAGATTTGCACTCCGACTCTACTCAGTCCACCATGTCAAATATCCTACAATCCTTACAAGACAGGATAAAAGTTCAAAGTATTTATTCTGGTATTCAGCTTCCTACACATACTGATTTTCACGAATACCTCTTAGATGATCATCTTTATAATTCCTAGAGGTTGTCTTCTTTTGCTCTTAAACACCACTAAATTCCTCTCTTGCCAGATATAATACATAGTTGCTCCCAAAGTTATTCTGTATATGGTAGCTATTGCACTCTCCCCTCTGCGATTACTTTTAAGCCATTGCATTTCCTCAATCCACTCCATAACATTCGTTAATATACCTTGCTATTCCAATAGCTTCCCCCATTTAGATACAACACATATGAAGAATAGATACTCAATACTTTCCAATGTTGCCTGGCATAAAGGACATGCCTGATCCACTATCATTCCCCAATGAGCTAGCCGATCCTTTGTATATAACCTTCTATGAGCTACCATAGTCACTATGACTAGCCATTTAGGAGATCCTGGGTTGTTGCATATTAATCTTCTCCAACTAACCTTTGTGTAATCTCCAAGCATCTTTAGATACATCTGTTTGATTGAAAATGAGCATAGAATCATCAAATCTTCTTTGGTCATACCAGCCTCCTCAATATATCGCTTAGCTTTAAAAACCTTTTGTATCATCCAACAAGCTCGCTTGGGAAATTTATCCCATAGCGGGTCTTCTCTCCCATAATATATATTAATCCACTTCACCCATAATATATCTTCTTCTTACTCAACTTCCATAATAGCTTACACATAGCCGCTTTATTCATAGGTGAATGTTCAGAAGATTTAGCCCTACTGCAGTCTTTGTAGACATGGTTTATCCCAGACTAGTAATGCCTTTTTGGAAGCCTCTATGTTCCCTGTCCATAGAAAGGTTCTGCAAATCCTCTCAATCAATACAATAATCTTCTTTGGTAATAGAAACAATTGAGATCAATATATTTGAATTGAGAAAAGGACAGACTTTATTAATTGCACTCTACCAGCATAGTAAAGTAATCTTGAAATCCAAGAAGTTATCCTGCCAATCATTTTATCTATCAATGGTTGACATTGTATAACAGATATGTTTAACCAAAAATATTTTTTTTGATCAAAGTCTAATTTTAGAAGAAAACGGGTTACTGATAACCAAGTTTTGCTTTACTTTCTCAATGATATCAAAGGAAAATAACAAGAATAACTAAGAAAATAATTAATTGCAAAGTCAAAGTAGAAAGTTTCGAGAAAGCAGAAAAGTAAAGTGTATATTTCAATATTGACTCACATATGTCTTTACAAATAGAATTTTGTGCCCTTATATAGGAATATACAACAGTAATGAGGTTTCCCCTATAATTTGGGTTAATTATGGGCACTGATGATATTGATTGCCTATTATTTTGGATTCTTATAACTGACGCATTTATCGATGTAAATGCCTTACATCCATTCCGATTCTCCTTCCTTATTTCCTTCCGGTTCATGTATCTTTCTTTTTTTACTATTTATTCATTCCTTGCCAGCTGTTAGGCCCGGTATCGTCTCGGGGGTATTCTTTCTCATGCCTTTTTTTTTCTATCAAATAAGATTTCCACGTGTCGCTATATTATTGTTCCACATGTTATGCCATGTCAGCAGTCTAATATTCTACGTGTAGTGCTTTTTCACTACCAATACAGATAGTCCCCCCACTTTCTTGAATATTCTCTACTGAATATTCGGGGAAGTGGAAAGTTTTTTACGGCGGGAATTCTCTGTCGCCGTTTTCGAATGTAATCATACCCTTTGTTCATCACTTTTATTTAATGATCATGACACGTGGCTTTTATCAACTGGTCCTTCAGTTCTTCAGCGTCTTTTAGGGGTTTCCTACAACCGCATCAGCCACGAAGTGACGGTTCCATTATGACGCTTCATAATGACCTCAATAGTCGTGTCTTCTTATAAATACTTCACCCTTTTTTTCGATTTTCTAAAGCCTTTCCTTCTTTTTCTTGTCTTACTCCTTTATGCATCTTTTCTTTGTGTTTCTTTGGTTAATCATGTATTCCCCTGATCCTCGCAAAGTTGTCATTGTCGATGAGTTTGCTTCCTCCAATGTACCTACTAGAAGTAGAAGAGGTGGTAGATTGCGTAGCCTTGGTTCTATTTCTAACCATGGTTCCCCTTCTCAAAGTAGTGCTGCCAATCTGTCTTATTCTAGAACTAGGGCTTCTGCAACCCCAAGATATTCTTCTAAAGATAAAGATTTAACTGAAACTCTACGTGAACCCACTGTTGATGAAATTGTTCATCAAGAGCTATCCTTTGTGACTGATAGTGAATCCATGAAGAGTCAACCTTCTTCCATGGCTGCTTCTCTTGATCATTTTGATTGTTACCCAACTCTGATTACTATTGGTATTCTCGCTCTTGTTTGAAGATAATGTAATTAGAGACCTGACTTCCCAATTTTAGTTCCTGGTATCAACTAAAGAATAACTTCATACCAAACTGGCTATTCCTTCGTTTATACATATCCTTTTACCTTAGGCTTTAAACCTCCTATTGACGTAGTAATTATTGAGTTCTATCGTTACTTCAATGTGAGTTTAGGACAGATAGGTCCTATTATTTGGAGAGCTTTTGCATGCCTCCGTTATTTGTCAAACTTGGCTTCTATGTCTTTTACTTTTCGTCATCTACTCCATCTTTACTCCCCTAAACTATTTCGTGAAGAAATTTTTTCCCTTGTGGCCAAAAGTAAAATAGTATTAGTTAGCCCAAAGGATGATAGAGATCGAGGCTGGTATGCTCGCTTCATTGCTGCTCCCACTAGTGCTTTGGCGGGTAAAGAAATATGCCTTTTCTAGAAAAGTAGAATTTTGCACGTAAGTATTTACATCTTATCTTTATCCTTTCTCAAAAATGATTCTCATGTGTACTCGTGCCTACTTTTCCAACAACTATGGAAGTTTTTGAGGAGATTCCCAACTTCCGTTCTTGGGTAGGAAAGTTACTATCTGTTGCCCCTGGAGAGAAGATCTTGGAAGTATCTCTCGCAGAGATTTGGGTGGAAAGTTAAGACACACAATACTTTTTCCCGCTTAGTATTCTTCTTTTTCTCTTTTTCTTATTTAAGAGTTTCTTACCATGACTTTTTTCTTTTGTTAGGATTTCCTATTCGTGGTGTCAGTCCCCCTTCTGTTTCATCTGCAAGACTTACACTGAGTCTTGCTCAAGAAAGAATTCTGAGCTCTTCTTCAAAGAGGAAGGTTGATGGAGCCCGTGGCTCTGAGGGAGAAGAAGAACCAGAGGAGGTTTCTTTAGTTCGTAGACCTCGAGTTAGGAGGTGCGCTATTTTCGACGATGAAACTACCCCTCCTTCAAGCTCAGTTCCTCCCAGGCCTTTAGATGAACCAGAAAATGCTCCATTACTGATTTCTGATGAAGAAGTGAACGATCCCCCTGCTTCTGCTGAACAACTGTTTGTCCATGGCTTCGAAAGTGAAGATGCCTTTGAGCCCGTTTCTGAGGAGTTGCGCCTTACCTTTTTTCCACCGTCAGTTCTCGATTATCCTCAAGTCCCCTTACCTGAAGTTGCTGCTGATGCTCCCCCGTGACTGTTTTCACTTCATATGTTATTTCAACTGCTACCGCTTCTTACATGGAAGTTGATCCTTTCAGTATCAAGAAGGTGATGAAGAAAATTGTTGTTGAAGTTCCTGAAGGTGGGAATTTATTGAAGAAGTCGGGCCAAGCCGACGTGTGGCTGGAGCCTTTACTAGGCCCCATGGAGAAAGCAAAGTTAGAGAGTCACAGTTCTTTGGCTTGGATGAATGATATTGTTCATTCATCTCTGAAGGTTCGAATTTTGATTTTACTCCTTCTTTCTTCCCTTTTCATTCTATTAATAACCTTTTTTCTTCCTTTATAGATCAACTTGATAGGCACAGAGTTCATGAAAAGAATCGTCCATGATGACTAACAAATTGCTGATTCTCGTACTAAAGCTGACAATTGGAAAGAGCAGTTTGAAAGGTCTTCAACGGTTGAAGGAAGTGTTGGCAGAGGAGAAGGATGCCTTAGAACAACAAATGCATGTGATCGCTACTGAATTAGCAATTGAAAATTCTTCTTCAAGCCAAGTTGGTAAAGATAAGGATAACCTTAAGTCTTCTTTGCTGAGCAGCTTTCAAAGGCAACCGAGGAGATAAGGAGTCTGAGGGAACTCCTTAACCAAAAAGAGGCTTATTCAGGAGAGTTCGTTCAAACATTAACTCAAACTCAAGAAGACCTCCATGCCTCTACTGATAAGTTTAAGTTCTTGGAAAGTTCCCTTACTCCTTTGAAGGCAGTTTTTGATGCTTCTAAAACAAAGAAGGAGGAGTTGATAACTGAAATCGATTAGTGGGAGAGAGATTATGAAGCTCTTGAGGATAAGATGTCACTTGAAGTAAGTAGAGCTTTTCTGAATAATCGCTTCGAGACCTTAATGGAAGCCAGTCAGGAGGGCTTTGCTCTCAACGCTGAGATTGCTAAAGCTAAAGAGGCAACCGAAAAAACTCAGCAAAGTCAAGACTTTCCTTCACCTGAAGATGGAATTCCCGAGGGTGCTCCTGGTGAAGCTGCTATTCAAGGCTCTTCTTCTCAAGCTGATCTCCCTACCTCCGCCAATGATACTCCCGTTTTTTATGTTCCAGTGGATGATGACTCCTAGTTTTTCTTGTTTTTTGATGGTTTTATTTAGAACTTGTTGATGGAAAGTTTCCCTTTTTTTTCCTTTTAGAATAGTGGTTGGTTTGCCCTATCTTGTTTTAGGGTTTGAAGACAAACGTATGCCTTTTAATATATATGTTTCGGCTTTCCTTTCCGCCTATTTTGATGTTTGAGTTTTTGTTTCACCCTTTGACATTTAGTTTTGCAGTAAAAATGCTTTATTATTCCGTGATTCTGATAGACACGAAATTATAATAAAAGAGGGCCCTTTTATAAGCGACACTGATGAAGATGACGTATCTGTAGACATCAAAATTCTAAGGGATCAAGCCAAATCCTATATTAAAGATACTACAGACTCTTGAAATCCTATGAGTCTATTAGGGTTTCTTGGAGGTTACTCTACCCTAAACCCTAACTCATACCTATATAAAGGAATACATATTTCCTTGAAGAGGTATCTCAAAATCCTATAAAATCTTGGGATATTCACAAAGAGATTAAAATATGGCCGGATAGTTCTTGACAATCAAATAGTTCAAGAAGCTGGAGATCAATTATATCCCCAGGAGGTCTGCATCATCCTACATTCAAGAAATATGCGGCTTAAGCCCTCAAATCGTAGAGATAATCAGGAGAGAAGAATCAAGGGATAATCAGAATTGTACTCACAATTGATTAGTAAAAATATTTTTATCTTATTTTGTGATTGCAGTTTATTTTTCATATGTTGAAAATTAGTTGCAAACAAATTAGCAAGCCCAGTGGGACTAGCTCTGCCCTTCATCTCTTCCTCCTGTAAATCAAAAAGTCCAAGTTTCAAAACCATTTGTTGCGATGATTAAGCACTTCAAGTCTCGTCTTCAAGTTTTGGCAAACCTACACCCCGGCAAACCTTGAAGTAGGGGACATTTGTAGACATCAAAATTCTAAGGTATCAAGCCAAATCCTACATTAAAGATACTACGGACTCTTGAAATCCTATAATTCTATTAGGGTTTCTTGGAGGTTACTCTACCCTAAACCCTAACTCACACCTATATAAAAGGATACATATTCCCTTGAAGAGGTGCTCAAAATCCCATAAACTTTTGGGATATTCACAAATAGATCAAAAAATGGCCGGATAATTCTTGACAATCAAATAGTTCAAGAAGCTGGAGATAAAATATATCCCCAGGAGGTCTGCATCATCCTACATTCGAGAAATATGCGACTTCAGCCCTCTAATCATGAAGATAATCAGGAGAGAAAAATCAAGGGAGAATCAGAATTGTACTCACAATTGATTAGTAAAAATATATTTTGTGATTGCAGTTTATTTTTCATATGTTGAAAATCAGTTGCAAACAGCCTCATCTTCATATTGGTGTAAATATATGAAAGAAGTATAAAAAAGAAATAATTTGAGGAAGTCTTATGCTTTGAACTTTCAAACTTTGTACATTATTCTTTGTTTATGTAATACAACAGTTACATCTCTTTCACAATTGTTCCATTTACAATAGGTTCAAGAATTTTGGGTTTATAATTTTGTGACTAAAAACTCATAAGAACTTGGAGTACATCTTGGATCCATTTGTGTCTTTTTTTTTGAGTTTCTTCAAAGATTTTTGAAGGCTTGATTTTTGGCTCTTAGGCTGATTCAGGCTTGAATTCCGACATTTTGTCTTCTTGCCTTTTGTCTCTTCATATATATATAGTCCCCCAATGTTAGAGCTTTGAAGTATGAAATCTCGACCACTGGATCGTTTCTTCCTTTAGTCCATTCCCTGAAAAGGAAAATACACATGGGACTCGAAAGTATATATTTAGATGACGACTGCTTAACCCCTTTTTTTCCAACAGAAGGGTTGTAACCTAGACTGGGTATAATGCGGTATTCCTCGTGTCTTTTGGGTCTAATATCATCATTTGGCAAGGGTTAGCTTTTTCCTATCATCTAAAATGGTTAGTATATTTAAAAAAAGAACAAAACTAAACCATATTCGAATGATACCTGACCGGGGGTCCAAAACCTTTGATTAGAAGTAATACTTCTTTAAATGAACAACATTCCAATTTGATGAGAGTACTTTGCATTCCATTGTTTCTAGCTCATACACACCCTTTCCAGCAATGCCTCGAATTCTATAGGTCCTTCCCAATTTGGACTCAACTTTCCTGCATTGACAGCTTTTGTCGATTGAAAAACCTTTTTGAGGATGAAGTCCCCAATATTGAAGTATCTAAGATGAGCTTTTTGGTTGTAGTATCGCTCAATAGTTTGTTTCTGCGCTGCCATTCTTATTAGAGCCGCATCTCTCCTTTCTTCAAGCAAATCTAGATTTATTCGCATCTCTTCCTCATTTGATTCTTCAGTTGCTTGGGTATATCTTGTACTTGGTTTACCTATTTCCACTGGAATTAAGGCTTCAGCACCATACACAAGTGAGAATGGAGTCTCTCCCACACCTGTTTTTGCTGTCGTTCGATAAGCCCATAAGATTCCTGGTAACATTTCTGGCTACTTACCTTTTGACTCATCTAATCTTTTCTTCAAGTTATTAATAATAACTTTATTTATCGATTCGGCTTGTCCATTAGCCACATGATGGTAAGGTGTTGAAGTTATCCTTTTAATCTGCCAACTCTAAAAGAATTCTGTGATTTTTGCACCTATGAATTGCGGGCCATTATCACATACGATTTATTTTGGAACTCCGAAACGACATACAATATTTCGCCAAATAAAGTCCGTGACTTCCTTCTCCTGCACCTGCTTCTACCCACTTGGTAAAATAATCTGTTAATACTAATAAAAATCGTACCTTTCCTTTGGCTTGTGGTAGTGGACCCACAATATCCATCCCATATTTCATAAAAGGCTATGGTGAAATAACTGGATGTAATAGATCCGCTGGGCGATGCATGTTGTTGCCATATCATTGGCATTTGTCGCACTTGGCTACAAAACTTTCTGCATCTTCTTCCATTTTTGGCCAATAATATCTTGCTCTAACTAAAGTTTTTACCAAGGATCTTCCTCTTGCATAATTTTCATAGTGTCCCTCATGTACTTTTCTCATCACATATTCTGTTTGAGAAGGTTCGAGACATCTTGCTAAAGGCCCTCCGAACATATTTCGATACAGGTTGCTACGAACCAAACAGTAACGGGCAGTTTTTTGTCGAAGTGACTGAGCCTTTTTTCTTGTCTTCAGGTAAAATCTTGTATTGTAGAAAATTAACGAACTCGTTTCTCCAATCCCAAGTTAAATTATTGAAATTTACCTCATTTTTATCCTGATCGAGTGCCGAATGAAAAAAATGTATTACGGTAGTATTTTCTTCATTTGTTACTTCTGCAACAGATGTAAGATTAGCCAACGCCTCTGCTTCCGCATTTTCCTGCCTGGGTATTTGCACGATTTTCCATGATTTGAATTGTTTGATTAATTCTCGTGCCTTTTTCAAATATTGCTGCATCCGTGCCTCTCTAGCTATATAAGTCCCCTGCATTTGATTAAGTACAAGTTGTGAGTCACTTGTGATTATAATCTGCTCTATTCAGAGTTCACATACCAATTCCAGACCTGCAATTACAGCTTTGTATTCTGCTTCATTGTTAGTAATGGGATGACACTTTATTGCTTGCCTTATGGTTTCTCCTGAAGGTGGGATTAGAACAATACCTAAACCTGCTCCTTTAACATTCGAGGAGCCATCAGTAAATAGGGTCCAAGAACCCGAATTAGATCTGGTGAATATTTGCAGTTCTTTTTCTGCTTCAGGAACTATCCCTGGGCTGAAGTCTGCCACAAAATCTGCTAAAACATATGATTTTATTGCAGTTCTAGGTTGGTACACGATATCATATTCACTGAGTTCTATAGCCCATTTGGCTAACCTACCTGATAGTTCTTGCTTATACAATATATTCCTTAAGGGGTAAGCAGTCACTACAGAGATAGGGGTGACATTAAAAATAATGCCTCAAATTTCTAGATGCCATAATCAATGGTAAAGAAAGTTTTTATAAGTGAGGATATCGAATTTCAGTATCCAATAAAGATTTTCTAACATAATAGATCGGAGATTGTTTACCTTTGTCTTCATGTACTAATACTGCACTTACCGCCATTTCTGATACATCGAGATAGATGAATAGCCTTTCTCCATCCTTTGGTTTAGCCAGTAGCGGTGGATTTGACAAGTATGCTTTTAGATTTTTGAGTGCTTGGTTACATTCATAAGTCCACTCAAATTGGTTTTGCTTTTTTAACACTGAAAAGAACTTAAAACTTTTCTCCAAAGATTTAGAAATAAATATTCCCAAAGCTGCTATTCTACCTGTCAACCTCTGCACTTCCTTTTTGCTCGCGAGTATGTCTGGTATTTCTTCTATGGCTTTAATATGTGCTGGATTTACTTCAATACCTCGATTAGAAACAAAGAAACCTAAAAACTTACCTGAAGCCATGCCAAAGGCACATTTTTCGGGATTTAACTTCATATTGAACTCGCGGAGAATCTGAAAAGTATCTGACAAATGCTGGATATGATCCCCTGCCTGTGCTGGCTTGACTAGCATGTCATTGATGTAGACTTCCATAGTTTTCCCAGGTGTTCTTGAAACAATTTTGTTACCAATTTTTGGTACATGGCTCCAGCATTCTTTAGTCCGAAAGGCATGACTTTATAACAGTAAGTTCCCTTGTCTGTGATAAAGGAAGTTTTTTCCTCATCTAAAGGATCTATCTTTATCTGATTATATTCTGAATAGGCATCTAAAAAACTCAACAACTCATATCCTGTAGTAGAATTGATTAGTTGATCTATGTGCGGTAAAGGAAATGAGTCTTTAGGACACGCCTTATTTAAGTTAGTATAATCCACACAAACTCGCCATTTCCCATTCTTTTTTGGTACTACTATAGTATAAGCTAGCCAGTTAGTATATTTTACCTCTCGTATTGACCCATCTTTTAAAATTTTTTGTACTTCATCCTAGACCACCTGATTTTTTAAGGATCCTTACTTCCTTTTCTTCTGTTTGATAGGTGGATATGATGGATCTTCATTTAGCTTGTGGGTTATAACCTCCGGTGGTATACTTTTCATATCTGAATGTGACCAAGCAAAGCAATCTGCGTTAGCTTGTAAAAATTTAACAAGTTTACCTTTCATTTCTGGGCTTAGCTTCATTCCAATATAAACTTTTCTATCTGGCCACTGCTCAGAAAGTGTGATAGCCTTAAGTTCTTCAATTGTTGTTTTGATGTTTTCATTCTCTTCTGGTTCTTGAATAACATCAGGTCTTGAATCTATATCCGTTTGTCCACTTTCAGTTGAGGTTTGTGCTGTTATGTCCTCAACTAAATTCTATAGTTGCTATTTCTTATCTGCACCATAGTTTTCTATGCTTGAATCCGTCACTGAATTGATGCTTCTAGAAGTTTGCTGATCTCCGCGGATTTGTCTAATCCCCCACTGTGAAGGGAACTTAATAACTTTGTGTAATGTATATGGAACATCATCCATATCATGAATCCAAGGTCTGCCAAGAATCATGTAATATGCCATGTCCGTATCTATTACCTGGAATTTTGTATCTTTGACAACTCCTTCTGCGAATGTGGAAACCACTATTTCCCCTTTTGTAACAATGCTTGAATTGTCGAATCTAGATAAGGTATGTGTTTTGGGAACTAGCTTATCTTCAGCTTGCATCTCGTTCAATACTCTTAACAAAATGATGTTTACAGAGCTACCTGGATCAATCAAAACTCATTTCACATTAGTATCATGTACAAGTAAAGATATTATCAGTGCATCGTTGTGAGGGATTATCATGCCATCTGCATTTGTATCATCAAACATTATACTGTCTTCTTCCAAAACTTGGTGTACTCGCATTCCATGGGCAACCGTGACTTTTGATGTCTTTTTTGCAGTCGTATATGTCACACCATTGACCTCCTCTCCTCCGCTTATCACATTAACCGTCCTTTTTGGTGATGGAGTTTTTGGAGGCTCTTGTCTATTCTTCATATACGTTTGCTTACCCTTCTCACTGAACAAGTCAGTTAAATAACCTTGTTTAACAAATGCTCTATTTCACCTTGTAGCAATCTACAATATGTTGTTTTATGACCATGGTCATTATGAAACTCATACCAGAAATCTGGATTTCTTTTGCTAGGGTTTGATCTCATTTCTTTTGGCCACCGTACCTTATTTCCCATACTTCTTAAAATAGCTACCAACTCAGAAGTGCTAATATTGAAACTGTAATCACCAATCTTTGCCTTTATATTAACATTGTTGTCTCGCGCATCTCACTCTTTTCCGAACATGGATGACGAACCCGCGTCTCTATCCCTTGATCTAGAGTCATACCTCTTGTTTAGAGCGCAAATCCCTTCTTATTGGTCCCATGTAAGGTTCATACCTGTTCTTACCGGACCTTTTTCGGTTTCTGGTCGTCTCAAACTTTTTCTTTCATCACCCCTTTCCCGAGTGATAGTGTCTTCTTCTATCCGCAGCTTTGGTTGTACCTGTTGTACATATCATTCCAGGTTGCAGCAGGGAATTCTCGTAAGCTTTCATTGAGTCTCCTCGTGGCTTCTAAGCTTTTTTCATTTAAGTTACTTGCAAACGCCATGGCCGCCCAATTATCAGGTACCCACGGTAACATCATCCTTTCACGTTGAAATCAATCCACTAAATTCTCTGAGTAGCTCCGTATTGCCTTATTTTATTTTGAAGATATCTTCCATCCTCTTTTTAACTTATTGAGCTCCCTAGTGTGCTTTTATAGATGAATCTGCAAGCTCAGCAAAAGAATCAATAAAATTTTCTGATAAAAGAGAATATCATGTTAGTGCTCCTTTCGAAAGTGTTTCGCCAAATTTTTTGACCACCACTGACTCGATTTCTTGCTTGGTTAAATAATTTCCTTTCACGCCAGTTGTAAACACGGTTACATGATCTCGTGGGTTGGTTGTTCTATCATACTTTAAAATATCGGGTATTTTAAACTTCTTTGGAATCGACAAGGGAGCTGCACTTGGCTTCTAGGGCTGTTGTGAATATTTGTCAATATCTACTCCTTTAATCACAGGAGGCACACCAGGTATTTGTTCTATGCGATCAGTTTGCTCCTTGAGCTACTTCTGCAAAGTTAGTACTAAACTTTGTAAATCGGAATTATTTGGTGTACCTGACCTTCCATCATGAGATTTGCTGGGAGTTCCTCCGCTTCCTTAATTAGCAAGTCCTGAGCGTGAGTTTTCTATAGTGACGGTATTGTTTGGAGGAGAAGTTGGTGGCGTAGTTGGCAAACCACTGACGAAAGCTTAAAGGGCATTGTTGACATGTTATGCAATTAGCTGTTTTAATGCACCCTCTGTTGTTTGTTCGTCCCCTTGTTGATCATTCGTATGTGATGTTAATCTTTGAGGTGTCCCCTTCCGGCACTGTCGTGGTGAATCTTGTGGTGAAGGGATTGGTGGAGTTCCTCCCGCTGTTGGTTTAGTTGGTTATTGTTGTTGGCAGTTGATATGATTGTTTTGACAGAAAAGTGAATTTGGAGAGTGAAAAGATTATCATATTTCCGACAACAGAATCAATTTATTTAACCAAAAATATACTTTTTGATCAAAGTCTAATTTTAGAAGAAAACGGGTTACTGATAACCAAGTTTTGCTTCACTTTCTCAACGATATCAAAGGAAAATAACAAGAATAACTAAGGAAATAATTGATTGCAAAGTCAAAGTAGAGAGTTTCGAGAAAGCAGAAAAGTAAAGTGTGTATTTCAATATTGACTCAGATCTGTCTTTACAAATAGAATTGTGTGTCCTTATATAGGAATATACAATAGTAGCGGTTTCCCTCCCATAATTTGGGCTAATTATGGGCATTAATGATATTGATTACCCATTATTTTGAATTCTTATAACTGACGCATTTATTGATTTAAATGCCGTATATCTATACTGATTTTCCTTCCGGTTCATGTATCTTTCCTTCTTTTTACTATTTATTCATTCCTTACCAGCTGTTAGGCTCGATACCATCTCGTGGGTATTCTTTCCCATGCCTTTTCTTTTTTTATCAAATAAGATTGCAACGTGTCACTATATTATTATTCCACGCGTTATGTCATGTCAACAATCTAATATTCCAGATGTAGTACTTTTTCACCACCAATACAAGATAATCTTTTAGAGCTTAGTGGTACCCTAGATACCTCATTGATAGTTCTCCTTTATTGATCCCTACAAGATGCAGTATTTGCTCCTGCACATTATTACTCACACCTCCAAAGTAAATTGAGCTCTTAAGGAGATTTGCATTTAACCCAGAAGCTTGTGAGAATAGTGTAACGCAATCAAACAATAGATGCATTGAACATCTCCTCTGCTAAAAAAAGTAGTGTAACGCAATCAAACAATAGATGCATTGATTGAACATCTCCTCTGCTAAAAAAAAGTAGGTCGTTTGCAAAACTTAGCTGCGCAATCTTCATTTTTGGCATACTTAGGATGATACTTGAATTCAGGCTAATGCTGCAGTATTTTCAATAATCGACTTAATTAAGTACTTCATTGCCAGGTGACATTGGGTCACCTTGCCTTAGGTGCTTTAAGGCTTTTGTATGTACAATATTTGAACTTCTATATGTATATGCATATAAAATATAGTAATAATTTAGATATAGAACGAGTCGCTTACGAATAATTAAAAAATAAAAGTTGAATACAATAATATCCACTTCTTGTTTTTTTTTTTTTGACTTTTGACTTTTGACGGCACCATTCCAAAAGCTTTACAAATAGAACTAGAAAATATGAAAAATTTCCTTAATATATTTAACTAAGTTAAGGTTGATGCTAGAACTCTTTTTCCGAAAAAGCAAAAAGATTTACTGATATTTCCGTCCTAACTCTCAGGAAACTAGAATGTTAGGAAAAGGAAAAGTATAAACTATTGCCCTACATATTTATAGGCTGGAAATAGGGTTTGCTTAGAAAGGAGGGGCCATGGCTACAGCCGCCGTCTACGAGGAGAAGAACATGAATTATTTGTGGAAAAAACCATCAATTCCCCAAGAAGTAATTATTGATATATTCTCATGACTTCCTGTTAAATTTTTAATGCGTTTCGGATGCGTTTCCAAAATTTTTAACTTACTTGTTTGTTTTTCTTTTCAATGTTTCTATATTGTTGGATATTTTACTATGCCTAATAATATTGAGGAAACAAAACAAGAATTTTAATTCTGATGTCCCTTTCACAAGGGCAAAGAGAATAATGTTTTCTTATGGTGTTCAAAGCTTTTTAATGGGATTAATTATGGTAAAATACATAGTTTACCCATCGACCTTGTACCCAAATTCCTCTTACACACCTGTTCACCCCGGGGATAATATTACACACTCAATATTTCAAAAGTGTGTCAATAACACACCACTTTTGACCTGTCCAAGTAATAGTCTATGCTGTGTATCACATGCGCGTCTCTAAATTAAAAGGACATTTTTAATCACCCAACCCTTTTAAAGATCCGACCCACTCAAATAAAAAACCCAACAATCAGTGCACCACCTTCCCCACTGTTGCACCACCTTCTCCACCATTGCAAACCCTTCTTCTTTGTAAAAAATAAATAAAAATTCTGCCACAGTTACTACAAAAATACTGATTGTAACACCCAAATAGATACACACAAATAACATTTTCAAAAAAACTTCACTAGCCAGAATTTCGCCTGAAACTCCATCTCCGACTAACCCTTCATTTTGGTAATTTTTTTTTTTACAAAACTCAATAATAGTGAGCCAGAAGAAAATAACAAAAAGGAAATTTTTTAGTTCTTTAGTTGGCACAATTGAAAGAACCAAAAAGACCACTTTATCGACAAAATTCCAAAACAAGAAATTGAAAATTTAATTTCTTCTGCAATTCTGCCCTTCTCAGTGACATAACTACCACCAAGAAATTTTCGGAGAAATTTCGAATCTTGAGCAACAACAAAAAAATGGAATAGGAGAAGGTTGAATCGGGGAAGAAGACGAAATAGGGGGAGGGGAGACGAAACCTATGAGGTGGGGAACTAGGAAGAAGACGCGGGGTAGGGGGTTGGGGCGAGGAAGAAGACAAGAGTGGGAGGGGTTATTTTTTATTTTTTAAAATTTGTTAATTGGCATAAAAAGGAAAAAAACTTAAAAATTAGACACATGAATTCTTTATAAACCTTCTGACATGAAATTCTTAGCATTACGCGCCTGTGTTATGTGAAAAATACACAGGTGCCACGTAGTTAAAGTGGTGTGTTATTGACACACTTGTTTGAGTGTGTAATATTATCCCCGTAATGAACATGTGTGTAAGAGGGATTTGGGTACAAGGTAGATGGGTAAACTATGTATTTTGCCATTAATTATTCTACCTTTTATATGGGATAGTTAATCCCATCATTTTAGTGTAAAAGTTATTGCGAGATTAGCTAATATCCCAAACCAAATATGAACTTTATCCCTAAATTATTATTTTTATCTCATATACCATACGACTAAGAGTTGTGATGGGAGTGTTATAAGAGCAATAATGTGAAAGTGTGATAACCCAAAACTTTTAAGAAATTTTTACATTCCTATACACTATATGAAATTATATTACCCTCCCTACTCAAGTTTTACTATAATTACATTTTATATACCCAATTACAATTTATGTACATTTAAAGGGAATTAATGATAATAATTAGTGTCCTAAAATTACTCTAACATATCTTCCACGCCCCCATGTTTCTCTCTCCACATCCCACCCCTTCCCAACGTATCTTGCACAAGAGAACAACAATTCCACCATTGACAACCATTAAAATGCTTTGAAGCTTTGAGTTCGAATTTGGGTTTTCAAAAAACATTGTTTGTTTGGATTGGATGTTGTTGCAAAGAATTGAGAATTATCTCTACGTCTCTCTCTATCTCTCAATCCCAAATTTCAGTAATATAAAGCAAAGGAAAAGAGAGCAGCAATTCCACCATTGACAGCCATTAAAAAGCTTTGAAGCTTTGAATTCGAATTTTTAAAAATCATTATTTGTTTGGATTGGGTGTTGTTGAAAATAATTGAGAATACGGTTTGGGGTTTATATCTCAATTTTGAGGGGGTTTGGTGAAGATTAGACTTGGTTTTGGCTGAATTTAAAATTAAAATTCGAAAAAGAAGATGAAGAAGACATGACATACATTATACTGCAGAAATTGTAGTAAAATTGTAGAAAAATTATATTCTGTTGTATATATATTTTTCTTTTATTTATTTAACTATTGTATGAAAGTTGAACAACATTGTAAAAATTATATTTAAGTTGTATGATATTGTAGTTGTATATAACTGAGTAGAAATAATGTAGAAATAATGTATGAAAATTGTAGATAAGTTGTATAATATATAATTAGTTGTATGAAATTTGTTTTTACTATGTATAAATCAGATACAAAATATACAAAAGACATATTGTATAAAATTTGTATTTAAGTTGTATGTTATTGTAGTTGTATTTAACTGGTTAGAAATAATGTGTGAAAGTTGTAGATAAGTTGTATAATATACAATTAGTTGTATGAAATTTATTTTTACTATGTATAAATTAGATAAATATACAAAAGACATATTGTATAAAATTTGTATAAAAATTATATTTAAGTGGTATTATATTGTAGTTGTATATAACTGGGAGGCGAGAGAGACTTTGGCAAAGGTGTCTTCATCGCATGTTATTGGGAATGAAGAATAATATCACTGGTTCCTATAGAGTTGGCAAACGTTAAAATTCCAGCTTTAGGGATTCCTGCGACTCTCTCACGCCTTTGAATGCAACAAGTGAACTAGTTGCCCATACCCACAAAATTTTAATCAAAATATAGATAAAATTGGCTCTTTGTCCTCCATATCTACTCCAGATCTAAAGTAAAAAATACATATATTAAAGTTTTATTTTATTAATTAACGTTTTGATTGTACCAATCTCAAATCAAGTTAAGAAGCTTAGTTTGTTGTAGGATCTTAATATAAATTAAATTTTGGACCAACTAATTAAGGATTTAATTTTTTTATGCTACTGCATCATTGTTTTATTGTGAATAACTACTCTAACCTGAAAGTGACGCCTATCATCATTAACTGTTTGTTTGAAAAAGAGTTAGTGTGCCAAGATAGAGTTTAAACTAATTGCTGATGGGTATCTTGTCCATTTCTTAGTGGATTGCTGCTAAAAAGAGTGGCAATTATTTGCATTCTATTTGGTATTATATGGAAGTATCTGACTTTTAATTTGTATTGTAGGAATTCGAGAAAATGAAGGAGAAAGATAGAATCTGGAGAGAAGAGAGAAGAGGGGAGAAAAAAAGGAAAAGGGTGTAACTAAATCCCTTAATTGAAGACACTAATAATGGATTGAGACCCTTTTAAGGTGGAATGTATATATTTTGTAATTAAAACTTGTGTAGGTAGGGTAATTTACTAAACATGAACATTTAGGGTAATAAAGTTTCTAATAGTGTATAAAAATGAAAAAATCCCAAACTTTAATAGTGCCTTTGGGCCATTTGATATCTCCACCAGAAAGAGGTTTAACCCATAAGCAAATAAATCAAAAATATAAAAATGAATTATTTATAAAACAAAAAATCAAAATGAAATCCTAAACGTATTAGAACCAAAAGACCCGAACGGTTAATTATTCTTGAGATAGAAAGGAAGTGAAAATATATTGTGTTGGGAATTAACTTTGTTAGATCGCCATTAATTATCTAATATCGGGATCATTTGATATGGTGTACCTTGTTGGATTATTTCCGTTGCTAGTAGGAAAATATTAGTCCTAACTCCTATGAAACACTTGTATAGGTTCAACGGAATTCGATTCATTTCCCATTCTCTCTTAAATAAATAAAGTTTGCCCCGGACCGAATTTTTTCTTGTTGTTTTGTTTCCGCCACGAGAAAGATATACGGAAGAGGTATTCCCAGCGCACGAAAGATCCGTTGAGAGTTTGTCTAGGTAAGGAATAGAAAAAGGAGATCAGTGCTACATCCCTCTATTGTTTGATCCAATATTGACTGGGACGAACCCCCACTTTCATAGATCCTTGGTTTCATGACCTCCCGTAGTGATCATTGCTTTTAAGAAAGCGGAGCCAGGATGTGATGGCTTTACCAGTTTGATTGCTCTTTTCATACATGACTTGCTATATTGATTTAAATAAGTTATTATTGGTGATCTTAGCAAAATGCATGATTTTCTTATATATGCTTGTCCCAAGAAAAAAACACTATGGTAGGTGTTATTATCTCACTCAATATCCCTCTCTCTTCCCCTCCACAGAGATAATCTAGCTGAGGCGGGTGATAGGCTGAGCTGGAGATGATCTAGTAAGCCTCGCGCTTGCTTTGCATGAGAATATTATTTTGCTTAGATTATTTCAATATATCATTGTTGCAGTTCTAGAGTTTGCTCCTTAGGTTATGTTCTACTTAATGGTAGTGTTTAAATGACTTGAAATACGTATAATTGTGTTTGACTCGAGATTTTACTATTCGTTAAATTTATTAATTTCGAAATATTGCATTTCTAGTTTATTAGATTGAAAATGACTGAATGCTGACATATACGAGAATAATGGATTGCTCGCGGTATATATTAGACTTTGCCGAATTTTTAACATGAAAAATTAATATGCTTGCTAGCTGGGTTTCATTACCTGTCATGGTCCAAATTGTGTCGTAACACTAAGAGACTGATTAATGAGGCAAGATAGGAATTGGTCCCCAACTGCCATTTAGGTTGTGTAAATTCTAACCTCTATATGCAGCGCAATCAAACTGTTAACATGACAAGTTGGACGAAAGGTAATTGTTTAAAGCTGAATCTGTCAATAAATACAATGCAACAAATCAAGAGTCCGTGTTTTCAGGTCGATGATGATAAATGCCTCATCTGATGAGAGTGCAAGTTTGATGCGGAAGGAAAGATAATTTGAATACATCAGTTTACTTGGAATGGTGAGGAGCATACATCTTTCAAGCAACGAATTGGTTGGAGAAATTACTTCTCTTGTGGGGTTGCATGGTTTGAACCTGTCAATAAATAATTTAACTGGCAGTATCCCTCTGAGGATTGGACAATTTATGTCACTAAATTTCCTTGACTTAAGCCAATTGCTCCTTTCAATTCTCCATGCCTTCTCTCGTGCCTTTCTATCTTCTTATGGGAACTCCTCTGTTTTCTTCTTCATCTTTCAAATTTCCACTTGAATGTGAGGCTCCTTATAATTGTCGCTTGTTTTTTGACCCTCTTTCTGCTTTATTCGAGATTACATGTAATATTTCATTCACATCTATACCTTAAAGGTCATCTCTATTTGTAGGGTACGTACTTCCCTACTATTCATGACCATCTTCATGTATATTATGCGTTATTATAATTCTCAAGCAAAATTGTGTTGGGAATAGACCCCGTAAAAATAATATTCACGGTATTAGTGATAAACGCGGAACACTAAGTTATGGTCAAATCAACAAGAATAGAAATGCAGCAATAATGGCACCAAGATTTTACGTCGAAATCCTTCTGAATAAGGGAAAAAACCACGGCCAAGAAGAGCAACTGATATCACTATAGCGAAGAATTTTACACTGTGTAGTAACGAGTACAAATACTCCTAAGACCACACCCTCAAAAGAAAGAACACTCTTTTGCTTTTTCCACCTCACTACAATATCTCTTACACTCTATTTTTCTTCACAGACTATTTTCTTATAGTCTATGAAATATCTTGCTCTCTCTCACTCAGATGTATTGTCTGAGATTTTGGTGTGTCTACAAATGAAAGTAGAAGCACCTATTTATAGTTGCTGAATGCTCATATTGATGTATGCAGTGACATTAATGTTACTGCAAAAGTCAACCGCCCAAATCTTTTCTAAATTGGTTGGCATGACAAAAAGAAGAAAGGAGAAGTTTTTCTTCTTTCAGAGAGTCCGGAACCTAAATATTGTTTTTTGGACTCAAATTACCTTTACAGGTGTTTTAAAAAAATACATTTCTATATATAGCGTGCAAAAACAAGACGCTATACATTAACGGTAACGTCTGCCGTTAATGTATAATGTCTTTTATTCATACGCTATATGGTCTGACGATTTGACTGCCACATATAGCGTCTTGTTATTGTACGCTATATATAGCGTTTTCTTTTTATACGCTATACCCCAATTTAAATACTGCCCTTCGTCTTCTTCCCCGACCACCCTTTCCCCCATTTTTTTAAAACCCTTTCTGGTCCCCCCCCACTGCCCGTTATTAAAAAACAAAATTAGTGGGCCCCTCCCGTCACACAAAAGGTTAAGAACGTAGGTCCCACATCGTAGTAGAGCATTGTATTGTTGTGGTTTAACTCCTTCGTCTTCAAATTTTCACACAAAACACTCACTACACCGAGGTATTTCGATTTATTTTATGTCCAAACTTGTATAATAATGTATATCACTGGCTATTGAATGTGTTTTCATGTCGTTTTGTGTTTTATTTGCGAAACTAGTATGTTATATTTATCCGAACTTAGATATTAGTGTTCTAAAAAAATATAAAATTGAGATTTAATTTTTATGTTAATATCCGAATTTAGATATTAGTGTTTCCATGTCGTTTTGTGTTTTATTTGCGAAAAAATTGTATAGTATTTTAGCGTAGAATCCTTGTAGTTTAAGTATTTCTTATAATGGTAGATTGTTATATATACTTTGCACAATTAAATACTCAAAATTATAAAACTAACACACACAAAATTATCAAAAAATTGAATTTAACACACATAAATAATCATGATAAGTTGGTGCTACTGAGCCTCAAATATCGAGCCTGGAACCCAATTGTTATATATAATTTGTACAATTAAATACTCAAAATTATAAAGCAAACACACACAAAATTATCAAAAAATTGAATTTAACACACATAAATATTCATGATAGTTTGGTGCTACTGGTCTCAAATATCGAGCTTGGAACCCAATTGTTATATATACTTTGCATAATTAAATACTCAAAATTATAAAACAAACACACACAAAATTATCAAAAAAATGAATTTGACACACATAAATAATCATGATAAGTTGGTGCTACTGGGCCTCAAATATCGAGCCTAGAACCCAATTGTTATATATAATTTGTACAATTAAATACACAAAATTATAAAACAAACACACACAAAATTATCAAAAAATTAAATTTGACACACATAAATATTCATGATAGTTTGGTGCTACTGGTCTCAAATATCGAGCTTGTAACCCAATTGTTATATATACTTTGTACAATTAAATACTCAAAATTATAAAACAAACACACACAAAATTATCAAAAATTGAATTTAACACACATAAATAATCATGATAAGTTGGTGCTACTGGGCCTCAAATATCGAGCCTGAAACCCTATTGTTATATATAATTTGTACAATTAAATACTCAAAATTATAAAACAAACACATACAAAATTATCAAAAAATTGAATTTGACACACATAAATAATCATAATAAGTTGGTGCTACTGGGCCTCACATATCGATCCTGGAACCCAATTGTTATATATACTTTGTACAATTAAATACTCAAAATTATAAAAGAAACATACACAAAATTATCAAAAAATTGAATTTGACACACATAAATAATCATGATAAGTTGGTGCTACTGGGCCTCAAATATCGAGTCTGGAACCCAATTATTATATATAATTTGTACAATTAAATACTCAAAATTATAAAACAAACAAACACAAAATTATCAAAAAATTGAATTTGACACACATAAATAATCATGATAAGTTGGTGCTACTGGGCCTCAAATATCGACCCTGGAACCCAATTGTTATATATACTTTGTACAATTAAATAATAAACATACAATTAATATTGTTTAATTTATAGTTGACGACATGGACGCGCCTATACATCCCGGCCCTTACTCTCGTGAGCTATTAGTGCTTCAGGGCGATCATAGGTCCGCCCATATATGGGAGGGAGAGTTACTTTCCCAGACTCTCTGCGCTAGGAGAGTGGACGACCTGCGGGATTTTCTGAGGCACAGAGTTCTCTACGAGCGTGTAGTCCATCGCCTCCAGGACACGGGATTCTATAGGATTATTGAGATCGGGAGGATACAGGTTGACTGGGCTTTGATCACGACGTTGATTGAGCGGTGGCGACCGGAGACGCACACTTTTCACCTGCCCATTGGCGAGGCTACCATCACACTACAGGGCGTTGAGGTTTTATATGGCCTGCCCGTTGATGGCATGCCCGTTTCACTGCCTATTGCTATGAGATTTATGTCGCGTGATGCTTATTTGGACATGCTGCAACAGCTCACGGGTTTCAGGCCACAGGACGAGACTGCATCATCGGGTGCTAGTCGGTTGACTTTGACCCCTATTAGACATCACCTGGAGCTACTCCACCCCGATATCACCGACGATACAGAGGAGGTACATATCACCCAATATACGAGGTTGTTGTTGCTTCTTCTATTTGGAGGGGTCTTATTCCCGAACACTTCGGGGAACCTAGTCAGCCTGAGATTTTTGCATCATCTTCAGCTACTAGATGAGTTACCCTATTACAGTTGGGGTGCTGTTGTTCTCGGCTACATGTATCGGCAGATGTGCCGGGCGAGCATGGGCACTCAGAGAGATGTTTGTGGTTTTATGCCGCTTCTACAGGTGACAACATATTCAAATAAAGTGTTCATCAGTTCCAACTCTACCTAGTTAGACTTTATTTTAAACATTACATCAACTTTGTATGTTAGGTTTGGGCCTAGGAGCGGTTCTTGCAGTTTCAGCCACCGCGACCACAATTACCTCATACTGTAGCACCTCCGTTTCTCCCTCTAGCCAGGAGGTGGGTTCTCCGCCGTACACTTTCACGAGTGTATGATGCTCATCATAACCTCCCCCTCTACAAGGATGTGTTGGATCTGCTGGAGGGCGAACATGTAAATATGTACCTAAACTTACCTGGTGTAGATTAACTTAGTGTTGTGCATACTCACGTTTCATGTTCTTATTTGATAGTTCATCTGGACGCCATACATCGACGATTTGATAGCTTCCCTGCCACCTTATTGCTCGGCCGACCGATTGATTTGGAGCACTTCTGCCCCACTCATATGCCTCGATATTGTGAAGCATCGTGCCTCGGAGCGGGTACTTTGGCAGTTTGGCCGCCCGCAGTATATACCGAGGGGGCCTATATGGGAGCCTACACATTATCAGAGGGATGATTGTTGCAGGGCGGACGACGCATTTATGGCATGGTTAGCAGCGCAAATCCATATTTGGGACCATCGAGATCAAATGATTCCGCCCCACCTACACATATCCAGGAGGTTGATCTTCAGAGGTATATGTCCTGGTACCGGCACGTCACCCGAATTTTTATTGGGAACCCTATTCATCAGGCTGGCGATCGGTACGTTCCATACGCCGGGCGACACGAGGCCCTGGTATGTTTTCTATTATTATTCATTATATAACTGTATTTTGGTGCAATATACGTAGTTTATATTTTATACGTTGTGCATGCTATTGGACTACACACAGTCTATTAAATAGGACTGCAGATGTAGGATTATGTCGGCGATCCTGCGGACGCCTTGCAGGATTATAGCCATCGATTTGTAGAGTTGGCTGCCCGGACACTGCAGCGAGCCCGGGAGGATCAGCGTTTGACACACACAACCCGTTGAAAGACTCTAACACATTTGTAGTCAGAGTTCCCCATCGTCTGCCACCATCCGCATGCAAAGTCCACTTTTCAGGGTCATATCGCATTAACCAACGATAGGCTGCCTCGTCTTCTTGCCTGATATATTCCATGTGCCTCTGAAATTTATGCTGTTGGTGGTCTGTTGCTGCCATCCACATCAAATCATGCAGATCCTTATTGGGATATGCCTTTTGAAAATTGGCTTTAAGGTGCCTAACACAGTAACGATGGTAGGCATAAGGTTCTTCCATGCAGGCAAGTTCTCCACAGAACTTAAGATACCACTGTGCCGATCAGATATTAGACAAATACCGGAACGCTGTTTGACAACGTGCTCTTTCAAGTGGTTCAAAAACAACGTCCACGTCTCTTAGCTTTCATTGTCACAAATAGCAAAAGCTAGAGGAAATATCTGTCCATTAGCATTTACTGCCATGGCTATCAACAGTTTGATATCGTACTTTCCATAGACATGAGTGCCGTCTATGGATATTACGGCCCGACAATGCGAAAAACTATAAATTGCTAGTTTAAACGCCCATAGCACGTAATTAAATGTATATTCTGGTTTACCTGGAATCCACTCATGCTTCCATTCAACAACCGTCCCGGAGTTAAACTGCTGCAGTGTAGCCATGTACCTAGGCAGATCTGCAAATGACTTATCCCAGTTACCCTAGACTATTTCAAACGCTCGTTTGCGCCCGAGATATGCCTTTCTTTTAGTAATGATATGGCCATGTTCCTGGTGGACTGCTGTAATGCACTCTTTGATTTTATACCTTATGGACACTTCGATGTGTGGAATAAGAATAAGAGAAATCAAGTCAATATCCAAGTTGAAGTGATTCCCGTTGAATGTGTCCATTTCGCATGTGTGGGTGAGATGTATTTACCCACTTTCCACAGACCTGTCTTCTTCTTGCTCGCACGCAACATCCAATGACATGGACAAAAACACCTGCGACAAACAACCTTGTATACAACCGGACTTGACTCCCATACCGTCATCTCACGACACTCTTTTATATTGTGCATTTTACAAGCCCTGCTTAGGCGCGCTTTATCAGGAAAAAGCATGCCCTTTGCCAGCACCATTGGTCTAGACTCATCCCACATTGCTGTCCGAATTTCATCAAAATCCCTTGTGAGAGCTTCCACATCCGGTATGCTTGGAAAGTTATCAAGGTAAGGAATCTCCCTTGAATGAAACGGCACATGGGACTCGTACATTGTTCGTCAGGGGGGAGGGTGGATCATACTCTCTCGTCAAATTAGGTCTTTCCTTCTCATCCTCCTCATCACTATCCTCACGAAGAAAGGGTGTCTCTTCTCCAAATTCATCAGCATTGTTGTCGTAATCAGTGTTCTCTTCCTCACTCTGTACATCTGCCAGATCCCGATTTAATACGTCGTCTTCGGGCAATTGAGTAAGTACATTTAGTTCAACTTGCTCGTTTTCACTGCACAATCAACAAAATAATAAGATGCTGAATTTAATAAATATTTTCCATATAGCCGTATCACTTCACTTACAAGTCGTAATGTGATGAAATTCTATGATGGGCATTTTCATTTCGGTGATGGCTCCCAGATGGACCATATGATCCAACACACCAAAACTATGCTTGGGTTCAAAATTTGTAAAATTCATATCCGGCCTGTACCCCCTGTTAAATATATGAGCGTTAATATAAATTCAATACAACAAGAATGTACATCGTAAAACAAAGGAAAATTGAAGCTTACCACTCGTCTTGTGAATTATGTAAAGCAGGCGGGGATAAGTTTAAATCAAGGAAAACTCTTTCATCAGGAACCTGTCCGGCAAAAACTCCTCCAGAATAGCCACCCGATGACTGGGGGTTATCCGGAACCTGTCCGGCAACCTCATTGTTTGGAACGTCTTCGACCTTGACGTACATATCCAACATATTTATTACAAGATATTCCCGGTATTCATCCGGAGTCCTCAGAAAATCTCTCAAAGTTTCATCATCGTAGATGTTTAACTCCGAGTAAAAAGCAGCCCCTTGCGGAGTGATGGAATACGGATATCTTCCGGTCACTTTCAGTATCACTGAACGTTTCCGCACATTTTTTTTTTTGCATAAAACCGATATCAATTTATCATACTCTATTGTAAGTGATAATTTAACATGACCCTGTGGAGATAAACTATACCTCACAGAGTTATTCTCCATCACAACCTCACCCCCCAATATAATGAAACTCTTATTCTACGCTCTTCAGACATTACGAAAAAAATGCTTCAGAATTTAACAACAAGAAAAAATTGAACGAGAGTTAGAATTTTATGTGAACGAATTTTCCTAAAATCCTAACCACTTTATATAGGAAATAGCTAGCCCGGGATATGAAATTTTTTTGCCGTATAGCGTTCTTTAAATATATGCTATACACATTTAAATTATTGTGTTTGTCAGTTCACTTATTGGTGGGTCCATATTCAGGGTATAGCGTTTTTTTTGGGCGTTATATGTATAGCGTATGAATAAAAGACGCTATACCTTAACGACAGACGTTACCGTTAATGTATAGCGTCTTGGTTTTGCATGCTATATATAGAAATGTATTTTTTTTAAACACCTTTTAAGGTAATTTAAGCCCAAAAAAATAATATTTAGGTTCCCAACTCTTCTTTTATATATAGAGCTGGACCCCACAAATTGGCGTTACTTTTTCAGAATAATATTATACAAACATGTTCAAAAAAACCTTCCGTGGCACAATGGCAGTACTACTATCTTGTACTGCGGGTCTAAGAGACAATAACGTATAACGTACTTTATGAGAGAAATCAGAGGTTTTGATAACATATTATAAAATAGTAAGATAGAACAACAAATCCAGAGAAAGTATTAATGTATGTCAGTATGTAATCCATTTCTTTTGATGTCTTCTTGTAGAACTAGAAAGGCATACCCGTTTATATGGGGTATACTGTACGGGTAAAATTGATTTATAACGGGTGGTCGAATGGTAACATAACATGTGGAATTGAAGATAGGCAAAGGGCAACTCAGGGAACAACCAATATAGGATACAACGAATGTAATTGATATCGAGTAAATCCCGATGGGGGCGTAATCAACGGGAGAAGGTCAAGGGTGTCACGACCCTAAACTCATTATAGGTGCATGATGGCGCCCAGCATCGCCATTAATACGAGAGATATCGTGCATGATAGCGCCAAACGTCGCCGTTAGGCAAGCCAACGGTGAACTGTCAGTTTAATTATTCATTTTATTATTTTTAAAATCATAAGCCTTATTAAGTAAAGGATTCAATACGTTTAAAAATCATGAATACTTAAAATATTAGTAAGATATAAAATAAAAGATGACAATATTAAGGCGAACCATAACAATCAGTAGAGTATCGCCAAAACCCGACATCACAGTGCATGGACATTTACTAAGGAGTATAATAAGGCGTAATAGCTTCCTGGACACTTAAACTTGTAGGGTTTTTGAAAGGCGATACACGAACTTTGGATTTTCCCATTTGAACACTCAAACTTGACAAAATGGGTACTAATAAACACATCAACCAGAGCGTATATATCAATTGCGCTGACATGTACAACACATCATGCTAAGCAATTTATTACTTGCCATGTGTTATTTGTGGGTCCCATTTTTAAATACAAAAAAGGAAAAAAAAATGCCTAAAACATACCCAATATTAATCTGTACGAGCAGCTCCAGACGTTCCTAACTTCTCCGGTGAACGACAACTCAGATATCACCATGGGGAAAGTTCACGGATCACTTGCTCGTGCTGGTAAAATGAGGGGGAAAACTCCAAAAGTTGCCAAACAGGACAAGAAGAAGAAGCCTCGCGGCCGTGCTCACAAGAGGATGCAATACAATCGCAGATTCGTCACAGCAGTTGTTGGTTTCAGGAAGAAGAGGGGCCCGAACTCATCCGAGAAGTAAAATGAAGAAATGACTTTATTTTTAGGTAAAGAAAGTTGCTGAAGTTCAATGAGTTGTATTTGCATTCTGTTGCTTCTGAGAATACTCCAGACAATACAATGTTAGCACTATTATACAATTGGTTTCCGTAGTTAATGAAATGGGATAAGCAAGAATTCAATGGCCAACTTGATCTTGACCAAGTTGCTGGAAGAATTGCTGCTGCTCTTTAAGAGATGAATTCAGGCAATTTTATGAATACATGAGTTAGAATCACATCCAATGGCCAACGTATGGGAAAATTCTATTTTTTTCTTTTTTCTTTTTCTTTTTATTTATATTTTATTCTAATTCCAATTTTTTAGTAAAAACAATACTATTCACTCGCCTTAGTAGCGTGATTTGCACACAGTTTAGCCATGTCAGCTGCAGTTCTTCCACATAGCATGGTCAATGGTCAAAAGTATTTATTAGTACCCATTTTGTCAAGTTTGAGTATTCAAATGGGAAAATTCAAAGTTTGTGTGTCGGCTTTCAAAAGCCCTACAAGTTTAAGTGGCCAGGAAGCCATTACACCGTATAATAATAATACAACATCTGTCCGAAATGTAAATAAGATAATATAGAGTAAATAGTACGATGAAGATTCTGCGCGCTACGATATGTAGCCTGAAATGTAGCTCACCAAAAGTCTCTTCAGCAACTGCGCCTACGCGCTAAGATGACAACCAAATGAACCTGTCAGATCCTGTACATTTAGTGCAAAAGTATAGCATGAGCACATAAATCAATGCCTACCCAGTAAGTATCTAGCCTAACCCCGAAGAAACAATAACGAGGGATCGATGTCGACACTTACTAGAGGCCCAATAAAGCAGTATGATAAATCATAAACGAATATAAAGCACAACAGTAATAACGGGGTAAGACTGTAATTTACATAATCTTCCAAAATTTCTTTAAAGATATAAATTTCTCAATCTCGTATAGCTCAAATATATTAAGTTCCAGTATCAAATAAATAAGGAATATCATATAAAATGCTAGGCATCAGTAGAAGGAAAAATCTCGCGAATAGTCGGACTGTTGGCGATATAACGCACGATTATGCTGAGGTCGTACGGTCCAATCCAGAGTGGTGTGTACACTGCCGAGGGTCGACCAGCACAAACCAGAGATGCATCTCAATATACTGCCGAGGCGTTCGGCCCGCTCCACAAGAAAGGAAGGAACTTATCAAATTACGAGTCACGTGCTTACAATACAAGTACATGAGTATAAAGTGGATATACCCTTTACTGTATATCAAATATTTTGCCAACAACTAATATATATTCCTAAATCTATTTCAATTATAAATTCACTTAATTAAGCTAGCAAAAATGAGTTCAAATAATTCAAATATTATATGATAAAGTCCTAAGTCTACCCGAACATAAACATGTTTTAGCTACATGCAGACTCTCGTTACCTCGTGCGTTCGTAGCACCCACAACTAGTAGCACATAACAATTACATCACCTAGGGGATATTTTTTCCCTCACAAGGTTAGATGGGAGACTTATCTCTCTTTGAAATCCGATAACCGGCTCCAACGCCTCTTTAAAACTTCAAACCGATGTCCATCGATCCGAAACCAGTCAAACAACATGTAAACCAATTAAAATATACCCAAAAACTCTTAATTAATCAATTTCTAACAATTCTCAACTCCGCTCGAAAAGTCAACAAAGTCAATCTCAGGCCCACCTGCCCGGATTCCAAAAATTTTCGAAGATAAACATTACCCATAGCACCACGAACTCAATTATATAATTTATTCTCAATTTCATGTCTAATTTCGTTGTCAAAGTCCAAAAATATTACTTCTAGGTTTTCTTCCAAAAATTCCATAATTTCTATGAAATCCTATGTTAAACTCCATATATAAACCATGTATTTAACTCAAAACAAGCAGGAATAACTTACCTTATTATAAATGGCAAAAATGATCTTCAAGAATGACCCCAAATCGCCTCACATGTGCTCCAAGAACTTAAAAGTGAAGAAATGAGCTCAAAATTCTGAAATTAGATATTTAATACACCTGCCATGCCTCCTTATTCTCAATCGCGGTCATAATCCACACGATCGTGGTTAACAAAAGTTCCAGCAACGTTTCCTTCATCGCGATCGCGGCCAAAATCCCGCGATCGCAATGTACAATTTGTATTTTCTTCTTCACAGATATTCTTCAGTATAATGGCCATAACTTTTGGTATAAAATTCGAAATGATAAATGGTTTGATTTTCTAAATACTTGATTCAAAGAGATACATTTCGTTTTTGGATCATCTCCAAATTCCTTATAGATTGCAAGATATAATCTTCCGAAGTCAGACTACTGACAACAGAAATTCCTTCTACGCGATCGCGACCTTCCTCCCGCGATCGCGATTCACAAGGCCTGGAACAACACTTTGCTCTTCGTGATCATGGCCCGAACCTCTGCCATCGCATTTCACACCCTTGACACCAGTTATCAGCAGTTCCAAAATGCCTAAAAGTGGTCCGGAACCACCTCAAAACTCACCCGAGGTACGAGGAACCACGTTCAAATATTCTAACAAGTTTATATACCCTATGTAAACTTGTTCAAAGTCTCGAAATACAAATTACAACATCGAAACCAAGAATTAAAGATCAAACTCAATTTATTAAACTCTCTTAACTTTCAAACCTTCATCCTTCGCCAAACGCATCCGAATTACACGTAAACACTCAGGAATGACGCCAAATTTTAAGTGCAAGTCATAAATCACGATGTGAACCTATTCCAAGGCTCGGAACCCTAAACATGCATCGATAACACAAAAGTCCACTTCAAACCAAACTTAGAAAATTATAAAACCTTCAAAATGCCAACTTTCCATATAAGCGCCGAAATGCCCAAGATCACCCGATACTCAACCCGAACATATGCCCAAGTCCGAATTCATCATACGAACCTATTGGAACCTTCAAATCCCGATTTCGAGGTCGTTTACTCAAAATTTAAACCCTGGTCAACTTTTCCAACTCAAAGCATCCGAAATTTAGAATTTTCTTGCCAAATCAACTCCGAACTTTTCGAAATTCAATTCCAACCGCAGTACAAGTCATAATACCTTATATAAAGCTACTCAAGGCCTTAAACTACCGAACGACATGCTATAGATCAAAAAGACCGGTCGGGTCATTATAAAGGATTTGCCATCAGATGGCATTCAATGAGGAAATATTCACTAACATTAAATGAGCGACAATTGCAGTGAATATTTACATTCAAGGCCTGCCGCTATGCGTTCATCAATGACCTTTTTATTATCATTTAAGTGGAGCTCGATCCTAAGATCTTGTTTTCCTAAGTAAAGTTATAAATAATAGGCTCAACAACCATTGTAAGAACATGAAACATTCTATACAAAAAGGCTATGTTTTGCTATTTTGCTCTGAAATTAACAGCTTTCTTTCACTTTGTCGTTATTTCTATTTGAGCTCTCGGATATGCTGAGTTCAGAGCCAGCCCTGTCTATTTACCACGTAACAAATTCGATTGTACTATTTTACGGGTAAATAATTTGGCTTCCACTATAGGGCATACACTGCGTAATTGTTCTGATTCATTCATTTATTACTAACTTGTTTTGATTCTTTTCTTAGTGAAAAATGATATAACATCTAATGATGTCAACATCACACACAATGTTGAGAGGCACGAAAAATTGTCCCAACATGATGACTTAATTAGTGAGACTCGCAACGAAGGGGATGAGACGACCCCGGTTCGAGATGGTCAATCCTTGGCATGTGCGAGAATCTATTCCTGATGATGTGGAGGAGGAATATGTCATGGAAATGGTTAAAATCCTGAGAGAACAACATAAAGCAATTATGAAACATCTCTCAAGGTAGGATCAGGTGATGTCGGAGTTAAAACAAGTGTCACGACCCAAACCAATAGGCCGCGACAGGCACCCGATACCTTACTCGATCGAGTACCAACGTAACGTATCTTTCTTATTACCTCATCATATACACGTGACATACAAGCCTAATAGGCCAACATAATCATTTATAAACTCAAAACATAGGCCGATGAGGCCATACAATTTTTCACGTATACGACATATGTCTATAAGCCTCTAAGAGTACATAAATGTCATAAAGGTCGGGATGGAGTCCCGCCATACCAAACAATACACGTCTAAATCATACTAACCAAACAAGCAACTCCGAAGCAAATAGAGCACACCAACATCTTCCGCTGAGCTGATAGCCTACTTGGAGGGCTCTCGACCTGTCTATCGGGACCTGCGGGCATGAAACACAGCGTCCCCAGGCAAAAAGTACGTTAGTACGAATAATGTACCGAGTATGTAAGGCACATAAATAAGTACATAGGAGACATGAAAGAAATATAGATTACATGACTCAATTTGTAAGTCTGAATAACTTTGTAAATCATAAATTAATTTTACCATCATGCATATGCGTATGAATGTCATGTCATGCATAGGTACATGTTTAATAACATCATCAGCCTCTGAGGGCATCCCATCATATCATATCAGCCACTATGGGCAAAATCATCATCGTATACCAGCTGATCAGGTGGTGGTGCGTATATAACGTCATAACCTTTCCCATAACCTTTCCCATATCCCATATACATATATATACATACATATATACGCGTATATAACACCGTTTGAATCATATTTCAGCCACTGTAGGAAACATCATCATCATATACCAGCTGATCAGGTGGTGGTGCGTATATAATGCCGTACGACCCGGCTAGTCGTCTTAATAATTTATGCCCCGATCCCCTATTAACTGCTTACCCCATGTTTATTTCTGCTATTTTGATTTGTCGGGATGTTTAGTTTTGAGTTTCAAAGAGTTTTGGGATACTTAGTCCCTAAATGAGGCTTAAGTGTTGGAAAGCTGATCGTAGTCGGAACAGTGTGAAGACGGCCTATAAATGGAAATCTAATGGTTCCGTTAGCTCCATTAGGTGATTTTGGGCTTAGGGGTGTGTTCAGATGGTATTTTGGAGGCCCATAACTAATTTAGGCTTGAAATGCCGAAAGTTGAATTTTTGAAGTTTCCGGTTCGATAGTGAGATTTTGATACAAGGGTCGGAATGGAATTCCGGAAGTTGGAGTAGCTCTGTAGTGTTGAATGTGACGTGTGTGCAACATTTCGGGTCATTCGGACGAGGTTTGATAGACTTTTTAATCAAAAGCATATTTTTAGAGTTTTTAGACTTCTTAGGCTTGAATCCGATGGAAAATAGGTGTTTTGATGTTGTTTTGAGCATTCCGAAGGTTGGAACAAGTTTGAATGATGTTTTAGCATTGGTTGGCAGGTTTGGTTGAGGTCCCGGGGGTCTCGGGATGATTTCGGATGCTTGACGGAAAGATTTTAGAATTAAAGTTGCAGCTTCAGCTGCTGGTTCTATCATAACCGCACCTACGGTTTGAGTTTCACAGGTGCGGTGCCGCAGAAGTGGCTCAGCAGTCGCAGAAGCGGAAGTGAGGAAGGGGCCAGAGTCGGCAGATGCGGTCAGGAAACCATAGAAGCGGCACCGCATCTGCGGTAATGTAGTCGCAGGTGCAGAAAGTCCTCCTTAAGTGAGAAGTCGCAGATGCACTCTTTGGTCCGCAAAAGCGGGACCACAGATGCAGAAACAGCTGGGCAGAAATATGAAATTTTGAGGGTTTAGTTTCAAAAGTTAGAAATTCGATTTGAAGCTCGGGAGAGGGCGATTTTGAGAGGAAATTGAAGAGGAGATCATTGGGTAATGATTATTTAACTCTTTCTAGTTATATTCCATCAATCTATAGTTAGTTTCATCATTTAATTTCGGATTGGAGATGAGAATTGGGGAGAAGTTGGAAGAAAGTTCTTAGACTTAGAATCCGACTTTTGATTGGGAATTTGACCTTAGATTTGAATATTTGGTATGCATGAACTCGTGAGAGCGTGAGGACTCTGAAAATACAAATTTTACTAGATTTCGAGACGTGGGCCTGAGGGGCGTTTTAGTTATTTTACCTAATTTCGCATATTAGCTTAGAATTTCTTTGTAGAATCAGTTACTTGAAATGTTATTTACATTATGCAATTGAATTGAATAGATTTGGGCCATTTAGAGTCGAGTACTCGTGGCAAGAGCGTGGTTTCGGGTTGATTTTGAGCCGGTTCGAGGTAAATGGCTTGTCTAACCTTGTGTGGGGGACTTCCCCTTCAGATATGATATATTTGATAATTGAAATGCCTTGTACGTGAGGTGACGAGCACGTACTTGAGCTAATTGTTGAAAATCCAATTTTTTCTTTAAGTATTTTGAGTTCTTTTTCCTATTTTATTCTACTTGCGAATTTAGCCTGTTGCTAGTTTAGAAATGCATGTTTAGTTGACTTAATTGCCTATTTTCTTAAACTGCCTTAATTGCATTACGTGAAGAATGTTAGGCTAGAATTAACTGTTTACTTGGTACGAAATTTAGCTTAATTGGGTATTCTTGTGTTGATGTTGTGTAATTTTACTTTGGGACTATGAGGCAGCATCCCGGGAGATCCCCTATACGTATTTATGATCTGAACTGAGGTGCGGGATACCAAGAGATCCCTGGCACATATATTGAGGATACCAAGAGATCCTCGGGATACCGAGAAATCTCTAGCATATATTGAGGATACCAAGAGATCTTCGGGATACCAAGAGATCCCTAACATTTATTGAGGATACCAAGAGATCCCTAGCATATATTGAGGATACCAAGAGATCTTTGGGATACCAAGAGACCCCCGACTATCATCCTTGTTATGAGTGGTACTTTCTGGTGGTTGCCTTTATTTCTGTTTCCGTTATTTTACTCTTTGTTATCTTGTGTAGATTCTTACTGTAGATTCTCAATTGTACTATTTATCTTATCCTGTCATCTTATTATTTATTTAACCTCAGTAGGGTCTTGACCTTCCTCGTTACTACCCGACCGAGGTTAGGCTTGGCACTTACTGAGTACCGCTGTGGTGTACTCATGTCCCTTCTACGCATGTTTTTCATGTGCAGATCCAGGTACGCTACTCAGGCCTATCATCCTTGAGGAGGCGACTGCTCTAGAGACTTCGAGGTACATCTGTCGCATCCGCAGACCGAGAAGTCCCTTTCTATTCCTGCTTTTAGTATTTAGCCCTTATGTATTTTTTTGTTCTTATTAGACATTCCAGAGTTAGAGCTATGTAGTATTGATCTTAGCTTGTGACTCATGGGTTTCTAGGTCTTGGATTTATTTTTTGGCATTGAGAGTTAAACATGGTATATGCCAAGCGACACATTTAAACATTGTTACTGCTTTATTTCTGTTTTAAATTATTTTACTTCCGCAAATTTTGATTTTTCTTCCGCAATTTAGGCTTACCTAGTTGTAGAGACTAGGTGCCATCACAATGGTTTACGGAGGGGGCGGGGTCATGACAAGTTGGTATAAGAGCTCTAGGTTCATAGGAGTCATGGATCACAAGCCGGTTTATTAGAGTCTCGCTGATCGGTACGGAGATGTCTGTACTTATCTATGAGAGGCTATGTAACTATTAAGAAAATTCCACTTCATTTGATTTCCTTGTCATGCGATATTTTGACATCACAATTCTAATCTTCTATCTTCTATTCTCTCACAAATGGTGAGGACACATGCTACCCGAGATGATCAGGCACCCGCGCTCCCTACTATAGCCGTCAGAGGCTAGGGCCAGGGTAGAGGTCGAGGATGCGCACGTGGTGCAGCCAGAGCACCTGCGCGAGCTACCGCCAGGTACCACCAACAGTTCCAGCCGGAGTTCAGGCACCTGACATGACTACTGCTACCACTACTCCAGCTCTCCAGGAGACTTTGGCACAGTTCATGAGCATGTATACCACTTTGGCTCAGGCAGGGTTGCTTCCCCTTGCTGCAGCCACATCTCAGGTCGGGGGAGGAGCACAAACTCCCGCCGCCCGCACTCCTGAGCAGCGAGTGCATGTTGAGCAGGCCCCTGAGATTATTCCTGTACCACCTGCAATGCCAGTTCAGCCTAGGGACAGGGCAACGGCTTCCGAGGAGGAGTAGCTGAGGCTTGAGAGGTTCAAGAGGTACAAGCCTCCTGTATTCAGAGGTCTAGCATCAGAGGATGCTCTGGGATTTCTAGATAAAAGTTACCACATTCTCCGTACCATGGGTATATTAGGATCGTGCGGGGTTTACTTCACTACCTTCCAGCTTTGAGGAGCTGCCTATGAGTGGTGGCGAACCCATGAGTTAGACAGTCTGGATGAGGCTGCTTCACTGACTTGGACTCAATTTTTAGATCTGTTCCTGAGAGAGTAAGCTCCTTAGAGACTTAGGGACGTATGGCGCGCCGAGTTTGAGTATTTGCACCAGAGTGCTATGACTGTCTCAGAGTATACTGTCCATTACACCAGTTTGTCTAGGCATGCACCAGCCTTGGTTTCTACTGTTCGCGAGAGGGTTCGCTGGTTTATTAAGGGGCTTATTCCCAGCATCAGGTCTAACATGGCTCGTGAGTTGGAGATAGATATTTCTTATCAGCAGGTGGTAAGCATTGATAGGAGGATTGAGGGTATGCATGCTAGGGAGAGAGAGGAGAGGGAAGCCAAGAGGTCTCGAGAGTCAGGCCATTATTCTGGTGCCCGTTCCCCAACTGCAGGTCGTCATGGTAGGGGTTATATGAGTCTCCCTATTCATTCAGTTCTTCTAGCATCCAGTAGTGCTCCAGCTCCTCCTAGGCCTCAAGAGACTTATTATTCACCTCCGGTTTCCAGCGCACCTCCTACGTGGGGTGCTTTTAGAGGTCAGTCCAGTAGACTTGGCCCGACCCAGTCACAGCCACCACGTCCTCCTAGAGCTTGTTTTGAGTGTGGTGACACACGCCACGTGGTGAGGGATTGCCCTAGACATGGGAGGGGTGCACCTCCACAGACTTATCAACCACAGCATGCCCCGCAGAGTGCTCAGGCTATGGTTACAGCCCCAGTTGCTACCCTACCAACTCAGTTAACTAGAGGTGGAGGTCGGGGAGGTAGAGGTCGCCCTATAGGGGAAGCTAGGACAGATACTATGCCCTTCCTATCCGTACCGAGGTTGTTGCCTCTGATTCTGTCATCACAGGTATTATACTGGTTTGTCACAGAGATGCATCGGTTCTATTCGATCCAAGCTCCACTTATTCTTATGTGTCTTCTTATTTTGCTCCGCATTTGGGTGTATCTCGGGATCCCTTGAGCTCCCTATTTATGTTTCTACTCCTGTGGGAGATTCTCTTGTTGTTGGACTGCATTTATCGGTCATGTTTGGTTGCTCTTAGTGGTTTTGAGACTAGAGCTGATTTATTGTTGCTCAGCTTAGTAGATTTCGATATTATCTTGGTCATGGACTGGTTGTCGCCCCATTATGCTATTCTTGATTGTCACACTAAAACCGTGATGCTGGCTATGCCAGGTGTACCGCGTGTTGAGTGGATGGGTACTTTAGATCACACTCCCAGTAGAGTTATTTCTTTTATTAAAGCTCAGCGTATGGTTGAGAAGGGGTGTGACGTGTATTTAGCTTATGTGAGAGATGTTAGTATTGATACCCCTTCAGTTGATTCAGTTCTAGTAGTATGGGATTTTCTCGATGTGTTTCTAGCTGATCTTCCAGGCATGCCACCTGATAAAGATATTGATTTTGGCATTGATCTGTTGCCGGGCACTCATCCCATTTTTATTCCTCCATATCGTATGGCTCCTCTTGAGTTGAAGGAGTTGAAGGATCAGTTACAGGAATTGCTTGATAAGGGTTTTATTCGGCCTAGTGTATCACCTTGGGGGTGAAGAAAAAGGATGGTTCTATGCGTATGTGTATTGATTATCGCCAGTTGAACAAAGTAACAGTTAAGAACCGTTATCCTTTACCTCGTATTAATGTTCTGTTTAACCAGCTTCAGGGCGCACAGGTGTTTTCTAAGATTGATTTGTGCTCAGGTTACCATCAGTTGAAGATTCGGGAGCAAGATATCCCGAAGACTACTTTCAGGACTCGGTACGATCATTACGAGTTCCTTATTATGTCATTTGGTTTGACCAATGCCCCAACAACCTTTATGCATTTGATGCACAGTGTGTTCCGGCCGTATCTTGACACATTCGTCATTGTCTTTATTGATGATATTCTAGTGTATTCCCGGAGTCGGGAAGATCATGAGCATCGCCTGAGGACTGTGCTTCAGACTCTGAGAGAGAAGAAGTTATATGCAAAGTTCTCGAAATGTGATATTTGGTTGGATTCAGTGGCATTCTTAGGCCACGCGGTATCAAGTGAGGGTATTCAGGTAGATCCAAAGAAGATAGAGGCCGTGTAGAGTTGGCCCAGACCATCCTCAGCTACCAAGATCTGTAGTTTCCTTGGTTTGGTGGGCTACGTTTTGTGAAGGGGTTTTCATCGATTGCAGCCCCTATGACCAGGTTGACCCAAAAAGGTGCTCCATTTTAGTGGACAGAGGAGTGTGAGGTGAGCTTTCAAAAGCTCAAGACAGCTTTGACCACAACCCCAATTTTGATACTGCCTATAGGTTCAGGGTATATGGTCTATTGTGATGCCTCGAGGATTGGCCTCGGAGCGGTGTTGATGTAGGATGGTAGGGTGATTGCCTACGCATCTAGACAATTGAAGATACATGAGAAAAACTACCCTATTCACGACCTTGAGTTTGCTGCCATTGTTCACGCCCTGAAGATATGGTGCCATTACTTATACGGTGTGCCTTGTGAGATTTATATTGACCATCGAAGCTTGTAACACCTGTTCAAGCAAAATGATCTAAATTTTCACCACATGAGGTGTTAGAGTTGCTAAAGGACTATGACATCACTATTTTGTATCACTCAGGCAAGTCCAATGTGGTGACCGATGCTTTGACTCACCAGGCAGAGAGTTTGGGGAGTTTGGCTTATTTACTAGCATCAGAGAGGTATATGGCGATGGATATTCAGGCCTTAGCCAGCCAGTTTGTGAGATCGGATCTTTTGAAGCCCAGTCGGTTTGTAGCTTGCGTGGTTTCTCGGTCTTCCTTATTTGATCGTATCAGGGAGCGACAATATGATGACCCTCATTTGCTTGTCCTCAATGACAAGGTTCAGCACGGTGATGCCAGAGATGTGACTATTGGTGATGATGGGGTATTGAGGATGCAGGGTCAGATTTGTGTACCCAATATTAATAGGCTTTGATAGTTGATTCTAGAGGAGGCCCATAGTTTGCGGTATTCCATCCATCCGGGGTGCCGTAAAGATGTATCAGGATTTGAGACAATACTACTGGTGGAGGTGGATGAAGAAAGATATAGTTGGATTCGTAGCTCGGTGTCTCAACTGTCAGTAGGTGAAGTATGAGCACTAGAGACCGGGTGAGTTGCTTCAATAGATAGAGATCCCGGAGTGGAAGTGGGAGCAGATCACCATGGACTTCGTAGTTGGGCTCCCACAGACTTTGAGAAAGTTCGATGCTATTTGGGTGATTGTGGATCAACTGGCTAAGTTCGCTCATTTCATTCTTGTGTGTACTACTTATTCTTCGGAGCGGTTGACGGAGATTTATATCCAGGAGATTGTTCGTCTGCATGGTATTCCAGTGTCCATCATTTCAGACAGAGGTACTCAGTTCATATCACGGTTCTGGAGGGCCATTCAGCATGAGTTGGGTACTCGGGTGGAGTTGAGTACAACATTTCACCCTTAGATGGACGGACAGTGCGAGCATACTATTCAGATTCTTGAGGATATGCTCCATGCGTGGGGTCGAGTTTGGAGGGTCTTGGGATCAGTTCTTGCCATTGGCGGAGTTTGTTTACAACAACAACCATCAGTCCAGTATTTAGATGGCACCGTATGAGGCTTTATATAGGAGACGGTGTAGATCCCCAGTGGGCTGGTTTTAGCCGGGTGATGCTAGATTATTGGGCACGGACTTAGTTCAAGATGCTTTGGAAAAGGTTAAGGTGATTCAGGATAGGCTCCGTACAGCCTAGTCCAGACAGAAGAGTTACACATATCGGAAGGTTCGTGATGTTTCCTATATGGTTGGAGAGCGTGTTCTGCTTCGGGTTTCACCTATGAAGGGCGTTATGAGATTCGGGAAGAAAGGAAAGTTGAGTTCGAGATTTATTGGCCCTTTTGAGATATTGAGGCGTGTTGGGGAGGTTGCTTATGAGCTTGGCTTACCTCCCAAATTGGCCGGAGTTTATCCAGTATTCCATATTTCGAAGCTCCGGAAGTATCACGGTGATCCGTCACACATGTTGGATTTCAGTTCAGTCCAGTTGGACAAGGATCTATCTTATGTTGAGGAGCTAGTGGCAATATTGGACATGCAGGTTAGAAAGCTGAGGTAAAAGAAAATTGCATCTGTGAAATTCAGTGGCGGGGCCAGCCGGTCGAGGAGGCGACCTGGGAGACCGAGCAGTATATGCGCAACCTCTACCCTCATCTCTTCACTACTTCAGGTATGTCTTTATGTTTGTTCGAGGGCGAACAAATATTTAAGTGTAGGAGGATGTGACAACCTGGCCGGTCGTCTTGAGAATTTACGCCCCGATCCCCTATTAACTACTTACTCCAAGTTTATTTTTGCTATTTTAATTTGCCGGGATGTTTGGTTTTGAGTTTCGGAGAGTTTTGGGACACTTATTCCCTAAATGAGAGCTTAAGTGTTGAAAAGTTGATCATAGTCAGAACAGTGTGAAGACGGTCTCGGAATGGAAATTCGATGGTTCCGTTAGCTCCGTTAGGTGATTTCGGGCTTAGGGGCGTGTTCGAATGGTATTTTGGAGGTCCGTAACTAATTTAGGCTTGAAATGCCAAAAGTTGAATTTTTGAAGTTTCTGGTTCGATAGTGAGATTTTGATTCGAGGGTCGGAATGGAATTCCAGAAGTTGGAGTAGCTCCATAGTGTTGAATGTGACGTGTGTGCAAAACTTTTGGTCATTCGGACAAGGTTTGATAGACTTTTTGATTGAAAGCGTATTTTTAGAGTTTTTGGAATTCTTAGGCTTGAATCCGATGAAAAATAGGTGTTTTGATGTTGTTTTAAGCATTTCGAAGGTTGGAACAAGTTTGAATGATATTTTAGGGTTGGTTGGCAGGTTTGGTTGAGGTCCTGTGGGCCTCGGGATGATTTCAGATGGTTGACGGAAAGATTTTGGAATTAAAGTTGCAGCTTCAGCTGCCGGGTCTTTCATAACCGCACATGCGGTTTGAGTTCCGCAGGTGCGACGCTATAGAAGCTGCTCAGCAGTCACAGAAGCGTAAGTGAGGAAGGGGCCAGAGTCCGCAGATGCGGTCAGGAAACTGCAGAAGCGGCACCGCATCTACGGTAATGTAGTCGCAGGTGCGGAAAGTCCTCCTTAAGTGAGAAGTCGCAGATATGATCTTTGGTCCGCAAAAGCGGGACCGCAGATGCGGAAACAACTGGGCAGAAATATGAAATTTAGAGGGCTTAGTTTCAAAAGTTAGAAATTCGATTTAGAGATTGGGAGAGGGTGATTTTGAGAGGAAATTGAAGAGGAGATCATTGGGTAACGATTCTTTAATCCTTTCTAGTTATATTCCATCAATCTATAGTTAGTTTCATCATTTAATTTCGGATTGGAGATGAGAATTGGGGAAAAGTTGGAAGAAAGTTCTTAGACTTAGAATCTGACTTTTGATTGAGAATTTGACCATAGATTTGGATAATATTGGTATGCATAAACTCGTGAGAGCGTGAGGACTCTGAAAATACAAATTTTACCCAATTCCGAGACGTGGGCCCGAGGGGCGTTTTGGTTATTTTACCTAATTTCGCATATTAGCTTAGAATTTCTTTGTAGAATCAGTTACTTGAAGTGTTATTTACATTATACAATTGGATTGAATAGATTTGAGCCATTTGGAGTCGAGTACTCATGGCAAGAGCGTGGTTTCGGGTTGATTTTGAGCTGTTCAAGGTAAGTGGCTTGTCTAACCTTGTGTGGGGGACCTTCCCCTTAGGATATGATATATTTGATAATTGAAATGCCTTGTACGTGAGGTGACGAGCGCGTACTTGAGCTAATTGTTGAAAATCCGGTTTTTTCCTTAAGTATTTCAATTGAGTTCTTTTTCCTGTTTTATTCTACTTGTGAATGTAGACTGTTGCTAGTTTAGAAAAACATGTTTAGTTGACTTAATTGCCCATTTGCTTAAACTGCCTTAATTGCATTACATGAAGCGTGTTAGGCTAGAATTAACAGTTTACTTGGTACAAAATTTAGCTTAATTGGGTATTCTTGTGTTGCTGCTGTGTGTTTTTACTTTGGGACTACGGGGCGGCATCCCGGGAGATCCCCTGTACGTATTTATGATCTGAACTGAGGTGCGGTATACTAAGATATCCCTGGAACATATATTGAGAATACCAAGAGATCCTCGGGATACCGAGAGATCCCTAGCATATATTGAGGATACCAAGAGATCCTCGAGATACCAAGAGATCCCTTACATTTATTGAGGATACCAAGAGATCCTCGAGATACCAAGAGATCCCTAGCATATATTGAGGATACCAAGAGATCCTCGGGATACCAAGAGATCCCCGGCTATCATCCTTGTTGTGAGTGGTACTTCCTGATGGTTGCCTTTCTTTCTGTTTCCGTTATTGTACTGCTTTTTATCCTGTGTAGATTCTTAATTGTACTATTTATCTTATCCTGTAATATTATTATTTATTTAACCTCAGTAGTGCCTTGACCTTCCTCGTCACTACCCGACCGAGGTTAGGCTTGACACTTACTGAGTACCGCTGTGGTGTACTCATGCCCTTTCTGCGCATGTTTTTCATGTGCAAATCCAGGTACTGCTACCCAGGCCTATCATCCTTGAGGAGGCGACTAATCTAGAGACTTTGAGGTACATCTGCTGCGTCCGCAGACTGAGAAGTCCCTTTCTATTCCTGCTTTTAGTATTTAGCCCTTCTATATTTTTCTGTTCTTATTAGACATTCCGGAGTTAGAGATATGCAGTATTGATCTTAGCTTATGATTCGTGGGTTTTCAGGTCTTGGATTTATGTTTTGGTATTGAGAGTTAAACATGGTGTATGCCGAGCGGTATATTGAAACACTGTTACTACTTTATTTCTGTTTTAAATTATTTTACTTCCGCACATTTTGGTTTTTCTTCCGCAATTTAGGCTTACCTAGTCGTAGAGACTAGGTGCCGTCACAATGGTTCACGGAGGGTGAACCAGGGTTATGACAATAACGTCGTAACCTTTTCGCATATCCCATATACATATATATACATACATATATACGCGTATATAACGCCATTTGAATCATATTTCAGTCACTGTGGGCAACATCATCATCACATACCTGGAGTAGGAAAAACTTCGTATAATATTCAGCTGGAAACCTTCGTGGATTGAACTTAGAATCCAAAAATCGGATTAAGCTTCTGAATCAGTGGAAGCTGATGAACGAAATTAGCTTCTGTTTTTTTGGCGTTGAAGTGCCTGGTCGTTGCAACTTCTATTTCTTTGAACAAAAATTTCCAGCCTCCTACTTTGTTGAATTGATGAACGTTTTTGTTCTTAAATTCCAAATCAAGAATGAAGCCTTTTTCAATGTTATTTTGTTCTTATCTTTTTGACCCATTTTTAATTGTAACAAGACTTATATCTTGTCTTGGATACCACGGTTGCCACCTAAACATAGGGTGACTAAGAGTCACCTTATGCTGCCATGTCACTTCGGTGTAAATTATTAAGTTTTTATCCGCTTATTAGTTAACCGGGAGATGTCCTGCTACCCGGTAATTAATTAATTACCCGCATAATTTAAAAATTACCACACCTTACTTAAAATTCTATTTATTTTTAAAATACTTCATATATACTTTATATATTATACTACCGTGGTCATATGGTACCTTGCATGGTACTAGTTCATAATTATCGGGTATTATCGCTCGACCCGTATTTTATTCCAAATTGACCACTTTCAATGAAACTCGTTTTCTTTAATCTGTGTACCCTCTTATTCTTCATAACACTTATTTATTGCTTGCTATAAATAGCGTAAGTACGTTAATGTCAAGATGATCCCATCCCTGAGTCTACATCGGTTAACTGAAAATGAAATTTTAACGTACAATACTTCAGGGAGCAACATCGTTGTAACTTAATACTGCAAAACGTGACATCACCGTAATACTACGGGGCGTAACATTATTGCCCAATTTGGAACATTCGTCCTCGAATGTTGATTGATGCACTTATCATTTTCATAACTTATATTTTCCGAATACTTTAGAACTTCCCTTGCCATCTAGGTTTCTGTTCTGTGATATTCCAAAGTCCAGGGCATTTCCCCCTTAGGTCTCCTTCTCACACCACAATTTTTAGTCGGAATCTTACCAATCTCGTAACTGTTGCTACCTTTCATCATGCAGCATGTACGATTTTGACCAATAAAGGTGCCGAATCTCTAGGCTTCATATGTAGAACGTGATAAGATATCCCTTTGAGCATCTATGAGTATACTGAAGTTCTTCGCTCGATACTTTATTGAATTTACGAATATTGCTATATCTTATTGCATAGGTCCGTTTAGCCATCCGTATGAATTTACTACCATAACTCTTACTTTAATTTATTGTTGCTGAGGTCTGCTACCAAATCCCAGCTTACTCTCGTTACTTATTCCATATGTATAATTTAAGTCCTTTAATGCTTCCTCATTACTGCTCATCTTTAGAATGACGGCCTAATCTCATCTCATACTTTGTGACTTTTGTCCATCCATTGTTGATTTACCTCAATATTGATCTACAATATACCACTGATAACTTGAAACTTCTTACGTAATACTTTTTCCACTAGGGCTTACATTACATCAAGGAATATTCGAAGTAATTTTCCTGATCAACTTAGCGGTGATACTGTACTTCAATACCGTATTCTATAGCATCCCAAGGTGATTCTCTTACGTGGGTATTTTAATCCTGTCCAATTCATAAGATCCGTTTCTTTTCTTCGTTGAATCATTACTCAATCGAAGGCTCAAGCATCATCTTTTATCTATTACAATTACACCCTCATTCTATTACCAGGGTGGCATTCTAAATGCTATTAGTCTTAGACTCCTTTGAGTTCATTCAGGCTATAGTGAACTTTGTATAATTTAGAGAAACCATCTGCTCTTCTTGTTTTCAATGGCTTAATCCTGAGGACTTATCCATTTTCGTTACCTTCTCACTCTCCCTTTCTTATCCTTACTCTTGTCTTCTAGAACCTTGTTGCTTCACCATAAAACGATTTGTGACCTACACAACTCTATTTATATTACTTGCAACCTTTCAACTTGCTTGCATCATAGATTTCCTTATGTCATTCTGGGACATCAAGGGAGACATCACATCGTCTCTAACTCTTATTTATTGTCTTAATTGGCCTCCTCGATACCTAGAACCATAGGCTATGAGATATGCCACTGACTATGCCGCTATCATTCCTGGATATTGAATCCCAGCACTCCTAGCCTTCTATCCGAAGTATGAACTCTTCACATATTCTGCCTTTGAGTATCTCGTATGTTGTTCACCTTTACCTTACTTACCTTAAAATTTTGCATCCTATCTTCTATCCCTTTCCTGACCTTTCTTCCACCTAGGTGTAATTCACGTCCATAACTTGAAGCTCTATTATAATACTCGCACCTCTGCTATATACATAATCCGATGAGAGCTTCATACTTACTTCTTATGAGGTTGGTAATGCTTCTAACTGGCTTTCTTGTAGCCATTATAGATTATAGATTATAGATTATAGTTGTTGTATTATTTCTCTTGAATATCTGATATTAAGAGTGATTCTGTCATGTTCTCAAGAACAACTTCTATAATTATTCTAGGTCCAATAATCAGACTCCTGATTTACTTGGGTGATATGATTTCTTTAGTTTCCTCTTCCTTCTGATCAGCCTTTACATAGGCTTAAGCTATCTTCCGACCCGTGGCCCATGGTATCAGTTATTACCTTAGCCTTTTATGGGTGTTATGGGATATCTATGATACAATCTTCTAACGATTCAGTCCTTTGTCTATGCCCTAGGCTCAATTCTTTCTTTTAACTTATACTGAAGTCTTCTATGGCTGTATATGCTACATGTATAAAACTCCAAACCCTTAAGTGAGTTCTTAACGCAACCAACTCTGGATCGTTGATCGAATAATTTCTTTCGTTCCATCTTAGATTTCTTTCAACATAAGCTATTACTTTTTCTGGTCTTTCTGCCCCCTTGTTGCATCCATACTTAGCTTATCTTAATGTCCACACATGCCATAGTTTTCATATAATTCATATGATCTCGAATATTACTTTTAACTTTACTTTCCATTCATTAGTCATGGTAGGTGCCACTTTCCTTTGGAGTGCTTACAGTGTTGTTGTGAGACTGTTGTTACACGACCATTTTCTCTTTAGGTTGTTGTCTTATGTTGAAGCCTTCTTTCTTATTTCCTCAGTTAGTCTTTCGTTGTAGTACTTAGGGAGAACCCTTGACCCTCGTAAAGCTCTGAGCTTATTACAAACCTTTTGATGTCCTTCCTTGCCTATAATTATCCGTAGTTGCTTACCTCCGTGCCCTTGTACTTGTAGGGTTGCTTCTGAACTGGCATATTGATTGGCTTCCTAGTGGCACTTCCTTTTATCCCCATAACACTCATATGGTACCTTTAACTACCCCGACCCTTGTTTGAATATATCTCAAGTATTATAATGATATTCTTTGAGGCTAAATTCTCCACGTTGGGTTCTACTATGTTTATCTTACATGATCTGATAACTCGTCTGTAACCTCCTATTTAGCCATAACTGGGGTCTTCCTGACCAATTACTAACTACTCGTTGGCCCATTCTCATATTAATATTCCTCGTAATCTTTCTTGGGTTATTTCCTTTGTCTTAACTTACCTCTCGCACTGGCTCCTTATTTATTAATAACAACTCAGGCAGGAACCTTTTCTTCCTCTCCTTGACGTCATCTAGCACAATATTCTGAAATTTTATCATATCTGTGGGATTTAAATAAGTGCAATCTCATCCCTTTCATTTTTATCGCATTCTTCCTTTACCATTCCATAGTCACTAAAACCACTTAATTCTGACTTAATGCCACATCATTCCATATTCCCCCTTTAGGGGTGTACTAAGAGTTGTAGCCACGAGGATCTACCTATAGATATTTTACCATTTCATCTTTGGCGTTGTTCCTCAACATCAATGATCCTTACTCGCCTTGCGACAATCCTTCTATACCAAGGATGACAAATTCCCTTACTCACGAGGGTGACACTTAATGTAATTGGTACATATAGTCCCTTAAGCTTAACTTTGCTAACATTGCTTGCTTTAGGGAAGCGTCTTCCCGAATGACCATTCTCTGAATTTCTCATGAACCTTCTTCTGTTGTCCGTCCTATTATTGCCAGAATGCGATCTGAAATTCTCATGATGCTGAATATTACCAAATCACTCAGTCCCTAATTCATATTTAGTTTATCTTATTCACCAGCCCATACTGTTTTCTATTACTTTGGGGTCTAACTTTTCCTCTTAGTAATCACGCTAGAATTGCAAACTTATTTCTCAAAATGAGGATATGATTGTATGGCCTATACTCTTTTGTTGTCCTAAGGCCTGTCATTTCTCGTAATCCTTCACTTGACTATAGATTTTGTAATATTGTCATCTTTTGATCTACCATTGTCATCCATATATCACATCTTACTCATAATTCTTCATTAACTCTTTTCTTATTTCCTGCTAATATTTATGCCGATCACTTTATTCTGAAAACTTGAACAAGACATTCTTTTGCTTTTAGCCTTCCTTTGCTCCATCCAATGGCTCTTCAGGTTGCTTAATGTTCTCGCTTTATTAGGGACGCGAGCCACACTAAGGTAATATTTATCCTTTTGAGGCTTGTAGTGTATGTCTTTGTAGTATTCATATCTGGCTGCACTATTTCAGAGTGCACCATCTGGGTGTCTCATAAAGAGATCTATTGGAATATTTGCAATATCCTTTAGAAATGTCAACTGACGCAAACAATTCATCTATCATATCTTCTTATACTACTTCTGTTAATCCCCATACGGCATATCTGGAATGAGTGCGACCAATTGTATATACCTATATTACTATTGAATATAACTCAAAAATCTTATGTTCCTCTGCCTCAATAATATACGTTGTTAACCTTCATTAACTGGGTGCCTCGTACCCTTCTTCATCTTGCTTCTTCTGCTTGTTGAAACTTGTATTTATCTTCTTAATCTCTCATTGTCTTTCACCATAAAGATGGATAGACATTCTTGCCCTAAGGCTTTTTATCAGGAAGCTTACACCTTTCAGTATACCCATGATCTGTTAAAGACCTCACATTTACTTATCGTAAGCATCATACGAAAACCCAATTCCTCTCACTCAGCTGCTCTTCCACAACTATCTCTCTTTCCAACCTTCTTTTCGGATGTAGGTATCGTTTTATTACGAATAAAATAGAATTTCAAAATTTGAATTCTTATAAGTGAGCTCTACCACACGATCTAGAGTAAGAAGAAAGAGTGACAATCCTAAATGCCCTATAGCCTCCTGCTTATAAGTGTGGTGCACGACACACCCATAAACAAGACTATACTAGACACAGCTTGTAGATTCCCTAGGACAGAACAACTCTGATACCACTTTTGTCACGACCCAAACCGATGGGCCGTGACAAGCACTCTGTACCTTACTCGATCGAGTACCAACGTAACGTATCTTTCCTATTACCTCATCATATACACGTGACATACGGGCCTAATAGGCCAACATAATCATTTATAAAATCAAAACATAGGCCGACAAGGCCGTACAATCTTTCACGTATATGACATATGTCTACAAGCCTCTAAGAGTACGTAAATGTTGTAAAGGTCAGGATAGATTCCCGCCATACCAAACAATACACGTCTAAATCATACTAACCAAACAAGCAACTCCGAAGCAAATGGAGCACACCAACATCTTCCGCTAAGCTGATAGCCTACTTGGAGGGCTCTCAACCTGTCTATCGGGACCTGCGGGCATGAAACGCAACATCTCTAGGCAAAAGGGACACCAGTACGAATAATATACCGAGTATGTAAGGCACATAAATAAGTACATAGGAGACATGGAAGAAATATAGAGTACATGACTCAACCTGTAAGTCTGAATAACTTTGTAAATCATAAATTAATTTTAGCGTCATGCATATGCGTATGAATGTCATGTCGTGCATAGGTACATGTTTCATAACATCATCAACCTATGAGGGCATCCCACCATATCATATCGGCCACTGTGGGAAAAATCATCATTATATACGCGTATATAACGCCGTTTGAATACATACATATATATGCGTATATAACGCCATTTGAATACATACCCATATATGCGTATATAACGCCGTTTGAATCATATTTCAGCCACTGTGGGCAACATCATCATCATATACCAGCTGATCAGGTGGTGGTGCGTATATAATGCCGTAACCTTTTCCCATATCCCATATACATATAACATACATACATATATATATATATGCGTATATAACACCATTTAGTCATGGGTCAATGTACATGTATAAATGTATCCAATATATACGCATATTTAACGCCATTTGAATCATATTTCATCCATTGTGGGCATCATCATCATCATATACCAGCTGATCAGGTGGTGGTGCGTATATAACGCCGTAACCTTTTCTCATATCCCATAAACATATATTTACATATATATGCGTATATAACACCATCTGGTCATGAGTCAATTCACATGTATGAAATGCATGAAAAATACGTAATAATCTCAATATTCCTTCCGGATACATTTTTCCGATAGTGTACTATTCAGAGACCCATGAGCAGAGGATAATAATAATAATTCTCGTGGGGAATCAAGAATATAGACACCTCTACTATTTCTATGAATAGAGTAATTTATAGAAACTGTGTATTTGCTCGTTTCTTTAGTATAATTTGGACCATGCCAAAAGAAAGAAGGGAGGGCCTTAACATACCTAGAGTAGGAAAAACTCCGTATAATATTCTGTTGGAAACCTTCGTGGATTGAACTTAGAACCCAAAAATCGGATTAAGCTTCTGAATCAATGGAAGCTGATGAACGAAATCAGCTTCTGTTTTTTTTAGCATTGAAGTGCTTGGTCGTTGCAACTTTTGCTTCTTTGAACAAAGTGAACAAACTTTCCAGCCTCTTACTTTGTTGAATTGATGAACGTTTCTGTTCTTAAATTCCAAATCAAGAATGAAGCCTTTTCCAATGTTATTTTGTTCTTTATCTTTTTGACTCATTTTTAATTGTAACAAGACTTATGTCTTGTCTTGGATGCCAAGGTTGCCACCTAATACATAGTGTGACTAAGAGTCACCTTATGCTGCCACGTCACTTCAGTGTAAATTATTAAGTTTTTATCCGCTTATTAGTTAATCGGGTAATGTCCTGCTACCTAGTAATTAATTAATTACCCGCATGATTTAAAAATTACCACACCTTACTTAAAATTATATTTATTTTTAAAATACTTCATATATACTTTATATATTATACTACTATGGTCATATGATACCTTGCATGGTACTAGTTCATAATTATCGGGTATTATTGCTCGACCCGTATTTTATTCCAAATTGATCACTTTCAACGAAACTCGTTTTATTTAATCCGTGTACCCTCTTATTCTTCATAACACTTATTTATTGCTTGCTATAAATAGCGTAAGTACGTTAATGTCAAGATGATCCCATACCCGAGTCTACATCGGTTAACTGAAAACGAAATTTTAATGTACAATACTTCAGGGTGCAACATCATCGTAACTTAATACTGCAAAACGTGACATCACCGTAATACTGCGGGGCGTAAAAACAAGCATTGTCAGGCGCATCCAATATCGCGAACGGAAGGGGGGAAAATTCCTCCCAGCATTCCTGCAAACCAAACAGCTTAGAGGGTCGATAATAACACCCCAAGGGGTGAAGTCGGTTTCGACGAAGCTGGAAGGATCAGTAGCGGATCTGGTAATAACAACGGGAATGATCCCTTCAAAATTGAGCTCATGAGTGAAATAAAAAACGAATGGATCAAAATGTGAAGGAGTTTCACGCTCGGATGGATTAGATTCCGGGTGCACCACCAGTATTAAAAGGCCCAGATTCGAAAAAATATACGTAATTGCCGTTTAAACTGAGCGCAACACTAGAGTTAATCCCAAAGAGATTCAATATGCCGGACATGATAAAATACGACGGGACTTCGGATCTACAGAATCACATCACAACCTATACCACAGGTGTGAAAGGGAAATATTTGGCTCAACATGAGATCTAGTCGGTCTTGCTGAAGAAGTTTGGTGAAACCCTCACAAAAGGGTCCCTGACATGGTATTCTCTCTTACCCCGAGCATTCAATTGATTCTTTTGAGATGCTTGCAGACTCATTCATTAAGGCCCATGCCGGAGCAAGAAAAGTTCAAGGTAGAAAGGCAGACATATTCAGGATTGTGTAGGGTGAGTCCGAACTTCTGCAAGAATTCGTGATTCGGTTCCAGAAAGAGATGATGTTTCTATCTGTGGTACCGGATGAGTAGGCATCGGAGGCATTCACAAAGGGTCTAAATCCGTGAAGCTACAACACCTTCCAAAAGCTGAAGGAAAGCCTACTCGAGTTTCAAAAAACCAGATGAGCGGATGTCCATAACCATTATGAGTCAAAAATAAGGATAAAGACGATCAGATCAAGTTCTCGGTATCAACGAAGGGATGGGATCGATACAAAAACCAAGACAAATATAAAAGCGACTTTGTTGCTAATTGGCAGTCCTCTAGAGGTCATTTTCTATCGTATGAAATAACCAAAGGTCGTAACAGCAAAAGGTTTTGGTCATCGTATAAGTTTGCTCCTGATAGAAGAAACTATCTCGGACGAAATAACAGGTCATTACAGGAGAAATAGGTGCCAAAGGCCTGAGACTCTACATATCTCAGGTTATCAGACTACAACTTGAACATCAGCTTAGTAGAGTTGGTATCGGCAATAAGGAATATCAAAGAAGCATGGTTCCCAAAGCCAATCCGATTAGTTCTTAGCCATAAGATCTCAGTTTATGGTGTGAATACCATGGGACTCACGTCCATGTACTGGGGATAGCTTACATATTCTTAAAGAGGTGGCGACGTTGTTGAAGAATGGACATCTCAAGGAGTTTTTAGGTGACCGAGCCAAGAACAACTACGTCCGAAGCCAGGATAATGCAGAGCCTTTGAAGGTGGCAGAAGGCTCCCCTCGGCTAACTATCAACATGATTTTTGGAGGAAATAAAGTCAATGGTGTAACCTTTTCAGCAGCAAAGAAAACGAAGATATCGTTGACTCACAAAAAGAGACTTCGGGAGGTCACAGAAGATGACATCACTTTCACGAAGGAAGAAGCTGACGAACTTCTTCTGCCACACAACGATGCTTTGGTAATCGCTCTAAATGTTTTGGATTACAAAATTAAACGTGTTTTGGTTGAACCAGAAAGCTCATCCAACATAATACAATGGAGAGTTTGAAGCAAGCAAAAATTAATCGGGAACATCGTTCCAGCAACAAAACTCTTAGCTGGCTTCAACTTGAAAAGCATGACAACCCGAGGGGAGATTTTGCTGCCCACACATGCCGAAGGAGTAACAAAGACCACTATATTTGAAGTGGTAGATGGATATAGGTTATAATTGAATCCTTGGATGGCCGTGGATACATGAGATGAAGGTTATACCCTCAACATATCATCAGTTGTTGAAATTTCCTAACTGGAAGGAGTCAAGCAAATAAGAGAAGATCAACCGGCAACAAGAAATATGAACACGGTGACTATTTCCAACAGCAAAGGGAAAGAGTCCAGCAAATAGCAATTACAAGAACCGACGCCATCTCTCTTTCCAAATGAAGACGATAAGAGCGAGGAGTTATCGTAATCCTATTAGGTTCCGAGATATTTTCAGGCACCGGAAGAGATAGATCTGACCAAGTCAACCGTGGAAGAACTCGAGCAAGTGGCCTTGTTCGAAGAATTTTTGGAAAGGCTATTTCACCTGGGGACAAAATTAAATCCGAGCTCAGGTTAGGGTTTTTAAATTTTCTTAAAGCCAACGTTTTCTGCTTTGCATGGTCGTAATCGGATATGACAGGTATCCCATTAGAGGTACAATCTACAAGCTAAGCCTGGATCCAAATTTCCCACCAGTAAAGCAGAATAAGTGCTTGATAGCCGAGGTCAGGAACATGAGATCATTTGAAATACCTCTAAGAGACTTTCAACATTCTGAGGAAGCATAACATGAAGCTTAACCCAAAGAAATGTGCGTTTGAGGTTGATTCTGGTAAGTTATTGGGGTTCCTGGTCTTGCAAAGAGGGATCGAGGTAAATCCCGATAAAATCAAACTTGTCAAGGACATTTCAGACCAATTGACAAGTGTAAAGGAAGTATAAAGGTTGTCTGGGAGGTTGGCGGCTCTAAGCATATTCATCTCAAGATCCTCAAAAAAGTTCCACCACTTCTTTTCACTTCTAAAAAAAACAATTTCGCATGGACTCTGGAATGCAAACAGGCACTTAAAAACCTATACAAAATACCTATCCAACCCCCCATTACTGTCAAAACTGTGTGAAGGCAAACGGTTGTTGATATATCTTGCAGTCTCAGGGGTAGCATTAAGTGTCGTCTTGGCCCGAAAGGAAGAAAGTATGCAACTTTCTGTTTATTATGTCACTAATATATTATCGAGAGTGCAGCCTCGCTATCTGCACCTCGATAAGCCGGCATAGCTCTTGTAGTCTCCTCTCGAAAGCTTATGCCTTCTTTCCAGTGCCACCTGATAGCTATTATGACGACTTTTTCACTAAGGAATTTCCTTCACAAGCCTAAATTGTCAGGTCGTTTAGCTAAATAGGCAGTCAAAATTAGTGAATTTGACATTGAGTACAAACTTAGGACTGCGATCAACTTGCAAGTTTTGACCGACTTTGTGGCTGCTTTCAGTCTCGGGTTAATGCCCTTGGCTGCTAAGGAAGTAGTGCTGGTGTCGGAAATGACATCGGGACTTTGGACCTATTTAAGGATGAAGCTTCTAATGTAAAAAGGGTCTGGTCTCGGGATAGTTCTAATCACGCCCTCGAGGAAGCCCTGAGGTAGGCCATTAAAATTGTTCCGTTAACTAACAATGAAGCCGAGTTTGAGGCTTCAGTTGTAGGATTGGAACTGGCCCAGGGACTAGGTTCCAAGGTCATTAAAGTGAAATGTGACTCCCAGCTGGTAGTTACTAAGTGTCTGGTATTTTTGACACAAATGAAAAACACATGGGACAGTATTTGAACAAGGTTCAAGCATTGCTTGCACGATTCGGTGAATGGTCAATCATACACATTCCAAGGGAAAAAAATGTGGAAGCAGATGCATTGGCTAATTTTGGATCATGCACGGAGATGAAAGGATCTCTGGTACTATCGTTCAACTTCTACATTCAGTGTTGGATGTGGACGGTAACTGCGAAGTCAATTTAACCAACTTAGTCTGGGACTGGAGGAATGAGTTCGTCGAGTACCTTCAACATGGTAAATTAAATGAGGACCCAAAGACGTCCGAGGCACTACGGAGCAACAGTTCGTTATTGCCTTGTAGATAGGCAGTTATACAGAAGATCATACCAAGGACCATTGGCCTAGTGTTTGGGGGCCTCGGAGGCAGATTACTTGATAAGGGAAGTCCACGAAGGAGTTTGCGGGAACCACTCTGGTGCAAATTCAGTAGTTCTAAAGTTGATCAGGGCAAGTTACTATTGGCCCCAGATGGAACAAAACACAAAGGCATTCGTTCCAAAGTTTGACAAAGATCAACGTCATGCACAGTTGGTCCACCAACCAGCATAACTTATGCATTCGGTGTTGTCCCCATGGCCATTAATAAAATAGGGAATGTATATGATTGGTCCTCTACAACCGGGTCCCGGAAAGGTAAGATTTCTTTTAGTTTTAACTGACTACTTTACTAAATTGGTTGAAGCAGGTCCTTACCAGAAGATCAATGAGCGCGAAGTGATCGACTTTATATGATTCCACATAATCTGTTGATTCAGAATACCGAAGGAAATTGCCTATGACAACGAGCTGCAGTTCATAGGTTCAAAAGTCACAAATTTTTTGGATGATTCGGAATTATAGGGGGTTACATCTTTACCATTTCACCAAGTGCTAACGGACAGTCAGAATTAACAAACAAGGTAATTATCCAGAACCTTAAAAAGAAGTTAGAAGATGCTAAGGGCAAATGGATCAATGAGCTACCGGGAGTGCTATGGGCATACTGGACAACGAAGAAGTCAAGCATGGGAGAAACACCTTTCTCTCTCGTGTATGGCGTGGAAGCTCTGATACTGGTGGAAGTGGGGGAACTGACTTTAAGGTTTTTCCGAACAAATGAAAAAGCAAAAAATGAAGCATTGCCGGTGAGTCTGCACTTGCTCCATGAACACAGGGTCTTGGTGTACGTGAGTATGGTGGCTCAAAAGCAAAGGATGGAAAGATATTATAATCACAAGGCCAATGTCTTCCGATACTTCAAGGTAGGAGACTTGGTTTAGAGAAAGGTGACTCAGAGCATTCGGGAAGTCAATGCCAGAAAACTAGGACCGACATGGGAAGGTCCTTACCGGGTTTCAGCTATCACCGGTAAAGGGTCATACGAGTTGGAAAATCAAGATAGAATCAGATTACCCAGCTATTGGAACGTGAATCACCTCAAAAGGTATTAATCCTGATAGATCCTATCAATACTGAAAGTATATTCTGCATTCTTTTTCCCTTCATCCAGTTTTTGTACCAATCGAGTTTTTTTAGCAAGGTTTTTACTGAGGCAACAACGAAAAGCATACTACGAAGGGAGTGTCATCGGAAAAGGAAAGACCTTTAGATATCAAGGTGTGAACATTTAATTTTTGTACTATTTTAACACCTCCTAAAGTCATTAGTGTTTTGTTAATTTAATTGTTTTCTCAAATTTTGTGTCTTTAATTGCATATTTCCTATCATGAAAATACCAAAAAATAATAGTTCTTCCTTCATTTGTGCATTTTAGGAATTGACTAACTTTTCAATTGGTGAATCAATCTAGTTAATTGATCATATGAATAAGTTATTTAATTAATTTATTTGTTTGTGTAAATTTAGTTTAATAAGTAGGATTAAGGAAGAAATCTGGCCAAATTTGAGAGAAAAAGTGGCCAAGAGTGCAAGATAAGGAGCTGCCATTGAAAGGGTCCGAAACTACGTAGTTTTGCCTCAAAACTACGTCGTTTCGTTAAGTGAATCAAGATTAAATCTCATCCATTTATCTCTCCCTCATCCAATGGTCCACAATCAATCTCCCAACTAGGTATTTAAGACTTAGAAATGCTAAAAAATTTCCCCATTCCCCCCATAATTCTTTTCTCCTTCCTCTATCTTCACTCTTTCTTTCTCCATAACTTCCGCCTCTCCATCGCCGCCAGAAATCGCCCACCTGCGGCCGACCACCTCCAAATCACCCCAAAATCGTACCATACAACCTCCTCATTACATATCTCCAAACCAAATCCTTAACAAAACCCTCAAACCCCTTGAATTTTAGATATAAGAAACTTTAGCCGCAACGTTTTTGCCCAAATTCTTAAAGTTCCAGCCACTAACACCCCACAATACCTACATCAATGGATAGAGCTCCTCAAGACCTACCTATTGATGTTAATTATACACCAAAAATCCGGTGACCAAAAATCCGGCCAAATTCACTCCGGTTGTCTTTCGTCTTTGAAGAAGTCAAACGCAGCCTAGAAAGAGGCTACGAAGTGGTCGAGGGTTGATCAAATTATATTATATAAGGGGTCCCCGGGCCTATACTTTCTTTTTTATCAAAAAGGTCTGTGGACCGGCGACCTCCCTGAACGCCCTCGTTTGGCATGCCACCATTTTTCGGCCACTTAAATTTTAAAATGGTAAAAATGCTAATCTTTTTTCATGGTTGATTTGTTTTATTATTTTTTCAGATGTTTATATTTGCCTCTTATTAATTATTTTAGCATTAGTTTTTGAAGTTTTAAAGTGCTAAATTTTCTATTTTTGCATTTGTTGAAGTAGTAGAATAGTTTTAGAGTACTTGAGTGTAGGGTCCGTGTTTGATTGCTTTCACTGTTTGAAGTATAATACTCCAAAAATCTGTCCCTAGTTGGTAAAAGAAGACTGTTTCTTGGAGAGTTTTTTGTTTTGGATAGATTTCTGTTAAAAAAGTTATCATTTTGGACAGATTTTTGGAAAAACAAAATTTGTCCCAAAATCCTTTCTCCTCCTATATAAAGAGGATTTCTTTCCTCATCTTACACACATCTCGGACTCTAGAAAGACACATCTTTTAAACACTCTATCACACATTTGCTAGGCATTTTTACACACTAAAAATACACTTTTAGCAGTAAAAATCAGCAGCTGAACTTAAAGAAAGCAAGCTGAAATTGTGAGCTTTATGAGTGCTTCTTAGAGTGAAAACTCTTTTAAAAAAGAATAAGTCTTTTGGAGTTGATTCCGGGTCTCTTCTCTAAGGTTTTGGGGCTGTCTAGATACAAATTTGCTGTTGTTGCTCGTTTTCATTGTTGTTTTTCTACTATTTTGCTCTTGTTTCTGCTCATCTCATTGTTGTATTTTTATTCTGCAAACCAGGTAATTACTATGTCTTTGTATTGCAGATTTTTGATAGTAATAAGAAGATTCGAACTTGTCCGGATGGCTGAAGCATGTTGTACTTGGTGTTTGCTTAAGAATAAATATTGTACCTATGTATAAAAACATGTAAATATGCAGTAGTTATGGCTTTTAGAAGATAACTCTCTACTTATTGTTGTCTAGTTGTTGAAAGTCCGTATCTCACCTTATTGCACTTAAAAGTCTTTAATTTACTTTAGATGAGCATGTTGTAGATATGATCTAATTTCTTTTGTTTACTGTGTTCACACCTTTATTAGCTTGTTTTGGCATTTTCTTACATTAATTTGTTAACCTTTCCTTGAAGTTATTCTTCGAATATAAAAATATAATTATTGAATTTTTCTTGAATCTTATTTTTGTTTATTAGCATTAGATTTCAGTGAGCTTTTATCATGTTTCGGTTACATCATTTATTGAGGTGAATTATTATTAGCATCAAATTCGGTCAGTTTCATGGTTAAGTTGAAATAAAGTTTGTTCTGTGGGACTTAAAAAGAGATTTGGGGTTTAACTACTAATTGGCTCATTCTATCAAGTATCCATAAGCTGAATTGTTTTCTTAGTCAATAAACCAACTTTTTTTTACAAACAAATAAGTGGCCTAATGTCATGGAATTCCAATAAGCATAAACCTAGCAAGTTCAAGTTATAGGTTAGTTAAATAAATTTTAATAATAGTATATCCTCTCCTCTTGAATAATTAATTAAATTATCTAATCTCTTTCGTAATTAATTAATTTAAACGCTGGGCAATTAGTATGCGCGCTTTAACTCATGGAATCGCTGCGTAGCGTGATATTTAACATTCGATAAATTAATTCAATAATCCCATACCATACCCATTAGTTTTAGTTAATTTTTAATTTAGTAATTCTTTGCTAAAATTGCGGATTCGCTTGCGTAGCGCGATAGTTGACTTTTAAATTTTCAAGAGCTAATTTTCTCAAATGTAGTAATTTTTCAAAAATACTATAAATAATAGATTGTCATGATTTCGCATTCGCTTGCAAATCACAACTATGATAAGTTAATTTTGTTAGTCGATCACGCATTCGCTTTGCGTAGCGTGGTTATGACGATATAGTTTATCCTGTAAGCACGTGATTTTTGACCCTCCCCGAGAATTTTCACATTTTTAGCGTGAATATGTGAAATTGGGTCTAGTATAGCTATTTTAACTATTTTTACTTTATTTCGTTGCAAAAAGAAAAATTTCAAAAAATATATATATAAATTTTAGTTTATGTATCTCTCATAAACTTGAAAAATACAAAAATTGCACTTTATTTTTTGTACTTTATATAATTTCGAAAATTACAAAAAAAATATATATAGTTCTATTAAGGTTTTATAGTCATTTTAACTTTGAAAAATACAAAAAATATTACCTCATATTTTATCTTAATATTTAAAAAACGAAAATTACAAAAAAATAGTTTTATTAATATTTTGTAGCTATTTTAAATCTTGAAAAATATTTAAAAAGATATAGTTTTGTTTAAATACTAGTCTTATTTTTGGTAGTTATTTTGCTTACATAGGACTAGTTAAGCAACGTGTTCCTATTTCTCGGGTCCAGGCAAAAGAATAATATTCGGGTTCAAACTACCCGCTTTTAGGCCTAATTTCGGACCTAGCCCATAATAAACCGAGTCCAGGACACATGGGGAACCCCACCACGCGTGGGGGACATAAGTCTCGAACCCCACCACGCGTGGGGCTCATTTCCCTGGGCAAAGCCATGTCAAATACACGGACAAACATTTGGAGAAGGGGAACTTTGGAATTTTTGGGAGAAAGGTACTGCTCACGTTTCTTCTTCTTAAAGAAGAAGAAGCAGAAACCCTAGCAAAAAAGGAACCACCCTCCTCCTCCCAGCTCGACCATCATCACTACCCAGCCCGACGAGTAGCAGCAGCGTCATCACTGTCCAAACACCACCTCCATCAACAAACCTCCAGCTCCAGTCCGTCACCTTCCACCGCGACCAAACAACCATCGTCCAAACACCACCACCAGTTCCAGCCATCCCGCCCAGCAGTGAACGAAACCACCATTGTTACCCACCCAGCGACGCCCAGCTCCACCATCGCCTCCTTCCTCCATTAAATCCGGCGAGCCCTGCTGCTTCGTCACCTTCCCCAGCACCATGACCAACAGCAACAACTAGCTCCCTCCATCGTCTCACATAGCCCCCGACCATCACTTCTCCTCCTAGCTCCATCGTTGCACCCCCCGTCGTCAAACACCACCAGTCGACAACCCATCAGCCCAGTTATCGTTGTTCTTTCATCATCGTCGTGCAGTCCGTTGAGGTCTCCTTTGGTTCGTCGAGGTCCGGTACGTCGAGGCAGTCCGTTGAGGTCGATGTAGAGGTTTGGTCCATGGCTCTTTCCGTTTTTGTTTTTTTAGGTTAGTAAACCTCAAGTGTTAGATAAGGAAATGTTACGTTAAATGTTCGAAGACACAATATATAAATTAGTATGATAATTCTCTGCTTATGTTTTCACCGTATGCATTTTGTTCATTTTGCGTTATGTTATTATTGTTTACTTGATGTCATTTGATTTAGTTGTATTAGTTGTTCTATGACACAAGTTTGACGTTAATCTGTTCGTCCTTTCCTTTGCTTAGGTCATTCGGACAAAATTATTATTAGTACATGCTCTTACTACGCCCGAAACACTCGTTCACTAAACTCATTTTATTATTATTTTTTTTTGACAAGTTATGAGATTTTGGTTGTAAAAAGTCGTAAGGTTTAGTATTGTCAAAGGCGTAAAAATGGCATCCTTTAAAAAAAATAAAAAAGGTAAATAAAAACAAACAAATAAATAAACAAAAAAAACGAGACTAGCTTCGCCAAAAATAAAAATGTACAGATTGCGGAGCCCTCACAAAATATATGTATTAAACACTTAGACTCCGGGACGGGCCGTTTAGCAAAATTCACGGCCCTACCCAATATAATAATGCGCTAGTTGCTTTAGGCGCGCCTTTAATAATGTTATCTCCCTAAACTCGGGTGCACATTTATGTGACCCAAATCCAAATCTCAACGAAATCGAAATGTGTCTCTAATCACGGGTACATTGACTGTGACGTGGTATGAGATGCATTTCCATGACGTTGCAAATTCCTTTTTTTTAATAATGAATGAGATGAGCCTCGCCAAATAAAAATGCAAATTGCGGGGCCCTCAATAATTAGTCATAATAAATACTTAGAATTTGGGATGGACCGTTTAGTGAATTTCACTGCCTTCCCTAAAGATAAATAACGCGTTAACCTCTTTAGACGCGATTTAATTAAATGACTTTCTTAAACTCGGGTGTGCATTTCATGTGATCCAAATCCAAATCCTAAAACATCAAATAAAATATGTTTCGGATTGTGGGTGCATTTCATGTGACACAGTCCAAAGATATGTTTTAAGCGATGTTCACATTCCTAAAAGAAAATAATGATGATAAAGCGGTAAAAGATAAAATTTGCACATGGTTCATAATTGTATTTAAAATCAGATAAATAAGCCGAATATAACAGTTGAGCGACCGTGCTAGAACCACGGAACTCGGGAATGCCTAACACCTTCTCCCGGGTTAACAGAATTCCTTATCCGGATTTCTGGTACGCAGACTGTAATATAGAGTCATTCTCTTCCTCAATTCGGGATTAAAATTGGTGACTTGGGACACCCTAAATCTCCCAAGTGGCGACTCTGAAATAATTAAACCAATCCCGTCTCGATTGTCCTTTAATTGGAAAAAACTCCCCTTGTACCCTCGCGGGTGCGGAAAAAGGAGGTGTGACAGCTCTGGCGACTCCGCTGGGGATCAGAGGACCCAGAACCACTGGTTCAGGGTTAAGAATTCGAGCTTGAAATAATTGTTATTATTTGGCTTTATTTATTATCTGATTTTTACATGTTTGAGCCTAATGTGTTAAATGCTGCTTTTACCGCTTTGATATTATTTGAACTGTATATAAACTGTGCCGAAACCCATATCCTTTCTGAGTTTTCTAAATCATGAAGAAGGGCGTACTTCGTACGACTTCTTTTCTGTATAGTGTCAAATCCCAATTTAGAATGAGGTTCGGATAAGTTGCTAAGCCGGTGAAGCTTCTGTATTCCAGGTACGCTGCCCCCCCTCGGCTCGAGCTGTCCGCTCGGGTAAGTCAGGTCTAGAACAAACACCCAGGTTTTGAACCTAGAATAACTCAGCTTCATGCCGGATCCCTAGTAGGAACGTTTATTTGCATCATGTGCATTTGACTTAGGGGACTCAACACAGGGGTTGGGTCCGTCTAGGACAAGCAACTTGAAGATAATAGACCATCTTTTGGCATCCTATGTGCTACATGTCGAATTTACTCAAGGGCGAATGGGTCATTTGGTCATTTCCATCATGGTGTTATTTTAATCAAAGCATGAGGAACATTTGTGGAATTCAAGAAGCCTTGGAATTCCCTATGTCCCCCACACTTCATTTTTGGGAAAAGCACATGGGGAACATTTGCAGAATCCAAGAATTCTTGGAATTCCCTATGTCCCCCACGCTTTCATTTTATGGAAAAGCACATGGGGAACATTTGTGGAAACCAAGAAGTCTTGGAATTCCCTATGTCCCCCATGCTTCATAGTTTGGAAAAAGCGCATAGGGAACATTCGCGGAGTCCAGGACGTCTTGGAAGTCCTTATGTCTCCCATGCCACATTTTTGAAAATAATAATAAATTAAATATGTATATATATATATATATATATATATATATATATATATATATATATATATATATATATATATATATAAATGAATGAAAGGAAAAAAAAACATCAAAATTCAAAAAGATTTTGTATGTTGTCATCATTTTCAACGAATTAGAAAATAGTGAAAAAATGAGAAAGTGACAGTGTAGAGATATAACTACTTATTTTTAGAAGAAAAACCAATGTCCGAGTAGGTATCAAAACTCTGACGAAATTTTGAAAAAATAAAAAAAATATGTCTTGTTAGTTTGTTTTATTAAAATCAAAGGAAAAGTAGAAAAATCATCATTGTTTTGCCTTGCCATAAAAATGAAAGTAAAAAAAAAAAAAAAGGGGTCTTGTTTTTAAAATAGGTTTATTTATTTGTTTATGAAAATGCCGAAATTAAAATAATCCAAAAATATTTTCCATTATTCACTTCTTTAGAAAGTCTTTCTAATTGTTTTAAATATATATATATATATATATATATATATATATATATATATATATATATATATATATATATATATATATATATATATATATATATATATAATAAAAAATCCGAAAATATTTTGATTCTTCTTTCAAAAATTGAAAAGAAAATTCAAGATTCAAAAAAAAAACATTTAGAAGCGTTTCTTTTATTAAAGGTAAAATTCCGAAAAATATTTTCTTCTTCCTTTAGAATAAGAAAAAAAACAAATGGAAATTAAAAAAAAATATATATCTTAGAAGTCTTTCTTTTAAAAAGAAAATCAATCAAAAATATTTCCTTTCTCCTTTTAAAGTAGTTCTTTCACAAATTCAAAAAAGGAAGTTAGTTCATCTACTTATTCTTGATTGCCCGAACTACGCGGGTTTGATTCTCACCGGATGTGAGATACGTAGGCAACCCTCATCGGGTCCAACCCCATCTTTTGCTAAAAAGCCAAAAACAATTAATTAATAATAATAATAAAAAACAAATAATATGTCAAATATTGATTTTTGTCGTAAATAAGTCGGGTGATGTTGTTTTGCCATAAATAGCAGAATGTTCCCGAAAGGGACGCCGGAAGGCTGACTTTGCGTAAACAGCCACCTTCGGGTCATTTTTTAAGATTTGGTCCAGTTGACCCACACAGCCTTAAAAATCTTCGTCCCCGAGACGTTGAAAGGTCGTGCTTGCAATATTGAGTTTTCTAATTTGAAAAAATAATAAAAAGAGTCATAAATAAGTCAGGTGATGCTGTTTTGTCATAAATAGCCGAATGTTCCCGAAAGGTACGCCGGAAGGCTGACTTTGCATAAATAGCCACCTTTGGGTCATGTTTAGGATTTTTGGTCTAGTCGACCCACACAGCCTTATAAATCTTCGTCCCCGAGGCGCTGAAGGGCCGTGTTTGCAACACCACGTTTTTATTGTAGTTTGGAAAAAAGTCAGCGGTCAGGTGAATACCTTTGGGTTTTGTCAAAAATAAGCCAAGCCAGCTTCAGCCGCGTCTCAAACCGTTCTTGCCGAAATAGCCTTAGAGTATCTGTCAGTTGTCGAGAGGTTATTTTCGTAAAAGAATGGACAAGTTTGTAAAGCGTCATAAAATAATCCTCCTCGGCCTCAAAATTCATGTGAAAGTTGGAAAGGGCCACGTTTGCAAAAATAACCATTTGGTTAAAATTAGCAAATGGAAGAAGGAAGTTGGCCATTTGTTTTTGAAGTTTGTAAACCTTTTGATTAAAATAGGCGGGTTGTTTGATTTTCAAGTTTGTAGGTCATCTTTAAACCTTTGAAACCCAGTTTGTTTTAATATGAAAAGTGAAAAAAAAAATGTTCATTATTGTTTATCTTTTATTGGTCCGAACTACGCAAGGTCTGATTCATGCGGGGGCATGATACGTAGGCAATCTCCATAAGATTCGACCACACAAAAAAAATAATAAGAAAAAAAATTTTGAAAAAAGAGAAAAAAAAGAGAAAAAAAATGAAATGAAAAAATCTAAAGAAAAAGAAAATACAAAATATAATAAAATACAGGGGTTCCCAAAGTACTTCAAAGGGGCAAATAAGCAAGCCGAGATGACGCATGTTGTTTGAAGCAGGGATGACGCATGTTGTTTGAAGCAAGGCATGTTAGAAACGGTTAACTGCCTAGGGGCATTGCATCCTCAATGTGTTGTTATCAAATCTGTTAAACTCTAAATGCTAACAAGTTTGTTGTTTTCCGAATCTCAAACAGTTAGTTGTTAAAGAATTCTGGCAACACACCCTTACCAAACTAGATCCAAAGGACCGATAACAACAAGCATGACTACTTCAGAGAATAGTACCGAGGAAGAAAGGCCGATGAGCCAGTTGTTAAAGGAAGCGATGGAAAAGATAGAAAGGATGGGACTAGAGATGAATGCAATGCAGCTAGCTCTAGCCAAAGCACAAAAGAGCCCTGAGCCACTAGGGCACGTGCCCGAATACCCCCACTCCGGCCCTTCAACAAGCCTCCCAAATCACCGTTGTCTTCAGGAGAGAAGCCCCCATGATTCCCAAGCTCCACCATCCCATCAACCTCTCCCAACACCAAATGTTCCCACTTTTGTGGGACCCACATCAGCCATCTTGCACAGAACGAACAATGAGCCATTGTTTCAGGCTCACGATACGCAATACTATCCCCTTGAGCCTACATTCCATGCCCCCGAGCCACATGCTTACAATCCACACTTGGAGGTACCGGCAGAGATCGAAAAGCCGGTTAAAGCCCCTGAACAGGATGAGGTATTGAGAAAGTTCAAAAGCCTGGAGCAGTCCTTCAGGAACCTGCACGGTTTGGGCAACCAGGTCAGCGTAGCATACAAAGATCTATGCCCTTTCCCAGACGTCCAACTCCCGGCTGGGTTCAAGATGCCTAAGTTTTGATTTATATGAAGGGCACGGTGATCCCATGGCACATTTGCGGGGATTCTGTAGCAAAATGAGAGGGGCAGGCGGCAAGGATAAGCTGCTAATAGCTTATTTCGGCCAGAGTCTGAGCGGATCTGCACTAGAATGGTATACCAGGCAGGATTCCAGTAGGTGGTATACTTGGGATGATCTAGCGCAGGCTTTCACAGGTCATTTCCAGTACAATCTCGAGATAGTCCCTGACCGTCTCACATTGCTGAGGACTGGAAAGAAGCCTGGGGAAAGTTTTCGTGAGTTTGGTTTCCGCTGGAGAGAACAAGCGGCCAGAGTTGATCCTCCCATGAAAGAGGGAGAAATGGTGGACTACTTCTTGCAAACACTTGATCCAACTTACTTTGGTCACTTGGTGACAACGGTTGGGAAATCCTTCAATGAAGTGGTAAAGATAGGGGTCATGATAGAGGAGGGCCTAAGGTCTGACAAAATCCTAAATTACTCAGCGCTCAAGGCAACGACCCAAGCTATTCAGAGCGGCGCGTGAGGTGTGCTCGAGGTCGCATCAGTCGAAGCAGGTACTGGGTCCAAATTCAGAGGTCCTTCCCCTCACTACCATCCCAGGCCCCACACTCCATACAACCTTCCACAACCCTACTATCCACCATCAGAGCCACTCTTTTCAGACCATCATGCCCAAGCCTGCCCCCGAGCTCCATATAATCCGCCTCAATATTATCCTCCGAACAAGGTCCGGTCGCAGGGTCAACCATCAGGTCACCCCCGCTGGCGAGAGCCAGCACCACGTAATGCATTCTTGCCTTCACAACGTTTCCAAGCACCCAACGACCCTAGAAAATAGGGGCATGGGGGAAAACAAAGGCAAGGAAACAATTTCACGCCAATTGGGGAGTCCTACGCAAGTTTGTTTGAAAAGCTAAAGCTTTCAGGACTGATTGAGCCGCTCCTTGGCTATACTCCAGACCCATATGCAAAAGGATTCGATCCTGCTGTACGATGCATGTATCACTCTAATGTCCAAGGACATAGCATTGAAGACTGTCGTTCTTTGAAAAAGGAAATAGAAAGAATGATTCAGGAAGGGGCAATTGTGATCGACGACAGCGACAGGGAGCAGGCGAATCATCTTGAGAACTTGTTGATTGATGTTGATAATACTGAAGTTGGGGATGGTCTTGGCAATGTTGATATAGAGCTCAATGGCTAAAATGTCATGCTTTGCAGTTGGAAGATACTCCATTTTGGGTCAGCCGGAGATGACGTGCTTGGATAGTTGGAAAGACACTCCATTTTGGGTCAACCGGAGAGGATCTTTGATGGTCTATTTTGTTGTCATTTCCGTTGTTCGGATTATTAGGATTGTAATTCGGATTTGTTTTGTGTCAATATCTTTCCGCTTATCTTTCCGTTTTGTCATAGCAGTTTGTTTAAGTTTTGTCCAAGTTGTTTAGGATTTTATTCCGGTTTGCTTTGTTTTAAAACCATTTGTTCAGTCCAATGCAAAAAATTCAGTCTTTGATTATTCCCAGTCATCTTTCTGTTTAGTCATTATATCATTTTTATTCAGCACCGATTCTAGTGACATGACATGCGCACACACTTTGGGCCTAGTCTTTAAAGTTAATCATAAAACCCTGTAAAGGCGATCAGACCATTTAAAGAAAATAAGAACGGTTTGAGATTATTCAGAGCCCGAGTCATATGGAACTAGGGGCAAGTGAAACACAAAGAAAAACCGTTAAAAGCAAGATTCGCCAAATTGGCATGAGGGCCGTTCAAGATAATGAGGGTGAGAGTGTCACCCAACTGTGCTTTTGAAATGACAAGGAAAAATAAAATGTTTAACATAATTATCAAGTCCAGCACCATCGGAAGAGACTATAAATCTATTGTTTAATTGTGTTGTTTGCACTTGGCATGTTTTTAAAGACTGGAATGACGAAGGCATTTTGTTCTGCTACCTAAACACTTTATTCTTCGTTACCCCTTTTTGAGCCTTATTTATTTTCTTTCATACCCCTCGTTCGGAATCAGTAGCAACGAAAAAAAAAAGAGAAAAAAACGAAAAAGAAAAGAAAGGAAAATGATAACAAAGAAAAAAGTCAAATGAAACAGAGGAATTGGGAACTACGTTTGACCTGATTCCTCAAAGAGGATACGTAGGCGCTTCACGGCTCGGTCATAGTTTTGAAAAAATGAAAAAAAATCAATTAGGATATCCCCAAGCAAGAAACCGGGGCAGAGGTTGCGTTTGTTGTAAATAAATCTAGTTCCGAAGGTTGTAATTTTTAACCCCGAATTTATTTTGAATTTTTGAGCCTTTTATACCCTTTCTTTCTAGCCCTATCCAAAACCCACATTACGGTCCAAAGAAAGACCTTCCGATCAGTCTTCAAAAGATGCCAAGTCAGACCAATGAAGAGTCTTACCGGCGAACCTAACATTCTGTTCCACAGCAGAAAAGACTCTAATCTCCAGCAGAGGGAGTCATACCGGCAACACTCCAAATCCCCAACTAGAAAGTGATACAAATGAGAGAGTCTTATTGGTGAAAACCTTCACAGGCACCGTAAGACGATGAAAGCTGAGAGAAAACCAAAATGAGAGAGGACTTGATAGTGAAAACCCTTCGGGCACTACAAGTCGAATAAGATTAAGAATCCGATGGGGAATCGCCAATTGAAGATCTTGAAAGATGATTGACGGTAAAGGATAGGCCACATGCGCATGTCATGGCCATTAGAGTCGGTATCTGCATTTGATAGGTTTTATTTATAGTTTCTTTTGTTAAAGAGTCGTCTTTCCCTTGGTCTTTTTATTCTGTTCCTTTTTTTTTATCTTTTTCCTTTCATAGAAAATCCCCAATAGAGTCTGTCTGGTCAGAACAAGTATGAATTGACTTCAAAATATGCCATCAGCTTTCCAATTATGTCAGATGAGATCTGACTAGTGCACCCAAATGGTATAGTCGTCAAGGAACAAGCGCGAGGCCAGTGTCAAAAAGATATCCCCAAAAGGGAGTTGACAAAAAGATTGACAAGTGTCAAGAGGGATACCATTGCCTTTACCAAAAGTTATAAACCTCAAGGCCAAGGCCCATGAACAAAGCAAGGAAAGCAGTGTGCATGATTTGGGGAAATTCATGCTAGACTAAAAGGTCGGGGAAATGCCAGTTTCCGAGCTATGCCACGAAAGAAGAGGGATATCCCCAGCAGGAAGGGATTATCCCCAGCACATAATATCATCCCCAACAAGTTGTGGAGCACAGAGCAAGGAAGAGAGAAAGGGAAAGCCATCCCAGTAGGAGTATCACAACCAACCACCGCGTTTTAAACTAACAAAATTTTGTTTGATTTGAAGCAGGTAACGGAAATGGCATTGATGCCAGAACCGCATGCCACAAGGGATATTACCAAACTGGGGCAGAAAATTTTCCTTCCATTTAGAAAAATTTTCTGGAAGTCAGGTACCCCCAGCTGATAACATTTTATCCCCCAGCAGGTAAGTAAATAATCCCCAGCAAGTGTTGAGGTAAGACATTTTCAAGCCTTAAGGATATTTTGGGTTCATCCGCCCTCGAATAGGATATTTTGGGTTCATCCGCCCTCGAATAGGATATTTTGGGTTCATCCGCCCTCGAATAGGATATTTTGGGTTCATCCGCCCTCGAATAGGATATTTTGGGTTCATCCGCCCTCGAATAGGATATTTTGGGTTCATCCGCCCTCGAATAGGATATTTTGGGTTCATCTGCCCTCGAATAGGATATTTTGGGTTCATCCGCCCTCGAATAGGATATTTTGGGTTCATCCGCCCTCGAATAGGATATTTTGGGTTCATCCGCCCTCGAATAGGATATTTTGGGTTCATCCGCCCTCGAATAGGATATTTTGGGTTCATCTGCCCTCGAATAGGATATTTTGGGTTCATCCGCCCTCGAATAGGATATTTTGGGTTCATCCGCCCTCGAATAGGATATTTTGGGTTCATCCGCCCTCGAATAGGATTCTATTTTTAAAGTTGTTGTCTATACCAGGCGCCCACCTGTATAACGAGAGGAATACTTTCAGTCTTTAAAATTCTTACCAGGCGCCCACCTGTATAACGAGAAGAATACATTTCAGTCTTTAAATTTCTTGACAGGCGCCCACCTGAATAACGAGAGGAATACTTTTGCCTGTGCATTTCATATTTTAGGCGCCCACCTGTATAACAAGGGAATACATTTTGTGTCTTTGCCATTAGGCACCCACCTGTATAACAAGGGAATACATTCCACATCTTTACCCATAGGAGATGCATTTCCTCCTAAGTTTGTTTTACTTTCATCCATAGGAGATGCATTTCCTCCTAAGTTTGTTTTAGTTGCACTCATAGGAGATGCATTTCCTCCTAAGTTTGTTTTAGTTGCACGCATAGGAGATGTATTTCCTCCTAAGTTTATTTCACCAATAGGAGACGCACATCCTAAGAATAGTTTCATCAATAGGAGACGCACATCCTAAGATAAGTTTCACCAATAGGAGACGCACATCCTAAGTTAAGTTCAACGATAGGAGACGCACTTCCTAAAAAGTTTCACCGATAGGAGACGCACTTCCTAAGTTAAGTTTTACCAATAGGAGACGCACTTCCTAGATCCATTGTACCAATAGGAGACGCACTTCCTAAGAAGTTTCACCAATAGGAGACGCACTTCCTAGGAACAGTTTTTACCATAGGAGACGCACTTCCTAAATTCGTTTTACCCAATAGGAGACGCACTTCCTAAGTCCATTTTACCCAATAGGAGACGCACTTCCTAAGTCAGTTTCGCCTAAGGAGACGCACTTCCTAAGAATAGTTTCACCTAAGGAGACGCACTTCCTAAGAATAGTTTCTCCCATAAGGAGACGCACTTCCTAAGCAAGTTTTACCAATAGGAGACGCACTTCCTAAGCTTTACCCATAGGAGACGCACTTCCTAAGTTATTTCACCCATAGGAGATGCATTTCCTCCTAAGTTTATTTTTACCCATAGGAGATGCATTTCCTCCTAAGTCCATTTTACCCAATAGGAGACGCACTTCCTAAGTCAGTTTCGCCTAAGGAGACGCACTTCCTAAGAATAGTTTCACCTAAGGAGACGCACTTCCTAAGAATAGTTTCTCCCATAAGGAGACGCACTTCCTAAGCAAGTTTTACCAATAGGAGACGCACTTCCTAAGCTTTACCCATAGGAGACGCACTTCCTAAGTTATTTCACCCATAGGAGATGCATTTCCTCCTAAGTTTATTTTTACCCATAGGAGATGCATTTCCTCCTAAGTCCATTTTACCCAATAGGAGACGCACTTCCTAAGTCAGTTTCGCCTAAGGAGATGCACTTCCTAAGAATAGTTTCACCTAAGGAGACGCACTTCCTAAGAAAAGTTTCATCAATAGGAGACGCACTTCCTAAGTTCAGTTCTACCAATAGGAGACGCACTTCCCTAAAGTTCAGTTTTACCATAGGAGACACACTTCCTAAGTTCAGTTCTACCAATAGGAGACGCACTTCCTAAGTTTATTGTACCCAATAGGAGAAGCACTTCCTTAAAGTTTACTTTTACCCCATAGAAGATGCACTTCCTAAATTAAGATTTCACGCATAGGAGACACACTTCCTAAATTATTTTCATTCATAGGAGACGCACTTCCTAGTTTAAAATCATTAAGGTTTCACCCATAGGAGACGCACTTCCTAAGACTATTTTACCCCTAGGAGACGCACTTCCTAAGTTTAATTTCATGCATAGGAAACGCACTTCCTGAATTAAGTTTTTATTATTAGGAGACGCACTTCCTAGTCTGGTTTGCTCAGGTTATACTTTTGCTTTAGGAGACGCACTTCCTAGTTTGGCTTTTTAGATTATATTTTATTTCAGGAGACGCACTTCCGGAATTGAGATTTCACCCTTAGGAGATGCACTTCCTAGTTTGATTCATTTTAAGTTCGACCATAGGAGACACACTTCCTAGTCTAGTTTTTTGAAGTTTACCCGTAGGAGACGCACTTCCTAATCGAGATTTTATTCATAGGAGACGCACTTCCTAGTTCTAGTCACTGAAGTTTTCACCCTTAGGAGACGCACTTCCTTGTTTAGCTCATTCCGATTCAACCATAGAAGAAGCACTTTCTAGTTTGAGTCAGTGTGGTTTTTATTTTAGCAGATACTTTTGCTAGCAAGAGTTTTTGGCTTTACTCGTAGGAGATGCACATTCTAGTCTAGTCTTTAGTTTACTAAGTCATTGCATCAGTAGTACAAATAGGCTACAATTTTGCTAATGACTCACAAATCTTCCCAGTACAAACTGGTTAGGAAATTTTGTTTGTTTTGTTTGTTTTGATTGTCAGGGACCCGCCTGTAGAATGGAGGAACAATTTTCAAGATCAAGCAGTGACCCACTGGAAAGCAGAAGGTTACAACAGAAATCCCCAGCATTCAATCCAAGTTAGAAATAGTAGAGGCTCGCCTCAAGAATGCGAGTCAACGGTCTGGGATGATCAACAGAAGTTGGTCACAAAAACAAAAAAAAAACAAGAAAAAAAAAGAGAAAAAGAAAGAGAAGAGCCCAAAATACGGAAGTGGAGAACAGATGTGATCTGTTCAGGAGCTAGCGCCTACAACTAGCAAGTATCAAGGTTCAAGTCCAAAGTCTGTATGAAGCACCATTCAAGACTCAAGATCAAGTTTCAGAAGACTTAGAGATAGGAATCCTTGTAACTAGTAGCTGATAGGCTTAGTTAGTCTTTTCAGTTTTCATTTTTGTTGTAATGACAGGACCGCGGACCGGAACCTCAACGGAACGACACCTCGATCGGCTCTTCACCTCGGTACACTTCACTATCTCTCTCATATCCGAACTACACGTGGCCTGATTCCTGTATAACCAAGGATATGTAGGCAGCTCAGATACCAGGGCTCGGTCACATTCCCTCCCTTTCCTTAAGTGTAGTCCGTCCAAGTAATGGTCGAGTCAAAAACACGTCTAGTCGTTCTTTGTCGGAAAACTCTTCGTGTTTCCAGTCAAAGAGGGGCAGCTGTAAGCACGTGATTTTTGACCCTCCCCGAGAATTTTCACATTTTTAGCGTGAATATGTGAAATTGGGTCTAGTATAGCTATTTTAACTATTTTTACTTTATTTCGTTGCAAAAAGAAAAATTTCAAAAAATATATATATAAATTTTAGTTTATGTATCTCTCATAAACTTGAAAAATACAAAAATTGCACTTTATTTTTTGTACTTTATATAATTTCGAAAATTACAAAAAAAATATATATAGTTCTATTAAGGTTTTATAGTCATTTTAACTTTGAAAAATACAAAAAATATTACCTCATATTTTATCTTAATATTTAAAAAACGAAAATTACAAAAAAATAGTTTTATTAATATTTTGTAGCTATTTTAAATCTTGAAAAATATTTAAAAAGATATAGTTTTGTTTAAATACTAGTCTTATTTTTGGTAGTTATTTTGCTTACATAGGACTAGTTAAGCAACGTGTTCCTATTTCTCGGGTCCAGGCAAAAGAATAATATTCGGGTTCAAACTACCCGCTTTTAGGCCTAATTTCGGACCTAGCCCATAATAAACCGAGTCCAGGACACATGGGGAACCCCACCACGCGTGGGGGACATAAGTCTCGAACCCCACCACGCGTGGGGCTCATTTCCCTGGGCAAAGCCATGTCAAATACACGGACAAACATTTGGAGAAGGGGAACTTTGGAATTTTTGGGAGAAAGGTACTGTTCACGTTTCTTCTTCTTAAAGAAGAAGAAGCAGAAACCCTAGCAAAAAAGGAACCACCCTCCTCCTCCCAGCTCGACCATCATCACTACCCAGCCCGACGAGTAGCAGCAGCGTCATCACTGTCCAAACACCACCTCCGTCAACAAACCTCCAGCTCCAGTCCGTCACCTTCTACCGCGACCAAACGACCATCGTCCAAACACCACCACCAGTTCCAGCCATCCTGCCCAGCAGTGAACGAAACCACCATTGTTACCCACCCAGCGACGCCCAGCTCCACCATCGCCTCCTTCCTCCATTAAATCCGGCGAGCCCTGCTGCTTCGTCACCTTCCCCAGCACCACGACCAACAGCAACAACCAGCTCCCTCCATCGTCTCACACAGCCCACGACCATCACTTCTCCTCCTAGCTCCATCGTTGCACCGCCCCGTCGTCAAACACCACCAGTCGAGAACCCATCAGCCCAGTTATCGTTGTTCTTTCATCATCGTCGTGCAGTCCGTTGAGGTCGCTTTTGGTTCGTCGAGGTCCGGTATGTCGAGGCAGTCCGTTGAGGTCGATGTAGAGGTTTGGTCCATGGCTCTTTCCGTTTTTGTTTTTTTTAGGTTAGTAAACCTCAAGTGTTAGATAAGGAAATGTTACGTTAAATGTTCGAAGACGCAATATATAAATTCGTATGATAATTCTCTGCTTATGTTTTCACCGTATGCATTTTGTTCATTTTGCGTTATGTTATTATTGTTTACTTGATGTCATTTGATTTAGTTGTATTAGTTGTTCTATGACACAAGTTTGACGTTAATCTGTTCGTCCTTTCCTTTGCTTAGGTCATTCGGACAAAATTATTATTAGTACATGCTCTTACTACGCCCGAAACACTCATTCACTAAACTCATTTTATTAATTTTTTTTTTGACAAGTTATGAGATTTTGGTTGTAAAAAGTCGTAAGGTTTAGTATTGTTAAAGGCGTAAAAATGGCATCCTTTAAAAAAAATAAAAAAGGTAAATAAAAACAAACAAATAAATAAACAAAAAAAAAACGAGACTAGCTTCGCCAAAAATAAAAATGTACAGATTGCGGAGCCCTCACAAAATATATGTATTAAACACTTAGACTCCGGGACGGGCCGTTTAGCAAAATTCACGGCCCAACCCAATATAATAATGCGCTAGTTGCTTTAGGCGCGCCTTTAATAATGTTATCTCCCTAAAGTCGGGTGCACATTTATGTTACCCAAATCCAAATCTCAACGAAATCGAAATGTGTCTCTAATCACGGGTACATTGACTGTGACGTGGTATGAGATGCATTTCCATGACGTTGCAAATTCCTTTTTTTTTAATAATGAATGAGACGAGCCTCGCCAAATAAAAATGCAAATTGCGGGGCCCTCAATAATTAGTCATAATAAATACTTAGAATTTGGGATGGACCGTTTAGTGAATTTCATTGCCTTCCCTAAAGATAAATAACGCGTTAGCCTCTTTAGACGCGATTTAATTAAATGACTTTCTTAAACTCGGGTGTGCATTTCATGCGATCCAAATCCAAATCCTAAAACATCAAATAAAATATGTTTCGGATTGTGGGTGCATTTCATGTGACACAGTCCAAAGATATGTTTTAAGCGATGTTCACATTCCTAAAAGAAAATAATGATGATAAAGCGGTAAAAGATAAAATTTGCACATGGTTCATAATTGTATTTAAAATCAGATAAATAAGCCGAATATAACAGTTGAGCGACCGTGCTAGAACCACGGAACTCGGAAATGCCTAACACCTTCTCCCGGGTTAACAGAATTCCTTATCCGGATTTCTGGTACGCAGACTGTAATATAGAGTCATTCTTTTCCTCGATTCGGGATTAAAATTGGTGACTTGGGACACCCTAAATCTCCCAAGTGGCGACTCTGAAATAATTAAACCAATCCCGTCTCGATTGTCCTTTAATTGGAAAAAACTCCCTTTGTACCCTCGCGGGTGCGGAAAAAGGAGGTGTGACATATCCAAATCCTTTTTTTTATAATTCTAATAATCAAGAAATAGAAGCGGATAGGTAAAACATGAAAATTATATAAATCACGGTTTGTCCAAAATTAATTCAAGCCAAGTTTTAAGTCGATAAAGCGACCGTGCTAGAACCACGAGACTCGGGGAATGCCTTACACCTTCTCCCCGATCAACAGAATTTCTTACCCGAACTTTGTTTTCGCGGAATGATATAAAAGAATCAAATCTTCCTTTGAATAGGGATTCAAATAAAAGTGACTTGGAACACCCAAAAATCAATTTCAAGTGGTGACTCTATAAACAAAATAATCCCTGTTTCAAAATTGTCACTTTAATTGGAAAAACTCTTTAACCCACCAATCCATACACATATCTTTCGCGGGTAAAAAAGGGGTGTGACAGCTCTGGCGACTCTGCTGGGGACAACTAGAATTCGAGCTTGTACATGTTGACTTTTTATTTGGCTTTATTAATCTTGTATATATTGTGATTTATTTGTGCCTACTGTGCTACCTGTTCGCTTTTTACCATATTGACATTGTTGGACTGTACATATAAACTGTTTTCTGACGCACTCCTTCTGAGTCTTCTTGAAATTAAAAATTGGGCATTTGCTTGACATAACCCACTTTCTTTGAGATAGCCAAGGTGCTTGTCACCTGGTGAAGAATTTTAGTCACACATGTTTTAGTTGGGGAGCACCACCAACTAAGCCGGAAAGCAATGGCTATCGGTACGTTGACCCTCCTCGGCTCGAGGTTGTTCGCTCGAGTAAACCAGTCTAGATACATTCTCCTCCAAGATTTAAACCTAGAAGAACAAACCTCATGCCGGATATCCCTAGTTGGTTCGCTTTATTTGCATCACGTGCATTTGACTTTGCAAAACTCGGCACAGGGGTCGGGTCCGTATAAGACAGGTATCCTCTTTGAGACAATCATGTTCACTTATGTGCTACTTGATACATCATTTGGAAAGCTTACTTGCATTATCGACCGGCTTTAGAAAATTAGTGTAGCGGAATTATTAAAAAAAATAATCATTCTCCTAGTTTAGTACAAATAATCCTTTTAAAAAAAAGAAGATTTTGTTGTAGTCTGGCGTGAGGTGTAAAGATTTAATTTTCATAAAAATTAAAAGAGAAAAGTACCTAGTTTCACAGAACTACGCGGGTTTAATTCTCACCGGATATGAGATACGTAGGCAACCTCCATCGGGTTCAGCCCATATTTTTCAAAAAAAAAAAGAAAAAGAAAGTACAAAAATTATGCATGTGCATAAAATTTCGAAAATAATAAAAATAAGTTACTATTTTAGTTACCTTTTACCATTTTGCCCTTATGTCCGACCATTGTTGATGAGAAAGCTTTAAACCTTCTACAGAACTACTGAAAGGCTTTTTTCATAAAAATAGCTATCTTATCTAGTTTTGTCGCGCCATTTTGTCGAGACAGGCTTTAAACCTTCTACGGAAGTGCAGAAGGGTCATTTTTGTAAAATAGCTATTTTATCCATCTTTTTTCACCTTTTACCATTTTGCCATTATGTCCGACCATTTTTGCCAAGGCAGTCTTAAACCTTCCATGGAAGTACTGAAGGGGTGTTTTTCATAGAAATGGCCATTCTATCTATTTTTGTCTGGTCATATTTGCCGAAATAGTTTTCGAACATCTCCCAGGAGTATCAAAGGATCATTTTCATAATAATAGTCATGTTGTCTATTTTTGACTACTTTTATCATTTTTCCTTTGTGCCTGGCCATTTCTGTCGAGGCGGCTTTAAAAGCTTTTCTCGAAAGAGTCAAAAAGGTTATCTCCGTAATTATACCCATTTTTGCCCTTTTATCATTTTGTTCTTGAACCGATCAATTTTTAAGATCCTGCTCAGAAATGTTATGAGGATAATTTGATTTTCATAAACTGCGCACTCTTGACTCTATGCAAGATACCTAGACAACCCTATTATGGTATGATGTCGCGTCTAAATCGGACAAATTGATCAAGTCTTACCATTTGGGTCACAATTGTCTGGTTTTCAAAATTGTATCTTCCTCCAACGAGGGTGTCCGCTCTTTAGTAAACCCTCACTTCAAAACATGGTTATGGTCAGTTACTTGAGTCCCACATTGCCATTTCTAACCTTCATGAGTCAAACCTAGGGTATTAGAGATTTTTGTATTATCTAAGCTTGCATCAGTCCTAACCTTGTGTTATGCCACTTAGGTGCGATATGGATACATTGAAAAGAAGATTTGACAAAAGGCTAAAAGATGAAGAGCCCCCACAGATTTGTCTTGTGCATAAAATACCTCGGTTGTTGAGCCAATGGTGGAAAAATATAGGCATTTGTGAGCAGGAAAAAATAAAGGATCATCTGGGTCACTTTGTGAATATTATGGAGATTAACCCAATGAGGGACTTAATCGAGGCATTGGTGCATTTTTGGGATCCTAATAACAACGTATTCCGTGTTAATGGTTTCGAAATGACTCCCACTTTGGAGGAGTTAGCTGGATACACAAGGTTATGTGATGAGCTTCAGAAGAAGAGACCATTGGCCCCAAGGGATGTCACTGACAGTAAGTTCCTTGAGCAGATGACAATCAGCCAAAATAAAATAGCAAGTGTGGAACGAGGGCACATTCGATTGGATTTCTTGTACGACAGGTATGGGTGTCCAGGTGGATTTTCAAAGCATGGAAAAGAGCTTGATACTAAAATTAGATACAAAGCTTGGCAAAACCATGGGCGGAAATCATTCCTAGTGGCATTTCTAGGGACGATGGTTTTCCCGAGGCATGAAAAAAATATTGATATTCGATTATCTGACATAGTCACCACTTTATTGCATGGAAAGGACGTCACTATCATTCCAATGATATTGTCAGGTATTTACCGTGCCTTGACCAAGTGTCGGGAAGGAAAGGATTTCTTTGAGGGATGTAAAATCATACTCCAAATATGGATTTTAGAGCACATTCTTAGTCATCCCGCACGGATAAATTTTAGTGTTCATTGGAGAAACTCTGAGCTTGGAGATGGGCTTAAAGATTTGACTGAAGATAGTAGTTTCCCCAAGGGAGTCAAAGCATGGAGAGGGCATCTTCAAAAGTTGACCGCTACTGAAATCATATGGAACTACCACTGGTTCTCACCAAAAGAAGTCATATACAAGTCTTACCACCATTCGTTTCTGATTTTGATGGGTCTTCGGGGTTTTCAACCATATGTGCCTATGAGAGCCCTACGCCAGTTAGGTCGAAAACAAGTAGTGCCCATAGTGGAGCACATGCAAAGATTCACGTGGAAGGTAACATTAGAGGATCATGTTCATGAGGCATATGCTCAACAGGTTTAGGATGAAATTAAGGTGCTTGCATTTCACACTATGGAGGAAGATAAGGATCGAGGAGAGTTAGACCCTGCATATTTTAAGTGGTTCTATGACGAAGATGCTTTTGGATCCAGGAAGGAGAAAGTTCTGAAGAACACGACAGAATAGGAGACTAAAATCAGAACAAGAGTAGGGCAGGTCAAGGAAGAAATAACAAGAGATTATGAATCCATCATCCGGGCTCTACGTAGGGATATAAGTATCGTGAATGTGAATAGGGATTTGCAGTATACTGAGTTTAAAGAGGAGAAAACCACATTAATACATGAGGTTCAAGCGCTTCAAGAACAACTTCGACAAACGAGAATAGAAGCCGCTACTCAACAACAAGCGGCCATTCTAAAGCACAAAGAAATGCATTACAACCTTATCATCCATGATCTAAGGGCTGGGGCCATGGCTACAAAATCAAGTAAGAACCATCTAGAGAATGAGCTAGAAAAGGTCCAAAACCAGCTGAATCTGGCGTCACAACACGAGGCAGATATATTAGACATAGCCAATAACCATGAGCGATAGATCCAGTTTTTAAGTCAGAGCTAGGTGCATGTTAGAAGGAGGGTCTATGAGGTGGCTACTTATACCGCTCGAGTGTGTGTGACTTGTCAGGGTTTGATCCGAGAGCAATTTGCTATGGTAGCGCCCAACTTCGCATGCCACATTGCCACAGACTTAATGTGTATATACCATGATATGGGAGGTCAACCGCAGGAATAAACACCTTAACTACAGTAATGCCGGTGGATTCTCCTTCGGAGATTAATGTCTTCTTTTAGTTGGCAATACACTTTGATTGTTCATTTGTAGTCATCAAGTTTGTAAGAGTATTTTGGTGTTTTGAGTCTTGCTTAAATATTCGTCTTGTTCGAGTCGAGTCCGGTCTTATTTAAATATTCATTTTTGGGTTGTATATTTATGTAATTTTCCTTTGTCTTGTACCCAAAAAAAGTCAATGAAAAAGATTTTGTTTTAGAAAAATTCAAAAATGAACCAAAACAAAATGTTGTTTTTTTGTACATAAAAAAAAAGAAAGAGGAAAACTTTGTTTTGTTAATTAAAAAAAATGGTCATGTCCCTGAACTACGGAATGATCTGATTCATGCGACGACATGATACGTAGGCAACCCTTAAAAGGTTCGATCGAAATATTTTTCAATAACTCTAAAAAAGTGCAAGGTGTAAAAAAAAGTGCAAAAAAAAGAAGAGAGAGGAATAAATAAGAGCATCAATAAGCAGCGACCTTATAAGCCGGAATGAAACATGAAGCCTTCCAGAAGCATGTTAGAGACGGTGATAATTTTAGGAGCATAGCATATGTACATGTGATTCGTATTTATAAAATGCTTAGCCCTAACACGTTTGTTGCCTCTGATTTAGTAAGCCTAAGGTGGTCGGTTTGTGGTGAAACTGACAACACATCATTACTTTACCAGATCTAAGGGGAATGTTGCAATGGCTAACAATGATGAAATCGAATTGGTCAGTGACGACCCTCAAGGTCAATTAGTTGAGCAAGAGTCGGAGGAAGTAAGAAGATTGAAACAACAACTGACTGATGTGTATCAGGCTTGGGTCTCTGGTCAGCCTCCGCCTCAAGGTCCCTTTGAGGAAATTTCCACCATACCCCAGGCTACTCAACCACCGCTCCCTGCAACCAGTGATTACATTCTACCACCAGGATATGTACCAAACTACAGCTTCCATGCCGGCTCTAGTACCTCCAATGTGCAGCCTCTTGCCGCACCAGTTAGGAACACACCTCTCGTCGTGTCTTGTGCACCTGTGTATACAACTCCGCTACCACCTCCTATGATGAGGCCAAATAATGAGCCACCATCTCATGCTTACGATGGACAATACTACTTTCCAAACATGGCTTGGAGGGTCTCGGCTCCATACAATCAGACTTCTCAGTACGAGTCACCTGTAGAAATTGAAAAAGCTGCCAAGATGGGTGAGCTAGATGAGTTGGCTAGAAAAATGAAAAGTCTTGAGCAGAACATAAAGAACATACAAGGAATAGGTAGTCACAAAAGTGTTTCATTCAGTGATCTATGCATGTTCCTACACATCTATTTAGGGTCCAAGGCCCCAAAATTTGAGAAATATGATGGACACGGTGACCCTATCGCCCACTTGAAAAGGTATTGCAACCAGTTGAGGGCTGCATGAAGAAATGAAAAGTTGGTGATGGCTTATTTTATAGAGAGTTTGGTAGGGGTAGCCTCTGAATGGTTCATTGAACAAGATATCTCTCACTGGCATGTTTGGGACGACATGGCCCAGGCCTTCATCAAACAATTTCAATATAACATTGATATTACGCCAGATCGCAATTCCCTATCCAATATGAAGAAAAATCCAACTAAAAGCTTCAGGGAGTATGTCATTAGGTGGAAAGAGCAAGCATCTAGAGTTAATTCATTCATAGATGACCTAAGTTAATCATTGTCTTCCTTCAGGCTTAGGATTCTGATTATTTTCAAAATATAATGTCCGCAATGGGCAGACCTTTTGCTGATGCAATCAAGATAGGAGAAATGGTCGACAATGGCCTTAATACAGGACGAATTATAAGTTAAGCGGCTCTCAAAGAAACCACCCAAGAAATCCAGAATAGCCCGAATAGCCTTGTTAACCAAAAGAAGAAAGATGAGGAGGCCATGATGGCATCACAGGCAAAAAGAGGCCAAAGGGGAGCATCTCAACCTCCGGATCCACGATACTCAGTTTCTCCACAGTATGCAACATTCCATGCTCAGTCTTATGCCAAACCATCCAATCGCCAATAAATGTGGGCCCCAGCTTTAACATACCTTCATCCGCGATAGAAGAACTCTCAATCACCCTAGAACCCTCGTACAAAAGAAGAGTATGAAAGGGAACATAAGCAGAGGGATGATTTCACGCCAATCGTAGAATCCTACACACATTTGTTTGAAAGGTTGAAACATTGTGGCATGATTAAGCCGCTTTATGCAAAAGGTTTTAACCCTGTTGTACAGTATGTGTACCATTATAATGTCTAGGAGCATAGCACTGAGGATTGTTGGGCTTTGAAAAAGGAAATAGAAATGATGATTCAATAAGGAATGCTCATGGTCCAAGATAATGGCACCCTAAACGTTATGAAAAATCACACAATGTTCGGATGATTTACAATGATAAAGTATAGGGGGACGGTTTGGTGAAAAATGTCAAAAACATGTCCACTGAATGGAAGGTAATCAAAATTGTTGAAGGTCCTGTTTGATGTTGGTGTTCAAATTTGTAGCTAAGATGTTGAGCTTTGTAATTGGAAAGTCACTCCCCTCCTTGCCGGGAAAAAGTCTTGGTAACTTATTTTGTCATAGTTTCTATCATCCGGATTATTTTGAGGTTGTGATCCAGATGTTGTTTGTTTGTCCTGTCATCAAATCTAAAATGCAATTTTTTTCTCTTCTTTGTGTCATTTTAATCCATTGTGTTTAGTTCTTCTTGCATATGTATATTTCTTTTCAAGCTAATTTTAGTGACACGACATGCATGTGGAGTTTTCGGCTAGATTTTAGAAAGCTTGTCCAATCTTGAATTGAATTGAGGAAAAATACGTGGAGGACAAGTAAGAGGTTGAATAACTTTAATGATAATCCCGTGTCAGGATCACATGGAACCGAAACAGTCATATTCGTAGAGGTTAAAGTTGCTTATCCCAAACCTACCATGAATACTGGATTAAGGATAATTAAAAGTTTTGAAGTTTGGTTGGACTAATCAGTGAAAGGGTTTTTGCCACGCCCTGCATAATGTAATCATATCAGGGAAGATGACCCAAATCCCAAAAGAAGGTGCATCCCAGGGAATTTAAAATGCATTACTTGGTACTAAAGTGCATCATTCCACATTTAGGCAAAGGCCAAGAAAAGGTGACTCCAAATTATCAAAAGTCATTTGCTGCGAACAAGTAAACTATGGAACTATACAACTGACAAAACCAAGAAGACAATCATGTCCATCAATGCCGAACCTGAGAAGAGATAGAACCTTTGATATTCTTGAGGCTGGGAGGCTTTTTTTTTTGCTACCCAAATACTTTATACCCTTCGTCACCCTTTTTTGAGCCTGTTTTATTTTTTTGTCCCTCCTCTTTTGGAATCAAGTATAAAAAAAGAAGAAGAAGTAATTGAAGATCCATGCCACCAGAAAATAGGAGCTAGGACAATTTGATTATATAAAAAAAAAGAGGAAAGAAAAAAAATGAAAAGAAAAACAACAAAGAAATCTTTCGTGTTAGTTTGAACTACGTTTGACTTGATTCCTTTAAAGGATACGTAGGAAACTCTACACTAGGGTTTAGTCTAACCAAATCAAAAATAAAAATTCCCTAATATCTGAAACTAGGGCAATTTGTTTTTTAATGTTTTTATGAAGAGTCGATTCCAAGAGTTGTAAATATACAACCCTATCATCTTGAGCCTATTTTGAGCCTTAATGTGACCTTTCTTTCTAACCCTCTCCAAAAGCCTTCCAAATAAAGACCTTCCAAATAGTCTTAAGAATGCCAAGGGGAAACACGCAGTAAGCAACATTTGTCACACAACGTAGAACAATGTCAAGTTGCTCGAACAAAAAGGCGAAAACAAAGAAGAGATAATGAATGAAAATGAGAGAGTCTTATTGGTGAAAATCATCTTGGGCATTGTAAGGCAATGGTAAGTAGATATAAGTAAATGAGAGAGGTCGGTTGGTGAAAACCTTTCAGGGCACTACTGGTCGAAGGTGAGCTGTGATTTAATGAAAATGATTGGCACAAAGAGGTCAATTTCAAAGACGAAAAGGAACAACAAGAAGAAAGGGTAGATTGGTTGGATAGATTCGGCCGCTCAGTCTAAAATACATGTCATGATCATTAACGTTGGCTACCATATTCAAAGGAGCCCCTTTTTTTCTTTCTCTCCCCGTAAAGTGGCATTTTCAGTTAAATATTATTCCTACTCATTTTTACATCGCTTCATTTTGTCTATTTGCATTTTTATTTTGAGCCAGTCTTTGTTAAAACAACCGAGAAATGATTTCAAAATCTGTTACCAACTTTCCAATTTTACAAAGCGACTTCTATCCTGGCACATCGAAGAGGACATGCCCGGGAAGCAACATGCACAATAAGTTTGTTGAAGCTAAACGAGATCTGAGGGTTCATGCCAATAAAAGTTACAAAATTTTGTGGGTCTATTTGTTTAGAAGCCAATAAAGAAAGGGCCACAAAATTGGTCACTATTTCCTGGAAGTGCAAAATAAAGAATGTGGGGCATACGCGGCATTGACAAAGGCACGAATCCATCAGTGATCTCCTCTGATAAGCCGAACAAAGTGTTTCAAAGAAATCGAAAAGTTTGCTAAGCAACATTTGCTTCATGGGGAAAGCTGATAGCACCACAGACACAAGTTGATATCGGGTGCAAAATAATCAAGTTTGATTTTTAAAGGAAAAAAACCACCCAAGTGAAGACTTGCTCTATAGACAAGGTTCAACAACACTTTAGACATCCGGTTATGAAACAGTCGGAGGCGACATTAGAAAGCCAAAGTTTCCAGAACACGGTATAGAGCCTTTTAGCCGTTTGGTACTATTACTGGAAAATTAGTTCTCTAACAACGAGATGGCCACATATTCAAACTACTCAAGGCATTCAAAGCCATAAACCGACCACTTTGAAAACTCACAAATCTTTCTTTGTTTGAAGTAGTAATGTAACGACCCGGCCGGTCGTTTCATGAGTTACCGCTCTGTTTCCGCTATTTCTGCTTCTTACTACTTTATTTATCGGTACTATGTATAATCAGGTTGGTTGGCCCGGGTTCAGAAGGGTTTGGTAAGGTTTGAAACACATAGTTTCTTTTGAGTGAGTTTAAGTTGAAAAAGTCAACCAGATGTTGATTTGTGTGAAAAAGGTCTCGAATGTGAATTCTAATGGTTTGGATAGCTTTGGGAGATGATTTGGGACTTAGGAGTATGATCGGAACGTGTTTTGGAGGTCCGGAGTAGATTTAGGCTTGAATTGGCGAAATTGGAATTTTGGCATTTTCTGGTTGTTAGGTGAGATTTTGATATAGGGGTCAGAATGGAATTCTGGGAGTTGAGGCCGAGGCGAGAGGCAAAGGTGTCGCAAAGTAATATTTCATTCGATTTGAGGTAAGTAACCATTGTAAATCTGGAACTGAGGGTATAAAACCCCGGTATTTCGTATTGTTTTGACAAATGAGATGGTGCACATGCTAGGTGACGAGCGTGTGGGCGTGCATCGATAGGGATTGTGACTTGGTCCATCCCGTAGCAACTATTAAGCCACGTATTTGATTTAAAATCTTATGATATCACGTATTTTAGAGATTGATACTATATTATGGGCGATATGCCATGTTTGGGGCCTTGTGCCGACCTGTTGAGACCCTTAGGGCATTTTTACTGTTTTCCTCACTATATTTGTTTGAAAGCGTATCCTCAGTCATGTTTTACCTGTTTATTGTTAAAACCTGGTTTTTGTCACTCTACTTTTTAAAATGTGAAAACTATTTAGGCTGAGTTCCCTGATTTCCACTGTTATGTCCGAGTGGCTGCGAGGTTAATGATTGAGGGAGGTTGAGGACCTAATGGTGAGGATTATATATATATATATATATATATATATATATATATATATATATATATATATATATATTATGGATCGGGCTGCACGCCACACCAATATTATGTGTACATATTATGGATCGGGCTACACGCCGCAACGATACTTATATGGATCGGGTTGCGCGCTGCTGTGATATGACACTTGGGCTATAGGAGCCCCTCCGTATTCTGTACACCCCTAGTGAGGCTAGAGATTTGGAGACATGCTCTTGAGTCTAAAGGTTTCAAGTTGAGCAGGACGAAGATGGAATACCTCGAGTGCAAATTTGGAGTTGAGCCGACGGAAGCGGGAGTTGAAGTGAGGCTTGACTCTCAAGTCATTCCCAAGAGGGGTAGTTTCAAGTACCTTGGATCGGTTATTCAGGGGATCGGGGAGATTGACGAGGATGTCACACACCGTATAGGGGTGGGGTGGATGAAGTGGAGGTTAGCGTCGGGAGTCTTGTGTGACAAGAAAGTGCCACCGTTACTAAAAGGTAAGTTTTATAGAGCAGTGGTTAGGCCTGCCATGTTATATGGAACTGAATGTTGGCCGGTAAAGAACTCACACATCCAGAAGATGAAAGTAGCAGAGATGAGGATGTTGAGGTGGATGTGCGGGCATACAAGGATGGATAAGATTAGGAATGAAGATATTCGAGAGAAGGTGGGTGTGGCCCCCATGGAGGACAAGATGCGGGAAGTAAGACTCAGATGGTTCGGGCACATTCAGAGGAGGAGCACTGATGCACCGGTGAGGAGGTGTGAGCGACTGGCTGTAGTGGGCACGCGGAGAGGTAGAGGACGACCTAAGAAGTATTGGGGAGAGGTGATCAGACAGGACATGGCGCGACTTAGGATTACTGAGGACATGGCCCTTGACAGGGAATTATGGAGGTCGAGTATTAAGGTTGTAGGTTAGGGGAGAGTTGTGAATATTTCTACAGCACAATAGAGTGAGACTAGCCAGTTAGGAGTTAGACTAAGAATGTCATTGGTCGTCTATTGATGCAGGGCTTTACCTGCTAATTTTACTATACCAGCCCCCAACTGTGTGATTATACTGGGTCGTTGTTGTTGTTGTTGTTGTTGTCACTCTTCTTTAAGGATGAAGCTCTGTTGAAAACTGCTAAGTAAATGATTTTAAAGTATCTCAATTGAAACAAAAATTTTACGAAGTAATTGGCTTTTAAACTGTTGAGTTTTATTTGATACTCTGTTGTATACTCTTTTATGATCTTAAATGCTCTTCACTGCACTCAGACCTTATTTACTTTAGTTACTTACTGAGTTGGCGTACTCACGTTACTCTCTGTACCTTGTGTGCAGATCCAGGTGCCCGAGCGGCAGAGTGAGGGTCCTCAGTATTCTTGGAGCTTACTTGAGACTGCAAGGTAGCTGCACGGCGTCCGCATCCCTGCTTTCCTCCTTCTTATCTTTGTTTTCTACATTTTTGGGCTTATTATGTATTGGCCAGTCGGACTTGTTGTATTTAGAGGCTCTAGACTTGTGACACCAGATAGTTGGGCTGTGTTGGTTGATGTTTTTACCGTTTTCCGCACATATAAGTGATTTTGATATTTCTTATGAAAAATTGAGACTTAATCAGTGTTAGAAAAATGGTTTTATAAAAGAATTTACTGTGGTTACTTGTTTGGGTTGGCTTGCCTAGTATTGTGATAGGCGCCATCACGACCTGGGTATTTGGGATCGTGACAAGTTGGTATCAGAGCGTAGGTTACATAGGTCTCGCGAGTCATGAGCCGGTTTAGTAGAGTCTCACGGATCGGTACGGAGACATCTGTATTTATCCTCGGAAGGCTGCAGAACCTTTAGGAAAACTTCCCATTCTTGAATTCTTGCCATGCGAATCTATTGACTCTAGTACTAAACTTTTGTTATTCTATTCTCTCACAGATGGTGAGGACACGTGTTACCGGTCAGGACGGATGACTACCAGTACTACCAGCTGGGGCCACTAGAGGTCGAGGATGCGGTCGAGGCCGTGGTAGGGGCAAGGGTGTAGCCCGCACAGCAACTAGGGCAGCACCTGCAGATCCACCAGCCACCCCAGTTCAGGATCAAGTCCCAGTTATGGATGCTCTAACAGCACCAGCTCAGGCACCGACTGTGCCTATTGTGATTATAGTCCTTTAGGAGGCTCTAGGTTAGATTCTATCAGTGTGCACTAGTTTGGCTTAGTCAGTCTTAGTTACTACGACCGCAGCTACTTTTCAGGTCGGGGGAGGCACTCAGACCCCTGTTGCTCGCACATCTGAGCAGGTTGTGCAGGGACTCCAAACACCGGAGGCACCTCCAGCCTAGCTAGTTGTACCAGCTCAGGAGTATGTGGTACCAGTTATGCCTGATGACGAACAACATTGATTGGAGAGGTTTGGTAGACTCTAGCCTCCGACTTTCAGTGGTACTGAGGGCAAGGATGCCCAGGGTTTCTTGGACAAGTGTTAGAGGATTCTTCGCACAGCGGGTATTCTAGAGATCAGTGGTGTAGCATTTACTACTTTGTAGTTTTCCGGAGCTGCCTTTACTTGGTGGGAGGCTTATGAGAGGCGTAGGTCTGTTGGTGCAGCGCCCCCTTACCAAGCAGCAGTTCTCTATTCTCTTTTTGGAGAAGTATGTGCCACAGTCTCGCAGAGAGGAGATGCGCAGGCAGTTTGAGCAGTTGCATCAGGGAGATATGACTGTGACACGGTATGAGATGCGATTCTCTGAGTTAGCTTGTCATGCGGTCTGATTGGTTCCCATAGATCGACGGAGGATCAAGAGGTTTGTTGATGGCCTCACATATCTGCTTCGGATTCTCATGATTAGGGAGAGGGTGTCGGGTGCTACTTTTGAGGAGGTTGTTGACATCGCCCGTGAGATTGGCTCAGTTCATCGCCATGAGCGAGAGGAAAGGGAGGCCAAGAGGACTCGGGGATCTGGTAGTTTTGGTAGTACTCCTTCGAGGGGTCAGTTTCAGCACGACAGAGACTGTCCATTCAGGCAGGCTCAATCAGCTCACCTAGGTTATTGTGGGGCATCATCGGGTCATGGTTCTCACAGTTCTCATCGGGGCCATTCATCACTCAGTGCCCTTCCAGCCTAGAGTTCGTCCCGTGCACCATCAGTTCAGGTTTCTTCCATACCCTGCTACTGGTTATTCCAATGCCAAGGGTTCCCTTCAGCCCCCGTCTCCAGCACCAGGGAGTTGTTACGAGTGTGGAGAGTTTTGGCATATGAGGAGGCAGTGTCCTCGTTTTCTTGAGGGTCCATCTTAGCAGAGGGGTCAACCCTCGACTTCAGCTAAAGTTACTTCACCACCCGCTCAGGCAGCTAGGGTAGGGGTCAGTCAACTAGGGGTTTCCCTAGAGGGGGAGGTCGATCAGGTGGTGGTCAGGCCCCTTTTTATGCCCTCCCAGCCAGACCAGATGTTATTGATTCAGATGCTGTAATTATAGGTATTGTCTCAGTCTGCCACAAAGATGCCTCTGTATTATTTGATCCCGGTTCCACTTTTTCATATGTGTCATCATATTTTGATCGCTATTTGGATACGCCCCGTGAGTCTCTTATTTTATCTGTCCATGTATCTACTCCGATGGGCGATACTATTGTTGTGGATCGTGTGTACCTGTTGTGTGTGGTGACTATTGGGGGTATGAACACTCCTACTGATTAGTGTCACACCTCCTTTTTGCGCGCCCGCCCCGAAGGGTTGAATGCGCGAGGGAGTTTTTCCAATTTAAGTGACAATATTCGAAATGGGATTATTTATTTAATTCAGAGTCACCACTTGGGAAATGTTTGGCTTTTGGTGTCCCAAGTCACCGGTTTATCTTGAATCCCAAATCGAGGAAATTTTCGACTTTTCTAAATGAAGTCTGCGGACCAGAAATTCTAAGTAAGGAATTCTGTTGACCCGAGGGAAGGTGTTAGGCACCCTCGAATCCCGTGGTTCTAGCACGGTCGCTTAAATTGTTATAATGGCTAAATATCTGATTTAAATACATGTTGTGACTTATGTGCTTTTATTAAGTTCTAACCGCTTTTATTATTATCATTTATTTTTATAGAATTGCAACGTCGTGAAAATGTATCTCGAACCACGTCACAATCAATGCACCCGTAGTTGTTAACACATTTCGACTCCGTTGGGATTTGAAATTGGGTCACATAAATGCGCACCCGAATTTAAGAATGTAATTTGATTAAGTCGCGCCTAAAGAATCTAACGCGTTATTGTCTTCGGGGAGGGCAGTGGAATTCACTAAACAGCCCGTCCCAAATTCTAAGTATTTATTATGACCAATTATAGAGGGCCCCGCAATTTGCCTTTTGATTCGGCGAGGCTCGTCTCATTATTTTAGAAGGGTACCCTACAAGAACTACATTTTTACTACATTTATCTTTTAAGGGAAGGATGATGCCGAATTTTGCTGGTTTAGACAAATACGGACTGAATCCTTATTATGTTCGCCGAACCTAAACTTGTTTGATTACCTGATTGATTGTTCATGAGGTGAGAGCTACGGCATGCTTTGTCTTCAACAAGTGAACATGCTTATTAACTCGCTAAGTGAGATTGCAAACAAACTAACAACATATATTGAGTTATGTTTTAACGACCTCCAAGTTCTATTCTTAAAACTCTAACCTATTTGAAATTGATAAAAGAAATCGGCTGTTTTATTAGGAAAAATTACTACTAATTGAACTCAAAAATGATTATCAGTTTTTCTCAACAATCATTACATCATTTCGAAATAAAAATCTGTACCGAAACCCAGTATCGAACCTGTATTGGAACGAATAAACTGACAAGAGAACTGGCATTCATAGCCATACTCTTAGTGTGACTGTATGGGAGTTTGTTTGGGGATACATTTATCCCGGACCCAGTATCGCAGTTTTGTCAATTCAGTGGTCTAGGCAAAATACATACAATGCTTACCATGACTCTATGCTATACAGTCATACTAAATCAAACAAGTGTTATACTGAACTGAATGTATACTAAATCGAAACATGTTGTCTATGTCATACTGTCATTACTATTGAGCCATGCTATCTAACAGTTCATCTTAAACAGAATGTATGCTAGTTCATACAGAATATTTGCAGTTCACAGTAAGAATACAGGCCCAACCAACATTCGAACTATCTTTTTACGCCAATGCTATAACATAAACTGGCGTTCATTTCTTTATTTCTGCTTCAACTTCAAACTTTCAACAATACAAGGTTCAAAGGTTGTGTACCTGGGAATATTTGCAATTGAAGAAAAAGGGAAATCAGTAGAGTAACAATGAACAAATGCAGCAGCAGTAACAGCACCAACATCAACAGGGCAGAATAGCAGCAGGCAAAACAATACAGCAAGAAACAGGCTCGAGTGCAGAGATGCAAATATGGCCAATAGAAAGTAATAGCCAAATAGCAGCAACACCCAGTGGAATAGAAACAGAAATCCAAACAGACCAGACCAGTAGTAAACCAATGAAAATACTCGACTAATAGACACAACTGGAATTTCAAAGAATCAGAATTGATTTGAAACAGGTTTAACAACTGAAACCCAGTAATAATAGGAGGAAAAAGCTTCTGATTGTTGGTTGTATCCCCTCTCTCCTTTCAACTCTCTCTGTCTATGTGTATTTATTTGTATGTATTTCCAGCTCTCCTAAGGTTCAATCTCTGTCTCTAATTCTGTATGTCCATGCCTTTATAAACCTCAAAAACTATCTCTTTCAACAGCCTGTTTTCAGAATATCCCCGTACCCCTCCCATGTGCCTTCCATTTTAGTTCCAAACTTTAGCTAATTAAGTATTAAACCCCATCAACCTTCTCTGGCAGACTTCACTTTTAAAAAGTTTAAATACTTCTTTAAACTAAAGCCAAGTATGGGCAGTGGAATGTATCTGACAGCATATGCTGTCAAATTGTTTAAAACTTAACAAAGGCCTTTATGCAGGCCACAGGCTGTGCACAAAGCACATGAGGTGCACTAATGCACCTTCTGTGCACGAGTGCACATGCCTTCCAATTCATAATTTAAACCAAACAAATCTTTTTACATTACTGTTTAATCCAAACAACTATAAGTAAACAAAAACTGGTTCTTAATTGACTCAACAAATGCTTAGCAGAAGTAAATCGATTTGTTATTGTTCGGACAGTTGAGATTAATTGACGACACATGTCGACTCGACTATATTAGCATTAACATACACAATCGTAACCAAAAATCCGACATTTAAACAGTATCGACCCGTAATTCGAATTATACTGACTGAGCAAAGTGGTACTTGAGGAACCAATTGCTCAGTCAACATTTGAAGCTCAATTATTGTACAACAAATACATATGTTTCATCAGAACAGGAGGGGGGGATTTTAGACAAACAAACAGAAGTTCAGGCAAAACGGTTGAAGACCAGTTGATAGAAGTCAAGGACAGAAAACGAACAGACCCTTACAACAATCAAACGAACCAAAGCAAATAAAGAAAAGAAAGAACTCACCTTAAACCTTGAAAATTAAGACCTCGACTCGGACTTGGCCAGGCCTTTCTTAAGGCTGAACGGACTTTAAACGAAGTGTTTCTCAGATGAGAAACACTTTGATTAAAGTCCATTAGACCTTAATCTCTTTGGTTGAACCAAATGACGGAGGAACACAAAATTTTCAAACTTAGATCTGGGATTCAGGCTTCCCTGGTCAGATTCGGACCAAACCAAGTATGGTTTGGTCACGAGGGGGGTCTGGGGAGTATCTGGTGTGAAGCTGGGGTTAAACTGTGTAGGTCGAGTTTCGACTCGAATCTTCAAATGAAGATTCGAGAAGGTGGGGAGGGGTTCGAACTACAGGGTTAATGGATTCATGTTTAGGAAGGCAAGGGGATTCTAGGGTGTTAAGGGGAAGGTCACCGGCATCCATGCCGCCGGCTTTCATGGCGAAAGTACGCAGGGGCGGCTAGGGTTTTAGGGCTGTTTGTTTGGGGACGAAGGTTGGGGTTCAGATAGGGGGGGCAGGGTAGGATTATGGCCTTATATAGTTAATGGGTGGGTTGATCTCGACCGTTAGATCAATCTAGATCTACGGTCTGGATCTGATAGCTTAAGTGGAACGGTGTCGTTTCAAGGGTAAAGGGTTGGGGTCGGTCCGGGTGAGACGGGTCGGGTTTATTGGTGGGTTATGGGGAATTGATCTTGGCCGTTGATCAATTTGAGATCAACGGCCCAGAATCAAACTGTACCAAAACGACGTCGTTTGGATTCTCTGGGCATCAGGTGGTGTTGGACCGGGCAGGCCTGGGTTTTGGGCTGTTTGTTTGGGCCAATTTTGTTAAAATTGGCCCAAGTCCGGGAGGGAAGGGGTCCTTTCAATATATTTTTTTTCTTATTTATTTTAAAACAAAACTAAGCCAAAAAATCAAATTAAAATTAAACACACACTCAATGTAGCTGCTCCTGCTTGTAGACTACCATGGGATGGCAATGCTTGCTGCTACTGCTGTTGCTGTTGTCACTGCTACGTCACTGACCGCCTTATTACACCCAAACGAACATTGGAAACTGAACTAACTACTTATATGCATGTCAACTGCTAGTTACAAGATTCCTATCTATGATTCTTTTACGACTTGATCTTGGGTCTTAGTTGCTCCTGCTTGTAGACTCCGATCTGAATCTTGATGCTTGTGAGTTGCGGCGACTCGTTCAACCTCTGGGACACTGAGTGAGACACGATTGGCAGGGTTTAGGACCTTAGTCAAACGTTGGAGTCGATCTGCTCCCCATTCACTCTGATATATTTTTTTTTTATTTTGAGTTGAGACTCATCTCGTGGGTCATTTCGATCCGTGTAGCTCGAGGTTAGGCCTGCGGGAAAAAACAAACAAACGAACGAAATTTTCTGCCCCAGTTTCACTAGGAAAATTTCGTTAATTATTCACCAGGAAGTTCATAAAATTGATGAAAGAGGATATGCATGCTCAGTTTAGGACTGGAGTCCTAACACCGGCTAGTTGGGGAGAGGTTCGGTTTGGGGTTTAAAACCCTAACGCCGATCAAAGGAAGAACTCAGTTTAGGGTTTAAAACCCTAATGCTGACTGCATGGAAAAGCTCAGTTTAGGGTTTAAAACTCTAATGCTGGCTGAAAGGAAAATTCAGTTTAGGGTTTAAAACCCTAATGCTGATTGCATGAAAAAGCTCAGTTTAGAGTTTAAAAACTCTAATGCTGGCTGAAAGGAAAATTCAGTTCAGGGTTTAAAACCCTAATGCTGATTGCATGAAAAAGCTCAGTTTAGAGTTTAAAACTCTAATGCTGATTGCATGGAAAAGCTCAGTTTAGGGTTTAAAACCCTAATGCTGGCTGAAAGGAAAAAGTTCAGTTTAGGGTTTAAAACCCTAATGCTGACTAAAAGGAAAATTCAGTTTAGGGTTTAAAACCCTAATGCTGATTGCATGGAAAAGCTCAGTTTAGAGTTTAAAACTCTAATGCTGGCTGAAAGGAAAAAGTTCAGTTTAGGGTTTAAAACCCTAATGCTGACCAAAAGGAAAATTCAGTTTAGGGTTTAAAACCCTAATGCTGACTGCATGGAAAAGCTCAGTTTAGAGTTTAAAACTCTAATGCTGGCTGAAAGGAAAAAGTTCAGTTTAGGGTTTAAAACCCTAATGCTGACTGCATGGAAAAGCTCAGTTTAGAGTTTAAAACTCTAATGCTGGCTGAAAGGAAAAAGTTCAGTTTAGGGTTTAAAACCCTAATGCTGACTAAAAGGAAAATTCAGTTTAGGGTTTAAAACCCTAATGCTGATTGCATGGAAAAGCTCAGTTTAGAGTTTAAAACTCTAATGTTGGCTGAAAGGGAAAAGTTCAGTTTAGGGTTTAAAACCCTAATGCTGACCAAAAGGAAAATTCAGTTTAGGGTTTAAAACCCTAATACTGATTGGCTGGGGACAAAGTTAAGCGACCTCTTTTTTTGAATTTTCTTGTTTTAGTAGAAGATAAAAGGGAGTTTAGTGGAAACCTACCTTTCGAGTGAATTCCTTATTGCCAAAATGTTTCTTGTACCCGTGTACCTTCTTCTTTGGGCGACACCTGCTTCTTGCACGGTTGTCTTGGATTAACACCTGTTTCAATTTCTCAGACAAAGAACAATTGTTAGTTCGAAAATGACGGTCGGTTTGGTGACCTTGATCGTTCCCAATTGCTTCGTTGCGTCTTTACTTCTGTTGCGAAATCCTGCCATTGATTGAATTGAACGGCGAAACCTTTAGACTGCTCAGGCTTGTATTTCCGGATTCTGTGATGATTTGCCTCGTAAGGCCCTTTTTTCTTTTTGTCCCGTTTTGATTGAAGGTTCTCAATGGGGATTTTATTGGAGGTGTTCTGTGGAAGCTTGTACAAGAGGAAGCTATGTGGGGGAAATATTTACAAAGTGGATTCTTTGTGCGGATTCTGTACAATGGGGTATGCTGGGTTTTGGTTTCAAAACGGGTTTCCCAGGGTTTGTTGGGGTAAGCTTGTTGGGGAATATTTACAAAAGAACTCGCTGGGGATGTGCTGATGAAATTCCAACAGGGATACTTTGTGGGAGATTGTACAAAAAGGGAGGCTCTGTGGGGTTTTGTACAGGGGGAGACTCTGTGGGGATTTGTCCGAAGGTGGACTTGCTGAGGAAGATTTCAAGATTTCTCTCTTTTTCCTCTACTCCGGGACGTCATGATTCATCATGCTTGGGTAATCATATTAACGAGATGAGGTGCTTTCCTTCATGAGACGGGATTCCGTGCAAACAAACCTGCCACCTGCTCTTTCCGATGTGTCCTGAACTCGGGGTTAAAATGCAAAAGGGATTCGAAAAGAAACAAAGAAGGGGAAAACAAATCAGAAAAGGAATACCCTTTTCGGGACGAGAAAGACTTATCTGAGGAAGATAACGCTGGCTTTAAATGACATGACATGCTCTTTGGACTGGACGTCCGACCTTCCATGAACTTGCGTTTTCCTGAACCAGAACAGATCTGTGATTCCAAAACCGGTGGAACTTTGCCGAGACCTTCTTGGGGTGGCGTCATTCCTTTTCGGCCAACAGCGCCCTTTGCGGGTTTTCGCTGGTTGACCTCTCTCATTTCTCTTCCTATCATCGCTTGATAGCACTCTTTGCGAGTTTTTACTAAACAAGATCTCTCATTTTGGTTTCTCTACTCCCGTCGCCTCGTGGTGCCCGAAGGTTTTCACCGCCGAGACTCTCTCATTTTATCTCTCTCCATTTAGAGTGTGACGGTCTTCGTTTGTGATGCTTATTGATTCCCCACCATATTTGATAATTGATTTGAAGGCTCGTGCTTGGTAAAGAGGGGTAGTGATACTAACTTCTCAACTACTCGATGTGCCCCGGTTTTCAATTTCAGGGTGGATGGGATTTTATTGTTGGTGTGACTGAACCTCAGGGAGAGGCTGCCTACGTATCCTTTCGGAATCAAGTCAAACGTAGTTCAGGCCTCAATCAATTTTGTTTTGTTTTTCTTCTTTTTGTTTTGTAAGCGGCTCAAAAGTTGGTAGAGAGAATTGGGTATTTTTTTTTCTTTTTTTTTTTTTTTTTGGGAGTAGTGGGGAATAAACATCTTCGCCATTTTCAACGTGTCAGGACTATTGGAGTATGATTTAGACGTAGTACCTCTTGACCGCATCTGCATTTACTGCTGTGTCGGGGTCATTTCCTTCGAGATCACCTAAATACAATGCTCCTCTTGGCAATATTTTCCTTACGATGTATGGGCCTTTCCAATTTGGGGAAAACTTTCCTTTTGCTTCTTCATGATGCGGCAGAATACGCCTCAGTACCAGCTGACCTACTTCGAAATTCCGGGGTCGGACTTTCTTGTTGTAAGCACGGGCCATTCTTCGTTGGTATAACTGTCCGTGACAAACTGCAGCCATCCGCTTTTCATCAATCAACGTCAATTGCTCTAACCGAGTCTTAACCCACTCGCTGTCCTCGATTTCTGCTTCGACAATGATTCGAAGCGAAGGAATTTCTACCTCTGCCGGTATTACGGCCTCGGTCCCATAAACCAAAAGATAAGGAGTCGCTCCCACCGATGTGCGTACCGTAGTGCGGTACCCCAATAATGCAAAAGGTAACTGCTCATGCCACTGTCGGGAACTTTGTATTGTTTTCCTCAAAATCTTCTTGATGTTTTTATTTGCAGCTTCCACAGCACCATTGGCTTTTGGCCGATAAGGAGTGGAATTCCTGTGTGTTATCTTGAATTGCTCGCACACATCTCCCATCAAGTGACTGTTCAAGTTTGCTGCATTATCTGTAATGATAGTCGCAGGAATACCAAAGCGACAGATAAGATTTGAGTGTACAAAATCCACCACAGCTTTCTTGGTGACCGACTTGAGAGTGACAGCCTCTACCCATTTTGTAAAGTAGTCGATGGCAACCAGTATAAACCTGTGTCCATTCGAAGCCTTTGGTTCAATTGGTCCAATGACGTCCATGCCCCAAGCGACAAATGGCCAAGGTGCGGACATGGGATGCAGTTCCGTGGGAGGTGCATGAATCAAATTACCGCGCACCTGACACTGATGACACTTCCGAACGAAACTAAAGCAATCCTTTTCCATGGTCATCCAGTAATAACCTGCTCGGAGAATTTTCTTCGCTAAGACATACCCGTTCATGTGAGGTCCGCACACACCTGCGTGTACTTCGTGCATGATCTTTCTCGCTTCCTCGATATCGACACATCTTAGGAGATTGAGGTCCGGAGTCCTCTTATATAACAATTCACCGCTCAAAAAGAAACCACTCGCATGTCGCCTAATGGTCCTCTTTTGATCTCCAGTTGCGTGCTCGGGGTATTCTTGTGTCTTCAGGAATTTCTTGATGTCATGGTACCAAGGCTGCGTATTTGATCCCGCCTCGATTACACTGCAGTAACCGTGTCTTTCCTTGATTTGGATTTCCAAAGGATCGACGTGGGCGTTGCCCGGGTAGGGTAGCATAGAAGCCAGAGTAGCAAGTGCATCTGCCAGTTCATTGTGACACCTCGGAATATACCTGAACTCTATTGAGGTAAAGCGCTTGCTGAGGTCCTCTACATGTTGTCGGTATGGGATAAGCTTGACATCCCGGGTTTCCCACTCGTCTTGAACTTGCCGGATGATCAGGTCAGAATCTCCCATAATCAGTAAGTCTTTGACATCCTGATCGATTGCCATATGTATGCCCATAATGCAGGCTTCATATTCAGCTGTATTATTTGTGCAGAAGAAACGAAGTCTAGCTGTGGCGGGATAATGCTGACCGGCAGGTGAGATCAAAATTGCCCCAATCCCTATACCCTTGGCGTTCACGGCTCCGTCAAAGAACATCTTCCAAACATGAGCTTCCTCCGAGATCACTTCTACGGTGTTTACCTCTTCATCTGGAAAGTAGGTATCCAATGGCTGGTATTCCTCATCGACCGGGTTTTCGGCCAAATGATCTGCTAACGCCTGGGCTTTCATTGCCGTGCGAGTGACATAAACTATGTCGAATTCCGTAAGCAAAATTTGCCATTTAGCCAGTCTCCCAGTAGGCATTGGTTTCTGAAATATATACTTCAGAGGATCCAACCTGCTTATGAGGAATGTAGTGTGGGCTTGGAGATAATGCCTCAGCTTTTGAGCAACCCATGTGAGAGCGCAGCATGTCTTTTCCAACAGAGTGTATTTGGCCTCGTAGCTGGTGAATTTCTTGCTCAGGTAGTAGATCGCCTGCTCCCTTTTCCCGGTTACGTCGTGTTGCCCGAGGACGCAGCCAAAAGAGTTCTCCAAGACTGTCAGATACAAGAAAAGTGGCCTCCCTGGTTCTGGAGGGACCAAGACTGAGGGATTCGAAAGGTACTCTTTGACTTTATCAAAGGCTTCTTGACACTCCGTTGTCCACTTAATCGCCGCATCTTTTCTTAACAACTTGAATATGGGCTCACACGTGCTTGTCAGCTGGGCAATAAATCGACTGATGTAGTTCAGCCTGCCTAAAAGACTCATCACGTCTTTCTTCGTTCTCGGGGGAGGTAGATCTTTGATAGATTTTATCTTAGTCGGATCTAGCTCGATACCTCTCCTGCTTACGATGAAGCCCAAAAGTTTACCTGACGGAACTCCGAAAGCGCATTTGGCTGGATTTAGCTTCAAGTCATACTTCCTTAGCCTCTCGAAGAATTTCCTCAAGTCTTGGATGTGATTATCCTGCGTCCTGGACTTGACTATTACATCGTCCACGTACACCTCTATTTCCTGATGCATCATGTCATGGAAAATGGCGGTCATGGCCCTCATGTAAGTAGCCCCAGCATTCTTCAAACCAAATGGCATGACCCGGTAACAGTAGGTGCCCCAAGGCGTGGTGAAAGCAGTTTTCTCGGCGTCTTCTTCATCCATCAGTACCTGATGATACCCAGCATAACAATCTACGAAAGACTGTATCTCGTGTTTGGCACAATTGTCAACGAGGATGTGGATGTTGGGCAGTGGGAAGTTATCTTTGGGACTTGCTCTGTTCAGATCTCGGTAATCTACACATACCCGAGTTTTCCCGTCCTTTTTTGGTACTGGAACCACATTTGCCAACCATGTTGTATATTGGACTACCCGGATCACTCCTGTTTTCAGTTGCTTGGTGATCTCCTCCTTAATCTTGTCACTGACCTCAGTTTTGAACTTTCGTTGTTTTTGTTGGACTGGAGGACAATCAGGATGAATCGGTAATTTGTGAACCACTAGATCAACACCTAGTCCCGGCATGTCATCATATGACCAAGCAAACACGTCTTTGAATTCAAGAAGAAGTTGGATTATTGCCTCTCGCGTTTTCTTGTCCGTGTGAATGCTTATCTTGGTCTCTCGGGCTTCTTCCGGGGTTCCTAAGTTTACCGGTTCAGTGTCATTCAGATTTGGCTTAGGTTTATTCTCGAAATATTCCAACTCTCGGTTTATCTCCCTAAAAGCCTCTTCCGCATCATATTCTGGTTCTGGGTTCATTAATTCGCAGTTAAATAGCTCATTGTGATCTGGGCGTGAAGTCCGCAAGCATGTCATATTTAAAGTCGCATTATTAGGACTGAAAAGGAAGATGAAAGGAAAACTAATAAAAATCAGAACAAAGAAAGAATAGGAAAGCAATGATGATTTTTTTTGTATATTTTCTTGGAAAATTGGAAGACAACAACGTTTACAACTAGGAACAACAATTGAAAAGAAGAAAACGTTCAAGTCATGTCCCGGAGATAACTTGTGATACAGGAAAGGTGGCAGGACAGGTCTACCCGGACTTCCGTCTAGTTGGGAATGGCGTGATCTCCCAGTTTTGGAGTTTGGCGTTTGGCCCCATGTACATCATCTCAGCAGTGCTCGTGCCTTCGCCTGGTTGAACCATGTGGACCTCGTAGAGTATTTCCCTCATTGCCCCACATATTTCCTCGATTTCCTCATCTGTGAAGACCTCATCATCTTCTTCTTCAGCGTACCTTGGCCTGACGAAAGTCGCATGTAAATCCGGCAATGGTTGAGGCAACTTCCAGCCCTCATTTCTCCTTTTCTTTGCCCATTTTTCGTCTGTTGGAGTAGGTTTAAAACCTAGTCCAAAAGGTTTCTTGATGACTGGTAAAGTAATGGGTTCTGTCATCCCCTGAAGGGTTCGTCCAAGCCCCTTCCCCGGCCTAAATCCGTGTCGGATCATCTCTTTGGCCACCATAACCGAAGCGTTAGACAAGAAAGGCTGGGGGCAAGGTACTCCCTCTTCGTGCTGCTCTGCCAGTACCACTTCGAAAGCTTGATAGACCGTATGTTCGCTCCCTTCTCTCGGTTCAAGATACGGGATGGATGGGTCCCGATAAATGGCATGTTCGTCTTCCCCATGGACCACGATCTCTTGGTCTTCGTACTCGAACTTCACCATTTGGTGAAGAGTGGAAGGCACGGCTCCTGCCGCATGGATCCAAGGCCTGCCAAGGAGGAAATTGTAGGACGTGTCCATGTCGATCACTTGGAAAGTGACTCGAAATTCGACTGGTCCTATGACCAGCAGCAGGTCTATTTCTCCCATGGTGTCTCTCTTGATGCCGTCGAAAGCTCTTACGCAGACGTTGTTGGGTCGGATTCTTCCAGTCTCAATTTCCATTCTTTGCAGCGTGGAGAGCGGGCAAATGTCAACACCTGATCCCCCATCCAGCATTACCCGCTTGACATAGTAGTCCTCACATTTGATTGTTAAATGCAATGCCTTGTTGTGTGCTGCTCCTTCCGGGGGTAGATCGTTCTTGCTGAAGGAGATTTGGTTGACGGCGAAGAATCTTTCTGTCATCCGCTCTAATTGCTCCACCGAGGTTTCAACCGGCACATATGCCTCATTTAGGGTCTTCAGTAAGATCTTTTGATGCTCGGCCGATCTTGTCAATAATGATAGCATGGACACCTGCTCAGGGTGCTTGCGCAACTGATCTATCACTTCGTAATCCGGCATCTTCATTTGTTGGAAGAACACTTCCGCCTCTTCAACACTCACAGGCTTCTTTGGAGGAAAGCGCCTTTGTGTGGTGTTGTTCAGTTCTTGGGTATTTGAGTACCCTCTGATGAAAGTATTTTCTGGAAGTTCTCCCACGACCTCTTTTCCTTTGTACATCACCAAAGTCTTTTTATAATTCCACGGCACTGTGGTCGGGTTGGTCATTGGCTTTTGTGGCACGCGTCCGATAACCACTGGCTCATTCAGCCGAGGTGGTTGAATCGTCCCCCGGACCACATAGGCCCCTTTTGGCACGTACATAGGTTTTGTCTTTTTGATCCCGGATTTCTGCGTCTTCTCAGCTTGACCTCGTGGTACGTAAAGAACTCCGCCCTTTGCTGGTACCACTTTCTTTTCCACCTTCTTTTCAGACTTGCTCTCTGCGACCTTGGCCTCCTCCTCTTTTTCTGATTTTTGGTCTATTTCAGGCCTCTTCCCTGTGTCGACAATGGCAATTATGGCTTTCAAAATAGGGTCGAACTCTTTGTCTTCACAAATCATGCCGATCAATGGCCCATTATTGTGAGCGGGCAATGAATTGTTTGTTACATTCGGGATCTCCTCGTCCCTTAGCACTATTTTCCCCTGCTCTATCAAATTTTCGACCACTCTTTTCAATGACCAGCAGTCGTTTGTATCATGCCCCTCGGCCCCTGAATGATAGGCGCATCTGACTCCGGCTTTGTAAGAAGGAGATGTCGGGTTTTGCCTTGTTTGAGGGATGGGTTGCAAGAAACCCAACTGGACCAACTTTGGGAACAAAGTTGAGTATGGCTCACCGATGGGCGTGAAAGTCCGCCGTCGAGGTGGCTCTTGGGGGCGGTAGTTATTTTGCGGGGGTTGTGGGTTATAGTGGTTGCGGTAGTGAGGCTGATTTCTGGGAGGTGGAGCTGGGCCTCGGTTGGCTTGTTGTGGTGGATGGTTATAAGGTTGGGCATTCATGACCATATAAGGTTGATGAGCATATGCCGAATTTGAATGGGGGTAATAGTGTTGTGGGGCTCTTCCCGGAAAATGGGGCCTGGGATGACGATACTCCCTTGCTTCAGAGGCTGCCATAGTCGTTTCTTCTTTCTTCTTCCCCCTTGTTGTTCCTCCAGACCCACTTTGGACGGCCTGGGAGGTCGCCCTTATGGCTGCTTGACTCAAAATCCTTCCCGTTTTCAAACCGTTCTCCACCATCTCTCCAATCTTGATCGCTTCCGCGAATGGCTTACCCATGGCCGACATCATGTTCTGGAAATAGTCAGACTCTTGAGCCTGGAGAAAGGTAGTGACCATTTCCACTTCATCCATGGGAGGCTTCACTCTCGATGCCTGTTCACGCCACTTAATAGCATACTCTCTAAAGCTTTCTGAAGGCTTTTTCTTCAAATTTGAAAGAGAGTTTCGGTCTGGCGCAATGTCGATGTTATACTGGAATTGTTTTACAAAATCTCTGGCGAGATCATCCCATATATGCCATCGGGACATTTCCTGATCCATATACCATTCCGAGGCTATCCCTACTAAACTTTCCCCAAAGTATGCCATTAGCAATTCTTCCTTTCCGCCGGCTCCCCGCAATTGGTTGTAGTATTTCTTAAGATGTGCAATGGGGTCACCGTGCCCATCGTACTTCTCAAACTTGGGGGTCTTGAAACCCGTTGGCAGGTGTATGTGAGGAAACATGCATAGGTCGGCGTAAGAGACGCTCTTTTGCCCGCTCAATCCTTGCATATTCTTCAGACTTTGCTCAAGGCTTCTCATCCTTTTGGACATCTCGTTTTGTTCTACAACTCTGGGGTTCTGATCCTGCCCTGGTACAAGCTCGTACTGAGGCGGTAGAGGATTAGTACTGGTAGCGAACCTATTTGGTTCCATTGAGAACGACGGTGCTTGGAATGTAAAAGAGGATGAGTCAAGGCTTGGCTTGTACGTGGCAGGCTGTGCCGTAGCTGGGCAAGGCGATGCAGTAAAGATGTTCATGCTTGCATCATTGGCCGACATTCGGGGATGAGGCTCAGAAGGTGATCCTGCAGAGAAGGCGGAGGTGGCTGGGTACCCAAATGGGGTAGCAGGGTAATTTATGGGAACATTAGAAGTCCCACTTGACCTGGAGAATAGTTCAGGGAATCCGGGGACGACACTTGGCGGCTCTTTCCCATTGTTCCAGTCATCCAGCATTTCCAACATGCGGAGCCGTAGGATCCTATTTTCCTCCGCAGTTGCGGATTCAGGTGTGAGGACGGCCGAGATTGAGCTCTCTTCAGAGACGGGGACCGTTTGCAATGGAATTTCCGACGACATTTCCACACTTCCTTTTGACCTGGTGAAATAAGTGTGAGTACTGCTTCTGGTCCTAACAATAGGTAGTTGAACACCTTTCCTTGATCTTGTGAAGTATGAGTGCGAGGCCAGACTTTCACCAAACCAACCGCCTTTTCAAAAAACCCTGGGGGAAAATGCTCAATGACAAACGCACGGTTAATTCTGCAGCAAATAATAGATAGTTAATCTCACGTTGGGCATGGTGCACCTATACAGTTAAGTGGATTACTATATGTTTGCTACGAGAGCATGCGTCATTCCGGCATTTTTTCTCTTATTAGTTTTTTCCCCCTTTTTGTTTTCTTTTCTCTTTTGTTTTCCTTTTATTTTATTTATTATATATATATATTATTATTTTTTTTATTTTTTTTTGTAGTAAAAGAAATGCGACCGGATCCGATGAAGATTGCCTACGTATCACGATGCCTATGTGAATCAGATCATTACGTAGTTCGAAAAACACAAATGGACGTAAAAGAAACAACCTCTTCATTGTTGAAATGTTCTATTACAAGCTACATTCTGCAAAAGAAAAAGCAAACTTGGAAAATGAACCTAGACTCAAAATAGATTGAAAATCACCTTGATGAAAAAAAAGGCAGAAGATGCTAAAATACAGATTTGACCTATGAATGCATTATGGTTTTAAAAATTGGTTTCCGCGGGGCATCGTTCGGCCTCGCCGCGGTCCTAGGCGTGAGATCCCTCTCAAGTTGCTCCAGCTCGTGCATAGTCTGCTTGACATAACCCATTACTGCCGAGAGGACGGTAGCGCTGGACATGTTCTTACATCGTAGACATCGTCGGGTGATGGCATGGGCAATGGCCTTGATCCTATCTCTGGTTTGCTTCTTCTCTATGAGTAGGTGCCTTATCTGATCACTGCTCGTCTTGAATACCTGTGAGTCCTGTATGTGCTGATCCCTCAACTGCCGCACTTCTTCCTTCATTTGGGCCAACAAGTCGTAACAGTATCTACTCTCCATTTGGAAATCTCTGGCCTGCTTAACTGCTTTAAACTCAAGTGTAGCCATCTCCCTTTTTATTTTGGAAACAGCCTTCTCGTGATCACGTTTCAATTGGTTCAAACATCAGCGATGCTTATCTACTCTTGTTTTCCACCGTGCCTTGAATTCTGTCATGACCTTTTCGGATTCTTCTAACCTGTCTCGCCATTCCGTGATCTCCCTTTTCAAACCCTTTATCAACCGCTGGTCTGATTGACTTCTGGGTTGCTCATCGAGAGACAATCTCACTTTTTGGACTTTGGCCTTAAGTTCTTCATTCTCTTGGATCAACCTATTCTTTTCGCTTTGATTCGCTGCGATTTGTACGCTGTTATCGAATTTCAAACTATCTATTTGTAGCTTCAAATCGCCAATCTCTGCTCGATAACTCTTCTCTTTTGCTAACCAGTTCCATTGCCCTTGGGATGATTCTACGAAATCTTTGAGATGCGGCCTCTTAGCCGGTCTTTCGTAAGACAGGCTACCTCTAAACCAAGCGTGATATCCTGGGGCGACTTCCCCTTTTGCCGTATCGATCACACAAGTGTTTGCTGTCAGATGTTGGCATTCACTCCAGATTTGGCGAATTTCTTCTTCAGGGAAATGACCGTGCGGACTGATTTCAATCACTTGGGTACTCAAATCTTCATCCTTCGGTACCACTTGGTACCTCCCAAGTTGCCTCAAAACCCGATACGGTGCATAGGGTTGGATACTTTTCAATCCCATCAACAGAAAGTGAGGCCGGGTTGCCGGCATGTATATGATTTCCTCGATAGGTGACCATCCGAGCGTCCATTGGATTTGGCTGGCAGTGAGAGTTCGGAGAAATGAGGTCCATGATGTGACTCCCTCAGGTAAATTGAGCCCTCTGATTCTCGTGTAGAATTCTCCAATACAAGTTTTCTCTGGCGAACCATAACCCACAAGTGAGGAGCGATGACATAAATGATCGGTCATCCATACTTGCAACAATAGGTTACATCCTTCGAAGAAGTCACCCCTGGCTCGACAAACAGTGAGAGCCTGGAAAATGTCAGCCATAATCATAGGCGCCAGAGTACTTTTATCTTGGGTAAGCAAAGTACTGACAACCCCAGTTATTCTTAGATCGATGTTGCCGTCCTTCCTTGGGAACACTATAAGACCTAAGAAAGCCGTTATGAAAGCCAATTTCCTGTGTTCGTCCCATTTTTGCCGGTTGCCTTTACTACATAGTTTGAAATCCGGCTTATTGAACCCACCCTCATGACCGTATCTAGCATACATGAGATGGAGACTGCAGAAGCCTTTGGCAAGATCTGGATGGTGAAATGTTCGGGGTATTTTCAGAAAGTCCAAAAATCGGTGTACCGTGACGGCTCTAGGTGCAATCAAGTACTTGAACCTTAACGGAGCTTCATCACCCCCAATGTATCCCGCTATTTCCTCCAGCGTCGGGGTGAGTTCGAAGTCTGAAAAATGGAATACATTGTGCGCCGAGTCCCAGTAAGTGACCAATGATCTGATAATATCACCCCGAGGCTGAATGTCTAGTAAATCCGGGAGATTTTTCAGATATTTCCTCACTTTGCCTTGCCCTTCTTTGCCTAGGTCGTTCCACCATAATCGCAACTCAAAAGGGATCTTGGTCATTATTGAAAACGATTCATTTTGTATCGTGCTCATCCTGCACATTTATTTAAGGCGATAAACTTTATTAGACTCAAAAAATTAAAATTATCTAGATTTTTTGAAAACGGGAGGTTGGACCCGCCGAGGGTTGCCTACGTATCTCACCCCGTGCGAGAATCAAACCGGCGTAGTTCGGTCATATCGCAAAATAAAAAAAATCAAATAAACCTAGTAATCAAGAATAAGCATTTTTATTGTTTTTGGAGAAAGATAAATACTAAAAATATTTTTATTTTATTTTTTTGCAATATTTGGACTATTAGTCCGAATTTATAAAAGGGTATTACAAAAGAAACAACACATTTTTGAATTATGAGTTTTCCATTTTTTTTTATTTTTTTTTGAAATAAATACCCTCTTTTTTCTTAAAAGAAAAGAAACAATTTTTATATGTTTTTTTTAATCAGACTAAAAGGCAACTTTTGGTTTTATTCTTTTTTTTAGAAAAATTCCGACGAGGTTTCGACACTATTTGGACATTGGTTTTATTTTTCCAAAATAAGTAATTATCTCCCTACGCTGCTATTTTCCTTTTTTTTTTTAGAAACCGATCAACATGCGGAACCGAAGCAAATAAATGCGCAAAACAAATAAGATGCAGCAGGGTGGCCTTTTCATTTCTGGTCGCTTGTCCTAGACGGACCCAACCCCTGTGTTGAGCCCCCTAAGTCAAATGCAACATGATGCAAATAAGCGTTCCTACTAGGGATCCGGCATGAAGTCGAGTTATACTAGGTTTAAACCTTGGTATTTGTTCTAGACTGTGTACCCGAGCGGACAACTCGAGTCGAGGAGGGGTAACTTACCGGGAACCAAAAGGCCGTCCGGCTTCGTAACTTATCCGTCCTCTTTCTTATTTCGGGTATTGACACTAACAGAATAGGGAGTCTCGACCAGCGAGCTTCTCCCCGGAGGTGAAGAGAGAAGGGTTTCGGCACAGTTTATATACAGTTCAGATAATATCAAAGCGGTAAAAGACAACATTTAACACGTTATGCAAAAATATGTAATAAAGATCAGATAATAAAGCCAAATATAGCAATTATTCTAAGCTCGAATTCTTGAACCCTGAACCAGTGGTTCTGGGTTTTGATTCCCCAGCAGAGTTGCCAGAGCTGTCACACCTCCTTTTTGCGAACCTGCCCCGAAGGGTTAAATGCGCGAGGGGAGTTTTTCCAATTTAAGTGACAATATTCGAAATGGGATTATTTATTTAATTCAGAGTCGCCACTTGGGAAATGTTTGGCTTTTGGTGTCCCAAGTCACCGGTTTATCTTGAATCCCAAATCGAGGAAATTTTTGACTTTTCTAAATGAAGTCTGCGGACCAGAAATTCTAAGTAAGGAATTCTGTTGACCCGAGGGAAGGTGTTAGGCACCCTCGAATCCCGTGGTTCTAGCACGGTCGCTTAAATTGTTATAATGGCTAAATATCTGATTTAAATACATGTTGTGACTTATGTGCTTTTATTAAGTTCTAACCGCTTTTATTATTATCATTTATTTTTATAGAATTGCAACGTCGTGAAAATGTATCTCGAACCACGTCACAATCAATGCACCCGTAGTTGTTAACACATTTCGACTCCGTTGGGATTTGAAATTGGGTCACATAAATGCGCACCCGAATTTAAGAATGTAATTTGATTAAGTCGCGCCTAAAGAATCTAACGCGTTATTGTCTTCGGGGAGGGCAGTGGAATTCACTAAACAGCCCGTCCCAAATTCTAAGTATTTATTATGACCAATTATAGAGGGCCCCGCAATTTGCCTTTTGATTCGGCGAGGCTCGTCTCATTATTTTAGAAGGGTACCCTACAAGAACTACATTTTTACTACATTTATCTTTTAAGGGAAGGATGATGCCGAATTTTGCTGGTTTAGACAAATACGGACTGAATCCTTATTATGTTCGCCGAACCTAAACTTGTTTGATTACCTGATTGATTGTTCATGAGGTGAGAGCTACGGCATGCTTTGTCTTCAACAAGTGAACATGCTTATTAACTCGCTAAGTGAGATTGCAAACAAACTAACAACATATATTGAGTTATGTTTTAACGACCTCCAAGTTCTATTCTTAAAACTCTAACCTATTTGAAATTGATAAAAGAAATCGGCTGTTTTATTAGGAAAAATTACTACTAATTGAACTCAAAAATGATTATCAGTTTTTCTCAACAATCATTACATCATTTCGAAATAAAAATCTGTACCGAAACCCAGTATCGAACCTGTATTGGAACGAATAAACTGACAAGAGAACTGGCATTCATAGCCATACTCTTAGTGTGACTGTATGGGAGTTTGTTTGGGGATACATTTATCCCGGACCCAGTATCGCAGTTTTGTCAATTCAGTGGTCTAGGCAAAATACATACAATGCTTACCATGACTCTATGCTATACAGTCATACTAAATCAAACAAGTGTTATACTGAACTGAATGTATACTAAATCGAAACATGTTGTCTATGTCATACTGTCATTACTATTGAGCCATGCTATCTAACAGTTCATCTTAAACAGAATGTATGCTAGTTCATACAGAATATTTGCAGTTCACAGTAAGAATACAGGCCCAACCAACATTCGAACTATCTTTTTACGCCAATGCTATAACATAAACTGGCGTTCATTTCTTTATTTCTGCTTCAACTTCAAACTTTCAACAATACAAGGTTCAAAGGTTGTGTACCTGGGAATATTTGCAATTGAAGAAAAAGGGCAATCAGTAGAGTAACAATGAACAAATGCAGCAGCAGTAACAGCACCAACATCAACAGGGCAGAATAGCAGCAGGCAAAACAATACAGCAAGAAACAGGCTCGAGTGCAGAGATGCAAATATGGCCAATAGAAAGTAATAGCCAAATAGCAGCAACACCCAGTGGAATAGAAACAGAAATCCAAACAGACCAGACCAGTAGTAAACCAATGAAAATACTCGACTAATAGACACAACTGGAATTTCAAAGAATCAGAATTGATTTGAAACAGGTTTAACAATTGAAACCCAGTAATAATAGGAGGAAAAAACTTCTGATTGTTGGTTGTATCCCCTCTCTCCTTTCAACTCTCTCTGTCTATGTGTATTTATTTGTATGTATTTCCAGCTCTCCTAAGGTTCAATCTCTGTCTCTAATTCTGTATGTCCATGCCTTTATAAACCTCAAAAACTATCTCTTTCAACAGCCTGTTTTCAGAATATCCCCGTACCCCTCCCATGTGCCTTCCATTTTAGTTCCAAACTTTAGCTAATTAAGTATTAAACCCCATCAACCTTCTCTGGCAGACTTCACTTTTAAAAAGTTTAAATACTTCTTTAAACTAAAGCCAAGTATGGGCAGTGGAATGTATCTGACAGCATATGCTGTCAAATTGTTTAAAACTTAACAAAGGCCTTTATGCAGGCCACAGGCTGTGCACAAAGCACATGAGGTGCACTAATGCACCTGCTGTGCACGAGTGCACATGCCTTCCAATTCATAATTTAAACCAAACAAATCTTTTTACATTACTGTTTAATCCAAACAACTATAAGTAAACAAAAACTGGTTCTTAATTGACTCAACAAATGCTTAGCAGAAGTAAATCGATTTGTTATTGTTCGGACAGTTGAGATTAATTGACGACACATGTCGACTCGACTATATTAGCATTAACATACACAATCGTAACCAAAAATCCGACATTTAAACAGTATCGACCCGTAATTCGAATTATACTGACTGAGCAAAGTGGTACTTGAGGAACCAATTGCTCAGTCAACATTTGAAGCTCAATTATTGTACAACAAATACATATGTTTCATCAGAACAGGAGGGGGGGATTTTAGACAAACAAACAGAAGTTCAGGCAAAACGGTTGAAGACCAGTTGATAGAAGTCAAGGACAGAAAACGAACAGACCCTTACAACAATCAAACGAACCAAAGCAAATAAAGAAAAGAAAGAACTCACCTTAAACCTTGAAAATTAAGACCTCGACTCGGACTTGGCCAGGCCTTTCTTAAGGCTGAACAGACTTTAAACGAAGTGTTTCTCAGATGAGAAACACTTTGATTAAAGTCCATTAGACCTTAATCTCTTTGGTTGAACCAAATGACGGAGGAACACAAAATTTTCAAACTTAGATCTGGGATTCAGGCTTCCCTGGTCAGATTCGGACCAAACCAAGTATGGTTTGGTCACGAGGGGGGTCTGGGGAGTATCTGGTGTGAAGCTGGGGTTAAACTGTGTAGGTCGAGTTTCGACTCGAATCTTCAAATGAAGATTCGAGAAGGTGGGGAGGGGTTCGAACTACAGGGTTAATGGATTCATGTTTAGGAAGGCAAGGGGATTCTAGGGTGTTAAGGGGAAGGTCACCGGCATCCATGCCGCCGGCTTTCATGGCGAAAGTACGCAGGGGCGGCTAGGGTTTTAGGGCTGTTTGTTTGGGGACGAAGGTTGGGGTTCAGATAGGGGGGGCAGGGTAGGATTATGGCCTTATATAGTTAATGGGTGGGTTGATCTCGACCGTTAGATCAATCTAGATCTACGGTCTGGATCTGATAGCTTAGGTGGAACGGTGTCGTTTCAAGGGTAAAGGGTTGGGGTCGGTCCGGGTGAGACGGGTCGGGTTTATTGGTGGGTTATGGGGAATTGATCTTGGCCGTTGATCAATTTGAGATCAACGGCCCAGATCAAACTGTACCAAAACGACGTCGTTTGGATTCTCTGGGCATCAGGTGGTGTTGGACCGGGCAGGCCTGGGTTTTGGGCTGTTTGTTTGGGCCAATTTTGTTAAAATTGGCCCAAGTCCGGGAGGGAAGGGGTCCTTTCAATATATTTTTTTTCTTATTTATTTTAAAACAAAACTAAGCCAAAAAATCAAATTAAAATTAAACACACACTCAATACAATTATTTGCACACACACTAAAATATTTCAAAACAGGTAAAGTTAAACAAAATAAAATCACGGACGAAGATGCCTATTCGTGATTTTCTATTCAACGACCGGATTACGGTTCGAATTATGCAGGACACATATATTTTTGAATTTTGTTTTAATAAAGTAAATAAATAAAAATGGGCTGAAGTCACAAATAAATCAACAAGGTGCCGCACAGAAATCCAAAATTTGTACAGCAGGGCCAATTATTATTTTTTTTATTTCCTTTTGGAGCGATTGTCATGCGAAACAAAAATCACGTGCTCACACTCTGTATGGTGGACTTTGATGTGATATTGGTCATGGATTGGCTATCTCTGTGTCGTGCTATTTTGGACTGTCATGCTAAGACAGTGACATTGACTATGCCGGGTATGCCACAGATTGAGTGGCGAGGCTCGACTGATTTTATCCCTAGTAGGGTGATTTCATTTCTGAAAGCCCAACAAATGGTTGGGAAAGGTTGTCTTTCATACTTAGCCTTTGTGAGGGATGTCGGTGCAGATACTCCCAGTATTGATTTTGTTCCTGTTGTAAGGGATTTTCCCGATGTATTTCCTGCAGACCTGTCAGGTATGCCACCGGACAGGGATATTGATTTTGGTATTGATTTGGTGCCGGGTACTCAGCCCATCTCTATTCCACCGTATCGTATGGCACTAGCGGAGTTGAAAGAGTTGAAGGAGCAGCTTCAGGAACTCCTTGATAAGGGTTTTATTCGGCCTAGCGTGTCGCCTTGGGGTGCGCCTGTTCTATTTGTGAAGAAGAAGGATGGCACGAGGAGGATGTCCATTGATTACAGACAGTTGAACAAAGTAACAATCAAGAACAAGTATCCTTTGCCTCGTATCAATGATTTGTTTGACCAGCTTTAGGGAGCGAGAGTGTTCTCCAAGATTGATCTCTGTTCAGGTTATCACCAGTTGAAGATCAGGGACTCGGATATTCTTAAGACAGCCTTCAGGACCAGATATGGTCATTATGAGTTCCTTGTTATGTCTTTTGGGCTGACTAATGCCCCGACAACGTTTATGCATTTGATGAACAACGTGTTTCGGCCTTACCTTGACTCGTTCATGATTGTTTTCATTGATGATATTCTAGTTTACTCACGTAGTTAGGAGGAGCACGCGGAGCATTTGAGGATTGTATTGCAGAGGTTGAGGGAGGAGAATCTTTATGCAAAGTTCTCTAAATGTGAGTTTTGGCTCAGTTCCGTGGCTTTCTTGGGGCATATGGTGTCCAGTGAGGGTATTCAGGTGGATCCGAAGAAGATAGAGGCGGTTCAGAGTTGGCCCAGACCTTCCTCAGCCACAGAGATTCGTACTTTTCTTGGTTTGGCGGGTTATTACCGTCGCTTTGTTTAGGAATTTTCATCTATTGCATCGCTCTTGACCAAATTCAGGTGATCGGATGAGTGTGAGGCGAGCTTTCATAAGCTCAAAACCGCCTTGACCACAGCTTCGGTATTGGTTTTGCCATCAGCTTTAGGTTCATATACAGTGTATTATGGTGCTTTGAGAGTTGGTATTGGGTGTGTGTTGATGCAGGAGGGTAGAGTTATTGCTTACGCTTCTCGTTAGTTGAAGCCCCATTAGAAGAACTACTCGTTCATGATCTAGAGTTGGCTGCCATTGTTCATGCATTGAAGATCTGGAGGCATTATTTGTATGGTGTGTCTTGTGAGGTGTTTACTGATCATCATAGACTCCAACACTTGTTTAAATAAAAGAATCTCAATTTCAGGCAGCGGAGATGGTTGGAGCTACTAAAGGATTATGATATCACTAGCGGAGATGGTTGGAGCTACTAAAGGATTATGATATCACTATCTTCTACCATCAAGGGAAGGCCAATATGGTGGCCGATACTTTGAGCCGGAAGGCGGTGAGTATGGGTAGTTTGGCATATATTCCAGTTGGGGAGAGACCTCTTGCAGTTGAGGTTCAGGCCTTGGCCAATCGGTTCGTAAGGTTAGATATTTCGGAGCCTAGTCGTGTATTGGCTTGTGTGATTTCTCGGTCTTGCTTTTTTTATCGCATCAGAGAGAGGCAGTATGATGATCCTCATTTTCTTGTCCTTAAGGATAGAGTTTAGCACGATGATGCCAGAGATATGACTATTGGTGACGACGGGTTATTGAGGATGCATGGACAGATATATGTTCCTAATATGGATGGGCTTCGGGAGTCGATTCTAGAGGAGGCCCATAGCTCACGGTATTCCATCCATCTAGGTGCCGCGAAGATGTATCAGGATCTGAGACAGCATTATTGGTGGAGGAGAATGAAGAAGGACATTGTGTGGTTTGTAGCTCGGTGTCTCAATTGTCAGCATGTGAAATATGAGTATCAGAGACCGGGTGACTTGCTTCAGCAGATGGATATTACAGAGTAGAGGTGGTAGCGGATCACTATAGATTTTGTAGTTGGACTCCCATGGACTTTGAAGAAGTTTGATGCTATTTGGGTGATTGTGGATCGGCTGACCATGTCCGCGCACTTCATTCATGTGTGTACTACCAATTTTTCAGAGCGGTTGGCAGGGATCTATATCCAAGAGATTGTTCGTTTGCATGGTGTCCCGGTTTCCATCATTTCAGATAGTGGTACTCAGTATACTTTGCAATTTTGGAGGGCCGTGTAGAGAGAGTTGGGTACTTAGGTCGATTTGAGCACAACTTTTCACCCTCAGGCGGACGGGCAGTCTGAGCGCACTATTAGATATTAGAGGACATGTTGTGTGCTTGTGTCATTGATTTTGGAGGGTCATGGGATCAGTTTCTACCGCTCGCAGAGTTTGCTTATAACAACAGTTATCAGTCGAGTATTCAGATGGCTCCATATGAGGCTTTGTACGAGAGGCGGTGTAGATCTCTAGGTTATTGGTTTGAGCCGGGTGAGGCTAGGCTATTGGGTATAGATTTGGTGCATGATGCTTTAGACAAGGTGAAGGTGATTCAGGAGAGGCTTCGTACAGCGCAGTCAAGGCAAAAGAGTTATGCTGACAGTAAGGTTCAGGATGTGTCCTACATGGTTGGTGAGAAGGTTCTATTGAAGGTTTCACCCATGAAGGGTATTATGAGATTTGGGAAGAAAGGTAAATTGAGTCCTCGGTTCATTGGGCCTTTTGAGGTGCTTGTAGGATTGGGAGGTGGCTTATGAGCTTGAATTGCCACCCAGCCTATGGAGTGTACATCCGGTATTTCATGTTTCTATGCTCCGAAAGTATATTGGCGATCCGTCTCATATTTTGGACTTCAGCACGGTTCAGTTAGATGATTATTTGACTTACGACGTGGAGCAAGTAGCTATTTTGGAGCATCAGGTTCAAAAGTTGAGGTCAAAGGATATAGCTTCAGTGAAAGTGCAGTGGAGAGGTCGGCCTGTGAAGAAGGCTACCTGGGAGACCGAGCGGGAGATGCGGAGCAGATATCCTCACCTATTTGAGGCTTCAGGTATGTTTCTTGGCTCGTTCAAGGACGAACGTTTGTTTAAGTGGGGGAGGATGTAACGACCCGGCCTGTCGTTTCATGAGCTACCGCTCCATTTCCTCCATTTCTGCTTCTTACTGCTTAGTTTATCGGTACTATGTGTAATCGAGTTGGTTGGCTCGGGTTCAGAAGGGTTTCGTAAAGTTTGAGACATATATTCTCTTTTGCAGGAGTTTAAGTTGGAAAAGTCAACTGGATGTTGACTTGTCTGAAAAGGGGCTCGTATGTGAATTCCGATGGTTCGGATAGCTTTGGGAGATGATTTGGGATTTAGGAGTGTGATCAGAACGTGTTTTGGAGGTTCGAAGTAGATTTAGGCTTGAATTGGCGAAATTGGAATTTTGGCGTTTTCCAGTTGTTAGGTGAAATTTTGATATAGGGGCCGGAATGGAATTTCGGGAGTTGTAGTAGGTCCGTTGTGTCATTTGGGATGTGTGTGCAAAATTTCAGGTCATTCGAACGTGGTTTGATAGACTTTTTGATCAAAAGCGTAATTTAGAAGATTTTGGAATCTTAGGCTTGAATCCGATGTGATTTTTGTTGATTCAATGTTGTTTGAGGTGTTTTGAAGATTTGTATAAGTTTGAATATTGGTATATGACTAGTTCGTACTTTTGGTTGAGGTCCCGGGGTCCTCAGGGTGATTTCAGATGGTTGACGAGAGATTTTGAAGTTGAGTTTGGCAGCTGAAGTTTTATGGTTGTTGTCATAACCACATCTACGGTTAGGAGGCCACAGGGGCGACTCCTGCAGATGTGGAAGCAAGCCGTAGAAGCGGCCATAGGCTAGAGGATCAGAAGTCGCAGGTGCGGAATCTTGAGCGCACCTGCGTGACCGCAGATGCAGAGATAGGTCGCAGGTGCAGTTCTAGGGATTTAAGTGAAAACCTTAGAAGTGGTAGATTGATCGTAAAAGCGGTAGCGTAGAAGCGGAGAAAGAGATCGCAGGTGCGAAAGACCTGGGTCATAAAGTATAAAGGTTTCCTACGCAAACTTTTGTTAAATTCTCCATTTTTGAAGACGGGAAGTGAGCTAAGGCAGTGAATTTCAAGGGAAAATCGAAGAATATCAGCTGGGTAAGCTTAGCCAATTTCGGGATTTTTGGTATAATTTGATTATTTTTGCATGGGTTTCGTTCCCTTAGTATATTCTAAAGTTATGATTCTGATTTTGGGTAGATTCGGCGTGAGTTGAGGCCAAGGCGAGAGGCAAAGGCGTCGCGGAGTAGCATTTCATCCGGTTTGAGGTAAGTAACCATTGTAAATCTGGAACTGAGGGTATAAAACCCCGGTATTTCGTATTGTTTTGACAAATGAGGTGGCGCACATGCTAGGTGATGAGCGTGTGGGCATGCACCGGTAGGGATTGTGACTTGGTCCGTTCCATAGCAACTATTAAGCCGCGTATTTGATTTGAAATCTTATGATATCACGTATTTTAGAGATTGATACTATATTATGGTCGGTATGCCATGTTTGGGGCCTTGTGCCGACCTATTGTGATCCTTAGGGGCATTTTTACTATTTTCCTCACTCTATTTGTTTGAAAGCATATCCTTAGCCATATTTTACCTGTTTATTGTTAAAACCTGGTTTTTATCACTCTAGTTTTTAAAATGTGAAAACTGTTTGGGCTGAGTTCCCTAATTTCCAATGTTATGTCCATGTGGTTGTAAGGTTAATGATAAGGGAGGTTGAGGATCTTATGGTGAGGATTATATATATATATATATATATATATATATATATATATATATATATATATATATATATATATATATATATATATATATATATTATGGATCGGGCTGCACGGTAAGGATATTATATGTACATATTATGGATCGGGCTGCACGCCGCAGCTATACTTATATAGATCGGGCTGCACACCGCGGTGATATGTATATTGGATCGGGTTGTGCACTGCAGTGATATTGCGCTTGGGCTATAGGAGCCCATTCGGAGTCTGTACACCCCCAGTGAGCGTAGTTGACTATAAATTATAGATCGGGCTACACGCCGCAGCGGTTATTATGATTATTACTACTATGAGATATTATTGAGCCTGATTGCTGAGTGTGAGTACTGTGTGACGAGAGCTGAGTTATGAGTGACTGAGAGGCTTGCCTCAGAGGCTATATTTACGAGTGGTACCTTGCCCGAGGGGCCCATTTATGACAATTTTTGCTGATTTCACTCTTCTTTAAGGATGAAGCTTTGTTGAAAACTACTAAGTAAATGATTTCAAAGTATCTCAATTGAAACTGAAGTTTTACGAAGTAATTTCCTTTTAAACTGTTGAGTTTTATTCGATACTCTGTTGTATACTCTAATATATGATTTTTAACTGCTCGTCACCACACTCAGACCTTATTTACTTTAGTTACTTACTGAGTTGGCGTACTCACGTTACTCTCTGCACCTTGTGTGCAGATCCAGGTGCCCGAGCGGTAGAGTGAGGGTCCCTAGTGTTTTCGGAGCTTACCAGAGACTGCAAGGTAGCTGCACGGTGTCCGCAACCCTGTTTTCCTCCTTCCTATCTTTGTTTTCTACATATTTGGGCTTATTATGTATTGTCCAGTCAGACTTATTGTATTTAGAGTCTTTAGACTTGTGACACCAGATAGTTGGGCTGTGTTGACTGATGTTTTTATTATTTTCCGCACATTTAAGTGATTTAGATATTTCTTATGGAAAATTGAGACTTAATCGGTGTTAGAAAAATGGTTTTATAAAAGAATTTATTGTGGTTACCTGTTTGGGTTGGCTTGCCTAGTATTGTGATAGGTGCCATCACGACCTGGGTATTTGGGGTCGTGACAAGGAAACAAAGTAGTGTAGAAATAAAGTTATCAAAGGACGAATGTCACCAAAGGTAAATTCTTCAAAGTCTCTACTTTTTCTTTCTAGATATGCCTATAATCACATCATCAGCCACTCCATTTTCCAGCATAAGGTACATCAATCCTTAGTTGAGGTCCCATTTTGACATAGGGCACACCACTCCCTAGTCGCATGTTTAGTATAGGGTACACCAATCCCTAGCTGTATTATATAAGGTACAACAATTTTTAGTGAGGTTCTATTTTCATACAAGGTATCCTATCCCTGGTTACTTTCTCTCTAAGTGATACAAGGTGTCATCCCTTGGTTACATTCTCTCAGCGATACATGGTGCCAATCCCTAGTCATATTCTATTTCAGTAATACAGGGTGCCAACCCCTGGTTACATTCCTTCTCACTGATATAGGGCGCCAACCCTTAATTATATTCCCTCTTAGTGATACAGGGTGCCAACCCCTGGTTACATTTCTTCTTAGTGATACAGGGCGCCAACCCCTAGTTACATTCTTTCTTAGTGATACAGCGCGTCAACCCCTGGCTATTCCTTCTTAGTGATACAGGGCGCCAACCCCTGGTTACATTCTTTCTTAGTGATACAAGGCACCAACCCCTGGTTACATTTCTTTCTCAGTGATACAGGGCGTCAACCCCTGGTTACATTTCCTCTTAGTGATATAAGGCGTCAATCCCTGGTTACATTCTTTCTCAATGATACAGGGCACCAATCCCTGGTTACATTCCCTCCAAATCTTTCAACCTCACTTGTAGAAGACGCACTTCCTAGTTTGGGCTTGATTATATTTTCTCTTAGTGATATAGGGCGCCAACCCCTGGTTACATTCGTTCTCAGGGATACAGGGCACCAACCCCTGGTTACCTTCTTTCTCAGTGATACAGGGCACCAACCCCTGGTTACATTCCCTCCAAGTCTTTCAACCTCATTCGCAGGAGACACATTTCCTGGTCTAAACCTTTCAATCTCATTTGTAGGAGACACACTTCCTAGTTTTGAGCCATTATAGTAGGGGACGCACTTCCTAATCTAAACAACCAACCCTAGGAGACGTACTTCCTAGTCCAAGCCATTCGACCATCATTCCAAGGAGACGCACTTCCTAGTCCAAGTCCATCAACCTCATATTGTAAGAGACGGACTTCCTAATCTGAACCTTTATTCCTAGGAGACGCACTTCCTAAGTCAATCTTGTTTATTCTAATAGGAGACACACTTCCTAATATGAATCATTAATTCTAGGAGACACAATTCCTAGTTTTGAGTCCTTTAATCTTGCAGTCATTCCAATTCTACCCATAGGAGATGCACCTCTTAGTCTAAGCTTTATCAGTTCTACTCCTACGAGAAGCACATTCGATTCGGAGTCTTCAGTATCATTTGTGCATCTTTCAAATAAAATAAGCTGATCTGCAGCTTTACCCAATAACTCACAAAATTTTCTCAGCGCCATACTGGGGCAGAAAATTTTGTTCGTTTTGTTTATCTTTGATGGTTTTGCAGGCCCTGCCATAGAGAACATGTGTGACAATTAAAGCTTGCAGTTTCAGTTGTCATTAGAAGGAAGAAGTCTTTCGATCACGGGATAGTTGGAGTTAACTTTGGCAATGTGTCAGCAATATAGCTTCTCAAGATTCATCTTCTCAATTTCAGATCAAGAAAGCAAGCAACTGAAATTGAGTCATAATCTTTTCTTCAAAGAGCATCAAGATCCAATCTAAGGCCAACACAATAGACCAGGTCAAGAATCAAGATTTGACTCCAGAAAGCATATAGATAGGAATTTTGTAACTCTTAGTTTGCAGACATATATAGTTCTCTATCTTTTCCTTTTGATGTAAGCGGCAAGTAACAGTAACAACGACAATAGCAACAACAACAGTCTTAACTCCATTGCCTGGTAGTCCCACCTACCAAATTTCCCAGAACTATACTGACCTGATTCCTCTAAACAAGGATATGTAGGAAACCTCGGAAGCAAGGTTCGGTCAACAATTTTCAAAAATTCCTTCCATTGGAGTGATATGTGAGCAAAATTTAGCTATAACATTCACTTTTCTTTGCACAAAAACTCTTCATGTTCTCGAGCAAAGAGGGGCAGCTGTGAACACCTAATTTTGTACTATTTTAACACCTCCTAAAGTCATTAGAGTTTTGTTATTTTAATTATTTTTATCAAATTTTGTGTTTTTAATTGCATATTTCCTATCATGAAAATACCCAAAAATAATAGTTCTTCCTTCATTTGTGCATTTTAGGAATTGACTAACTTTTCAATTGGTGAATCAATCTTGTTAATTGATTATTTGAATAAGTTATTTAATTAATTTTTTTATTTGTGTAAATTTAGTTTAATAAGTAGGATTAAGGAAGATAAGGGGCTGCCATTGAAAGGGTCTGAAACTACGTAGTTTTGCCTCAAAACTAGGTCATTTCATTAAGTGAATCAAGATTAAATCTCATCCATTCATTTCTCCCTCATCCAATGGTCCACAATCAATCTCACAACTAGACATTTAAAACTTAGAAATGCTGAAATTTTTCCCCATTTACCCCATAATTCTTTTCTCCTTCCTCTCTCTTCACTCTCTCTTTCTCCATAACCGCCGCCGGAAATCGCCCACCGGCGGCCGACCACCTCCAAATCACCCCAAAATCGCACCATACAATCTCCACAACCTCCTTTTTACATATCTCTAAATGAAATCCTTAACAAAACCCTCAAACTCCTTGAATTTTAGATCTAGGAAACTTTAGCCGCAACTTTTTGCCTAAATTTTTGAAGTTCCGGCCACTAACACTCCACAACACCTACATCAACGGATAGAGCTCCTCAAGACCTACCTATTGAAGTCAATTCTACACCAAAAATCCAGCGACCAAAAATCTGGCCGAATTCCCGCGACCTCCCTGAACGCCCTCGTTTGGCATGCCACCATTTTTCGGCCACTTGAATTTTAAAATGGTAAAAATACTATTCTTTTTTCATGGTTGATTTGTTTTATTATTTTTTTCAGATTTTTATTTTTGCCTCTTATTAATTATTTTAGCATTAGTTTTTGAAGTTTTGAAGTGCTAAATTTTCTATTTTTGCATTTGTTGAAGTAGTAGAATAGTTTTAGAGTACTTGAGTGTAGGGTCCGTGTTTGGTTGCTTTCATTGTTTGAAGTATAATACTCTAAAAATCTGTCCCTAGTTGGTAAAAGAAGACTGTTTCTTGGACAGATTTTTGGTTTTGGATAGATTTTCTGTCAAAAAAATTATCATTTTGGACAAATTTTTGGAAAAACAAAATTTGTCCCAAAGTCCTTTCTCCTTCTATATAAAGAGGAGTTCTTTCCTCATCTTACACATATCTTGGACTCTAGAAAGACACATCTTTTAAACACTCTATCACACATCTGCTATGCATTTTTACACACTAAAAATACACTTTTAGCAGTAAAAATCAGCAGCTGAACTTAAAGAAAGCAAGCTGAAATTGTGAGCTTTATGAGTGCTTCTTAGAGTAAAAACTCTAAAAAAGAATAAGTCTTTTAGAGTTGATTCCAGGTTTCTTCTCTAAGGTTTTGGGGCTATCTAGATACAAGTTTGCTAATGTCGTTGCTCGTTTTCATTGCTGTTTTTCTACTATTTTGCTGTTGTTTCTGCTCATCTCATTGCTGTATTTTTATTCTGCAAATCAAGTAATTCCTATGTCTTTATATTGCAGATTTTTGATAATAATAAGAAGATTCGAACTTGTCCGGATGGCTGAAGCATGTTGTACTTGGTGTTTACTTAAGAATAAATATTGTACCTATGTATAAAAACATGTAAATATGCAGTAGTTATGGCTTTTAGAAGATAACTCTCTACTTATTGTTGTCTAGTTGTTGAAAGTCAATTTCTCACCTTAATGCACTTAAAAGTCTTTAATTTACTTTAGGTGAGCATGTTGTAGATATGATCTAATTTCTTTTGTTTACTGTGTTCACACCTTTATTAGCTTGCTTTGGCATTTCTTTGCTTAGTTAATTTGTAAACCTTTCCTTGAAGTTATTCTTCGAATATAAAAATATATTTATTGAATTTTGCTTGATTCTTATTTTTTTTTTATTAGCATTAGATTTCAGTGAGCTTTTATCATGTTTCGATTACATCATTTATTGAGGTGAATTATTATTAGCATCAAATTTTGTCAGTTTCATGGTTAAGTTGAAATAAAGTTTGTTTTTTGGGACTTAAAAAGAGATTTGGGGTTTAACGGCTAATAGGCTTCAATATAACAGACACACACACACACACACACACAAATATATATATATATATATATATATATATATAATATAAATTTGGCTCATTGATATCAAGTATCCATAAGCTGAATTCTTTTCTTAGTCAATAAACCAGCCTTAAAAATATGTATCAATAACCTACTGATTTGGCTCATTGATATCAAGTATTCATAAACTGTATTCTTTTCTTAGTCAATAAATAAACTTTTTTTTACAAACAAATAAGTGGCCTAATGTCATGGAATTCCAATAAGCATAAACCTAGCAAGTTCAAGTTATAGGTTAGTTAAATAAATTTTAATAGTAGTATATCCTCTCCTCTTGAATAATTAATTAAATTATCTAATCTCTTTCTTAAATAATTAATTTAAACGCTAGGCAATTAGTAGGGGCGCTTTAACTCACGGATATGCTTGCGTAGCGTGATATTTAACATTCGATAAATTAATTCAATAATCTCATACCATACCCATTAGTTTTAGTTAATTTTTAATTTAGTAATTCTTTGCTAAAATTGTGGATTCGCTTGCGTAGCGCGATAGTTGACTTTTAAAATTTCAAGAGCTAATTTTCTCAAATGTAGTAATTTTTCAAAAATACTATAAATAATTGATTGTCATGATTTCACATTCGCTTGCGAATCGCAATTATGATAAGTTAATTTTGTTATTTGATCACGCATTCGCTTTGCGTAGCATGGTTATGACGACGTAGTTTATCCAAATCCTTTTCTTTATAATTCTAATAATCAAGAAATAGAAGCGGATAGGTAAAACATGAAAATCATAAAAATCACAGTTTGTCCAAAATTAATTCAAGCCAAGTTTTAAGTCGATAAAGCGACTGTGCTAGAACCACGGAACTCGGAGAATGCCTTACACCTTCTACCCGGTCAACAAAATTTCTTACCCGAACTTTATTTTTGCGGACCGATGTAAAAGAGTCAAATCTTCCTTTGAATAGGGATTCAAATAAAAGGTGACTTGGAACACCCAAAAATCAATTCCAAGTGGCGACTCTGTAAACAAAATAATTCCTATTTCAAAACTGTCACTTTAATTGGAAAAATTCTTTAACCCACAAATCCATACACAAATCTTTCCGGGGTAAAAAAGGAGTGTGACACAAGGCACCAAAATTTTCACATCGATGGAAAACGGCTATGTGGATAGTTAAATAATATTTGGTTTGGTGGAAAGATTTGCCTTCCATCACTAAAAAATGATTATTTAACCATTAACAAGTCGTTTCCACCGGTAAAGCAAGACTTCCAATGTTCAAATTCCCATGCTTCGCATTCAAACACTAGGGGAGAATAATATGTGATACGGCACCAAGAGTGCCACAAAAACCGAGACTGTTAGAACCAGGATCAATAATGTCTCATCAGGGCCGGGGATTGCATGTTTAGCCCCATAGAGATAAGTTGTACTAGTTAGCCATATGTATTGGCCATTTTATTTACTCTAACAAATGAATGCTTATGTACTTTCTTGTCCAAATGATGAGTTATTTTATCATTTGAAAGTTAGCTAAAACTTCAAATGCTTGTGCCGGAATGAATAGGAGATGTCCTTATCAAGAGCACCGGAAACATAAGGTCCCCCTCTTATGAAACCCTCATGTAAAAGGTAGATTCTGGAAGAATTTATGCCCAAAATTAAAAGTTATCGGATGAAAATATACCTGAATATTTAATCGATTAAATACTAAAGGAATATTTTTGCACAACACTTAAGAAAAAAATTCTTTGTTTATCAAGTGCCATACTCGATGAAAGGTTCGGTATATTTACAAAGTACAAAAAAAATGTTATGCATCATTGCCGCCAGAACTCGAAGGGAGAGAGGGGTCTACGTTTTCCCCGATAGAGGATGGCGGATCCACTACCGATTTGGGGCCTTTATCTTCTTCAGTTTTCCCGGTGGTTCTCAAGTACTCGGAGCTAGTACTCACGGAGTCAGTCGCAGCAGACGAGGTAGGAAGATTTTTACGAGCAGGAAACTCCAGTTCGTGGGCCTGGGCAATGCAATTGTCTATGTTGGTGATGCACACTTTGGCCTCCTCCAAAGTCTTCCTCTTCATATGATATGTAGCATAGGTTTTCTCGAAGGCAGGGGAATCTTTTTGATACTGAATTTAGCTCGGAGTTTAACAATTTCGACCTGAAGATCATCCATTTTAGATCTCATGGCGCTGAGGCGAGAGTCAAGCTCAATAGTTGTGGATAAGTGGATCCGATTTTGCAGCCCTCTTCTCCTCGGCATCATTGGCCTCCTCAGTTTTAGAGCACAAGTCAGCCTTCAAATTATTAACTTGTTCCTCGAAGGCAGGCTCGCGCTCGGCAGCAGCAAGTACAACATCTTAAAATTCGACCCATTTGGCCTTATCCTCTCTAAGGTCTTTGTGCAGCTGAGCAACTTTTTGGTTGTGGTCTAACTTATCTTGTTCTCTCTACTGTGACAAAGCCTCGAGCTCATCCATTTCTGTAGTTTTTGCATGTATACCGGGAGGAGCGCGGCAAGCTGGTTCTTTTCGACCAAAAGTTGATCCCACTTAGCAGTAAGTCCTTGCTTATCAGAGATCAACCTTTGCTAGACTTCAGAAGCAAGAAAGTTGGCTAGTAAAAAAGAATATTAAATGTAGAATTTCCGTTGTAGCATGTAAGTAGAAAAGAGGATACAAGAAAACTAGTACGGTACCTGCGTCGCACTATGCATGGCATTGTTTAACAGATAGTTCCCCAGAAATAGAGCGCATTTTCTTCTAGTCTTTCTCCGAAACTAGCGGCATCAGATAATTCACAAGCTCAACCAGCTTGTATAATAGATGGCACACTTTCGAAACCAAAAGAGTGTCGCTTCTCCTCCCTTGAGGATCTAGGGAAGCGGTTGAATAATCATGCCCCAAGTTCCAGTGGTTGGGAGATCGAAGAGGAGATACATTCCTTTCTCGATCACTTGTTGCCGATAGTGAAGATGCAGTTGGTGTTGGTGAAGAAGCAACTGGTGTTGAAGGGCATGAAGTTGGTGTGGAAGGATGAGAAGCAGTTGCGGCAGGAGCAATGCTAGTTGTTATTAGCTCAATAGTTGGGGGCAGAAGAGGCTCAGGGTCTGGACCCCTTTAACTAGAAATAACAATTGGGGTCAGGAAGCAAGAATTAGCATTCTCTACTAGGTCCATCTCACCCAAAGTGCTTGGGCTTCTTCTACAGTTAGGCTTTGAAGCTCCCCCAGCTGAGCATCCGACTTAGCCGATGAGAAACCTTTCTCCTCAGAAGGGAAGCCTCTTCATCACTGGCTTCCCCTTCATCAACGAGGACCACTGCGGCCGGCTCGGATGGTATTTTCCTTACATTCTTCTCCTTAACCCCAGGCGAGGATGAGCGTCTTCTCTTCGATTTCTTGATCTAGGGCTGGAGACTCCAAGAGGAGGCATCCTCACTAGTGGCTCGGCTAGATTCGCGAGCTCTGATCTCGGCAAGGGTATTTTCCAACACCCTCCTGACCTCCTCGGGATCAACTAAAGCATGGAACTTGTGGAAGATGACAGAGCCCCTCAGAAGTCCTGTATTGGGCCAAAAACTAGAGTTAGCGGTTTGTTCATGAAGATTTCTTATGTTCAAACAAGGGTAAAACAAAGGGTGTTTTGACTTACCATAGTGCTTGGCCTTTCACCCATATTTGGGGGGCATTTCCTTCCACCATTGGGATACTGGAGTCTTGATTTCCAGAATTTTCTGAACCCACTGGTCCAAACCTTGAACCCGTAGTGGTTCCAATCGGGTAGTTGAAACAAAAGAAATACGAAAATTAGCAACAATGGGAAAAAATCATGTTAGGAAGGAGGGCAGGAAATGAATGACCTAAAACCTACGAAAGCAATTCCACGACTCAGAAAAAGTTGGAGTTGTGGCCGGGATAATGTGCCTGGTAGCAATGACAATGAATCGTTCCATCTATCTACGATCGTTTTCATCATCATCTATGCTGGTGAGGAGAGTATTATGACCACGCTTTTTAAAATTTATTACTCCCCCACGAAATATTTTGGGAGAGTAAAGGTTCATTATGTGCAAGGGTCAAGGTTTCCCCCATCTCCGTGCACAGTTGGTGAAGGCAGACCATCATCCACCATATAGGTGGGCCTACTTTTGCTAAGCAAACCGGATATCAGTGGCAAAACTCCAAAATTATTGGGTTAAACCCTTCACTCGACCCTAAGAAGAATAGACCCAAGGTAAAGGGATACGTATAGACGTACGTAAAATCCTCTTGGAGAAGATAACCCGCTCTATCATATCCAGGGCAGGGAATTAAAGATTGGGGCAGTTAAAGTCCTCCTTCATAGTTGGGATACTAGAAGGGCAAATGGAGAAGAGATACCTAGAAATTGGCCAAGTCCGTGAAGATGCAGAAGGAGCCTTCTCTTGAAAGTCGTTCGCGGTGCTAAGATGATATGGTATGATGGCGCTAATAGTGGGAGATTCAAAATCGACATTGACCTCATTGTCCTTGTTTTTTTCGGTCCTCCCCCAAAGATAAAACCAGTGTTTTCGAAGAGAGTAGTGTAAGAAGCCACGGTAACAAAAGGTTAGTAAAATTCTTGTTGAGAAAATTTAAGGTTGTGAAAGGTTTGCAAGAAAAAGAAGAAGAAACACTTGTGAATGTTGTAAAAGTGAAAACGTAAAAATGTTGAGTAGTAGGGAAGTTATTGATGGCAAAAATCATGGTCATGATTACCTCGAAAACTGGCAAAAATATTTGCTGAATCATGAGGCAACACGTGTTCGGGATATTAAATGCAAGAAGACGTGCATGCTTTCAAGCATCAAAGATCGTTCAAGAACTTTTCCACCAAGAAAGGAATCTTTAACAACTTCTCGATAACACTAAGATATGTCATAAGAAAGTAGGAGGACGATCTACATAGGGGTAAAATTGGTTTATAACGGGTGGTCGAACTGTAACATGACATGTGGAACTAAAGATAGGCAATGGACAAGTCAGAGAGCAACCAATACCGAATACAACTAATGTAGTCGATATAGGGTAAATTTCGAAGGGGGCGTAGTCAACGGGAGGAGGTCAAGGGTTTGCCATTGGATAGAATTCAATGAGGAAATATTCACTAACATTAAATGAGTAACTGTTGTAGAGAATATTTGCATTCATAGCCTGCCGTTACGCGTTCATCAATGACCATTTTATTATCATTTAAGAGGAGCTTGATCCTAGGATCTTGTTTACCTAAGTAAAGCTATAAATATCAGGTTCAGCAGCCATTGTAAGGACATGAAACATTCTATACAAAAAAGGCAATATTTTACTATTTTGCTCTGAAATTAATAGCTTTCTTTCACTTTGCTGTTATTTCTATTTGTGCTCTCGGAGATGCTATGTAACGACACGGCCAGTCATTTTACTTTTTAGAACCCTGTTCCCCTAAATAAGACTCTCCGTATGTGCTTTTACTGTTTTATGACTCGTGGAGATGGTTAGTTTGGGTTTGGAAGGGTCCGGGTTGAAATCAGAACACTTAGTTCCTTAATATTGGCAAAAAAGGGCTAATTTTGACTTGAGTCAATATTTTTAGTAAATGACCTCAGAACCAGGATTTGTTGGTTCCAATAGGTTTGTATGATCATTTTGGACTTGGATGTATATTCAGATCTGGTTTTGGATTACCCGGGAGCATTTCGGCGCTTAATACTGGAAGTTGGCACACTGAAGGTTTTAAAGTTCTTTAAATTTAGTTTGAAGTGGGCTTTGGTGTTATCAAGGTCCGTTTGGAATTCCGAGCTAGGGAATATTCCCGTATGGTAATTTAAGACTTTAACGCAAAATTTTGTGTCATTACAAGTAGTCTAAGTATGATTTCGCGCGTTCGGAGCAAATTGGAAACTTGAAGTTCATAATTTTATTCAATTTGGTTTTGGGGTGCGATTCTTAGTTTTGTTTTGTTTTACACATTTCGAGAGTTCAAGCAAGTCTGTATTACATTTATGGACATGTTGGTGCATTTGGACGGGGTCCCGAGTGGCTCGGGTGCGTTTTGGACCGCCCGTAGTTAAGTTGAAAACACCAAATTTTCTGTTATGGTTTCTTTCTTCGTGAACGCGGAAATACCCTCGCGTTCGTGATGAAGGATTTGGGGACCGAGGGCTTTTTCCCTTTGCATTTGCGTATGCAGGGCTGCGTTCGTGGAGGCCTAGACCCTTTGGCCTTCGTGTTCGCTTTGGCAGGCCGCGTTCTCGTAGAAACCTGGGCCGGGGCAACCCTGTTGCCTTACGCGTTCGCGTGTTGGGCCCTGCGTTCGCGAGGAGTATGCGGCCCAGTGCACCGCATTCATATGGATCCTCTCACGTTCGCGTAGAGCCGTTTTCTTGGGTACTTCAGTTTATCCTTCGCGATCGCGACAGCTTGACCGTGATCGCGTATAAGGACCACCGGCCAGAAACATCTTTTGAAAATGGGACTTAGGCTATTTGGTTCATTTTCTTTCATCTCTTGGGCAATTTTGGAGCTCTTGGAGAGGGGTTTTCACCTAGCACTTTGAGGTAAGTAATTTCTATATAAGATGATTTTAATACATAGATTATAAGTAGATTTTAATATGTAAAATTGCGAAAACTATGGGTTTAGCTGAAAAACCAATTTTTTGATAAAAATAGAATTTAACCAAAAAAAATGATTAGTGAATTGGGTGAAAATTATATATTTGAGTTCGTGAGATTATGGGTAACAATTATCTTCGAACATTTTCGGAATCCGGACACGTGGGCCCAAGGGTGAATTTTAGGAATTTCGCAATTGGGGTTGAGTAATTACTTTAATGGTTAAATTATGAACTTTTGAACATGTATTGATTAATTTATATAAAATTTGACTAGTTTTTGATTGTTCGGCATCGAGTTAAGGCTTTAGAACAAATTTGTGGGCCAGAAAGTGAGCTTTGAGACAAGGTAAGTCTCTTGCTGAACCTCGTAAGAGGGAATTTACCCATAGGTGATTTAAATTACTATTTGCTTCTAATTGTGGCGGCTACATACGCACGAGGTGATGAGAGTCTGTGTGCAGCTACTAATTATGCTTATGTCCGGGTAGTTTAGGACCCAAATCATGAAATACTTGTGATGTTTGCACCCTATTTGTTAATTAAAGTGCCTAAATTATATAGAAACTTGATAAAGAAATTGTAAGATACCGAATTTAACTTACTTGAGCTTTGGCGGGTTACTTGACCGTTAATAGAAATTGTGCTTCTTTGTGTATTAGCCTTGTAATAGTTGTTAATCGGATGTTCATAAAGTATCCTTTATTCTTGTGGAGCAGGCCGAACGCCTCGGCAGCAGAATAGATGCATCTATGGTTCGTTCCACTCGACCTTCGACAGTATACACATTATTCTGGATCGGATCGGACGACCTCGGCATAAATCGTGCGTGATAATACTCGGAGCCTAATTATATTTATATTACTTTGTGGCTTGAGGGGTTATAATAATTAATGACAAAAATTGACCTGGAATTTACAATTAGTGAAAAAATTATTTATTCATTGTTTGTTATTGAGTTACCATTATTGGTTACATAACCCATTCTTATTTAGAATTTCTGTATTTTATTGTTAGCCCAAGTGTCAAAGTCGACCCCTCATAACTACTTCTTCGAGGTTAGACTAGATACTTACTGGGTACGTGTTGTTTATGTACTCATGCTATACTTCCGCACTAACCATGCAAGATCTGAGGCAAGTGCATCTGGCAGTCATACCGGCGCACACCCCTGTTACCCCGAGGCCTAGTAGTGAGCTACTTCCTAAGCCGTTCTACAGCACCTAGAGTCTCCCTTTGGTATCTATTTTCTGTCTATTTTATTTCAGATAGTAGTTAGAGTTTTGATATTCTACTAGTTGCTCATACACTTTTGACACCAGGTCTTGGAACACCTACTAGTAGACTTTATGGTTTTGGAGTTTTTATTTCACTGCATTTGCTCACTCATTTGCCTTCGTTCTATTTTATTAAATTATTTACTCCTTAATTTCCTTAATAATTGGAATTTAAATTAATTGGAAACTTATTTAAATGAGCAATCACATGGTCAGTTCACCGTTGGCTTACCTAGAGGTGACATTGGGCGCCATCATGATCTATAGGAGAAATTGCATCGTGACAACATGGTATCAGAGACGTCCGTATTTATCTTCGAGAGGCTATAAGGTGTTAGGAAACTACTCTTTCTTTATATCCTATCATGCAGTTGATGTTATGCTAAGTATCTTTCTGTTATTCTCTCATAGAAGATGAGAACACGTGTGACAGATGTACTCGACTGTAAGGGAGCTACTCCCCCTGTTAATAGAGGACGAGGTAGAGGTTGAGGGAGGGCTCCAGCCCGTGGTAAAGGATGAGGACATCCCAAAGTTACTCCAGCTATGCCACTAGTAGATCAAGTAGAGGATCCTATTATTGAGGAGCAGGGCGAGGTGCCTGCAGTGGAGCCAGCCCCAACGGATTTCATGTTCGTGCCAGGATTTCAGAGGTCATGAGTCGTATGTTGCGGTTCATGGATTCTATAACTCAGGTTGGTTTATTTCGGGTAGACGTAGCAACATCTCAGGTGGGAGGGGGAGCACATACCCCTATTGCTCTAGCTACATGGCATGCAACTGTCGTGTATTAGACCATGAGGGAACTATCTGTGGGTGGAGACCAGCTAGTTGTAGCAGCTATACTTGAGCCTAGGCCAACTACGGTCAGCGAACCGCAGAAGCTATTGAATATATGGACCAGGCTTCATCCTCCTATCTTTGGAGGTGAGCGGCATGAGGACCTCCAGAACTTTATTGATTGGTGCTGGGACAAACTGTACAACATAAGGATATTGGAGTCCTACGGGATGGACTTTACCACCTTTCAGCTAGAGGGCAAGGCTCGTGGATGGTGGCAATCCTATCTTCTCGGCAGACCAGCAAATTCTCCTCCCATGACTTGGCATTAGTTCACACGCCTCTTCTTTGACAGATATATTCCACCCTCTCTGTGATGACCCGGCAAGTCATCTCATGAGTTTCCGTTCTGTTTCTCACATTTCTACTTCTTATTACTTTGTCTATCGGTTCTATATGTGATCGGATTGGTTGGCTCGGGCTCGGAAAGGATTTGGTAAGGTTTGAGACACTTAGTCTCTTTTAAGGAAGCTTAAATTGGAAAAGTCAACCAAATGTTGACTTATGTGTTAGAGGGCTCGAATGTGAGTTTCGATGGTTCGGATAGCTTTGGGAGGTGATTTGGGGCTTAGGAGCATGATCAGAATGAGTTTTGGAGGTCCGGAGTAGATTTAGGCTTGAATTGGCGAAATTGGATTTTTGGCGATTTTCGGTTGATAGGTGAGATTTTGATAAAGGGGTCGGAAAGGAATTTCAAGAGTTGCAGTAGTTCCGTTGTGTCATTTGGGATGTGTGTGCAAAATTTTAGGTCATTCGGACGTAGTTTGGTTGGATTTTTTATCAAAAGCGTAATTTAGAAAATTTTGGAATTCTTAGGCTTGAATCTGATGCGAATTTGGTGTTTTGATGTTGTTTTGAGCATTCTGAAGTTTGGAACTAGTTTGAATGAGGTTATGGGATATGTCGGCATGTTTGGTTGAGGTCCGAGGGGCCTCGGGTGAGTTTTGGGTGGTCAATCAGACCATTTCATATTGTTCGGAATTGCAGAAAATTGATGTGTGTTGCATAGGAATTAGACCTTCGCGTTCACGAGTAGGTACTCGCGTTTGCGAAGGGTTAGTTGGTCAATGCTGGGATTTAAGCCTTCAGGAGTCTGCACACCCCCAGTGAGCGCAGTACCTATTGTGATGTGAGATATAGCCTGGAGGGCTGGTATTGTTCTGAGATATTGTCCGAGGAGGATTTGTTGATATTGTGCCTGAGGGGCGAACCTTTATGTGTCTATCTTTCTTATTGCCTGTCATTTTCCTGCTTAATTGTTGAAAAGGCATTTCATGAAGTTTAACTGAACTAAAATGATTTTTACATATCATTACTGATTCACTGTCTACTGGCTTTTACTACTTCATTATAGCCTGTAATGTGTCTTACGTGATTTCTTGCTTTCAGTCTTTATTTATGATTATTACTCACTGAGTTGGAGTAGTCACTTTACTCCCTGCACCCCGTGTGCACAGGTGTTGCTGATCCTGCTAGCGAGAGTTGAGAGCTCCCGGCAGACTTCGGAGTTCACGAGGTAGCTGCTTGGCGTCCGCAGTCCCGTGTTTCTCCCCCTTTATCTCATTTCTATCTCTTTTCAGTTATTCTTTAATAGCTTGGTAGGCATTTCAGACTTGAAGTGTATTGATAAATGCTCATGACTAGTGACACCCCAGTATCGGGCTGTGTTGGGTTTATTTTCCGCAAACTATTCGGTTAACTGCTTACCTTTGGGTTATTTATTACGTTTTAGACTTAATTCTTATTGTTTGATTGCTTAAAACTGGAATGGGAAAGTGTCATCTGGCCTTGTCTTCATGAGAGGCGCCATCACGACCGGGTCCGGGTTTAGGGTCGTGACAAGTTGGTATCAGAGCCTAGGTTACATAGGTCTCACGAGTCATGAGTAGGTTTAGTAGAGTCTCGCGGATCGGTACAGAGACGTCTGTACTTATCCTCGACATGCTGTAGAACTTTTAGGAAAAACTTCATATTCTTGAAATTCTTGTCGTGCGAATTTGTTGATCCGAGCAATAAACTTCTATTATTCTATTCTCTCACAGATGGAGAGGACACGCGCTACCAGTCAGGATGGATGACCACCAGTGCCACCAGCTGTGGCCACTAGAGGCCGAGGATGCTAGGGCAGCACTTGCAGATCTACCAGCCGCCCCAGTTTAGGATTAGGTCCCAGTTGTGGACGCTCTAGCAGCACCATCTCAGGCACCAGCTGTGCCTATTGTGATTCTGAGTCTTCGGGAGTCCTTGGCTCAGATCCTATCAGTTTGCATTGGCCTAGCTCAGGCGGTTTCAGTCACTACAGCCGCAGCTACTTCTCAGGCCGGGGGAGGCACTTAGACTCCCGCCGTTCGCACACCTGAGCAGGTCGTGCAGGTACTTCAGACACCGGGAGAACATCCAGCCCAGCCGGTTGCAACTGCATAGGACTACGTAGTTCCTGCCATGCCATAGGATGAGCAGCGTAGATTGGAGAGGTTTGGTAGACTTCAACCTTCGACCTTCAGTGGTGCAGAGGGCGAGGATGCCCAAGGTTTCTTGGATAAGTGTTAGCAGATGCTTCGTACAATGGGTATTTGGGAGACCAACGGGGTCATTTTCACTACTTATTAGTTTTTTGGAGCTACCTTCACTTTGTGGGAGGCTTTTGAGAGGTGTAGGCCTGTTGGTGCAGCACCCCTTACCTGGCAGCAGTTCTCCGTTCTCTTCCTGAAGAAGTATATGCCGCAGTCTCGCAGAGAGGAGATGTGCAGTCAGTTTGAGTGGTTGCGTCAGGGAGAGATGACTGTGACGCAGTATGAGATGAGGTTCTCTAAGTTAGCTCGTCATGATATTTGGTTGGTTCCGATAGATAGAGAGAGGATTAGGAGGTTTGTTGATGGCCTCACTTATCAGCTTCGTATTGTTATGACCAGGGAAAGGGTGACCGGTGCTACCTTTGACGAGGTTGTAGACATTGCTCGTGAGATTGAGTCTGTTCGTTGCCAGGAGTGAGAGGAGAGGGAGGCCAAGAGGCCTCAAGGATCTGGTAGTTACAGTGGTACTCATTCGAGAGGTTAGTTTCAGCATGGCAGGGGTCGTCCATTCAGGCATGCTCAGCCAACTTGCCCAGGTTATCGTGGGGCATCGTCGGGTCATGGTTCTCACAGTTCTCATCAGGGTCAGTCATCACTTAGTACCCTTCTAGCTCAGAGTTCGTCCGGTGCTCCATCAGTTTAGGCTCTTCTATCCCATGTGCATCTGCTAGTCACTCCGGTGCGAGGGTTTCCCTTCAGTCCCCTTCTCCAGCACCTGGGAGTTGTTATGAGTGTGGAGAGATGGGTCATATATGGAGGCAGTGCCCTCATCATCTTGTGGGTTCATCTCAGTAGAGAGGTTAGTCATCAGCTTTAGTGCCAGTTACTTCACTACCACTCGCCCAGCCAGCTAGGGGTGGAGGTCAGTCAGCTAGGGGTCGCTATAGAGAGGGAGGTCGATTAGGTGGCGGTCAGGTCCGTTTCTATGCACTTCTATCTAGATCTGATGTTACTGCTTCTTGTGTTGTCATTACATGTATTATTTCAGTCTGCCATAGAGATGCCTCTGTATTATTTGATCCTAGTTCCATCTTTTCTTATGTGTCATCATACTTTGCTCGTTATCTGGGTACGCCCCGTGAGTCTCTTGCTTCACCTGTTCATGTATCTACCCCGGTGGGCAATACTATTATTGTAGATCGTGTGTACCGGTCATGTGTGGTGACTATTGGGGTTCTGGAGACCCGAGTGGATCTTTTATTATAGTGTATGGTGGATTTTGATGTCATTTTGGGCATGGATTGTCTATCTCCGTGTCCTGCTATTCTGGATTGTCATGCCAAGACAGTCACATTGGCTATATTGGGTGTGCCATGGATTGAGTGGCGAGGTTTGACTGATTATGTTCCTAGTAGAGTGATCTCATTCTTGAAATCCCAGCGTATGGTTGGGAAGGGTTGTCTTTCGTATCTAGCCTTTGTGAGGGATATCGGTGCAGAGACTCCCAGTATTGATTCTGTTCCAATTGTGAGGGATTTTCCCAATGTGTTTCTTGTAGACCTGTCGGGTATGCCACCGAACAGGGATATTGACTTTGGTATTGACCTGGTACCAGGCACTCAACCCATTTCTATTCCGTCGTATCGTATGGCGCCAGTGGCATACGATAACCCTTTGTGCTTGACCTGGTAATGACATCACTCTTCGTGCTTTTACTCTCGTCCTCGCCATATAATCAATATAATCCGCACGAAATGGTACATCGTCCGACACAGCATCACCCTTTGTGCTTTACATTCTTTCCTCACAAATCATACACGGTATCACCCTTCGTGCTTTCATACTCTCTCACCAAAACAATACATGGCATCACCCTTCGTGCTTTAACAATCTTCCTCACCCAAACAACAATCATAAACAATAGGGCGAGGGAATAAATGAAATTACGATAAGAATCCCGGCAAGGGAACAATAGTTCAACAATCAAGTCCCGGCAAGGGAATAACATCAAAAGAAACATCAACATCCTGGCAAAGGAGATAACATTAGAAGCAACAATATCCCGGAAAGAGAGATAATATAATGATTCTCTTATTTTTTCACTTTTACTTCACAACTCACTTCACCACTTTGAGTCAATGCTCTAAAAGGTTCAGTTTCCACTTATACTTTCACATTTCATTGTACAACTCGAGCTAACGCTCCTCAATGTTCAAATGTCACAATTACTTCCACAAACTTTGCCCAACAATAGAAATCATTATCAAAGCATGAATATTACAACGAAGCCATAATAGTCACAATATAAGACTCGCGGGCATGTTTGACACCAACGTATAGATACTCGTCACCATGCCTTTACGCCGTACTCGACAAATACCACATAGCAAATAGGACTCGAATCCTAATCCCTCAAGCTAAGGTTAGACCAAACACTTACCTCGATGCCTCGAACACAATTCAAGCCTCTACTATCGCTTTACCTCTTGATTCCACCACCAATTCGCTCGTATATAGCCACAATTACTTAATACATCAATAAATGCTAAATGAATCAAATCTAATGCATGAAAATGAGTTTTCTAAAGTTTTACCCAAAAAGTCAAAAATCGCCCCCAGGCCCACATGGTCAAAACTTGAGGTTTGAACCAAAACCCTATTACTCATTCCCCCACGAACCCAAATATATAATTTATTTTGAAATCGGACCTCAAATCGAGGTCCAAATCCCTAATTTTTGAAAAACCTAAGTTCTACCCAAAACACCCAGTTTCTCCCATGAAAATCATTGATTTTGAGTTGAAATCATGTGAAAAGATGTTAATGATTGAAGGAAATGAGTTAAAATTGACTTACAATCGATTTGGAAGAAGATTTGTCTTTGAAAAATCGCCCACGAATGTTTTGGTTTTGAAAAAGTGTGAAAAATGAGAGATTTTCGGCTAAGTTATAAAATTGCAGGTTGCAAATATGGGAATTACGACCAGGGTTCGCAATTGCGAACCCCGACTTGCGAACCCCGACCTATGCTATGTTCTCATTTGCGAAGGGGTTCTCGCATTTGCAAGTTGGGAAATGCGAACAAAGGATCGCATTTGTGATAACAGGCCCAAAAGGGGTGTATCGCATTTGCGAATGAAATCTCGCCTTTGCGAGGAAGAACTGGCCTGGACTATTTCGCATTTGTGAATCAGCCTTCGCATTTGCAAGCCAGGCTTCGCAAATGCGAAGCCTGCAGGCCTGATCACACCAGCTAAAGACCTGCAATTCACCAAGTCCAAAATCCACCCCGTGGCATATCCAAAACTCACCCGAGCCCTCGGGGCTTTAAACCAAACATGCACACCAACCTAAAAATATCATATGGACTCGCTCACATATTCAAATCACTAAAATAACATCAACAACTATGAATTTAGCATCAAAATCATGAAATTTCTCAAGAACTTCAAATTTTTCATTTTTCTCAAAAACGATCTGATTCACGCTGTTTCAGGTCCGTTTCTTATCAAACTTCACAGACTTATCTTAAATCACATATAAAACCTGTATCGAGTGCCAGAACCAAAATACGGGCCCGATACCATCAAGTTTTAAACTCATTTCATTTCCAAAACTCAAAAATAATTTCAGAAAATAATTTTCTTTAAAAAATTCATTTCTCGGGCTTGGGACCTCAGAATTCGATTCCGGGCATACGCCCAAGTCCCTTATTTTCCTACGGACCCTCCGGGACCGTCAAATCATGGGTCCGGGTCCGTTTACCCAAAATGTTGATCGAAGTCAACTTAAATCTATTTTACAGTCAAAATTTATCATTTTTCACAGATTTTCACATAAGGAATATGCGCCTGGACTGCTCACGCAAATCGAGGTGATACTAAAAGAGGTTTTTAAGGCCTCAAAACGCAAAATTCATTTTAAAACAGGTGATGACCTTTTGGGTCATCACATAGTTGAGTAAAAAAAGGCCAAACAATAGATGTTTCTGTCCGTTTGGGACGTTGTCTAGAAAAAGTAGGGGTAGTAACAGGAGGGTCAGATGGGGCTTCATTTGGATTATCATTAGTTGGGTTAACTTCAGGAGCAAGACTAGTGGGTGTATCGTCATCCGGTTGCGTTTCATTAAAATCTATTTCTTCATCATCATTTTCATCAATAGTTTGATTACCATAAAGAGCATTCATATATTCATGGTTTAATTGTTCACCAGCTCCAACATTATGCAAAAATTGACTCTTATTAAATTGTAATAAACTATTATCACTATCAAGAATAGCAGGTGTAGGACAAGTATGGGGTTTGGGTCGGGGAGCCGGGGGAAGTGGAGGAGGAATAGATTGGCCACTAGATTCACCACTCTTGAATTTTTTCTTATTTTTACTAAAAAAAATTTTAAGGAATAAGCCATCTTAATTAATCAAACAATACAAAGTACATAAACACAAACAAAACTATAATATTAAAATTTAAGAGTTGGAACGAATTTACTGAATTGGCGAACAACTTGTTGAAAATTAATTATCGATGAAGACTTGAAGACTTCAATTCACCAACTTTACAATTTTTCACAAATTGCAACAATAAAGTAAGCAATTATAGAAAACAATTAGAGAGAGATTGAGAGATATTGATGATTTGGTGAGAAAAATGAAAGAGTGAGGGGTATTTATAGTTGAAAATAGGGAAAAAGTGTAATTATAAAAAATTTGGGGTTAAAACAAAGTTGGGAAGTTAAATGACTATTTTGTAAATAGCCAACGGCTATTTTGGCAGATAAATGGCTACATTTTAAATGCCCTAACATGCAGATTTTTTGTTTTTAAAATAAGAGTCGTTGGCCCGTTTAGGACCGCTTGGATCGGTCCAGTTCCCATCTGATCCCGGTCCTAACTAGTCCCGATCTCGCAGGACTCGTGTAGAGGACCAGCCCACTACCCAGCCCACCTCCATCTGGTCCCAATCTTATATGGTAGGACCGTTTAGGCCCAGAGCCCATATGGGTCATGGTCCTGGCCAGTCCCGGTCCTGGACCGGCCCCCTTGCCAGGCTTAGCGGAGAGTATGGGTAGTTTGGCATTCATTTCAATAGAGGAGAGCCCACTAGCTTTGGACATTCAGCCCTAGGCTAACAGACTTGGGAGATTGGATATTTTAGAGCCCAACCGAGTTCTTGCATGCGTCGTCACCCAATCTTCACTATTCGAGTAGATGAAGGCTCGTCAGTTTGATGATCCACACTTATTGGTTCTCAAAGAGACGGTACTATAGGGCTGTACCATGGAGGTTACTGTTGGTGAGGATGGTGTTCTGCGACTCCAGGGTCATCTATGTGTCCCTAATATTGACGGATTGAGGGAAAAGATTCTAGAGGATGCACACAGTTCTCGGTATTCTATTCATCCAGGTGCTAGATGCATCACGGCCTGAGGTAGCATTATTGGTGGTGGCGAATGAAGAAAGACATAGTTTAATATGTAGCGAGGTGCCTAAATTGCCAGCAAGTTAAGTGTGAGCATCATTGGCCAGGAAGCCTACTTCAGTAGACGGTTATACCTGAGTGGAAATGGGAGCGCATCACTATGGACTTTGTAGTTGGGTTTCCACGGACCTTGCAGAAGTTTGATACAGTTTGGGCCATTGTCGATATGTTGACCAAGTCAGCACACTTCATTCCGGTTGTGACCACGTATTCTTTAGAGAGGTTGGTCCAGATTTATATTCAGAAGATTGTTCGGTTGCATGGTGTGCCTATTTCCATCAAATCAGATAGAGGCCCTCAGTTTCTTCACATTTCTAGAGAGTAATGCAGAGTAAGTTGGGGACCCGGGTAGAGCTCAGCACAACCTTTCATCCGAAGACCGACGGGCAGTCGAAGTGGACTGTACAGATCCTGGAGGATATGCTCAAAGCATGTGTGATTGACTTCGGAGGGCAGTGTGATCGATTCTTACCTTTGGCCGAGTTTTCTTACAACAACAGTTATCAGCCCAGCATCAAGATGGCTCCATTTGAGGCTTTATATGGTCGGCAATGTCGTTCGCCCATTGGATGGTTTGAGCCCGATAAGGCTAAGTTATATGGTACTGATTTGGTGAAGGATGCCTTTGAAAAGGTAAGTTGATTTAGGAGCGACTTTGCATAGCACAATCTAGACAGAAGAGTTACGCAGATCAAAAGGCACGTGATTTATCATTTATGGTGGGCGAGAAAGTCCTCTTGAAGGTCTCGCTGATGAAGGGAATCATGAGGTTCGGGAAGAAGGCCAAGTTGAGGCCAAGTTGTATAGGTCCATTTGAGGTGTTGAGACGAGTTGGGGAGGTTGCTTATGAGCTTTCTTTGCCTCCCAATCTATCGGGAGTTCATTCGGTCCTCCACGTGTCTATTCTCCGGAGGTATCATGTCAATAGGACGCATGTGTTAGACTACACCACGGTTCAGCTAGATGAGAGCCTGGGTTATGAGGATAAGCCAGTTGCCATTGTTGATAGGCAGGTTCCCCAATTGAGGTCCAAGAAGATTTTTGCGGCAAATGTTCAGTGGAGGGGCTAACCAAGCGAGGAGGCGATTTAGGTGACTGAGGAGGACATGTGGAGTAGATATCCACACTTATTCGGCACTCCAGGTATGATTCTAGACTTGTTTGAGGACGAACATTTGTTTAAGAGGTGAAGAATGTAATGATCAGACAGGTTGTTTTACTTTCTAGAACCTTGTTCCCCTAAATAAGACTCCTCGTATATGCTTTTACCAGTTCATGACTTGCGGGCATGGTTAGTTCGGGTTTGGAAGGTTCGGGTTGAAATCGAAATACTTAGTTCCTTAATATTGGCAAAAAATGGGCTAAGTTTGACTTGAGTCAACATTTTTAGTAAACGACCTCGGAATTGGGATTTGACGGTCCCAAAAGGTTTAAATGATGATTTTGGACTTGGCCGTATGTTCGGATCGGGTTTTGGATGACACGGAAGCGTTTCGGCGCTTAACATTGGAAGATGGCACATTGAAGGTTTTAAAGTTCTTTAAATTTGGTTTGAAGAAGGTTTTGGTATTATCGAGGTCCGTTTAAAATTTCGATCCTGGAATAGATCCATATGGTGATTTAACACTTGCATGCATAATTTAGTGACATTATGAGTAGTCTAAGTATGATTTGGCGTGTTCGAAGCAAATTGAAAACTTGAAGTTCATAATTTGATTAATTTGGTTTTGGGGTGTGATTCTTAGTTTCGTTGTTGTTTTACGCGTTTCAAGAGTTCGAGAAGGTTTCTATTATGTTTATGGACTTGTTGGTGTATTTGGACGGGGTCCCGAGTGGCTCAGGTGTGTTTTGGACCACCTGGAGTTAAGTTGAAAACACTAGATTTTTTGTTCTGATTTCCTTCTTCGCGAACACGGAAAAACCCTCGCATTCGCGGTGAAGGATTTAGGGACTGGGGGCTTTTACCCTCCGTGTTCGCGTATGCATGGCCGCATTCGTGGAGGCCTAGACCCTTTGCCTTCGTGTTCGCGTTTGGTAGGCCGCGTTCCCATAGAAGCCTGGGCCTGGGCTTGGGAAACCCAGTTGCCTTTCGTGTTCGAGTGTTGGGCCCTGCATTCGCGAGGAGTAGGCGTCCTAGTGAATCGCGTTCGCATGGGTCCTCTCGCGTTCGCATAGAGCCTTTTCCCTGGCTCTTCAGTTTAGCGAGAGCTTGGCCGCGATCGCGTATAGAGACCATTGGGCAGAAACATTTTTTTAAAACGGGACTTAGGCTATTTTGGCTTATTTTCTTTCATCTCTTGGGCGATTTTGGAGCACTTGGAGAGGGGTTTTCACCTAGCACTTTGAGATAAGTAATTTCAATATAAGATGATTTTAATACATAGATTATAGGTAGATTTTAATATGTAAAATTGTGAAAACTATGGGTTTAGTTAAAAAAACCTAGGTTTTTTTATAAAAATAGGATTTAACCACGAAAATGATTATGGAATTGGGTAAAAATTATATATTTGAGTTCATGAGATTATGGATAATAATTATCCTCGAAAATTTTCAGAATCTGGGCACGTGGGCCCAAGGTGAATTTTAGGATCTTCCAATTGGGATTGGGTAATTACTCTAATAGTTAAATTATGAACTTTTGAACATGTAGTGATTAATTTATATAACATTTGACTAGTTTCGGATTGTACGGCACCGAGTTGAAGCTTTAGAATAAATTTGTGGGCCAGAAAGTGAGCTTTGAGACGAGGTAAGTCTCTTGCTTAACCTTGTAAGAAGAAATTTACCCCATATGTGATTTAAATTACTATTTGCTTCTAATTGTAGGGGCTACGTACGCACTAGATGACCAGAGTCCGTGCATAACTACTAATTATGCTTATGTCCAGGTAGTTTAGGACCCAAATCATGAAATACTTGTGATGTTTGCACCCTAGTTGTTAATTCAAGTGCCCAAATTATATTGGAACTTGATAAAGAAATTGTAAGAGACCAAATTTCACTTACTTGAGCTTTGGCGGGTTACTTGACCGTTAACAGAAATTGTGCTTCTTTGTTTGTTAGCCTTGTAATAGCTTTTAAATCAGATGTTCATAAAGTATCCTCTCTTCTTGTGGAGCGGGCCGAACGCCTCGGTAGTAGAATAGATGCATCTATGGTTCGTGCCGCTCAGCCCTCGGCAATATACATATTATTTTGGATAGGGTCGCACGACCTCGACATAAATCGTGCGTGTAATACTCGGAGCCTAATTATACTTATATTATTTTATGTCTTGAGAGGTTATAATTATTAATTACAAAAATTGACCTGGAAATTACAGTTAGTGAAAGAATTATTTATTCACTGCTTGTTATTGAGTTACCACTATTGGTTACATAACCCATGCTTATTTAGAATTCTTGTATTTTATTGTTAGCCCATAGTAAGTGTCGAAGTCGATCCCTCATCACTACTTCTTCGAGGTTAGACTAGATACTTACTGGGTACGTATTGTTTATGTACTCACGCTACACTTCTACACTAACTGTGCAGGATTGTCACGACCAAATCTTCCCTCTGTGAGAGTTCGCAACAGCATGTAGTCTTTTTGACTAAGTAACCATAACATTTACGGAATAATGAAAATGAAAGCATAAATCTTAACAACTAATAGCAACATATAATTAAATAACTGATAGGAATGTCACTCGACATATACAATAACCAATTCTCAAAATATATACAGAATTTCCCCTAGACCCGGAACATCATAAGTCACAAGCTTCTAAGAATCTATCTATCTATTTCTATACATTACTAATTAAAAGAAGTAAAGGAGGGACAACACAAAAGGGATAGAGAAGGACTCTGAGGTTTGCGGATGCGGGCAAATGTACCTTGAAGTCTCCGAAGCAGCAGCAAATATGCAACTAATAGTGGAGCTAGTAGGAGGTACCTAGATCTACACACAAAACATGTACAAAAGAGTAGCATGAGTACACCACAATGGTACCCAGTAAGTTCCAAGCCTAACCTCGGTCGAGTAGTGACAAAGTCAGATCAGGGCCCCATTGGTGTATTTAAAATAATTAAGGCAAAGAAAGTATTGTAATGTAATAAAAGACTGGAATTTAACACAAAAAAAATCCACAGAGAAGAAACAGTACAACACACAAGGATAAAAAGCAAGGATTTCCTAAGATACCTTCTAGTAGTCCCAAAAATAAATATGCAGGGAGAACTCCCGAGGTACCGCCTCGTAGTCTCAAAAGTAAATGTGCAGGGGGATCTCCTGGGATACCGTCCTGTAGTCCCAAAGTAAATATGCAGGGGGGATATCCCGGGATACTGTCCTATAGTTCTAAAGTAAATATGTAGCTCATAACAATGGAAATAACAGTTACAACATGAAATCCTACCGTTTAGACTAAGTACAAGTCGAAGAAGAATCTAAAAATCCATTAAGCATGTTGCACAGAGTTCAGATAAGCATTTAAGATACGTAGACATGCTATACTAGGCTAAACAGGATAACAACACATGCTGGTATAACTCAACTAAGATGAAATAGGTTATTACTCAGGAAAAATCAGGTTTTACAACAAATAGCGTGTATACGCACTCGTCACTTCACGTACACGACGCTCACATATCACAACAGTACCAAATCCTAAGGGGAGTTCCTCCACTCAAGGTTAGGCAAGCCACTTTCCTCGAACCAAGCTCAATCAATCGGTAACAATGCTTTTTCCATGATTATCCGACTCCGAGTGGCCCAAATCTAGCCAAAAGCAATTACATACCATAAGTATAACTATAAGAACTAATCTAATTAAATTAAGGCTTAAGCAAGAAATTAGAAAATTGCCCCAAAAATTCGACCGGGCCCATGTCTTGGAATTTGTTAAAAGTCAAAAAATATGAACATCTATTCACTCACGAGTTCACTTGTACCAAAATTAGCAAAATCCGATACCAAATCCCAATCAAAGCTCAAAAATTTGGTTGAATAACTTTTCCCCATTTTTCCAAAATTTTCAACCCAAATCCGAAAATAAAAGGTGGAATCAACTATAGATTAATGGGATATAACCATAAAGGAGTTAAGAATCATAACCCAAAAGCTTCCTCCGAAAATCACCCAAATTATCGCCCAATTCGAGCTCTCAAAGTCCTAAAATTGAAAATGGAATAAAACCCTCGAGCTTGGCCCTTTTCTGCCCAACGATTTCGCTTTTGCGGGCTTCCATTCGCACCTGCGACGATGCACCTGCAAAATTTTCATTGCAGGTGCGGATTCAACTTAAAGTCCAAAATCTGCTTCTGAGAGCAATGGGTCGCACTTGCGCGCCTGCTTCTGCGGATATTTTTCCGCTTCTGCAATCCTCAAGCAGAAGCGACTCCGCTTTTGAGGGACAATCTCGCACCTGCGTCTACAGACAAAGCTTCTCCAAACTGCACCTACGCTCCTCCTTCCGCACGTGCGAGTCAGCACCTACGGTCAACTTATCGCATGTGCGATTACACCAGAAGCTGCAATGCTAAACCACTCCTCCAACTTCTAATTTGATATGTTAACTATCTGAAATCAACCCGAGGCCCTTGGGACCTCAACCAAATATACCAACAAGTCCTAAAATACCACTATAAGAACTTAGTCGAGCCTTCAAATTACATCAAACAATGCTAAAATCATGAATCACCCTTCGATTCAAACTTAATGAACCTTGAAACTTCAAACTTCTACAACCGATGTCGAAACCTATCAAACTACGTCTGATTGATCTTATATTGTGCACATAAGTCATATTCAATATTACGGACCTACTCCAACTTTCAGAATCAAAATCCGACCCCGATATCAAAAGGTCCACTTCCGATCAAAATCTCTAAAAATTCAACTTTTGCCATTCAATCCAAAATAAACTACATACCTCCATTTCACAATCTGTGCACGCTTCTAAGTCCAAAATCACCCAATAGAGCTAACAGATCTGACGAAACTCTATTCCGCAGTCGTCTTCACACAATTCCGACTACGGTTAAAATCCTAGAACTTAAGCTTCCGTTTTATAGACTAAGTGTCCCAGATCACTCCGAAACCACAACCAAAACCTCCCGGCAAGTCACATAAGCAGAAAAAGATACGGGGAAAGTAGTAAATTAGGGGATCGGGGCTAATACTCTCAAAACGACCGACCGGGTCGTTATAAGGATCTGAGGCAGGTGCATCTGACAATCATATTGGCGCACACCCACGTTACCCCGAGGCCTGGTGGTGAGCTGCTTGCTAAGCCATTCTGCAGCACCTAGAGTCTCCCTTTTATATCTATTTTCTGTCTACTTTATTTCGGACAGTAGTTCGAATTTTGTATATTCTACTAGTTGCTCATACACTTGTGATACAGGTCTTGGAACCCATACTAGTAGACTTTATGGTTTTGGAGTTTTTATTTCACTGTATTTGCTCACTCATTTGCCTTCGTTTTATTTTATTAAACTATCTACTCCTTAATTTCCTTAATAAATGGAATTTAAATTACTAGGAAACTTATTTAAAAGAGCAATCACATGGTCAGTTCAACGCTGGCTTGCCTAGCAACGACGTTGGGCGCCATCACGACCTATAGGAGAATTGGATCGTGACACGCTGGGTTCTGATCCAGACTTATCATCTTCTTCAATTAAATCTCAATTTTAATCTTATCTCTTTATTATTTTTAGATCAAATCAATTTATTTGTTTATTAACCATGTAACAAATTCAACTATACCTTTTTACGGGTAAACAGCACTGGAGATAATTGGCAAATATCATAGGGCAGGTAGAGCGGAACATTATCGTGTGAGCTATTAAATACGCGGTACCTAATGAGTATATGACACCAAATTACATCATTGTATCTGATTCAAACCAGAAGAGATAAAAAGAGCTTCTAAAACCATTCAAGAGGTTAACTGCTATGTCTTCAAAGTATGCTTTACAAATTTGAAATGGTGATAAATCATTGCTCTAGACAATTAGATATCTTTGTTAATATAGGTTTTCTTGAACAAGAAAAGCATGTTCTCCAGTACTAACATATTTGACCATTATATCAGAAATTTTATCATGATAAAGCACACCAGGAAAAACCAAATCAAAAGTTTAAGAATGAAAGAAAATTCAACTATCGCTAAATGCCATTGATTAGGCTTTAAGAGTGTGTCATTGGTAAAATTAGTCATTCTAGTATGGTCTTCAGACTTCAAATCTCTGAATAGGTTTTTTTGGTGTAGCACTCATATCGACAGATAACATCAAAATAGAGAAATTTGTTTCCATCCTTCCTGACTTCAATGAGTAAATTTCTTTTGGACCTTAATTGGGATACGGTGGAAATGACAATGGCATCCATTGGGGAAGAAATAATTTCTTGGAAATGAAGTTTATTTTGAATTGATTGTGATATTGACGTAGGGGCTCAAAGGGAGGCTAGTAAAACATTTGCTTTGGCCCTCCTAATTTTTGGGGTCCCAAAACTATTTCTAATTGTGGAATTTTATCTTATTTTTCACTTAGACAATATTAAAGTTTAAAAAAAATACAATACAAATATTTAGAAATTTGAATTAAGATACTCAAATATTCATATTGATAAATATTATTTTTTTTACAGTTAAATCCAAGGTACGCATTGTATAATATGTGGCTAAAATCTTATTAACGTGAATTTTCTTACAAATGGAAATATAATATAATATTAATATGTTATAAGATAACTGCACTATAGGAACAAAGAACGAAGAAAAGAAACCAACATAAATATTAATGCTATACTTTGTAAGATAACTACACTATAGACAAAAAGAAAAAGAAAAGGATCATTATTAAAATTTGGCTTTAGGTCACGAGTTTTATTGATGTCCTTGGATATTGAGCGGGAAAGGCTTCGTCTAGCTCATTTATAACAGACTTATAATTTGGTGAAAGATCGAGAGAGAAACTAACTGGAAAGATTCCGTTAGACTGAAAAGAAAACCACTAAGTTGTATATTTTTTTTTCTTTCTACGAAAACAATCTTCAGTCCCTAATTCTTCAAAACTACCTATCTTCCTAAATTTGAAAGAAAGAAAGAGAGAATGAAGTCCTTCTATTTTGGTTTCAATCAGAATGGGGAAGATGAGATTGTAAATAAAATGTATTTAAATGAGTTGGGGGTACATCCTCCTAAATGCTTAGTGGGTCCTGGATTGAGTATTATTATTTCTCCACGTTACTCCTTGATTACTAGGGCAGCTGGAGTGGAACGTTATTGTGTGAGCTATTAAATACTCGGTCCCTAATGAGTATATAACACCAAATTTCATTATTGTATCTGACTCAAACCAGAAGAGAAAAAAAGAGCTTCTAAAACCATTCAAGAGGTTAAATGCTACATTTTCAAAGTATGCTCTATAAATTTGAAGTGATGATAAATCATCGCTCTAGACAATTAGATATCTTTATTCTTATAGGTTTTCTTGAACAAGGAAAGCAGGTTCTCCGGTACCAACATATTTAACCATTATATCAAAAAATTTATCCGAATAAAGCACACCAAGAATAACCAAATCAAAAGTTGAAGAATGAAAGAAAGTTCAACTGTCGCTGAAAGGCCATTGATTAGGCTTTAAAAGTGTGTCACTGGTGAAATTAGTCATTCTAGTATGGTCTTCAGACTTCAAATGTTTGAATAGGTCTTTTTTGGTGTGGCACTCATATCGACAGACAACACAGAAATAGAGAAATTTTTTTCCATCCTTCCTGACTTCAATGAGTAAATTTCTTTGGGATCTTTGGGATACAATGGAATTGACAATGGCATCCATCGGGGAAGAAAAAACTTCGTAGAGATGCGATTTGTTTTGAACTGATGTGATATTGGCATAGGGGCTCAAGGGGAGACTAGTAAAACTTTTTCTTTAGAACCCCTAATTTTTGGGGTCCCAAAAATATTTTTAGTTGTGAATTTTTTTCTTATTTTTCGCTTAGACAATATTATAATTTATAAAAAAACAAAAACAAAATAGTAATAGTTTAGAAATTTGAATTAAGATACTCAAATCTTCATATTGGTAATTAACATTTTTTATAGTAAGTTCCAAGGTACACATTGTAAATATGTGGCTAACATCATATTAACATAAATTTTCTTATCAATGTTAATATAATACAATATTAATATTTTATAAGATAACTACACTACACAAAAACGAAGATAAAAAAACCAACGAAAATATAAATGCTATATTTTGTAAGATAACTGCACTATAGATAAAAAGAAAAACAAAGGGACCCTTATTAAAATTTGACTTTAAGTCACGAGTTTTGTTAAAACGTCCTTAGATGAGCGAGAAAGGCTCCGTCTAGCTCACTTATAACCAACTTATAATTTGGTGAGAGACCGAGAGAGTAACTAACTGGAGAGGTTCTGTTGAACTGAAAAAGAAAACCCAATAAGTTGTATAATTTTTTTTCTTTTCCTTTTTTTCTTTCTCTAAAAATAATCTTCAATCCCTAACTCTTCAAAACTACCCATCTCCCTAAATTTGGAAGAAATAAATAAAGAGAGAATGAAGTCTTTCTATTTTGGTTTCAACAGAATGGGGAAAATAAGATTGTAAAGGAAATGTATTTAAACGAGTTGGGGTTACATCCTCCTAAATGCTTAGTGGAACCCGGAGTGATTATTATTTCTCCATGTCACTCCTTGATTACTAGGATAAGCAGAATATCTGGGTTGTCATTAATCTTCATCTTTCTAAGTAGGGGTGATAAACGGGCGAGTTGGGTCGAATATGGACGGGTCAAAAATGGGTATGCAAAACAGATAAATTATTCGACCCGATTCATATTTAATGCGGATAGAAAATGAATTAACCGACGGACAATATGTGTAACCATATTATCTATAACTTTTTGAATATGATCACTTATTGGGAAATTCCTAGTTTCCTAAGTTTGAGGAACTTTTAGTTTGAGTCTTTACAAATGTAAAAGTTAAACCCATTAGTTATTTATTGATTTTTCATTTTCTAAGTGGACAATATGGTTCTTATCCATATTTGATACATTTTTTAAATGTTCTTTATCCAACTTTTTAGTGCATAATATTAATGAATAACTGTTTTTAATCCATTTGCCACCACTATTTATAAGAGAAAACAACACTTCTAGCCGATCGGTTGAAAATGTTTTCAACAACTAGCCGGTCGGCATTGTTGGGCGTAGCCATAAAAAAATTTAGCCACAGAATGTCTTTCTTCTCTCTATCCTTCCTTTCTTCCCTCCCTCCAAAACCTACTTGTCGTTGATATCTTCATTCCGACAGATTTTTCAAAAAACCCTCCCTTCTATTGCTCGTATACATTTATATACTACATATTTAGTGTATAATTGGTATAAAATTACTATATAATAAGTGTATAATGTTGATTGTGACGACCCAAAGGGTCATCACCTGTTTCCCTATCCATTCTGTGCTTCCGAGACCTTGAAAACCTCATTTAGAGTCGCCTCGATTTGCGTGCGCAGTCCGGACGCGTAGCCGGAAAGCTTAAATGTGAAATTTTCTGAAAAATGCTAAGTTTTGAGTTCAAAATGAATAAATTTGACTTCGGTCAACATTTTGGGTAAACGAACTTGGACCCGTGATTTGACGGTCCCGGAGGGTCCGTAGGAAAATATGGGACTTGGGCGTATGCCCGGAATCGAATTCCGAGGTCCCAAGCCCGAAAAATGAATTTTCGAGTAAAATTGTTTTTTCTGAAATTGTTAATGAAAATTGATTAGAACATGTTGGTATCGGGCCCGTATTTTGGTTCCAGCGCCCGGTACAGGTCTTATATATGATTTAAGAGGTTTCTGTAAAGTTTGGTTAAAATCGGACGTCGTTTGACGTGTTTCGGACTTGAAATTTTAAATTTGATCTTGATGAAGTTTTTGGAAAAACTCTTGATTTTGAGGTTTGATTCATTATTTTTGTGGTTAGTTTGGTGATTTGATCGCACAGATAAGTTCGTATGATGTTGTTGAGTTAGTGCATGTGTTTGGTTAGGAGCCTCGAGGGCTCGGGAGTGTTTCGGAGGTGTTTCGGAATGGTTTTAGCCGTGTAAAAGTTGCAGGTTCAGGAAGTTGCAGGTCTTTGAACACTTTAGTGCGGTCCGCGAGAAATCGCATGCGACCGCGGAGTGGCCAGTGCGGTCGCCTTTGTGCGAGGCGCGGTGGAGGCTGTGCGGCCGCAGTCGCCTTTGTGCGGTCCACACAGGGTGCTGAACTGCAGGTCTTCAAGGAGGCCTGTGCGGACGCAGTCCGTTTAATGCGGTCCGCGGTGGAGCTCCGCGGCCGCGGTCCTTTTTATGCGGTCCGCGGTGAGGGTCTGAGAGGGGTATAAATAGACGGGATTTTCAGCTATTTTTCACTTTTCAAAACCCCAAAAACATAAAGAGGCTATTTTTCAAACAACTTTTCTTCTCCAAATCAATTGTAAGTCATTTTTAACTAGTTTTCTTCAATCATTAACATCTTTTAACATTATTTCAACTTCAAATCAAAGATTTTCATGGGGGAAATTGGGTGTTTTGGGTAGAACCTAGGTTTTTCTAAAATACCTCAATTTGAGGTCCGATTTTAAAACAAATTATACATTTGGATTCGTGGGGGAATGGGTAATCGGGTTTTGGTCCGAACCTCGGGTTTCGACCACGTGGGCCTGGGGGTGATTTTAACGTTTTGGGTAAAACTTTGGAAAAACTCATTTTCATGCATTGGGGTTGATTCATTTAGCACTTATTGATGTAATTAAGTAACTTGTGACTAGATTAGAGCGGATTGGTGGTGGAATCAAGGGGTAAAGCTATAATTGAGGCTTGAGTGGTGTTCAAAGCTTCGAGGTAAGTGTTTGGTCTAACCTTAGCTTGAGGGATTAGGAGTTGAGTCTTATTTTCTACTTGTTAATTGTCGAGTACGATGTATAGTCATGGTGATGAGTACCTATACGTTGGTGTCTAGCATGACCGTGAGTCTTTATATTGTCGGTATTCTGAGTTTGTTGTATCTTTCATGCCTAAATGATGATTTCTATATGTTGTAAAGAGCATGTGAAAAAAATTGTGATCTTTGAACTTCAAGGAGCATTGGCTCGAGTGGTAATACGAATTGTGAAAGTATATGAGATAATTTAATCCTTTGGAGCATTGGCTCAAGTGGTAAAGTGAGTTATAAAGTAAGAAGTGAAAAAAAAAGAAAGAGTTATCGATTTGTTCCCTTGCCGGGATGTTTGTTGCTTTGTTGATTATCTCCCTTGCCGGAATGTTGAGGTTTATTGATATTGTTCCCTTGTCGGGATTTAGCTGTTTAAGTGTATTCCCTTGCCGGGACTTCTATTATTATTTGTTTACTCCCTTGCCCCTTGTTTGTGATTGTTGTTTGGGTGAGGAAGAGCGATAAAGCACGAAGGGTGATGCCGTGCATTGTTTGCTATTGTGAGGAAAGAGTGTAAAGCACGAAGGGTGATGACGTGCATTGTTTGCTATTGTGAGGAAAGAGTGTAAAGAACGAAGGGTGATGTCGTGCATTGTTTTCTATTGTGAGGAAATAGTGTAAAGCACGAAGGGTAATGTCGTGTCGTACGATATACCATTCCGTATCGATATTTATTGATTATATGGTGAGGAAAGAGTGTAAAGCACGAAGGGTGATGTCGTGCAGCACGATTTACCATTCCGTGCCGATTTTATTGATTATATGGTGAGAAAAGAGAGTAAAAGCACGAAGGGTGATGTCGTGCATTTGTTGATTTCTGATTTCCTTGTTGATATCTGAGTTATGTTGTTTCTTTCATTACTTGGTGTTATTTGATTATTTCGAGGTATTAGATTTCCTTACCCTATTTGTCTTGTGATTGTTGTTTGAGTGAGGAAGAGCGTAAAGCACGAAGGGTGATGCCGTGTATTATTTTGGTAAGAAAGAGAGTAAAAGCACGAAGGGTGATGCCGTGCAAATTGTTGATTTTTGCTTCCTTGTTGATACTCTAGTTATGTTGTTTCTTTCCTTACTTGATGCCTTTCTATTCGGAAATATTACCTCCCCCACAGCATATTTCCCCCTCCCACATTGACTGGTTATGTGTGTGTGTGTGTGTGTGTGTGTGTGTGTGTGTATATATATATATATATATATATATATATATATATATATATATATATATACTGCACAGGTTTATTTGGAGTCCGGTCCTAGCCTCATTACTACTTCGCCGAGGTTAGGCGGGACACTTACCAGCACATGGGGTCGATTGTGCTGATACTACACTTTGTGCTCTTTTGCATAGATCCAGGTCTTGGACAGCAGCAGTAGCGCGGGAGCCAGCCTTCAGTCCAGTGAGACACCGAGGTAGCCTTGCAGGCGTCCGCAGGCCCGACGTCTCCTCTATCTTTTATTTCAGTCTGTTATCTCATATTTCCGAGACAAACAGTTTATATTTTTCTTTCAAACGGTTGTATTTAGTACTCTTAGAAGTTCGTGAGTAATGTGACACCAGTTCTTGGGTAGAGGCATATGTTGATTTCCACATTATTGTTCAGTTTCTTTAATTTACGTCTTCCGCATATTTATTTAATTCCGTTGTCTTCATGATATTACTGATAATTGTCAAAAGAAGTAATCTGTTAATGAAGTAGCAGTTAAGAATTGGCTTGCCTAGCTCACATTGGTAGGCGTCATCACGATTCCCAAGGGTGGAAAATCCGGGTTGTGACATTGATGTACTGATTCTACATTGATTATATATTATTATACACATATTATACATTGTAATCCTTTTTTCATTGTCGAACCAACTAAAAAAAGGCTGGAGAAGAATGCAAAAAATTTGGAGAAGGAAGATGAGAGAAGAAAAAAAAAAAGAACTCTTAAAATTGGGGTTATTTATTGCTATCCAAACAATTGCATCTCATATGCATACATTCAGCCATGCTTCTGTATTAATTTTTTAATCTTTAAGGAGCAATCTTTTTGGTCTCAGATGCACAAAATTCCAGTGAGTAATCTATGGGCAAGACAAGAAAACGAGATATGCAACCAAAGAAAATAATATTCCAACACTTGACAAGCAAAGCGGACTGTAATGAAGAATTATTCCGTGAGAGAGTTAGATAAGAAAGCTTTAGGGTTAATGAAAGGGATATGTAATAGGCGTCCGGCTAAAGTTAGTAAATTAGAAAAAGTCGGTTTATTTTAAGTTTAGATGTGTAATGGGCTGCTTATTGAGTCAAATATTCATCTATATTGAGTCAAATATTCAACTTTATTATAAATGTGCATGGTGTAAAACATGTCACATCACTTGTTTAGCTATAAATACTTATTATTAGGAAAATATAAAAGATGTTAATCTTTTTTAATAGAGTAATAATAAGGAAATAGTGTCAAATCATTTTGAAAAGAAATATTTAGAAAGAGAGGGAGACAAACACATGACTAAAAGAAGATTCAAAACTTTGAAAATTGATAGCATGTAGATTAAATAGTTAGATGAGGCCCACGTTGTCGAAGCTAGGCATATCTTAAGGGTGATGAACGATGACATAAGCAAAGGATAATTTAGTCAAAGGCACACAAATATTTGCATAGTAGCTACATAAGATTCTTATTTGACCAACTATATTACTTTATTTTAACTGAATTGACCAGGATGTCCTCAAAATGCAAAGCAGGCATGTTGACCTTGTATGCCTATTCTCCCAATTTATGTGGCGGAGTTTGATTTGAGAGTCAAAGGAGTTTTTCTTTGACCGCTGATCACGTCCAAATGCATGTCTCGAAAGAGGTATGTCACGGTCATTGCAATAATAAAATCAACCAAGAGTCGGGATCCAATCCACAGGGAGCTAAGATGGGAGTTAGTAGTATATATTCGGAATGAGTAAGTGAAGTATCTAGATTGCACTTCCACAAATAGGGTTTTGTTTCTACTTTTAAACTTAAGCTAATGATTGCAAATTTAAAGATATAAAACTAGAGATGATTGTTTTTTAGTAAATATAAAAAAGGCATAGGGTTGTGACCATGACTTAGGTGTTTGTCTAATGGGATAAAGACTTTTATGTTCGTTTTATTGACTGGTGTATTATAGCTCACAACACTACGTTGCTCACTCAATACCTCTCGGTCAGAGAGTCGTTTTGTCCAATTTGGCTTTCTCAAGTCCAAATGGGTATCAACCAAAACGGTTGATAAGAGCTCAAGTCGAGTTGTTACTCTCTCTAGGTTGAACCCTTTTAATTAGGTTAATCAATCTCTCAATTGACCCAAGTCCTTGTTAGCTAACTTAATCTAGACTAGGTCCCTCTTTCTCGAGAAGAAACTAAATCAAATAGGCATGAATCAATATTTGCAACTATTAATTCTACAATTGAAGCATGAACTAAGCTAAATAATAAGCATTCGTTCATAAACAAGCATAAAATTAATTACCCATAAGGTTTATACACTAGGGTTGGGTCACAACCCTAGTAAAAATCTAGCTACTCATAGTGGGTATATAAGAAAACAAAGAAGAAAAGATAATAAAACTCATACTGAAGGATTAAAATAGAGAAATTCAATGTTAAATCACCAAAATAAACTAAAGTTGCCTAAAAAAGCAAAGAAAAATGGCTACAGGACTTGCTGATGTCAAAACTTGACATAATTTCTGTAACACCTCATTTTTCCTACCCCGGAAGGGAGCATAAGGGAGTTTTTTCCAATGTAAGTGACAATCGAAATGGGATCATTTTTTATTAAAAATCAGAGTCGCCACTTGGGATAATTTTATGGTGTCCCAAGTCACCGATTCAAATCCCGAATCGAGGAAAAGATTGACTCTGTATTACAGTCTGCGAACACAGAAATTCGGGTAAGGAATTCTGTTAACCCGGGAGAAGATGTTAGGCATTCCTGTGTTCCGTGGTTCTAGCACGGTCGCTCAACTGTTACAATTGGCCTATTATCTGATTTTAATACATGTTTTAGCCTATGGTTCAACTTCAATTTTATAATCGCTTTTATTTAATATTTTTAGTAAGATTCAACGTCACATAAAACGCGTTTTGAACCACGTCACATAAATGCACCCGCAGTCCACAACACATTTTATCTAACGTTGTTGAGATTGGATTTGGGTCACATAAATGCGCACCCGAGTTTAGGAAAGTAAATTATTAAAATAGCGCGATTAAAGAGACTACGCACTTTCAAGTTTGCGAGGGCCGTGGAAAATTCAATTGATGGCACACCTCGATTTTTAAAGAGTTAATATTAATTAAATGAGGGCCATGGGTTATTTAATGAAAATGGCACACCTCAAATTTTCAATAAAAGCTAACTAGTTTTGTGAGGGCCATGGGCTTAGGGGTTTTATTTGGCATGGCACGCCTCAAATTATTTCAAAGGTTTTATTATTCGAAGTTGTTATAATTGGGTCACATGAAATGCACCCCAAAATTTTGGAATTAGGCATTGTAACTATGTCACGAGAACCGTGCCCATAATCACAATGGTTTATTAATCGCGCCTAAAACATTTCTACGAATATTTATTTTAATATGTACCTTGCTACCTTGATATATTAAACTAATAATAATCAAACAGGACACATTCATCACATCACAATGCCAAAACAAAAGTAAAGGCAAACTGGAAAATTCAGTAGCAACGTCGAAATGCAAGGAAAGCCATTTCCAAACTCATCCAACAACGATGCCTTCAATTGGGATTAAAAATAGAAAAAAAAAACCTTTTCCCAAACTTCTATTTCCACACTTTATTTTGTTCAAGAATCAATTAACAAACAAAAGAGGGAACCCAAGTTATAGATATTTTAACTATTTCCAAAGCACATAAGCAGAATATGCCAAATTTAGAATTCAAAGTTTCCAAAACCAGAGGGCCAATTGAACATATAAGACCATATTAATATACCCACATTTTATTCAAGCTTAACATAAATCAGTACAAAATGAAGCGCAAAATGAAGATCCAAATTTGACAATTAAAAGAAAACGGACCTTAGCTAAGCTTGACTCAACAAATACGACCTCGAACGGAAGCTCGGGACTCGCAGCTTCGAACGACCTTGCAAACAAAGCTGGTATGGAGACTACTTTGGCATTTTTCTCAAATCTGAGCCAACATCCAATTAAATTTTAAAATCCAAAACGAGACCAAGAAGAAGAAAACTTTTTGTTTGATTTGATCTCCTGGTTTGGAAATGGGGCAGCAGAACTTTTATTGGTGTTGCCGTTTTTTTTTCGGTTTTGAGAATTTCAGCTGAAGATTTTTTATGTCCCTCGTTTTTTTGTGTTCTTTTTGCTTTTCTTCAGAGAAAACGGCGGGTTCTAATTTTTTAGGTGTAGGTCTATGTAGGGATTATGTACTATTATATAGGGGTATGGATTAGGTTAGGGGTATGGGTCTAGGAATTATGGGCTTGATAATTATGGAATAGGTCCAAAAATTAGGCCTAAAGATGGGTTGCTTGAGCCCAAGTTTTATTCTTTCCTCGCGAACGAGATTAAAATATGATCTCATTTATTAATTAGTCCTACTTAAGTAAAATAACTGTTAAAAGAAGACTGACCGTTAAAATAAACTATTTTTTTGGTAATTTTTCAAGATTAAAAATGACTACAAAACATTAATGGAATATTTTTGTATTTTTCAATTTTCTTGTAATAAAATAAAGTAAAAGAGTAAAAATTAGTTGAAATAGCTATATCATGCCTAAATTAAATATTTACGTGCTAAAATATAAAAATCTTGGGTAGGGTCAAAAATCACATGTCTACAGCTGCCCCTCTTTGACTGGAAATACGAAGATTGTCAGACAAAGAACGACTAGACAGGTTTTTTAACCCGACCCTTACTTGGAGAGTATAAACTAAGAGGAAAGAAAAATGTGACCGAGCCCTGGTATCTGAGCTGCCTACATATCCTTGGCTATAAAGGAATCAGGCCACGTGTAGTTCAGAGGTAAGTGAGATGATGGAGTACCGAGGTTGAGAGTCAAGCGAGGTGCCATCGAGGTTCCAGTCCGTGATCTCGTTATTACATCAAAATCAAAAATATAAAAGACTAACTAAGCCTATTAGCTACGAACTACAAGATTCCTATCTATGAGTCTTCTGAAGCTTGATCTTGAGTCTTGGTTGGTTCTTCATGCGGACCCTGATCTGAATCTTGATGTTTGTTAGCCGCAGGTGTTGGTTCAATCTTCTTCAGCTTTTCAAACCAAGACGGGACATGCAGAGCTTGTGACCTCAGCCCTGTCTTGAGCAGCCCACATCTTTCATTAACTTCTGCATTTGGATTCACTTCTTGTCTTTCTTTTTATTTTTTTCTTTTTATTCTGGATTGTGACTAACTTCTGTTGATCATCTTGGATTGCTGACTCGCATTCGTGACGTGAGCTTCTTTTGTTGCTGACCTGAATTGCATTTTGAATTGAATTCCCCTTTTTTTTCAGGTAGGCGCGTGATTGCTGAACTTGAACCATCTTCTCTTGTTACTTGACACTATTTTCCCTTGCACCTTGAACCATTTTCCCTTAAAACTTGAATTGTCTTCCTTCGAAACTGCTTTTCCTTGAAACTTGAGTTGTCTTCCTTCAAAACAGCTTTCTCTTGAAACTTGAGTGTCTTACTTGGAAATTGATTTCCCTTAAAACTTGAGTTGTCTTCCCTTGTTCTCCAGGTGGACGCCTGATTACAACGAAAATACAAAACAAAAGAAATCTTTCTGCCCCAGTTTGATATTGGGAATATCTGTGAGTGTTAACAAAACTATAAATCACTTGCGCTGCTGATGAAGGATGCAATGATGAGAGTAAAAGTAATGACTCGACTAGGATGTGTGTCTCCTAAACGTGATTGAGCTTGCGGAAAACTATAAACTAAGCTTGACTAAAGTAAAAACTGACCCTATTCTTCAGGCGGGGCCCCCTAATTTCAAGAAAACTAAACATTGATAATCTTAAGAAAACTAAAAAAAAATGAAACCCTTTTTTTCAAATTCAGACTTCCCTTTTTTTTAAAAATTATTATCCTATGAGAAAATTCATCGGACTAGGTTTTCTATATTAGGAGAAAGATTCATCAGACTAAGATTTTGATCCTAGGAGAAAGTTCATCAGACTAGGTCTCTTTTCTACTTCTTTTTTGGTATCTTAGGAGAAAGATTCATCAGACTAAGATTTTGATCCTAGGAGAAAATTCATCAGACTAGGTCTTTTTTTTTGGTATCTTAGGAGAAAGATTCATCAGACTAAGATTTTTATCCTAGGAGAAAGTTCATCAGACTAGGTCCTCTATCTTAGGAGAAAAATTCGTCAGACTAAGATTTCAATCCTAGGAGAAAGTTCATCAAACTAGGTCTTCTATCTTAGGAGAAAGATTCAGGAGAAAGATTCATCAGGCTAAGATTTTGATCCTAGGAGAAAATTCATCAGACTAGGTCTTTTTTTTTTGGTATCTTAGGAGAAAGATTCATCAGACTAAGATTTTTATCCTAGGAGAAAGTTCATCAGACTAAGTCCTCTATCTTAGGAGAAAAATTCGTCAGACTAAGATTTCGATCCTAGGAGAAAGTTCATCAGACTAGGTCTTCTATCTTAGGAGAAAGATTCATCAGACTAAGATTTTTATCCTAGGAGAAAGTTCATCAGACTAGGTCTTCTATCTTAGGAGAAAAATTCGTCAGACTAAGATTTTTATCCTAGGAGAAAGTTCATAGACTAGGTCCTCTATCTTAGGAGAAAGATTCATCAGACTAAGATTTTTATCCTAGGAGAAAGTTCATCAGACTAGGTCCTCTATCTTAGGAGAAAAATTCGTCAGACTAAGATTTCAATCCTAGGAGAAAGTTCATCAAACTAGGTCTTCTATCTTAGGAGAAAGATTCATCAGACTAGATTTTCTATCTTAGGAGAAAGATTCATCAGACTAAGACGTTGATCCTAGGAGAAAGTTCATCAGACTAGGTTTTCTTATCTGAGGAGAAAAATTCATCAGACTAAGACATTTATCCTAGGAGGAAAAATGTAAAGATCAATGGCAAGATTTTATGAACAACAGTAAGACAAATAAAGGAAAAGATTTGAGAAACTTCCCTTTGTCGGCTCTCCTCGTCTTTTCTTTTTCTTCTCTTTTTTTTTGTTTTTTTTCCTTTTTTTCCTTTTTGAATCACTTTCCTTGCACTACTTTGTTCCTATTTCATACAAAGAAAAATTTGTCAGTTTTGAAAATGATGGTCGGTTTGTGGCCTTGAGTCTTGGGCAGCTTGGCTTCTGCTCAATCAACTTGAGTCGGTCTCAAGAAACTTTAGTTCTGCACCAACTCTGACTGTTTCACACCCGACACCATTTGTATTTATAGCTCAATCAGCATTATCCCAACTGGAGATCCTTTCCTATATGACCTTTTCCGATATCTTGAATGACTTCCTGCTTTTGAGCAATTTGTCTGTCAAAGAGAATCACAATTTATCTTTCTTGTGCCAAGTAGGCTGACAAGAGTCTTTTGGGGAGCCTTTGTATGAATCCTCAAGGCACGTTGACAGTAACAACCGAGCGTACTGGCCAAATTTACTTTGTGCAACTGAAAAGCCGGTAGCAGATTTTGAAATCTTTTCTTGCTTGTTTTGACAAGGACTGACTTAAAGGGAAGGACACAATGCTATAAAGAAACAATATTAACAATAAATGCCTATGTCGAGAAGGATAGAAGGAAGGGGTTTTTTTTCTTTTTCTTTTTTTCAATAACTAGTTTTAATGATCATGACATGCATTTTGGACTTAATGGTCGATCTACCAAACTAGTCCAATCTTTCCTTTTACCATTCTTATGACCTTTGAAGTCAGGTTTGTTTATGCCAATTCTTCGCATCAGCTTCACGACTCACTTTCGACAAGTAGTGCCCGAGGGGTTTTCACCAACAAGTCTCTCTCATTTATTTTTCTCTGTTTACCATCGCTTTACAGTGCCCGTGAAGATTTTCATTAGTAAGACTCTCTCATTTTCCTTATTTTTCTTTTCTTTTACTTTCTTGTGCGAGAAACTTGACAGTGTTCTATGTCGCGTGACAGCCATTGCTCATTGCATGCTTCTCTTGGCATTCTTGAAGGCATATCGGGAGGTCTTTATTTGGAAGGTTTTTGGATAGGGTTGGAAAGAAAGGTCGGCATGAAGGCTCAAAGTAAACTCAAAATGAGGGGTTATGGACTTACAACTCTTGGAACCGACTCTTTTACAAGTGAAATAAAAATTTCTATCCCAGTTTCAGCTATTGGGGATTTTTTTGAATTTTTTTTTGAATTCTTATTTGGTTGGACCGAACCGTGAGGCTACCTATGTATCCTTATTTTTAAGGAATCGGCTCGAACGTAGTTCAAACATCTGACCTAAACTAATTTTCATCTCTTTTTTCTGTTTCTCTTTTTTCTTTTTTTCTTTTTTTTTCTCTATTTTTTCCTTTTTTTTCTTTTTTTGTGTTTGCCCCAGCTTCTATTTTTGAGGGCATGGATGGACCTTTGACAATTCTTTTCTTCTTTTTTTTCACTTAGAACTTTCTAAAAACCGCCCCAATTTGTATTATTGGGGCATGGACTTTTATTTTTCTTTTTTCTTTTTACTCTTTTTTCTTTTTTTCATTTTTTTTACTCTTGACTCTAAACTTGATTCCAAAAGAGGGTGGTCAAAGAAAATAACATAGGCTGAAAAGGGGTAGCGAAGGATATAAAGTGTTTGGATAGCAGAAAAAGGGCCTCCTAGCCTCGAGAATGCCAATCATGTTATCTTTTCGCGATCTCAACATTGATGAACATGTCTGTATTCTTGGTGTGTCGTGGTCACAAGACACTTTCCATCCCTTAATGTCAAACTTTCCAACAAACTTCAATTAATTCTTCCTCAACCCGATCTTCACAATGATTTTGAAGGTAAAGATTCTTAACCTCCACGGGTATGACTATTCTAGTTTCAGTTGACTTTTACTCGGGCTTAATTCCAAGGTATTTCAACTCTTTTTATCCCCAAAACTATTTTTTTCTTAGTTGTCCAATTCAAGTTTAAATCAATTTTCTAAGATCTGGCCAAAAATTCTGTATGCATGTCATGTCACTAAAACTAGCGTGAAAAGAACTATGCACAAAATGGATACAAAGTGACTGGTTTTTTTTGAATAAAGGAAAGCAGGGTCCTATAACACAAAAAGAAGAAGAAAAGATGACAAAATAAGCTACCATGACTAAAAGAGGAGTGACTTTCCAGTTACTAAGTGATATCTTAGCCAAAAACTTGCACATCATCATTACTATGGCATTTAACCATTTTGATTGCTTTGGATTCAACACTCAAATTTTGATGATCATCCCGAACATGTCATGTCCTATTGTCCAAATCTGGTAAAGTCACCCCACATTTGCCTCCATTTTTAATTTTTCACCGCCAATATGCCTACTTGCCTTTTTCTGACCTTGGATCAACAACAATTGTGCTCAACAACGCCTTTTCCGAGAGATCTTTGTTGTTCAAGCTTGACATAAATTAGTACAAAATGAAGCGCAGAATAAAGATCCAAATTTGACAATTAAAAGAAAACGGACCTTAGCTAAGCTTGACTCAATAAATACGACCTCGAACGGAAGCTCGGGACTTGCAGCTTCGAACGACCTTGCAAACAAAGTCGGAATGAAGACTACTTTGGCATTTTTCTCAAATCTGAGCCAACATCCAATTAAACTTTAAAAATCCAAAACGAGACCAAGAAGAAGAAAACTTTTTGTTTGATTTGATCTCCTGGTTTGGAAATGGGGCGGCAGAACTTTTATTGGTGTTGTATGTTTGTTTTTTTTTCGGTTTTGAGAATTTCGGCTGAAGATTTTTTATGTCCCTCGTTTTTTTGTGTCCTTTTTGCTTTTCTTCTGAGAAAACAGCGGGTTCTAATTTTTTAGGTGTAGGTCTATGTAGGGATTATGTACTATTATATAGTGGTAGAGATTTGGTTAGGGGTATGGGCCTAGGAATTATGGGCTTGGTAATTATGAAATAGATCCAAAAATTAGGCCTAAAGATGGGTTGCTTGAGCCCAAGTTTTATTCTTTCCTCGCGAACGAGATTAAAATACGATCTCATTTATTAATTAGTCCTACTTAAGTAAAATAACTGTTAAAAGAAGACTGACCGTTAAAATAAACTATTTTTTTGTATTTTTTCAAGATTAAAAATGACTACAAAACATTAATGGAACAATTTTTGTATTTTTTAATTTTCTTGTAATAAAATAAAGTAAAAGAGTAAAAATTAGTTGAAATAGCTATATTAAGGCTAAATTAAATATTTACGTGCTAAAATATAAAAAATCTTGGGGAGGGTAAAAAATCACATGTCTACAATTTAGTGAAACTCTTCTACTTATACTCCTCGGGAGGTTCTACAACCGTACAATTCCATGCGTGGTCCGCAGAATTCTTCATCTTGTAGGAGTTGGGGTTCTGCAGCTTAACTGCGGTTGCGAGACAACATGTATGCGGTCCGCAGATTTACTACTGCGGTCGCAACTTGGTCTTCTGCGGTCCGCAGCTTTACTTCTGTAGCCGTAAGTCACTTCTTCTGCGGCCACACAATTCTTGCGTTGTCGCAATTCTGAGGGATTTGGAGCTTGGAAATTTGCATACTTCTGAACTTTGTTCCTACCCCAACTTTTGCGACCACACAATGCATATGCGGTCTGCATTATCCTCAAAGTTCTGCTAGCTTTCCTTCATCATCTGTGGCCGCAGATGAAATTCTGCGGTCCGCACTTTGTGGGCTCCTGTGCCTTTTATTGTCCTGAGTTTAAATTACTCCTTTTTGAGTCGGATTTCATCTGGAGAATCCAACTTCGAACATTCTTGCAATTTAGCACATTTTATCAATTTCAGGAACACAATTCAATGCTTTTTAGACTAAAATAAAAGCTAAAGGCGCTAATAAATAGTCAAAATTCTCACTTATCAACCGCGACTTATACTACTTTTTACATAGTCTCCAAATATATAAAAAAATCAAAAAAATAAAGAATCTATGTCTGAATTCATGGTCAAAATTAAAAAAAATTCTCTCGAAATCTGAGCTCCGCCACATAAATTGAAACTGAAGGAGTAGTAGAATCATTAAACTTCTAGTTCCATGACGGTCCTACTATAGGAAAAATTTTGCTTAATACATTCACTTAAATTAGGGTTCTTTTTCTTCCTAAATTAGGGTTAATTGTATAATTTTTCAGAATATTATTTTCTCCAATTAAAAAAAGATTATGAACCTATTGGGGTAAATTCCCGTTAAAACACTCAGGAAAGTATTAAATTATAATAGAAAAAGTATATTGCCCTATATATTTGCTAGGGGTGTACATGGACCGGGTTGGTTCGGATTTTATCAAAACCAAACCAAACCAACTATATCGGTTTGAATTGGTTCGGTTTTGTCGGGTTTTTCGGGTTTTCAAGTTTTTTTGTTACATGAATATTATTTCAATCTTACTTTGTTAAAATTATAGATAAAATTTTGATAAGTGAATATATATTTAGTAAATATGGAAAAATATTGACAAACATATGATCTATTAAAATATTCTAATGGGAGAATTTTTTTAGTAACACATGATAGTTATTTTCGTAGTCATCTAACAATAATTTTCTTTAATCTATGCTTTCAAGGTTAATACATGAGAGGATCCCAAATATTTTTACATTTTCTAAAGAAAATTCACTATAAAGTCTTAAAAATATAAATAAAATTTATATATTTATATGTCGGTTTGGTTCAGGTTTTTTTTGCTCAATACCAAACCTAGTCGGGGTTTTTAATCGGTTTAGTCTGATTTTTCGGTTTGTGCGATTTTCCGGTTCGTTTTGAACACCCCTAATATTTGCATTGAAAAAAGGCTTTTCAAACATAAGAAAGCCATGGTCATGACTACAGCCGCCTCTAACATGAAGTCTTCGAGAAAAAAACCATCAATTCCCCAAGAATTAATTTTTGTTGTATTTTCATAGCTTCCTGTCAAGTCCTTAATGCATTTCAATTGCATTTCAAAAAGTTTTATCTCCCTTGATTATGATTCATATTTCATGGATATTCATCAATGTCACTCTAGGAATCGAACCAAATTGCTTGCGCACAAAACCGATCCTTTGACAGAAAGGGACTTTTTTTTGCACTATAGAGCAAAATGACGACGTAAAGCCTCCCTTCTACATATTTAGGATTATTTTCAAGGGCTCTATGATAGTGGTAGGATAAACAATAACTTTGTGGAGTGTGTTAACGGCGTGTTCTGCTTCTGGGCGACGGCACAAAAACACGTTACAATTTGCAATCCCAGTACACGAAAAAAAAAAAAAACTTCCGTACATAAGAAATCCTTTTTCGTGCCACTACTCATTATGCTTTTTCTAATAGTAGGAACATGAAGAACGTTGTTGAGCATTAACACCTTGCCCGAAGTCATCTTCAGAAATATCTTCTCATAACCCTCACTCTTAGTTGTTGTAATATTTCCATGAAAAGCTCTTCTTCAGGACCAGCAGTAGAGTAAGTTGCAAATGTTTTTTTGACAGCACAAACATATCGAGTGGTTCCAGAGTCAATCCACCACTCCTTCGAATTTCTAACTAAGTTGCATTTCGAAAGCATTGCACACAGATCATCAATGTCATCATTCTTCTCCACTATGTTGGCTTGTACTTTTGTTTGTCCTTTTTGGGGATGACAATCAGGGGCTTTGTGACCAGTTTTTCCATAATTGTAGCAGTTGTCCTTGAATTTTTTTGTTCTGCTCCTTAGTCTGTCCAAAAGACCTCTTCCTCTTATTAATTTTTGGAGTAGTCTCCTCAACGATATTAGCTCCCATAATCATTGAATTTCCATGAGACTCTTTCTCAATTGTTTTGGTATCTTCCTTAATCTTGAGATGAATCACAATCTTCCAACTTCATTTCTTTGCGCTTGTGCTTTAGATAATTTTTGAAACCTCTCCATGAAGGAGGTAACTTTTCAATCAATGCATCCACTTGAAATGCTTCATTCACTACCATACCTTTAGCAACAAGATCGTGAAAAATAAGTTGAAGCTCTTGAACATGGGTTCCAATGGTTTTGATGTCTATCATTTTAGTCTAAAAACTCAGCAACCACGAACTTTTTCAAGCATGCATCTTCAGTCCTGACTTCTCCTCAAGTGCGTCCCATAATTCTTTCGAAGTATTCATAGCACTGTAGCATTGTATAAGTCATCCTCCAAAACACTTAGGATGTAGCCTTTGCAAAGAAAATTTGTTTGTTTTCATGCCTAAACAATCATAAACTACTCGTTGTCTAGCATGTCGGTGGCAGGCGCTGGAGGGTTTTCATTGGTGAATTTCTGCATACCAAGCAAGGTAAGCCATAAGAATACCTTTTACTGCCATTCTTTTAAGTTGGCTCCAGAAAATTTTCCCAATTTTTTTGGCTGGTGGCACATTAGTTCGGCTTGACGAGGCTATTGTCGTTGCTACAATAGTCGCAAAAGGATTTCATTATCAATTGTCATTTCTCACAGTCAACAACAAGAGTTCAATTAATGGCAAAGAGAAATAGAACAGTAAACATTACTGTGATTAAAAATAAACAAAAGCCAAAGTTTTGTATATACTATTTCAAAAGAAAAACGATTAAGTTTTTATGTTCTTCAAATCATTTCTGAATTTCAATACTCGGATGAATTTCTTATATCTTCAAATCAAAAATAGAAAAATTCAGAAGGATTAGAAAACCACAAAGGTTTTAATCTTCAAAACAGAATACAGATTACAATATAAAAATAATTTCCTTAATATTGTTAATTAATCTGTATTACTATAATAAATTATGAGACAGTAAATTTTCTGAAACAGAAAAACAGAAACAGAAAATCAGCAGTAACGGAATGTTGAAATAATCAAACAGAATCTAGAAAATAATTTCAAAATGAAATCGAGCTCACTGAATGCATAGTGTGTCCTTAAAGAAATTATTTCCCTCGAATACCCAAGGTATTGGAATATTATCCTCCCAGGATAGAACAATTTAACTTATCAGTGTATCGGTACCAAAAGCGCCGATGAACAGCGAACCACTTAATGGTTGTAAATCACACTAGAATTTAATTGTGGAGAAGAAGGAGAAGAAGTTCAGAAAATTTAGTAATGAATGATTCTGGGATCAAGGCATATTTATAACCATTTTCACACACTGTTTCTGAAAAGATTGCGACATTTCAAAAATAGACATGGCTGTTGTAACATGCAGAAAAGGTTCCTGTTTAAAATATTTCGGAAAAATAATTTATAATAATTTGGGAAAGAAACGGACCTGGTCGCATTGTGTCGCGGGTCCTGGATTATTCTGGATTTACTTTTCGTTAATTAATTTAATTAATTAATTAATTAATTGAAAGAAATTTTTTCCAAAAAGGTTAGTCAATCAATCGATCTTTAACCAAATCTGAAGTCGAATCCGAAGCCGAGGAGCGAACAACGGCGCAAGACTTACTTTTTTTCCAACCTATTTAACACCAAGGGAAGTGCTTTCTCAACATAAGCACATTTTACTTTCTCTTCACCATCAATGAGGGACAATTGCTTTTTTCAAAGCATAAGGGAGTTTACTTTCCCTTCACATTTCTTCCTTCTATTTCCCATTTACCAATCTTTTAATCCCAACAATCCCCCACATGAATGGGAATGTCTATAAGATAAAGAAATGCACGGACGAGTATGTGATTTACTAGCAAGGATTAATTGCATCTGGATAAGTAGGTTTCCTTTTGAACTTACCATAGTGAACTAATACTGGATATACTCGATCAATCGATAAATTTGATATCTTTGAACCGTCGAGCTTTGTCGTATATCTAGACAACATAAGTCACACAATCAACCTTTAACCATCTACGGTTTTCATGGTTGTGTTCGTTTCAACTATGAACACCACATGGTTTCATGAGTGCTTAGAGAATGGGCCTTTACTTACATTCCCCTTGAAGCAGCTTACACTTCACACTTACATAGGTGATTTCTAAATGTGTAATTCTATAGACACACTATCTAGTCATTTCTTTCCAGACTTAGCAAATCATTAAGAAGCTTTAAGCTTTATTGACTCATCAAAAAATCCTTAATGCTTTATCCTGGTTTTTGAACATTGTCTTTATCACGAGAATGGGTCGAGTTATTTGGCAATGTTGAACCGTCACTCATAACTTTGTTTGATCTCTTTGAATCTAGCTTTTGAGATCTCCAGTCTGCTAGGTAGAGTTACCACCATGATGACTTGTCCTAGGCCTTAACTCCATTCCCTTCGATGATCTTTCAACTACCTCTCTAGATAGGCCTTTTGTAAGTGGACCTGACACATTATCTCTTGATTTCGCGTAGTCAATCGTGATAACACCACTAGAGAGTAGTTTTCTAATGGTATTGTGTCTCCGTCATATGTGACGAGATTTTTCATTATACATAATGCTCTCTGCCCTACCTATTGTCGCTTGACTATCACAATGTATACATATAGGTGCCAAAGGTTTGGGCCAAAATGGAATATCTTCCAAGAAATTCCGGAGCCATTTAGCTTCTTTACTGGCCTTGTCTAAAGCTATAAATTTAGATTCCATTGCAAAACGGGCGATACACGTTTGTTTGGATGATTTCCAAGACACTGCTCCACCCCTAATTGTGAAAACATATCCACTCATGGATTTAACGTCAGATGATCCGGTGATCCAATTTGCATCACTATATCCCTCAATCACGGAGGAATATTTGTTATAATGTAGATCACAATCTTGGGTATGTTTTAGATATCCTAAAACTTGTTTCATTGCCATCCAATATATTTAATTGGGATTACTTATGAACCAACTCAGTTTGCTAATAGCACATGCTATATCTGGTCGCATACAATTCGTGATATACATCAAACTTCCTAATACTCTTGGATAGTCCAGTTGTGAGTCACTTTCACCTTTATTCTTTTGAAGTGCATAACTCACGTCAGTTGGAGTCTTGGTAATCTTGAAATCCAAATACTGGAACTTGTCAAGTACTTTTTCAATATAGTGAGACTGTGATAATGCTAGACCTTGTGGAGTCTTGTAAATTCCGATTCCTAAAATCATATCAGCAACTCCTAGCATACGCTTAGTAGCATTTATATCTGCCATATCTTTGCTCATTATTGACATGTCATCAACATATAACCAAACAATGACTTCATGAGCTGGAGTATTTTTAATGTAAACACATTTATTACACTCGTTGATTTTAAAACTATTTGCCAATTTTGTTTGGTCAAATTTATCAAGTCATTTTTTGGGTGCTTGTTTAAGTCTATAAAGCGACTTAACAAGTTTGCACACCTTTTTTTTCTTTAACGGGAATCACAAAATCCTCAGGTTATTCCATATAAATTTCTTCCTCTAATTATCCATTTAAGAAAGCTATTTTAACATCCATTTGATGGATTTCAAGACCATACACGGCCTCCAATGCCACTAATATCCTAATAGATGTTATTCTTGTTACTGGAGAGTAAGTGTCAAAGTAATCTAGGCCTTTCTTTTGTCTATTGGCTTTGATAACAGGTCTTGCCTTATATTTGTCAATTGAGCCATCAACTTTTATTTTCCTCGTAAAGATCCATTTCGAACTTAAAGGCTTATTTCCTGGAGGAATATTAACCAATTCCCATGTATGATTATCCAAAATTGATTGAATCTCACTATTGACTGTCTCTTTAGAAAATGCTAAATCAGAATGTAACGACCCGACCAGTCGTTTTGAGCTCTAGTGCATCGTTCGGCGGTTTCAGGCCATGAACAGCTTCATTTTAGGTATCATGACTTGTACGCGTGGTCAGAATTGGATTTCGGGGAGATCGGAGTTGATTTGGAAAGAAAATCCTCATTTCGGAAGCCTTAAGTTGGAAGAATTGACTAAGATTGGATTTTTGAGTAAACGACCTCGGAATCGGGATTTGAAGGTTCCAACAGGTTCATATGATGATTTTAGACTTGGGCGTATATCCGGATATGAATTTTGATGTCCGTAGGTCATTTCGGGGTCAATTGGCGAAAGTTAGAAATTGGAAGCTTTTTGAGAAGTTGACCGGAAGTGGACTTTTTGATATCGGTGGCAGATTCCAATTTCGAAAGATGGAATAGGTCTGTAATATCAAAGATGACTTCTGTGCAGAATTTGAGGTCAATCGGACGTGATTTAATAGGTCTCGGCATCGAATGTTGAAGTTTGAAGTTCTAAAGTTCATTAAGCTTGAATTGGGTTGCAATCCATGACTTTAGCATTGTTTGATGTGATTTGAAGGCTCGATTAAGTTTGTAATGTATTTTGGGATGTGTTGCTAATATTGGTTGAGGTCCCGAGGACCTCAGGTGGAATTCGGATGGTGAACGAATCAAGTTTGGACTTGGAAGAAGGGCTGGAGCAGCTGCCTTCTGGTGTAACCGCACCTGCGAGGTTTGGGCCACAGGTGCAGAGCCGCACAAGCGGCTATGAGGGTCGTAGAAGCGGCTTTGGCGGGGAAAGGCTGGGACCACAGATGCAGCCGAGTTCCGCAGAAGCGGGACTGCACCTGCGCACGTGGGATCGCAAAAGCACCGTTTGGGCCGCAGATGCGTAGTTTGGAGGCCTGATGGGGGACCACAGAAGAGGATCATTGTTGCACCTGCGGAACTGCAAAAGCGGTCAAGTGACCGCAAGTGCGAGGATCGATGGGCAGTGAGGTTTCTTTAAAACGGGTATTTGGCCAATTTTTCTCCCATTTTCATTAGGTTTGGGCAATTTTTGAGAGTTTCAAGGGGAGATTCTCATCAAGCAACTCAAGGTAAGTGATTCCCACTTATTATAAGTTAAATACATAATTTGTATGAGGATTTAAACATGAAAATTAGTAGAAATTGTAGGTTTTTGGTAGAAAACCTAGAAATTAGTATTTTTGAATTTTGACCACAAAATTGGACATGAAATTGGGAATAAATTATTTATTTGAATTCGTAATGTTATGGGTAGTGTTTATCTTAAAAAAAAATTGGAATCGGGGCACGTGGGCCCGAGGGTGATTTTTATCAACTTTTCGTTCAGGGTTAGAAATTGTTATAAATTGGTTTATAATGAGTATTCAAGTGTATAATAATGGGTTTGCACAATTATTGGCTAGTTTTGGGTTGGCCATCTAGTCGAGTTGTTTGGAGGGCTCGGAGACCAGTTATGGAACTACGGAGAAAAGGCAAGTCTCCTTTCTAACCTTGTAAGAGAGAATTAACCCCATAGGTAAACTAAATTATTATGTGCTTCTATTTGTGGGGGCTACATATGCACGAGGTGACGAGAGTCCGTACGTAGCTGCTATCTATGACTATGTCCTGGTAGTTTTAGGCTCACATCATGCCTTGTTGATATTGTTATTGATTTATGTTTATTGTTTGCCTTGAGAGGGAGTGAGATTGAGTCTGCTTATTTTTACTTTTGAAAGGGGTTGAAATTGAAGAACTTAAGATTTAAAAGGTTTCATTTGAACTTTGTAATTTCGAAAAGAATTGAGGAATATTATAATAGCTGAAGAAAATTATATGTAACCACGTCGCATGTATGTTTCGCGAGCGGGGTAAATTCCTTAAAAAGCTACATGCTGAATTTCCCTTATTTTGAAAGGAATCAAGAAAAATATATGATTTTAATGTTAAAGTTATATTTGACCGCGTCGCAAGTATGATCAGCGAGTGGGGTGATTCCTTAAATTTATGTTTGATCGCGTCGCACGTATGATTTGCGAGCGGGGTATTTCCTACTACTCTTATGGGATCGGCCCGTTCGCCTCGGCAAGATTTATGTACCACACTGTTATAGGAGCGGGTCGTTCTCCTCGGCAGGTTAATAGATGCATCTATGGTTCGCGTCGTTCGACCCTCAGTAGTGCACAATTTACTTTTATGTTGGATCGAGCCGTACGCCTCGGCATTTCCTATATATATATATATATAAATCCTCATGGAATCGTGCGCAATACCTGGCAAGAAGCCAGTGTATCTGAGATTTTTCCCTGATTTGAATACTGATAACCTCTTTGATGAGATCCACTACTTCTATATGTATGCTCCGGTAACGAAGATAACTTGCTAGTTGAGAGCTTGAGTAAAATTGTAAAGAGGGGAATTATACCACGTATTTTATACATGTTTATTTCATATATTTACTCGGTTTATATATTTATTCACTTCTTTACTGTATTTGATATTATTGGACCACTAGTAAGTGTCGAAGTCGAGCTCTCGTCACTACTTCTTCGAGGTTAAACGGGATACTTACTCGGTGCGCGTTGTTTTCGTACTCATACTACAATTGCTATACATTTTGTTATATAGGTACATGTATGACTAGTGGCCTTGTGAGCGCTGCAGCGTGATTGATACAGAGACTTAGGTGAGCTGCATTTTTGTGAGATGATCTGCAGCCAGTAAAGTCTAATTCAGAGTCTTTGTATTTCCCTTCCCGTCCAAATTTGTATTTTATTTTATTCCTTAGTAAACGTTCATGCATTTGTGATACCGCGTTTTGGGATGATTATGTGTTATTCAATACTGAAATTGTTTTAAACATTATTATTTATTCTATAAAGTCCATCTTTTACTATTAAATTGAAGAAAAGTCATTCTTTGAAAAATACTAAAACGAGAACTAGATTGATTATTTAGTATTGGCTTGCCTGACTGTGGTGTCCGACGCCATCATGACCATTAATGGAATTTGGGTCGTGACAACATGGTATCAGAGCATTAGGTTCACTTAGGTCTCACGAGTCATGAGCAAGTCTAGTAGAGTCTTGCAGATCGGTATGAAGACGTACGTACTTATCTTCGAGAGGCTACCGGGCTGTAGGAGCACTTCCCTTCTTGATTCCTCATCGTGCGATTTGATTCCTTTGAGTTTTATGCCTTCTTTTCCTTCCTATTCAATCTTATGCGACGTGAAGCACTTGTTATAGATAAGGAATTTGAGGAATTATAATGGTACTACAGATATGGTGCAGGATGCTCCTTCCTGCGTATTTGCTTTGGGCGATTGTCATCGCCTTGTGGAAGGTCGTTCTGTCGTTTCAGCTCAGTATCAGTATTACCTAAGGTTCGAGATTTGGATTTGATTATCATGACGATTCGTGCATTGCTATCGCACAGTGTTTGTATAATGGTAGGATGCTTGTATATGCATTGGAACAATGAATGACTTGGAAAGGGGTTTACTCAGTGCATGACTCAAAGGTTCAGTATTTTATTTCCGACGGAGGAAATGCAATTGGCCTATGAAGGTTAAGGTATGGGTTGATGGAGCAATGAGACTTGGTAATTTCGAGCGTGGTAGAATTTTATATGTGAGGTGGTGCCAAAGAAGCGGTTGTCAGTGGTAGCAGAGTGTAACAATTTTGGAACCAGATGGATAATTTTAATGTTGATGGGCTCGAGGAGGACGATCTTCGGAAAGGTTTAAAGTTAGTAGCGATCTGTTGGTTCAAGTGATTCGGAGATAGATACTGATTTGAGGCAACAACTAGGTAGCGAAGGATGAGGAAGGGCAGGTGAGAGGGTGTCTTGCAGTGGTTAAGTTTTGTCACGACCCTAAAATTGACCCGGTCGTGATGGCGCCTATCGTGAAACTAGACCAGCCGACAAACCCCAAATCTAACCAGTATTTCATAAAAGTCATTTTTAAGCTATTAAATTAACAGAATCTCATAACATAAGTCTAAATAACCAGTGCGGAAGAAAATAACACAAGCCCGACATCGGGGTGTCACAAGTCACGAGCAACTACAAGGTCTATCTACATACAATAAGGGTATCAAAGTTTGGAAATAAAATGCTAAGAACAGTCTGAGTAAGGTAAGAAGGAGAAGAGCAGGGCTGCAAATGCCAAGTAGCTACCTTACCGACTCCGAAGACCTGTTGGAAGAACGATCAACACTGACTATCGCGACCCGCAACTCCTAGATCTGCACACAAGGTACAGGGAGTAATGTGAGTACACCAACTCAGTAAGTAATAAAAGTAAATGAAAGCTGAGCAGTAAGAAAATAGATAATTCTACATCATAGCACTACAGCAAGTACAGTACATTTCAGAACAATACAAAACTCAATTATCTCGTAAAAACAAACTCAGTTTCAATAAAACCTTTTCTTCTAAAAACATCTTTCAATAGTTTCAATCAAGTGATGAAACAGTGAGTAAAAATGACAGATATGTAAACAGTCCCTCAAGCAAGACATGTACCATAAACCGCCCTCGGGCAAAATATCAACAGAACCAGCCCCTTGGGCGACCTCACAATCCCTCGTAATCAGCCCCTCGGGCAAAAACATGAATCAACAACAGCCTCTCGGGCAACATCACATCACTCACACTGGGTACCCGCGCTCACTGGGGGTGTTCAAACTCTGGAGGGGCTCCTACAGCCCAAGCGCTATCACAAGTCATCTCGTGGCATAATAAATCAGGCCTTCGGCCTCTCATATATCACAAATCAGTACAACATGCTACGACGCTCAGCCCGATCCCATGATATCCTCACAACATAGGCCCTCGGTCTCACTTAGTCAAAAACCTCTCAAGCCACTCGGGCAATAGTAAAACAGGATGCTCAGCCCAAAATATCATTTAAAGTATCAAAACGGAGTAAATACGACTGAGTTATAAAATCTGTAAAACACAGCATGACTGAGTACAGATATTAAGTCAAACCAGTGAGGAATAGGAGTAAAAGCCCCTAAGGGTCCAGACAGTTGGCACGAGGCCTAAATATGGCATTCAGCTCAAAACATAGTAATACTTTCCAAAACACAATAGTATCAAATAGTTTTCAATCAAATACGCGACTTAATAGTCGTACGGGATGGACCAAGTCACAATCCCCAATGGTGCACACCCCCACGCTCATCATCTAGCGTGTGCGTCACCTCAAAGTACCACAACAGTGTGAAATCCGGGGATTCATACCCTCAGGACAACATTTACAATCATTACTTACCACATAACGGACAAAACTCTAGCTCGCGATACCCTTTCCTCTCGACTCAGCCTCCAAATGCTCCAAATCTAACCAAAATCAGTACCATATCATTAATACATGCTAAAGGAACAAAGCCCAAGCAAAAATAATCAAGTTAACTCAAAAATCCCGAAATTGACCAAACCCGACCCCCGGGCCCACGTCTCAGAATTCGATAAAAATCATATCACTAGAATCCTTATCCTCTCACGAGTCTATACATACCAAGAACATCAAAATCGGACCTCAAATGGCCTCTCAAATCCCCAATTTAAACTCTCCAATTTCAAGCCCTAATCCCTCAATTTTAACCCTTAAATCCCACTAATTTCATGTCTAATCAGTAAGAAATTGTCACAGAATCGAGTATTGAGTTCAAAAACTTTACCTCCAAGTGTTACCCTTGAATCCCTCTTCAGTTTCTCTCAAAAAGCTTCAAAGCTGTCCAAAAATGGTGAGAAATGAGCTGAAAATCGCGAAAATGGCTTTTTATACTTTCTGCCCAGGTGCTGCCTTAATCGCAATCGTGGAAAGACCCTCGCGATCATGAAGAACAACTTTTCTGGCTCCTGACTTTACTCTTCACAAACGCGTTAATCACCACTCGAACGCGAAGCTCTGCCTCTCACTGTTACGCGATCGTGGACCACAGATCGCGTTCACAATGAACAATCGCGTGGCCCCAGCTTTGGTCCACATAACCCTATGCGAAACTCAACCCACGCATTCACGATGCTTCACCTGATCAACTTACGCTATCGCATCCCATACTCCTCAAACGCGAAGAACAACCTGACCGGTCCCCAAAAATTCTCTACGCGATCGCAAGCCTCCTCACGTGATCACGATGAAGGTTCTGCAACAGAAATACCAACAATTCTACCAACTTTCCAAGTCCTAAAATGTACCGTTGGGCATCCGAAACACACCCGAGGCCCTTGGGACCTCTACGAAACATGCCAACACATCCCATAACATCATTCAAACTTAGTCGAGCCTTCGAATCACTCAAAACAATGCCAAAACACCAAATCAACCTCGGATTCAAGCCTAAGAACTTATAAACTTTCAAATTCCACAAACGATGCTGAAACCTATCAAATCACCGCCGAATGACCTGAAATTTTGCACACACATCCCAAATGACAAAACGGACCTACTCCAATTTCTGGAATTCCATTCCGCCTCTATATCAATATTTCCACTACTGATCGGAAACGCCAAATTTCTAATTTTGCCAATTCAAGCCTAAATCTACCACGGACCTCCAAAATACATTCCGATCACGCTCTTAAGTCCCAAATCACCAAACAAAGCTATCCGATCCATTAGAATTCACATCCGAGACCTTCTACAAATAAGTCAATATCTGATTGACTTTTCCAACTTAAGCTTACTCAAAAGAGACTAAGTGTCTCATTCCTTTCCAAAACCACTCCGAACCCGAACCAACCAACCCAATACCGCATAATACAGCTGAATAACACATAAAGAAGTAGAAATTGGGGAAACGAAACGGTAACTCATGAAACGATTAGCTGGGCCATTACATCCTCCCCCTCTTAAACAAACATTCGTCCTCGAACGAGTAAAGAAACATACCTGAAGCCTCAAACAGGTAAGGATATCTGCTCCGCATATCCTGCTCGGTCTCCCAAGTAGCCTCCTCCACGGGCCGACCTCTCCATTGCACTTTTACTGACGCTATATCCTTTAATCTCAACTTTCGGACCTGCCGCTCCAAAATAGCCACTGGCTCTACATCATAAGTCAAATCACTATCTAACTAAACCGTGATGAAATCCAAAACATGAGATGGATTGCCAATATACTTCCGTAGCATAGAAACATGGAATACCGGATGCACACTCGACAAGCTAGGTGGCAAAGCCAGCTCATAAGCCACCTCCCCAACCCTCCGAAGCACCTCAAAAGGCCCAATGAACCGAGGACTCAATTTACCCTTCTTCCCAAATCTCATAACACCCTTCATGGATGAAACCTTCAGTAGAACCTTCTCCCCAACCATGTAAGACACATCACGAACCTTCATGTCAGCATAACTCTTTTGTCTCGACTGTGTTATACGAAGTCGCTCCTGAATCACTTTCACCTTGTCCAAAACATCCTGCACCAATTCTGTACCCAAAAGCCTAGCCTCACCTAGCTCAAACCAACCTACTGGAGATCTGCACCGTCTCCCATATAAAGACTCATATGGAGCCATCTGAATACTCGACTAATAGCTGTTGTTATAAGAAAACTCCACGAGCGGTAGAAACTGGTCCCATGAACACCCAAAATCAATGACACAAGCGCGCAACATGTCATCCAATATCTGAATAGTGTGCTCGTACTGCCCGTTCATCTGAGGGTGAAAAGTTGTGCTCAACTCAACCTGAGTACCCAACTCTCGTTGCACGGCCCTCCAAAACTGCGAAGTAAACTGAGTACCTCTATCTGAAATGATGGAATCTGGAACCCCATGTAGGCGAACAGTCTCTCGGATATAAATCTCAGCTAACCGCTCTAAAGAATAGGTAGTACACATAGGGATGAAGTGTGCGGACTTGGTCAGTCGATCCATAATAACCCAAATAGCATCGAACTTCCTCGAAGTCTGTGGGAGTCCAACTACAAAATCCATGGTGATCCACTCCCACTTCCACTCTGGAATATCCATCTGCTGAAGCAAGCCACCTAGTCTTTGATGCTCATATTTCACTTGCTGATAATTGAGACACCGAGCTACAAATCCCATAATATCCTTCTTCATTCTTCTCCACCAGTAATATTGTCTCAAATCCTGATACATCTTTGCAGCACCCGGATGGATGGAATACCGCGAGCTGTGGGCCTCTTCTAGAATTAACTCACGAAGCCCATCTATATTGGGCACACATATCCGGCCCTGCATCCTCAATACCCCATCATCACCAGTAGTCACATCTCTGGCATCGTCGTACTGAACTCTATCCTTAAGGACAAGCAAATGAGGATCATTATACTGGCATTCTCTGATGCGATCAAACAAGAAAGATTGAGAAACCACACAAGCTAAGACCCGATTGGGCTCCGAAATATCCAACCTCACAAACCTATTAGCCAAGGCATGAACATCAACTGAAAGAGGTTTCTTCCCAACAGGAATATACGCCAAACTGCCCATACTCACCGCCTTCCTACTCAAGGCATCGGCCACTACATTGGCCTTCCTCAGATGGTACACGATAGTGATATCATAGTCCTTTAGCAGCTCCAACCATCTCCGCTGCCTCAAGTTGAGATCCTTCTACTTGAACAAGTGATGGAGGCCACGATAATCAGTAAACACCTCACAAGATACACCATACATATAATGCCTCCAAATCTTCAGCGCGTGAACAATGGCAACCAACTCTAGATCATGAATAGGGTAGTTCTTCTCATGGGATTCAACTGACGAGAAACATAAGCAATCACTCTACCCTCCTGCATCAACACACACCTGATACCAACCCTCAAAGCATCATAATACACTATATATGAACCTGAAGCCGATGGCAAAACTAACACTAGAGCTATGGTCAAGGCAGTCTTGAGCTTCTGAAAGCTCGCCTCACACTCATCCGACCACCTAAATGGAGCACCTTTTTGAGTCAATTTGGTCAAGGGTAATGCAATAAATGAAAATCCCTGAATGAACCGACGGTAATAACCCACCAAACCAAGAAAGTTGCAAATCTCTATAGCTGAGGATGGCCTGGACCAACTCTGAATTGCCTTTATATTCTTCGGAACAACCTGAATGCCCTCGCTGGACACCACGTGCCCTAAGAAAGCCACTAAACTAAGCCAAAACTCATACTTGGAGAACTTTGCATAAAGCTTATCCTCCCTCAACCACTACAATACAACTCTCAAATGCTCCGTGTGCTCCTCCTGACTATGCGAGTATACCAAAATATCATCAATGAATACAATAACAAATGAGTCGAGATAAGACCAAAACACGTTGTTCATCAAATGCATGAACGCTACTGGGGCATTGGTCAGCCCAAAAGACATCACAAGGAACTCATAATGACCATATCGGGTCTTGAAAGATATCTTAAGAATATCAGAATCTCCGATCTTCAATTGGTGATACCCTGACCTGAGATCAATCTTGGAGAACACCCTCGCTCCCTGAAGTTGGTCAAATAAATCATCAATACGAGGTAAATGATACTTGTTCTTGATTGTAATTTTGTTCAATGGACTGTAATCAATGCCCATCCTCATAGTGTCATCCTTCTTCTTCACGAATAGAATAGGCACACCCCACGATAACACACTAGGCCGAATAAACCCCTTATCACAGAGTTCCCAAAGCTTCTCTTTCAACTCCACCAGTGCCATACAATACAGTGGAATAGAAATGGTCTGTGTGCTCGGCACCAAATCAATACCAATCAATATCCCTATCCGGTGGCATGCCTAGCAGGTCTGCAGGAAAGTCCCTCACTACCGGGACTGAATCAATGGTAGGAGTCTCTATACTAACATCCCTCACAAAGGCTAAGTAAGAAAGACAACCCTTCCCAACCATCCGATGGGCCTTCAAAAATGAAATTACCCTAATGGGAACAAAATCAGTTGAACCTTGCCACTCAATCTGTGGCACACCCGGCATAGCCAACGTCACTATCTTAGAATGACAGCCCAAAATAGCATGACATGGAGATAACCAATCCATGCCCAATATCACATCAAAATCGACCATACAAAGCAATAGAAGGTCCACTCGGGTCTCCAAACCCCCAATAGTCACCACATACGACCGATATACACGGTCTACAATAATAGTATCGCCCACTGGAGTAGATACACAAACATATGAAACAAGAGACTCACGGGGCGTATCCAAATAACGAGCAAAATATGATGATGCATATGAAAAAGTGGAACCATGATCAAATAGCACAGAGGCCTCTTTGTGGCAAACTGAGACAATACCTGTAATCATAGCATCTGAAGAAATAGCATCGGGTCTAGCTGGGAGTGCATAGAAACGGGCCTGACCACTACCTGATCAACCTCCCCCTCTGGGGCGACCCTAGTTGATTGTCCTTCACCCCTAGATGGCTGGATGAGTGGTGAAGTAACTGGTGCTGAAGTCGATGGCTGACTCTTCTGCTGAGACTAATCCCCAAGATAACGAGGACAATATCTCCACATATGCCCTAACTCTCCATACTCATAACAACCCCCTGATGCTGGAGATAGGGACTGAAGGGAACCCCTAGCACCGGGATGACTAGCAGAAGAACCTAGTATGGAAGAGCCCTGAACTTATGGAGCACGGGATGAACTTTGGGCTAGAAGGGCACTAAGTGATGAATGGTCGTGATGAGAACTGTGAGAACCATGACCTAATAATGCCCCATGATAAACTGGGTGAGCTAACTGAGCATACCTGAATAGACGGCCTCTGCCGTATTGAAATTGACCTCCGTAAGGAGTACCACTAAATCCACCCTGACCACGAGGCCTCTTAGCCTCCCTCTCAACCCTCTCCTAACCATAAACCATCTCAATCTGTCGAGCTATGTCAACAACCTCATCAAAGGTAGCACCAGATACTCTCTCTCTGGTCATAAGCAATCGAAGCTGAAAACTGAGGCCATCTATAAACCTCATGATCCTTTATCGATCTGTGGGAACCAACAAGACCGCATGATGAGCCAACTCGAAGAACTGCATCTCATATTGTGTAATAGATCTATCACCCTAATGAAGCTGCTCGAACTGCCTGCACAGTTGCTCTCGGCGAGACTTAAGTACAAACTTCTCTAGAAAGAGAACGGAGAACTGCTGCCAAGAAAGGGGCACTGCCCCAACAGGCTTACGCCTCCCATAAGCCTCCCACCAAATAAGTGCAGCCCCGGAGAACTGGAAAGTAGTGAACGAGACCCTACTGGTCTCCAAAATACCCGTGGTTCGAAGCATCCTCTAGCATTATCCAGGAAACCCTGGGCATCCTCACCATCTACACCACTGAAAGTCGTAGGCTGAAGTCTCCAAAACCTCTCCAATCTGCATTGCTCGTCCTCTGGCATAACTGGAGCTGCAAAGTCCTGAGCAGCTGCAATCGGCTGGGTTGGAGGTGCCCCCGGTGTCTAAAGTCCCTGCACAACCTACTCAGGTGTACGAGCAGCGAGAGTCTAAGTGCCTCCCTTGGCCTGAGAAGTAGTTGCGGCTGTAGTAACTGAGACCGCCTGAGCTAGGTTAGTGCACACTGATAGAATCTGGTCCAGGGCCTCCTGAAGGCCTAGGATAACAATAGGTGTAGCCGGTTCCTGAGCTGGTACTGCTGGAGCATCCACAACTGGGACCTGATCATGAACTGGGTGGTTGGTAGATCTGCAGGTGTTGCCCTAGCTGTTGTGCGGGCTATACCCCTGCCTCTACCACAGCCTCGTCCGCGTCCTCGGCCTCTAGTGGCCCCAACTGGTGGTACTGGTGGTCGTCCATCCTATCTGGTAACACGTGTCCTCACCATCTGTGAGAGAATAGAATAACAGAAGTTTAGTTACCAGAATCAACAGAATCGCACGACGGGAATTCAAGAAAGTGAAGTTTTTCCTAAAAGTTCTGTAGCCTCCCGAGGATAAATACAGACGTCTCCGTACCGATCCATGAGACTCTACTAAACCTGCTCATGACTCGTGAGACCTATGTAACCTAGGCTCTGATATCAACTTGTCACGACCCTAACCCCGAACCCGATCGTGATGGCGCCTCTTGTGGAGACAAGGCCAACCAGTTTAACCCAACTCATCTTGAAAAGCAGTTAATCAACTTAAGTTTTGATAACAAATGTGTACAAAATAGTCCCAAAGGCTCACAAGTTGTTCTTGATTACAGGTTTGATCAATAAGGTGACAAGGTGTCAAAAATTAGCTCAAAAAGGAGTGAAACTTGCATAAGTACCAAGATAAGACAAAGTTCAGTCAAACAGGGCCAGTGCGGACGCACACCATTCTGTGCAGTCCGCAAAAGTAAAGTTCAGAGAGGTTGCTTTTCAGGCCAAAAGGCAATGCGGCCGCAAAAGGGTTTTGTGCGGTCCGCATTAAGTTCATCGCGGCCGCACTCAATTTCATGCGGTCCGCGGAGCCAAGGTTCAGAGAGGTGGTGTTTTGGAGGTTGAAGCTCAATGTGGTCCGCGGATCTTTTTGTGTAGACCGCAATGGAAGTCACCGCGGCCGCACTCAATTTTGTACGGTCCGCATTGCCAAGTTCAGAGAGCTAATTATTCAAGCCCAGAGCCTTAGTGCGACCGCACTCGATTTTGTGCGATCCGCACTAACCCCGCAGGGTTTTTTTGTCTAGAATTTTTATCCTAGTATAAATAGATTTTTTCCCATTTTTAGGTCATCAGATAGTTTTGTACTGAGAGTTGCGCTCGTGACTTCGTTCCTTTTGCTATTTTGAGTAATTTTAGCTTAATTTCATCATTGAATCTTCAAGTTTAATTTAGCAATTAATTATTATGAGTTTTTCTTCATCTATTTCTTTGTTTTCTTCTCTAATTATGAGTAGCTAGACCCATAAGCTAGGGTTGTGGCTCAACCCTAGTGTGGGTAATTGATGGGTCTTGTGTTTTAGGGCTTGATTGACTATGGGTATTTGATATTTGGACTAATTTCATGTTTAATTGTTGAATTAGTGGTTGCAAACACTAGCTATTGTTTAGATGACTTTGGCTCTTCTTGAGGAAGAGAGCCTAAGTCTCTGAAATTGGTCTAACAAGGAATTGGGGCGTACTCAAGAGAATGATAGCCCCAATTAAAGGGTTAAACCTAGAGATAGTAATACCCGACTTAAACCTCAATTGCTTGCACAAATTTACATACCCAATTGGACTTAAGAAAGTCAATTAGGGCAAAATCACTTGAACCACCGAGAGGTGTAGAGTGAGTAGAATCGTGCAATGGTTATATCATACTCCCCAAATATGACAATCTAGCCTTAGACTCAAGAATCCGTTAATTAACCACCTAGGAGAAAGTGACTACCTTAGTGCCTTTTACCTATTTGAACAACTCACAATAGTTTAACCTTAATCTTAGTTAGCTTAATTCTGCATTGTAGTATTATAAAATTAGAATTATAATCAAAACCAAAAATGTATAGAAGTGCAATTAGGAACAAATACGCAACTCCATTTTAGATAGAAACTCAACTCCAATATCTAGCTTCCTAAGGAAATTGATCCCGACCTTAATCGGTAAAAGCTGCTTCGGCCTCTCTCGCTACTCAATAGTAGTACAGGGTTAGCCTCGATCACGATACAAACCCCAAATCCAACCAGTATTTCATAAAAGTCATTTTGAAGTTATTAAATTAACAGAATCTCATAACATAAGTCTAAATAACCAGTGCAGAAGAAAATAATGCAAGCCCGACATCGGGGTATCACAAATCACGAACAACTACAAGGTATGTCTACATACAATAAAGGTATCAAAGTTGTGAAATGAAATTCTAAGAATAGTGTGAGTAAGGTAAGAAGGAGAAGTGCAGGGCTGTGAATGCCAAGCAGCTACCTTGCCGACTTCGAACAACTGCTGGAAGAACGATCAGCACTGACTATCGCGACCCGTAACTCCTGGATCTGTACACAAGGTGCAGGGAGTAATGTGAGTACGCCAACTCAGTAAGTAATAAAAGTAAATGAAAGCTGAGCAGTAAGAAAACAGATAATTATACATCATAGCACTACAACAAGTACAGTACATTTCAAAATAGTACAGAACTCACTTATCTCAAAAAAACAAACTCAGTTTCAGTAAAACCTATTCTTTTAAAAACATCTTTCAATAGTTTCAAACAAGTGATGAAACAATGAGTAAAAAATGATAGATACGTAAACAGCCCCTTGGGCAATACATGTACCATAAACGGCCCCTCGGGCAAAATATCAACAGAACCATCCCCTCGGGCTACATCACAATCACTCGTAATCGGCCCCTCGGGCAACAACATAAATCAACAATAGCCCTCGGGCAACATCACATCACTTACACTAGGTACCCGCGCTCACTGGGGGTGTTCAAACTCCGGAGGGGCTCCTACAGCCCAAGCGCTATCACAAGCCATCTCGTGGCATAATAAATCAGGCCTTCGGCCTTTCATATATCACAAATCAGTACAACATGCTGTGACGCGCAGCCCGATCCCATGATATCCTCACAACACAGGCCCTCGATCTCACTCAGTTAAAAACCTCTCAAGCCACTCGAGCAATAGTAAAACAGTATGCTCAGCCCAAAATATCATTTAAAGTATCAAAATGGAGTAAATACAACTGAGTTATGAAATCAGTAAAACATAGCATGACTGAGTACATATATTAAGTCAAAACAGTGAGGAATAGTAGTAAAAAAACCCTAAGGGTCCAAACAGTTGGCACGAGGCCCAAATATGGCATTCAACTCAAAACATAGTAATACTTTCCAAAACACAATAGTATCAAATAGTTTTCAATCAAATATGTGACTTAATAGTCGTATGGGACGGACCAAGTCACAATCTCCAATGGTGCACGTCCCCACGCTCGTTATCTAGCATGTGTGTCACCTCAATGTAGCTCAACGGTGTAAAATCCGAGGTTTCATACCCTCAGGACAATATTTACAATTATTACTTACCTCAAACCGGACAAAACTCTAGCTCGCGATGCCCTTGCCTCTCGACTCAGCCTTCAAATGCTCCAAATCTCACCAAAATCAGTACCACATCATTAATACACGCTAAAGGAACAAAACTCAAGCGAAAATAATCAAGTTAACTCAAAAATCCCAAAATTAGCCAAACCCGATCCCGGGCCCACATTTTGAAATTCGATAAAAATTACATCACTAGAATCTTTATCCTCCCACGAGTCTATACATACCAAGAACATCAAAATCGGACCTCAAATTCCCCCTCAAATTCCCAATTCAAACTCTCTAATTTTAAGCCCTAATCCCTCAATTTTAACCCTTAAATCCCACTAATTTCATGTCTAATAAGTAAGAAATTGTCATAGAATCGAGTATTGAGTTCAAAAACCTTACCTTCAAGTGTTACCCCTTGAATCCCTCTTCAATTTATCTCAAAAAGCTTCAAAGTCGTCCAAAAATGGTGAGAAATGAGCTGAAAATCACGAAGATGGCTTTTTATACTTTCTGCCTAGGTGCTGCCTTAATCCCGATCATGGAAAGACCCTCGCGATCATGAAGAACAACTTCGCTGGCTCCTGACTTTATTCTACACGAACGTGTTAATCACCATGCGAATGCAAAGCTCTGTCTCTCGCTTCTACTCAATCGCGGACCACAGATCGCGTTCGCGATGAACAAACGTGTGGCCCCAGCTTTGGTCTACATAACCCTACATGAACGCGACTCAACCCATACGTTCGCAATGCTTCTTGTGATCAACCTACGTGATTGCATCCCATACTCCTCAAACGCGAAGAACAACCTGACCGGTCCCCAAAAATTCTCTACGCAATCGCAAGCCTCCTCACGTGATCACGATGAAGGATCTTCTGCAACAGAAATCCAACAATTCTGCCAACTAGGTTTACGGGCTTAATATGGAATATCGACTGTTATACGGAGGAAGGTGGGATATGATTGAAAGGAGCTTGGTTGATATAAAGCAGGATACAACATGACTTTGGAAAATTTTGCGAGTCGATTGTGCAAGATCATGTCAATAAGGGATAAGGAATCTTGGCAGGTTCTAGAGTTATTCAATGGTAGCTTCAAGCTAAGTGGGAGAGTTCCACCGCCTATGGCTGGATTGTGTGGTCGTCTATTTGTGAGATTTCTAGTTATTGGCGTATTGGTAGGTTAATACAACTAAGGAAAGAGGACATCAGTAGTAAATAGAGCAAAGGATTTTAGGAATGTGTGTTATAATTAGCCTTATTGACTCATGATCAGGCTTTGGGAAGGTTCATAATTTACGCTTAGTACAGTGGCGATTTGCAAGGAAGGTGATTTAGTCAGGTGCTTTAGTGAGAGGGTGTTCATGTGCTAACGGGGCCTTGGAGTTTGATTTTATTCGGTATTAAGTCAGAGTGGGTGACTCTCAACAATGGCCTTAGTGGATTCGAAGGTTAAAGCCTAAGGATTTCGAGTCTGTAGTATGGTTAAGTATCGAGCTTTTGCAACGGATTATGAAAGGGGCTTGGAGTGTTCTATGTTATCTTTGGTCTGCGGTGTAGCATTGGAGGAATGGGAGAAAAATAACTTTGGACTCGTAGAGGAATTATTAGAATGGTTGTACCAATTGAAGATGTGAATATGCGCACAAGTAGGGTATGAGATAGTTCGTGGGATTTAAGGCAGCGTGCCTTGGGAAATGAGGTCACTCGGGATGACTGCAGATTTAGGTTCGTGATATAATGAATGAATCTATTATTATTTCTAAGGCACGTTAAGAATAAATTGGGAAAAGACGGGTCATCTAATAATGGTTGAATTGGCATGATGGTGGAAATGATCAGTTCCTTTAGCGTGTTGAGTTATGCATGTGATTTGCGACGGTACGTGCGAGGCTCGACCGTTGCCGTAATTGATTTTATTTGTAGGAATTCAACTATTATGGCATGTTACGTGTAGATGGATCCCGAAAGAGTTTTGGTGGTTTAGATCACCCCTTGAGGTTGGTATTTTCTGCGAATATGAGAATCCATTCACGTGTTGCAGTGGTTCTCTTGAAATGAGTTAAGTAGAATGTTTATATATGGTGAAGTGTTTACCCTATTAGTGGTTCAGGAGTTATGATCAAATTCGTGTACTCTTGCGCATTGGCGTGATTAAGTGCATCAAGTAGCATGGGATTCGAAAGTTGAGGATTCAAGATTGCGGTTCGGTGTTGACGAGGATGTTATGAGCTCAAATGAGCAAGAAAAGGATTTAGATGTTCAAAGTAAGATGGTATTGTTTTCAGCGTCACCTAAGGTCTACGTCATGTGTAAGAGGCCTTGTTTATCGATTTATTTTACTATACAACCTTAGTGTGGTTGGTAGTACGGATGTGTAGACTTGTTACTTGGTGCGGAAGGTCGTAGGAGCGTGACCACAAGAAGATTGTATAAGTGTGACATGTAGTCACTTGATTGATTGAAGATTGAAACCAAGTATAGAGATTGTGGTACTATCGTTCAAGTGAAAATTTATGCCTGAAGGGCGCTCGGTTCATTTGGTTATGGACTGTGGAAGTTTGTTCCGGATCAACTGTTGTTCTTGTGTGTCATGGGAAGAAGGGTTATCGCAGATCCTTAAATGGTTACCAGCCTAGTGCGGTACGATCAGAATCATCTTGAGGCCTGTAGATGGATTTAAATGTGAATGTGAGCTATATCAGTCTGGATGTATTCATTTCAGCATAGCGCTCCTTGTGGAGAAGTATTCGGATGTTGGATGTTGTTTCATCGTCGGCTATTTCAAGTAATACTATATTATGCCGTATGAGTTGTGTAATGGCTTGATAAATTTCATATTTGTTGAGGTTCCACGTAGCGATGGTATTATGTGAGCAGGATAGCTCTCGAGATTCAGATCATATATCGCACCTTAGTTGTGCTTGAGTTTTGTAGCGTACGGCACTATCCGTCTCCCCAGGGATGGTATGCACTTGGCGTGCTTGTGGCCGATATTTGGGTATTTTGTAATAATGAACATTCTAGCTTGGTAAGTATATTTTTATATAGACTTTATGTGTGGATCGGGTGGTATGCCGCCACGGGTATGTTGCTTGGATCGGGTTGCACACCGCAGTAGTGTATTGTTGAGTACAGTCCCCTATATCTATTTCTATGTGTTTTGTTTTCCATTTTCTGAGGAAGGTTCATAACACTTTTTCGGTTGTCTAGTTGGTTACACGGGTTGAGTAGTCCTTTTTAGAGTTCATTTTCCCTTATGTATCACATTCGAGTTGGTAGCTTATTGGCACATCGTGGCATCACATGAAACTTTTGATCGTGTCTGGGGTGGCTTATTGATGGAGCAGCTTATACTGGGAGAGATGAGATTATTGGATCTGAGATCAGTGCGATTGGATTACATGCAGTATATTAAAGACCAAATGCCATTATTTGGTTCATAAGGAAGTGATGATTCTAGTCAAGAGGAGAGATTCAATGGTCTGTTGATGAATTTCTACACATCTCTTCTGTCGTGGAAGTATTGTAAGAGTTGGAGCAAGACTTATATATGCCATGAGGTGCATTGTGAGCATCAGTTTCGTGAAATTTCGTCCATTGTCATTAGGGGATGTTATTATGGTCATGTGAGTTATGCAGTGCATAGTGTGGATTCAGCAAAGGTATACAATCATGTATTGATGCGTCGCATAGAGGTTGATACAGTGTTCATATGATAAAAACGGGACTGGCAGAGAATTCTGAATCTTGGAATTGGGCTCTAAAAGCCCATATGGCTGAGTAAAAAGGGAATATCTTCATATTAGCTCGTGCTAATGTGCTCAACTGAGTGGTGATAGCACGAATGAGTGCACGAGGTGTTAACCAGTGATTTTTGACAACTCCAGAGCATTTCTTAGCACGTTCAAGGATGAACGGATGTTTAAGTGGGAGAGAATGTAACAACCCGACTGGTCGTTTTAAGCTCTAGCACGTCATCTGGCAGTTTAAGGCCATGAGCAGCTTCATTTCAGGTATTATGACTTGTACGCATGGTCGGAATTGGATTTCGGGGAGATCGGAGTTGATTTGGAAAGAAAATCCTCCTTTCGGAAGCCTTAAGTTGGAAGAATTGACTAAGATTGGATTTTTGAATAAACAATCCAACAGGTTTGTATGATGATTTTAGACTTAGGCATATGTCCGGATGTGGATTTGGAGGTCCGTAGGTCATTTCGGGGTCATTTGGCAAAAGTTAGAAATTGGAAGGTTTTTTGAGAAGTTTGACCGAAAGTGGAATTTTTGATATCAGGGTCGGATTCCGATTTCGGAAGTTGGAGTAGGACCATAATGTCAAATATGACTTGTGTGCAAACTTTGGGTCAATCGGACGTGATTTGATAGGTTTCGGCACCGAATGTTAAAGTTTGAAGTTCTAAAGTTCATTAAGCTTTAATTGGATTGTGATTCATGGTTTTAGCATTGTTTGATGTGATTTGAAGGCTCGATTAAGTTCATAATGTGTTTTTGTATTGTTGGTAAGATTGGTTGAGGTCCCGAGGGCCTTGGGTGGAATCCAGATGGTGAACCAATCGAGTTTGGACTCGAAAGAAGGGCTGGAGCAGTTGCCTTGTGGTGTAACCGCACCTGCGAGGTTTGGCTGCAGGTGCAGAGCCGCACAAGCGGCCATGAGTGTTGCAGAAGCGGCTTTGGCGGGCAAAGGCTAGGACCGTAGATGCGCTCGAGTTTCGCAGAAGGGGGACCACACCTGCGCACGTGGGATCGCAGAAGCGAAGGCGCAAAAGTGTCGTTGGGGCCGTAGATGCGGAGTTTGGCGGCCTGATGGGGAATCGCAGAAGCGGATCATTGCCGCACCTGTGGAACCGCAGAAGTGGTCAAGTGACTGCAGGTGCGAGGACTGCTGGGCAGTGAGGTTTCTTTAAAATGGGGATTTGGCCCATTTTTCTCCCATTTTCATTTGGTTTGGGCGATTTTGGAGAGCTTCAAGGGATATTCTCATCAAGAAACTCAAGGTAAATGATTCCCACTTATTATAAGTTAAATACATGATTTGTATGAGGATTTAAACATGAAAATTAGTAGAAATTGTGGGGTTTGGGAAGAAAACTTAGAAAGTAGTATTTTGGATTTTGACTACGAAATTGGACATGAAATTGGGAATAAATTATATATTTGAGTTCGTAATGTTATGAGTAATGTTTATCTTAAAAAAAAATTGGAATCCAGGCACGTGGGCTCGAGAGTGATTTTTATCGACTTTTTGATCGAGGTTAGAAATTGTTATAAATTGGGTAATAATGAGTATTCGAGTGTATAATAATGGGTTTGCACAATTATTGGCTAGTTTTGGGTTGGCCATCTAGTCGAGTTGTTTGGAGGGCTCGGAGACCAGTTATGGAACTACGGAGAAAAGGCAAGTCTCCTTTCTAACCTTGTAAGAGAGAATTAACCCCATAGGTAAACTAAATTATTATGTGCTTCTATTTGTGGGGGCTACGTATGCACGAGGTGACGAGAGTCCGTACGTAGCTGCTATCTATGACTATGTCCTGGTAGTTTTAGGCTCACATCATACTTTGTTGATATTGTTATTGATTTATGTTTATTGTTTGCCTTGAGAGGGAGCGAAATTGAGTCTGTTTATTAAATATTTTGAAAGGGGTTGAAAGTGAAGAACTTAAGATTTAAAGGGTTTCATTTGAACTTTGTAATTTCGAAAAGAATTGAGAAATATTATAATAGCTGAAGAAATCTATGTGTAACCGCGTCGCATATATGTTTGGCGAGCGGGGTAAATTCCTTAAAAAGCTACAAGCTGAATTTCTCTTATTTTGATAAGAATCAAGAAAGAGATATGATTTTAATGTTAAATTTATGACCGCGTTGCAAGTATGATCCGCGAGCGGGGTGATTCCGTAAATTTATGTTTACCACGTTGCACGTATGGGATCGAGCCATTCGCCTCGACAAGATTTATTATCACACTCTCATGGGAGCGAGTCGTTCATCTCGACAGGTTAACATATGTATCTATGGTTTGCACCGTTCAACCCTCGGCAGTGCACAGTTTACTTTTATGTTGGATCGGGCTGTATGCCTCGGCATTTCCTATATAAATTATCCTCATAGAATCGTGCGTAATATTTGACACCATGCCAGTGTGCGCAATATCTGGCAAGAAGCCAGTGTATCTGGGATTTTTCCCTGATTTGAATACTGATAACCTCTTTGATGAGATCCACTACTTCTATATGTATGCTCCGGTTACGGAGGTAACTTGCTAGTTGATAGCTTGAGTAAAATTGTAAAGAGGGGAATTATACCACGTATTTTATACATGTTTATTTCATATATTTACTCGGTTCATATATTTATTCACTTCTTTACTGTACTTGATATTATTGGACCACTAGTAAGTGTCGAAGTCGACCTCTCGTCACTACTTCTTCGAGGTTAAATGGGATACTTAATTGGTACGCGTTGTTTTCGTGCTCATACTACACTTGTTGTACATTTTGTTTTATAGGTACATGTATGACTAGTGGCCTTGTGAGCGCTGCATCGTGATTAATACGGGGACTTAGATGAGCTGCATTTTTGTGAGACGATCCACAGCCAGTAAAGTCTCCTTCAGAGTATTTGTATTTCCTTTCCTGACCAAATTTGTATTTCAGACAGTTATTGTATTTTATTTTATTCCTTAGTAAACGTTCATGCACTTGTGACATCGGGTTTTGGGATGATTATGTATTATTCAGTACTGAAATTGTTAAAAATATTATTATTTATTTTGTAAAGTCCATCTTTTACTATTAAATTGAAGAAAAGTCATGATTTCAAAAATACTAAAACGAGAACTAGATTGATTATTTAGTGTTGGCTTGTCTGACAGTGGTGTCCAGCGCTATCACGACCTTTAATGGAATTTAGGTCATGACACAGAAGATGACATAGCTTCTTTGAAAGTTTGAGGCTCACTTTCAAGCAAGGATGTCACAAAATCTAGTCCAAAGGAAGTAGATATTCTTTGACGTTTGCTAAGCCTGGGATCCCATTCATTTGGAGTATTTTCCTTTGGTTCTTCCTGTGGTCGTTTAGGTCTTTCACTTGACGACTCGCATTCAGTTTTGTACGTATAGATGTTTTTAAAGAATTTAGCATTATCTGATTCAAATACCATATTAATATAAATTTCGGGATTATCAAATTTATGAACCAAAAATCGACATGTTTTACTGTTTGTAGCATATCCAATAAAAACACAATCCATAGTTTTTGGTCCGATTTTACCTTTTTGGGTAAAGGTACATGTACCTTTTCTAAACGCCTCCATACTTTGGAATACTTCAAGTTGGGTTTCTTCCTTTCCATTTTTCATATGAAATAGACTGTGTTTTGCTATGGGGTACTCTGTTGGGTATCGGTTAGCTGTAAGGATAGCTTCCTCCCCCCCCCCCCCCATACACACACAAACTCTGTAGCAAATCAGAATGTATTAATAAAGAATACATCATTTTCTGTAATGTCCGGTTTTTCCTTTCCGCAATTTCATTAGGTTGAGGCGTGTAGGGGGCATAGTTTGATGGATAATTCCATATTCCAAATATATTTTTGCAAATTCGTATTCTTCACCCCTATCACTTCTAATCATTTTAATCTTTTTATTCAATTGATTATCTACTTCATTCTTGTATTGCTTAAATGTTTCAATTGCTTCATCCTTACTTTTAAGCAAATAAACTTAACAATATTGAGTACAATCGTCAATAAAAGTTATAAAATACTTTTTCTCACCACGAGATGGTGTTAACTTCATATAATAAATGTCAGTATGAATTAAGTCTAAAGAATTTGAATTCCTTTCAACAGACTTATAAGGATGTTTTACAAGCTTAGATTCAATACATATTTGACATTTTAATTTATCGCATTCGAGTTTAGGTAATACTTATAAATTAATTAACTTCCGCAAGGTTTTGTAATTGACTTGTCCTACATGAATATGCCATAAATCATTTGACTCTAGTAAATAAGAAGAACCTGAAATTTTATTAATACTGTCAACAATCATTACATTGAGTTTGAAAAGGCTCTCTGTGAGGTAGTCCTTTCCAACATACATATCATTATTGATAAAAACAACTTTGTTAGATACAAACACACATTTGAATCCATTCATACCAAGTAAAGAAGGTGAAACTAAATTTTTTCTAATAGAAGGAACATGAAGAACGTTGTTGAGCGCTAAAACCTTGCAGGAAGTCATTTTCAGGAATATCGTCCCATAACTCTCAATCTTGGTTGTTACAGTATTTCCCATGGAAATCTCTTCTTCGGTACCAGCAGTAGAGTAAGTCGCAAATGATTCTTTGATAGCACACACATGTTGAGTGGCTCCAAAGTCAATCCACCACTCCTTCGGATTTTCAACTAAGTTGCATTCCGAAAGCATTGCACACAGTCATCAATATCACCATTCTTCTCCACTATGTTGGCTTGTCCCCTTTTTTGTCCTTTTTTCGGGAGACGACAATCAGGGGCTTTGTGACCAGCTTTTTCACAATTATAGCAGTTGCCCTTGAGTTCTTTCTTGTTCTGCTCCTTAGTCTGTCCAGAATACCTCTTCCTCTTCTTACTTATTGGAGCAATCTCCTCAAAGATATTAGCTCCGATAATCGTTGAATTTCCATGAGACTTCTTCTCGGTTGTTTTGTTATCTTCCTCAATCTTGAGACAAATTACAAGATCTTCCAACTTCATTTCTCTGCGTTTGTGCTTTAGATAGTTTTTGAAATCTCTCTACAAAGGAGAAAACTTTTCAATCATTGTAGTCACTTGAAATGCTTCGTTCATTACCATACCTGCAACAATAAGGTCATGAAAAATAAGTTGAAGCTCTTGAAATTGGGTTCTAACCGTTTTATTGTCTATCATTTTATAGTCTAGAAATTTGACAACCACAAATATTTTCTAGCATGCATCCCATAATTCTATCGAAGTATTCATAGCACTGTAGATATTGTATAAGTCATCCTCCAAATCACTTAGGATGTAGCCTTTGCAAAGAAAATTTGCATGTTTCCATGCATCAACAATCATAAACTTCTCGTTGTCTGGCACGTCGGCGGCAGACATTGGAGGATCTTCACTGGTGAATTTCTGCAAACCAAGCGTGGTAAGCCATAAGAACATCTTTTGCTGATGTTTCAGAAGAAAAACGATGAAGTTTTTATGTTCTTAAAATTGTTTCTGAATTTTAACACTCCGATGAAGTTTTTATATTTTCAAATCAGAAATAGAAAAATTTAAAAGGAGTAGAAAACCACAAAGGTTTTAATCTCCAAAACAGAATACAGATTACAATATAAAAATAATTTCTTTAATATTGTTAGTCAATCTTATTGCTATAATAAATTATGAAATAGTAAATTTTTTGAAATAGAAGCAGAAAATCAGCAGTAAAGGAATGTTGAAATAATCAAACAGAATCTAAAAAATAATTTCGGAATGAAATCAAGCTCACTGAATGCACAGTGTGTCCTTAAGGAAATTATTTCCCTCAAGTTCCCGAGGTGTTGGAATATTATCCTCCCAAGATAGAATGATTTAACTCACCAGTGTATCGGTACCAAAAACGACGGTGAATATGGGCTCACTTAATGGCTGTAAATCACACTGAAATTTAATTGTACAGAAGAAGTTCAGAAATTAAATAATTGAAAGAAATTTTGTCCAAAAAAATTAATCAAACAATCTTTGACCGAATTCAAATCTAAGCGAACGACAGTGCGAGACTTGCCTTCTTTCTAGCCCATTTAACACTAAGGGAAGTGTTTTCTCAATATAAGCACATTCCATTTTCTTTCCGCCATCAATGAGGGATAATTGCTTTTTCCAAAGCATAAGGGAGCTCACTTTCCCTTCACATTTCTTCATTTCATTTCCCATTCACCAATCTTTTAATTCCAACAATAAGTAGACTATCGGACTTTTGTTTTTAAGTATTTCAGGTAAAATATATGATCGTTTTCAATAATATATGTATATTTGAAATTTTTATCGACGCTAACGGGCCTCTTCTTTATACATAAATCTGTTAGCTCTTCTATTTGTCTTTTGACTCTTTTCTAGCTTGATTTTTTGTTTGTTTTTCTTTTTAATAATGTTATGTAGAGTTCCGATATTTTTAATAATGTTTTGTTTTTAAGTATTTCAGGTAAAATATATGATCGTTTTCAATAATATATGTATATTTGGAATTTTTATCGACGCTAACGGGCCTCTTCTTTATACATAAATCTGTTAGCTCTTCTATTTGTCTTTGACTCTTTTCTAGCTTGATTTTTTGTTTGTTTTTCTTTTTAATAATGTTATGTAGAGTTCCGATATTTTTAATAATGAAAAATTGTGGAAAGAAAACAAGCATCTTAAATCTGATGTCTCTTTCACAAGGGCAAAGAAAAGAAATGGTTTCCCAAGCTATCCGTATTAGCTTCTCTTTATTTATTTATTTATTTATTTATTTATTTATTTATTTATTTATTTATTTATTTTTTAACAAAACGAAATAATACAATAACAGAAAGGACATTACATTGAATAGGAGTTGGTCTGTGACTACTGCCATTTAGGTTCATCTAAAACTCTAACCTCTACCTAGAAGGAAAATTTACATGTTATAACTAGCTTAGGACCCGTTTGGTCATAGATTTTGTCAAAATTTATTTGAATTTTTTTGACAAATACATGTTTGTTCACAAATTTTATTCATATTAGTCTTAGGGTACGTGCGATGCGCGTGAATTCTGTCTCAATGAGTATAATATTTAAAATATAGTAGAAGTTAACTTTCTCCACGGTTCATATAAGAAATAAATTAATAAGTAAATTTTAATTAATTTTAAGCTCTAAAATTTTAAAAAATATTAATTAAATAACTATTATATGAAATGTTTCTTATAATATTTAACATAAAATTGAGGAACTTATATAAAGATCAAGTTTGAAATGATAAGAAAAAGCATTAGTTTTAAATTTTAGTCCTTTATTGTATGTAACTATTATTCCATAAATAAAAAGTATTCTATTAAGTTGAAGAAACTCACGTTTTCTCATTAATTTATATATGTTATGTAAGAAAGTCAATTTTTAAACTCACGGTAATAATTAGAACTTCTTATTTAGTTCAATAAGGAAATATTTAAATTTTAGGTGATTCAAATACCCTAATTATTAGGAAAGTAACTTAAATTACAATTATGTCCAATGTAAATTTATTTTTAGAGGGTAAAAAAGGCAAACGACATTTTGCTAAGGATTTTCGTGCTTTTAATATAGTATATAGATTTTGGCAAATTCCCAAAACTCAAATCCCAAAACCAACTCAAGTTTTGGCCAAAAATAATATTACTATTACATTCTTTAAAAATTGCCCCAAACTTTTATATTTTATAAAAGAGTCTACCATTTATTATTTTGTAACAACATTGCTTCGTCTTTTTGGTCATCTAATAGTGTATTATGCAATTTATTATAAAAATGATAACTTTATACCAAATTTATTTATGTTCAGGACTATAGTTTACGATAATATAATTTGATGAAGGGTATTTGTGATAGTTTTTAGAACTTGCGAGTATAAGTCATATTTCATATTTTCTCAAAAAAAAAAATATATTTTGAAAACTGAGTTATGTAGCTAAATTAAGATGGAAAAGGCAAATTATGCTGTACGAGTCCCATACTGATGGGACCTTAGTTACAATGTGCAACGCTCTCTAGCTAAACCGCTTCGACTTGGTCTATTGTAGTAACATTTTTGAATACTTATAACTTCATTTGTTATATATCCATAAACTATTTCAGAATTAACCAATTATTCCAGATACCACCTAAAGTTCCAGCAAATGCTTGGTTTTGATGGCAATAGCACTGTTACTTCCCATCGCAAGAATGATTTAACATAACTCTGATTGATTAAGTCAAACAAATCATAGTAGGCACTATCAGCCTCGTGCATTAAAACTTATTAAAGTATAGCTATAAATGATAAATACAGTATAAATATTTGATATTTGATGTGTCACGTAATTTTTCATTATTTGATCAAGGCCCTAGGGTAGAGGTTCAAATCTTTCTATTGCCATCTAAGTATTTACCTCTTCCAATTCTTTAAGCATATGATTAAAATCTTCTCATTCACAAGTTGTCATATTTAGATCCAGGAACAGAAAACAAGTTAACACTTGAAAGAGCACAAAATAGAAAAATGGAGTACAACCCTACCAAAATTACCAAAAGACTGTACACATCCAAAGATAGTAACCAACTCTCTCCCAAACCCAAATTCCACAAACCCCTCAAATCATAATTATAAGGAAAAGAAATAAAGAAATATTTTTCAACATAATATTCCAAAAATATGAAATACAAAAGAATCTGAGTTGAGCTTTCAACTCCTCATGTGCCTGACCTTGTGCCAACCCTTCTTGCAAGATGCTCCAACAATCTTCACTCCTTTCTTGAAAAGGGTCTTCAATTCCTTTGCTCTCTCCTTCACTTGCTTCTCAAACCCACCCATTTTCTTCTTTCTGTCAAAAATTTGGACAGTAGAGAATTTCAAGAATATAACCTTTCTATTGGTAATCAAGGAGCTGTATGCTTATTAGTGGAATCCAACGCATCAGAATATACACGTTGCTGGTTATCATTCTTGATTACGTTGATTACGGGGATAAGCAAATGGGGATTCGACGCGTGTGAGCTGTCAATCTTATTACTACTACTACTTGGGATTTTTTAATACGTCTTAACGGAAACTGCGGTCCCAATGATTATCGAGACCTGTGCGAGCCTTTCAATCATCTCTTTGGGACCATTGTTTATACTAAATCCACAGGTGTAGAGTCGTGTCGTAGGATGCACCGGATAAAATTGCCCTTCAAAATTTACGTTTCATTAAAATATATTATTATATTAATGCAAGTTTGAAATAATCCAAAAAATTAAAAAATAAAATTATATACCTAGTAAATAAATAAATACTTAACATATTTCTTTTTTTATATATAAATAAATATCCAGTTCTATACTACAATATAGGCAGATAAATTAAATAAAAAAATTTAAACCTTTTTCGTATAAAAACATTCCTCAACATCGTTTCTGTTAAAAAGATAAAGTGGTGGACTGGTTATAAGGGTATTTTTGTAAACAAACAATTCTTTTAGAAATTGTGCAATGCGTTAATACATCAAACCAAACAATGGATAAGAAATATGTCAGAATAACTAGTGCAAGCATAACTAATACCAGCATTACTAATACACCCTATAGGCATATAAATTTTATTGGAATTAAATCCGTAAAATAATTGAGACTATATTATAAAATTCAAGATATAATAGTTCAAGTAAATTTATTGGGCTAATATAATTAGATTAATTATAAGCCCAATATATATGGAATAAATAAATAAGCCTTAATCCATTGGGTTAGTCCATTTAGTTGGGCTAAAGTTATGAGCCCACTTCATTAAGCCTGAGATGTCATCTTCCTAGAGGCCCAGTTTGGTGTCACGCGTTAAATGACGTGGCATGCCAAGTCAAACGGAAGAACCAATAGGATCATGCCACATGTCAAAATGACAAGGCATGCCAAGTCACATTAGCAGGCTAATAAAATCGCGTCACATGTGCAAGTGACATATTTTGGCCAATCAAATGCGGCTATGTCACACTTCAATTTGTTTGGTCGGAAAGAGTTTGTTCTTATCACAACTCCTCCCTTCCACAACTATAAATAGGGGTATTCATAACCCAGAAAAGACACCAGAAGTTATAACAAGAAGCAAGAGAGAGCTCGTGGATCAAACGCTGCAGAATTCTCTAAAAGCTACAAGCATTCAAAAGCTACAAGCATTCAAGTGTTCAAGATCAAGACGAAGATTCAAGAATAAGCTGCAAGCCCTTGGATTAAAAATACGTCAAGATCAAGATCAGGCCTCAAGCACTTGGATTAAAATAGAATAAAATTCAAGATTAAGCTCAAAAGCTCTTTTATTTACGGTTGAAAAGTAGAATTCAGAGGATTCATAGAGATTGTAACATTCAAATATTCGAAATAAAATATTACGATTGTTGCGATATTTTTCGGTCTTGATTTTATTTTCTTGACGCAAATTTATTGTTTATACACCCTATTCAACATTATTTTTATGTACCCTACAAACGACCCTTTATAGTCCGACTCTTTATCGGACCCCGCACATAACGGGAACTTAATGTATTGGGCTGTCCTAATAGGTGTATAATTAAATACACTTATATCTGTTAATTATTATTAATTATAGTACATGTTTTTACCTAATAAAATCACTTAATTGTTTGCCAGCATAAAGCAGCAAGACATATCGTTTACATCTGTGCAGTTAGAACCAGCTAAACATGCTTGTCTGTCCATTTGTGTACAGCTTGCAGATATTTCTTTAATTTGGGCTCTTTTTTCCCTGAAAAGAAATGATTTTTAGAGCAACGGCTGGGAACCAAATCACACCATTTTTCACTTTGCCAAGTTCTGGTCCCTTTTGCTTCTAGTAAATATTCAATTGCCAATTTCCACGTATTTATTGTGACCCCAGTAGACAAATTCCTTAAAAGACTTCCAAAGCGCAATGATTCCTTTTGAATCAAATCTCACCTGACAACTACTCAATAACAACTAAAAAAGAGTAGTTTGGTGTGCAAAGAATCTCGCTTTCACGCAGAGTCCGAAAAAGAGTCACATCCTAGGAGATGTAACAGTCTACCCTAATGCAAACATTAGTGTTGCTTCCACCTCTCGAAACAATAACTCTGCTTTCCTTTGACATGATCCTCTTCACAAGTTGTCACATAGAAGCTCTCCATTTGTCATTTTCAATTGCTATGATGTCCGGATCCTTCAAAATGCCACATTTTCTGTATCCGACGCGACGATATTTTTTGAAAAATTCAAGCAATGTAAGCCAACTATAGTTTATCAAAATCTAACAGGCTAAATGCATTAGCTTCCTGAATACGAATTTTCAAATCAAAGCATTGACTTTGGTTTAGTAGAGTAGAGACTGAGAGACCACGAGAACTTGGAGCGTACTCAAACCAAGAGTGTATTTTTTCCAATGAAATCCATTTCGACTTACTTTCGGTTAATGCGCCTAATTGCTTGCCATATAAGAGGAGATTGTTACCTACCAATGGATGGTACAGAAGGACCTTTCTCACAAATAATTCAAATCTCTCCAAAAGAACAATGATACTAGCATTCTTACAATGTTATTAGTAAGAAATTGAAGGGGAGCCTTGTAGCACAGTAAAGTTATCTCCGTTTGACCTATAGGTGATCGGTTGGAGCCATGAAAGTAGGACCACTAATGCTTGCATTAGGGTAGGTTGTCTACATCATACCCCTAGGGGTGCGTCCCTTCCCGGATCCTGCGTAAATGCAAGATACTTTATGCTCTGAATTGCCCTTTTTATTAGTAAGAATATTGTAAGAACGATTTATCTTTGCTATCAAAAACCAACTACTCATGATGCATATGTTATTAATAAGGTTAATGCATTGTACAATGAATGAATTATAATAGAAGACCTTAAGTCTCCACTCCAGCAGTAACAGCATCCAAGGATTAAGCCTATGATGAACAACTGTATGAAATTTTCAGCAGAGAAGTGAGCTGCACTAAAAACAACTGAGCTAACAATGACTGCTTGCTGCCATTTCATTGTGGAGGAAAGAGCAGTCAAGAAGAACCCTCTGTACACAATTTCTTCTAGCGAGGGGGTGATGATACAGTAGACCAGGATGCATGATGTTATCGAGATTGGTCCACTCGAAAGAATTTCCTTCAAGATTGGATTGTTGACTTCCTGCAAAGTTCATCAAACAATGGTCACTTACACCAGCGACGTTCTAGATTTATCACATCATACAGCAAAGAACAAGTCAAAGTGAGATAGTATTACGGATATAGACAAGAAAATGCATGTGTGTGCACCTTGACTTTATCTTCAGTTCTAGTTCCAACCAATATAAGAGGCAAGAAACCCAATCAAATACATGTAATATAGGCATGTCCGTTTCTCAAACTCAACTAACTTTTCTGGTGCTTTCGTTTTGCATACCTCCAATTCAAACCATATGCTTTAGCTTACTCAACAGTCATTCAACTAAAGCTTGAAATAATTCCTGTGTAACGTCCACAAGAATCAGGTGCAGGGAAATTCTTCCCCCCAATTTTACTATCTAAACATGCCAACATATCAAATACATTTCAGTAGTCCTTAAAGTAAGACAACTAAAGACAAAGTAGCAAGTGTATTTAAAGAACGTAACAAAATTTGGGGCTAATAAAGAGTAAGATGGCATGCAGAGACGTTTATCACTAGGGAAAGTAAGTTTATTTGTTAAAAGAATTGCACTACCTGCCAAACCCTTGGGTTAAAACTTTCAAAACCATAGTAAGAATATGAGGTCGTTGTATTGCATAGATTACTCTTGCAAGAGGGTACTCTGAATTTTCCATATGATCTAATTATCATGATAAAGTGAAACAGAATTATGAATCACGAATTTTGTCCTCTTCTTTTTTTCTTCTCCATCTTTTATTTCAAGGTGAGTTAATGCACTAAAAATTTCAATTTTCAATTTGATATTGCATCTGAAAAAGGAAACGTAAACAGCTTACCTTGGTACCTATCAACCAGTCAGCAATAATGGAAGTGGTGAAAACCAACAGAACCAGGAACCCAAAGCCAAGAGCTGACGCAAATAACCAGTTCCTTTCTTTTGCTGATTGCTTCTCTTGAAAGAAATCACGAAGCTTGTATTGGGGCTTCCCAGGATATCTTAAAAGAAGTAGCACGCCCATAAGCTCTAACATCTGAAGTACAACTAAAGACAATGCCTGTGTTGAAAAGGCAAAGAATGTATATAAGGTGTGAGCTAGGAAAAAACAAAAAAATACCATCAAATTGATTAAAATAATAAGTTAATGGACTATTTGCTAGTTGAGAAAAGTTGACGTTTTGAAATGCTACCAAGTTTGATATACTTCACTTTTGTGTCCCACAAATTTGATCCGATCGGATTTATATCTAACGGTAAGAATTTCTCTGCACAACAAGGAACTGAAAGATACCTGATCTTTTTACTTTGAGCGAGTCACAAGAAGCAAAAGAAAACACAAGAGAATTTATGTTTATAACTTTATATCCCTTGAACTTAATCCATAATTCATCAAACCAACCCACAACACTAGAACAGAAACATTCTAATAATGTTATGTACAAATCTTATTCACCTCGGTCTGTGGATCAAGAGCTGAACAATGCAATATACTGGTAACAGCAGACAAGCCGCCAAAACTCAAAGGAACATGCACACTGAAAAGGTAGAAAGCCATACTGCTCCACAAACTACCCACATCACAAGGATTATCTGATTTAAGGACCGAGAAGCCCTAAGTTGAAAAACATTTACTTAAATATCTGAAGTACAATACTTTACAAATTTTGGAATAGAAAACTGAGTACAAGCTTTGATATATCACTAACCATTTAGTTACTATCTATTACCATGTTCATTAATCACTAGAATTCATTTGAACTTAAATATACAAGTTAACTGTTTTTCAAGAATGTTCAACCCCGCATATTGGTGCATCTTTTTCCAACTTGATTCAATTTACTAGTTACCCGACAGAATCTAATTTACATGAAATGCAGTGACTAACTAAAAAGCTCGAACCTTGCTCTGATACCAATTGTTGCGGAATATCGTGGGTTAACTAGCACACAATCACACACAAAGCAAATAGAGAAGAAAAATCAACACAAGGATTTAACGAGGTTCGGCCAAGCCTAATCCTCGGGGCAAAAGCAGAGAGAGTTTTCCACTATGAATGAGAAAAGAAGCACAATAAAATCTATAGAATCCCCAACTACAACCCCTATATATAGATCCCAAAAGGTCCCAAACATATATGAGAAAGGTTTCCCAATTTGACAAGGACTATAGGTTTTCCTTTTCCAAATCTATTAGGACAATGGGTTTTCCTAAACCTATAGGGACTATGGGTTTCCTAAAAATACAAGGAAATAATTCAAGCCACAAATAACAAATCTTCCCCTTGGCTTGAATTCTCTTCATCAACAGGAACAACGTCTCTCTACCTTGCCCTCAGCCCTTGCAAGGGCTCTATCCACCTAAACTTGTTAAGAGACTCAATCTCTTTACTCATAGCACTAATCCGTCGATTTGGTTCTATACTCGGAATAGCTTCTAGATAGCTATAACACTCAAACGCATCAACGGTCTTTGCAACTGCCAAAGCAAATCCCACTGGATTCGTATATCCAAGAAGATTCCCATCAACTACGTTTGCAAACCTTTGCGGTCGGTTGATCACTCTCTTCTCCCTGCCTGTTGCAATGCTATATGGTTGTTGTTGTGCAGGTGCATCAACATTATCGTCTTGATCAATATTTTGCACCTCCTCCACTTCCTCTACTTTAGAACTACTGGGCTGAGCTAGTAGAGATTCAATTTCTAGCTCTATGCGGCCACTGACACCATGATCTGTTTCTGCTATTGCCTTCTCCCTCTGACAGTCCAGTGAGGCAGATTCATTGAATGTTACATCCCTACTGATAATTAGCCCTGGAGTCTTTTGATCTGTGCACCACAACTTAGAACCTTTCACTCCAGTTGCATGCCCTAGAAATATGCACTTCTTTGCCCTCGGCTCAAGTTTCCATCCCTCACATGAGCATAAGCAGGACAACCAAATATCCTTAAATTTGAATAATCAGCAGGCGAACCGGACCATACCTCAAAAGGAGTTTTGAACTCAATAGCTGTGGATGGAGATCTATTGACCAAATAACAAGTTGTATTGATTGCTTCAGCCCAAAAATCTTTGCTAACACATGAGTGTGAAAGCATGTTTCGTGCCCTATCACAAAGCGTTCTATTCATACGTTCTGCAACACCATTTTGTTGTGGTGTTCCGACACAAGTGCGGTGTCTCACTATGCCCTCCCTGCTGCAGAAATTATCGAACTCAGAATTGCAAAATTCCAACCCATTGTCAGTTCGAAGACGCTTAACTTTTCTTTCCGTCTGCCTCTCAACCATCGTCTTCCATTTAACAAATGTCGAAAATGCCTCATCTTTTGTTTTCAGAAAATACACCCACACCATCCTTGAGTAATCATCAATCAAAGTCATAAAATACCTGGCACCACTCTTGAAGGGAACTCTGTTTGGACCCCACAAGTCAGAGTGTATATAATCTAACTTGTCTCTGGTCTTGTGCTCGGCCTTCTTGATGAACTTTACCCTTGTCTGTTTACCAAACACACAATGCTCACAAAAATTCAAAACTTGATTTTTGTACCCATTCAGCAAATTCTGCTTACTCAACAAAGACAATCCATTATCACTCATATGGCCAAGTCGCAAGTGCCACAACTAAGACTGATTCAGATCACTTTTCCCAGAAGCTACAACAGCTTCCCCTTCAACTACACTGGCCTGAAGATGATACAATTTAGAATGTAGTTTACCCTTCATGAGTACCATGGAGCCTTTACACACTTTAAGTATTCCATTCTCGGAGTGAAATTTATACCCTTGATCATCCAAAGTCGAAAGAGAAATCAAATTTCTCTTTAACCGAGGAACATGCCAACACTCAATGTTTCTGATGATTCCGTCGAACATTCTCAATTTGATGTTACCAACCCCCTCTACTGGTAATGGATTATCATCTCCCATATAGACAGTCTCACTCATTTGTTTGTAAGTTGCAAACCAATTCTTGTGTGGACTCATGTGGAAAGTATCACCAGAATCAAGAACCCAAGAATTTTGCCCATGACTAGCACTCACAGCACAAACTTCCCCTACATAATCACTATCATCAGAATTATTGCCAGTGTCAACAATATTTGTCGAATTATCTATTTTCTGCTTCCCTCTTTTCTCCTTCAGCTTAGGACAATCTCTCTTGTAGTGACCTTGCTCCTCGCACTCATAACAGTTTTGCTTCCTTGCTCTAGACTTTGATCTTGCGGTTGACTTTTTCCTGTTAAAGTCTTTTTGTTGTGTTCTTCCTCTAATCACAAGACCCTCGCCCTCAATTCTGTTGTCTGGAAAGCTCTTTTTCAACTCTTTAGATTTTAGTGCATTACTAACATCTTCTAGTGAAATGCTATCTTTCCCATATAGCAGTGTATCGGCAAAAGTATCATAAGATTGTGGTAAAGAACATAACACAATCAAGGCCTGATCCTCACTCTCAATTTTGATATCCACATTCTTCATGTCCATTATAATTGAATTAAACTCATCAAGGTGAGTTTTAACAGGTGTACCTTCGTTTATACGGAGATTGTATAACCTCTTTTTAAGGTAGAGTCGGTTTGTCAGCGATTTCTTAGAATACAGATCTTCCAGCTTCTTCCATGTCGTTGCTGCAGAAGTTTCTTCAGCAATTTCCCGAAGAACGCTATCTGTAACGCTCATGAAGATCGCACTCAAAGCCCTCTCCTTCAGGTCTTCCTTCTTTGTCTCTTTCATATCTTCAGGAAAATCTTCATCAATTGCTTTCCATAATCCTTGTAACACCAGGGGCGATTTCATCCTAATCTTCCATAGACTGAAACTAGAACCTCCGTCAAATTTCTCTACTTCGTACTTTGTTGAAGATGATGAAGATATCTTAACCCTAATTATGTGTAGAAACCCGAACCTTGCTCTGATACCAATTGTTGCGGAATATCGTGGGTTAACTAGCACACAATCACACACAAAGCAAATAGAGAAGAAAAATCAACACAAGGATTTAACGAGGTTCGGCCAAGCCTAATCCTCGAGGCAAAAGCAGAGAGAGTTTTCCACTATGAATGAGAAAAGAAGCACAATACAATCTATAGAATCCCCAACTACAACCCCTATATATAGATCCCAAAAGGTCCCAAACATATATGAGAAAGGTTTCCCAATTTGACAAGGACTATAGGTTTTCCTTTTCCAAATCTATTAGGACAATGGGTTTTCCTAAACCTATAGGGACTATGGGTTTCCTAAAAATACAAGGAAATAATTCAAGCCACAAATAACAAATCTTCCCCTTGGCTTGAATTCTCTTCATCAACAGGAACAACGTCTCTCTACCTTGCCCTCAGCCCTTGCAAGGGCTCTATCCACCTAAACTTGTTAAGAGACTCAATCTCTTTACTCATAGCACTAATCCGTCGATTTGGTTCTATACTCGGAATAGCTTCTAGATAGCTATAACACTCAAACGCATCAACGGTCTTTGCAACTGCCAAAGCAAATCCCACTGGATTCGTATATCCAAGAAGATTCCCATCAACTACGTTTGCAAACCTTTGCGGTCGGTTGATCACTCTCTTCTCCCTGCCTGTTGCAATGCTATATGGTTGTTGTTGTGCAGGTGCATCAACATTATCGTCTTGATCAATATTTTGCACCTCCTCCACTTCCTCTACTTTAGAACTACTGGGCTGAGCTAGTAGAGATTCAATTTCTAGCTCTATGCGGCCACTGACACCATGATCTGTTTCTGCTATTGCCTTCTCCCTCTGACAGTCCAGTGAGGCAGATTCATTGAATGTTACATCCCTACTGATAATTAGCCCTGGAGTCTTTTGATCTGTGCACCACAACTTAGAACCTTTCACTCCAGTTGCATGCCCTAGAAATATGCACTTCTTTGCCCTCGGCTCAAGTTTCCATCCCTCACATGAGCATAAGCAGGACAACCAAATATCCTTAAATTTGAATAATCAGCAGGCGAACCGGACCATACCTCAAAAGGAGTTTTGAACTCAATAGCTGTGGATGGAGATCTATTGACCAAATAACAAGTTGTATTGATTGCTTCAGCCCAAAAATCTTTGCTAACACATGAGTGTGAAAGCATGTTTCGTGCCCTATCACAAAGCGTTCTATTCATACGTTCTGCAACACCATTTTGTTGTGGTGTTCCGACACAAGTGCGGTGTCTCACTATGCCCTCCCTGCTGCAGAAATTATCGAACTCAGAATTGCAAAATTCCAACCCATTGTCAGTTCGAAGACGCTTAACTTTTCTTTCCGTCTGCCTCTCAACCATCGTCTTCCATTTAACAAATGTCGAAAATGCCTCATCTTTTGTTTTCAGAAAATACACCCACACCATCCTTGAGTAATCATCAATCAAAGTCATAAAATACCTGGCACCACTCTTGAAGGGAACTCTGTTTGGACCCCACAAGTCAGAGTGTATATAATCTAACTTGTCTCTGGTCTTGTGCTCGGCCTTCTTGATGAACTTTACCCTTGTCTGTTTACCAAACACACAATGCTCACAAAAATTCAAAACTTGATTTTTGTACCCATTCAGCAAATTCTGCTTACTCAACAAAGACAATCCATTATCACTCATATGGCCAAGTCGCAAGTGCCACAACTAAGACTGATTCAGATCACTTTTCCCAGAAGCTACAACAGCTTCCCCTTCAACTACACTGGCCTGAAGATGATACAATTTAGAATGTAGTTTACCCTTCATGAGTACCATGGAGCCTTTACACACTTTAAGTATTCCATTCTCGGAGTGAAATTTATACCCTTGATCATCCAAAGTCGAAAGAGAAATCAAATTTCTCTTTAACCGAGGAACATGCCAACACTCAATGTTTCTGATGATTCCGTCGAACATTCTCAATTTGATGTTACCAACCCCCTCTACTGGTAATGGATTATCATCTCCCATATAGACAGTCTCACTCATTTGTTTGTAAGTTGCAAACCAATTCTTGTGTGGACTCATGTGGAAAGTATCACCAGAATCAAGAACCCAAGAATTTTGCCCATGACTAGCACTCACAGCACAAACTTCCCCTACATAATCACTATCATCAGAATTATTGCCAGTGTCAACAATATTTGTCGAATTATCTATTTTCTGCTTCCCTCTTTTCTCCTTCAGCTTAGGACAATCTCTCTTGTAGTGACCTTGCTCCTCGCACTCATAACAGTTTTGCTTCCTTGCTCTAGACTTTGATCTTGCGGTTGACTTTTTCCTGTTAAAGTCTTTTTGTTGTGTTCTTCCTCTAATCACAAGACCCTCGCCCTCAATTCTGTTGTCTGGAAAGCTCTTTTTCAACTCTTTAGATTTTAGTGCATTACTAACATCTTCTAGTGAAATGCTATCTTTCCCATATAGCAGTGTATCGGCAAAAGTATCATAAGATTGTGGTAAAGAACATAACACAATCAAGGCCTGATCCTCACTCTCAATTTTGATATCCACATTCTTCATGTCCATTATAATTGAATTAAACTCATCAAGGTGAGTTTTAACAGGTGTACCTTCGTTTATACGGAGATTGTATAACCTCTTTTTAAGGTAGAGTCGGTTTGTCAGCGATTTCTTAGAATACAGATCTTCCAGCTTCTTCCATGTCGTTGCTGCAGAAGTTTCTTCAGCAATTTCCCGAAGAACGCTATCTGTAACGCTCATGAAGATCGCACTCAAAGCCCTCTCCTTCAGGTCTTCCTTCTTTGTCTCTTTCATATCTTCAGGAAAATCTTCATCAATTGCTTTCCATAATCCTTGTAACACCAGGGGCGATTTCATCCTAATCTTCCATAGACTGAAACTAGAACCTCCGTCAAATTTCTCTACTTCGTACTTTGTTGAAGATGATGAAGATATCTTAACCCTAATTATGTGTAGAAACCCGAACCTTGCTCTGATACCAATTGTTGCGGAATATCGTGGGTTAACTAGCACACAATCACACACAAAGCAAATAGAGAAGAAAAATCAACACAAGGATTTAACGAGGTTCGGCCAAGCCTAATCCTCGAGGCAAAAGCAGAGAGAGTTTTCCACTATGAATGAGAAAAGAAGCACAATACAATCTATAGAATCCCCAACTACAACCCCTATATATAGATCCCAAAAGGTCCCAAACATATATGAGAAAGGTTTCCCAATTTGACAAGGATTATAGGTTTTCCTTTTCCAAATCTATTAGGACAATGGATTTTCCTAAACCTATAGGGACTATGGGTTTCCCAAAAATACAAGGAAATAATTCAAGCCACAAATAACACCCACATCATGGGATACTGAGAACCCAATCAATCTGCTCAACACACTCCATTATTCACTTTCTTCCTTTTACCTGCAGGTTACGTCTCCTTGATTAGCTCGCTCATGCCTCGAATAACCACCTGGAAGCCTATCCAGCCCACAAGCATAGGTTGCCAGGGTAGTCCCACCAACCAATTATGAGCAGAAGGACTGACAGCAAGTGTCGTAACTAGGATTAGAACTAGAGACCTCTTTACTCCCATGCCTGAACCACTAGACCATCCCCTTTCGCGATCATATTCAGTTCAAACATGATTTATCTCATGCCTTTAACACTTAGCTCCTGCTGGGGTTTACTTTCTTTTTGGAGTTTTAATCCATTCAAAATTTGTGTGTATCAAAGAATTTGCCATGATGAATCAATGATAAATCCATGTCATCTGTATGCAAACTAGCTTTCTGCTTCCTGTTCCAAGGACAGTCTTTTACTTCAATTTACCTATTTTTGGACGATAAATCGCAGCAATGTGGTCCAGAGTCCGTCCGCACTTACTTTGTGGTCCTATTATGACCTTCTATGTTTGTTCCTGTTTAGCATCAACGAAAAACCTAAACCTTTGCTTCAATTCATGAAATAAGGCGGCTCTAAGCACACATGAAACACTCCGGATGCAGTTTCTTCTTAAATGGGGTAACTGAGCACCTCATCTTCTCATGTCGTTGTTGTTCATTCCCTGTAGGCTGAAGCGTTTGGTACAAATTCTCCATAAGAATCCAAAGTAACCCTCTTTTATGTAGAGAAAAAGTCTGATCCAGCTCTTTCCTCACTAATGACGTAATAACATGTCAAACTGCTTGAAATTTTGTAGAGTTATATTACACTTGTCATCAAAGGTAGATGGCCTTAAAACAAGTCATCTTAGCAACTATGCACCACAGGGCACCAAATTACTACCACAGGGCACCCTATATGTATATATCTCTTTTTGTTATCCGGCTCCCGTGTATACTTCCACCTCCTACACTTCTGTGGCAGATGTAGCCCTTTTCAATGTGTTCAAGCGAACCTATTGCTTTTAGCTGAAACCACATAAACACGTGCAAAAAAAGTTGAATATTTTCAATAGACACCTCTTTCACTTCTAATTCATCTAATCTACTAGGTTCAAATTGTAACACCCCATGCATCAATAGAAAGTTCAAGAAGCTGCCCTTGACAATTTCATTGTTTATTGGGCTTTCCCTTGTCTTTTGATACTTCAAGACTAAAAAATGACCCCAAAAATATACATAGAAATCTCAATTTGTCAATTATACTCAAAGACAGAAACCATCCCACTTAGATGTTCTCTTTTTACCATCGAAATTACTAAGCTTTGTTTTCTAACAATTTTCTTTAGCTCTGTTTAACTTAACAATGGCCAAGATTTTGCAAGGCAAAAAAAAGTTAAAAAGTTTTTTGAGTTTCTTCTAGCGAACATGTGTTAAGGAAAAGAAGCAGTGAAAGCCAAAGTACCTCGGAGACGACATTCTGTGTGTCGTTATTTTTTATGCAACGAAACTTGGGATAAGTTCTTGTGCGGAAGAAGTTGAAAGGGTAGAAATGACTGTGAAAATCTTGGCTCAACTTCAGGGATGAAAGACAAATGGTAGGTGTACGGACCAGTAACCCGTTCATATTTCGATTTCCCACACCAATTTGAGCTCAACCGCGAGGGTAGAGAACTAGAGATTATCGGCGTCGCGCGGTGGCTGGATTTGGCCAGAGAGTTGGCTGTCCAATCCTTGTGAAATTTTTTCAACATAAATATGATGAGTTTTGATGATATTTGATAAGGCCTTTTAATAAAGATAAGCAATAATGCCTAGGTGTTAATTAAAAGAGTAATTCTCCGGGTGCAATAAATGATTTTTTTTTATCCTTTTAAATTTAATCTGAATAAGTGTTTTTTTTTTCCTAAAATCAAGAGGTATTATTTTTTCTTCAAAATTATTCTCGTCTACACAAATTTCTAAAAAATCTACAATGAGTAGATTAAGATAGTTTAGTTAAATAATTTCTCTTAATTAATATTATTAAATATTTTCTTAAATGGGAGTTAAAATTACTCTTATTATGAGCCGGAGGAGTAAGACTTGAAATATTCGTAAAAAATACTAGTACTATGTTTTTTTGTCTGAGAAGTCACTTTTTTTCCTTTGAATGAGAAATTATTATTTTTTTACACGAAAGCTTTTTTTTCCTTCTCTGTATTCGTTTCTAGGACTGAGATGACTATTAAACAAGCTGAAAGACTAGCTAAATTGCTGAAGCGAATAGGCTAAGCTCAAGGGGCCAAAGAATGGGGCAGACTAAAGTCTAAAGCGAGCAGATTTGATTTACTGAATGGAGAGCTATGGAATATTGAAACATTGTACAATTGGGTTAAACCATTAGAGAAAAATAATATGACACATGGGCACACAGCTAGAAGGTGAAAATTCAAAAACAAATATGACACATGTTGCTGCCCAGGATCGAACTGGGGACCTTTAGTGTGTAAGACTAACGTGATAACCACTACACCACAGCAACCTATTGTTGAAAATATCTTACAATATATTTCTTTGTACCTAGTTTTCATCTTTGAAAAGTTCGTTGCCGGACAATTTCTGGGTGCAAAAGTTCCTTAAGGCCTAAGGATATGAAAATTCTTGCATTAACATCACAAAAAAAAATATGACATATGTTGTTTTTCTACACAAACTATAATTTTATCTTCCAAGAAATATTTCAGATTCTTTTTTAAAAATTGCTCGAACAGAAAATGAGTTTTAAAGAAAAACTCTATACGTTTCCAAAATACGATATTTTGCATAAATTATTTTAGAAAAGATTTTTTTTTTTTTTTTGGTCAGCAACTAGTCTAATTGATGATTCATCAACAACAAATAAAAAAGAGCTGTCCATCAGATACAGAGCCTGTTTGGATGGGCTTAAAAGCTTTTAAGTTATTTTTTAGCTTATTGAGTTGTTTGACAAACTTAAAATTTGGTTAAAGGACAAATATTTTTAAGCCAAAAGGTCCAAATTAAGCCAAAAGTGATAAGTTGGGTAATCTTAACTTTTTTTTTTCCTTAAAAGTCACCCCTCTTTGACCAAGTATTTTACATTGCTATACCTGATACTTATGTATAATTTCCAAAATACCCAATCATTTCTATTTCTCCTTTCCTCCGCCATTTCAATCCTTGCCTTCTAAATTTCATAATCTTTTCTTTTTCTCCTTTCCTTTGCTATTTTCAATTTGTGCCTTCCAAATTCCAACTTTGTCCAACTCTTTATTTTGTTTTAGTTTCTTTTTTGGTTCCATAACATTTCTAAAAAGATTGTTGTTGAATCCCTCATTTTTTAAAATTGGTAAAACTATATTCTAAATCAAAATTTTGAATGAGTCTACATGTTAACAACAAATTTGAAGCTATGAGACGAAAAAATATATTTTGGTGAAATAATTGATTATTGCATGTTATTTAAATAAATAATTTATATTTTATAAATTAATTTAATAAATTATTATCTACTAATTGAATCATATTCCGTTTTCCTATTTCATGTTCACATAGATTGGACAATTACTGAAAATTTCCTAAACGCCAAGTGTCCCAGCTTATATTGCGTGAAAGACGGACAATAGGGAACGACCTCAGAATACAATCACTAAATTGTTTCAAATTCTTCAACCCGTCGTCCTCAATTCGACAATTCCCACAACCCTAACCTTTAAAAAAGAAACCCTAGCTTTAATCTAGGGTTAGGGTTTTCAGGAATTCTATTCAGTTGAATCAATAATTAAGATGACGAGGATGGCGAGGAGTTGCATGCAGTCATTGCTAAAAGTGGTAAATTCGGCGATTGGAATGGTTGGGATCGCGATGATATTGTACGCCCTTTGGATGTTTAGGGTTTGGCATAAGCAGATGGGTCCCACTCCTCCCCCTTTCTTTGGCCCTGATGCCCCTGCTCCATGGTAAATCTTTCATCTTTTTTAGTGCGTGCGCAAATTTACATGATAGTTGATCACTTTACGTGATGGTGGGGAATATTTGTTTCTCTTTTTTTAACCAAAGTTATGGCCTTTTAAAGTAATTGGAGTTCCTTTTTACTGCCTCACTTTTGGTCTGAATTTTTGATTTATGTGTTTTCTGCTTATTGGACGCTGTGAATAAAAGGAGGATTTTTTATTGTCAATTTTACTATATTAAAGTTCATTTCGGGAATTAACTATGCCTCTGTTCCAAATGGTTGGATATATATGTGAATCCTCTGTATCCCAGTATTCATAGGAAGGAGGGTCCATTACAGTAAAGACTTTTCTTTTAACAGAACCATGGTCGGGCCACATGACTAGCTCGCACGACTCCACTATTCTACCAAGTACCTCCATCCTTCCACTAGTATAGGAACTGGTAGGCCACACCATTAGGTTATACTTAGACTATCTTTAGGATTTGGGGGGGGGGGGGCGGTTAAGGCTTTGTCCACTACCTGTGTATAGATCACAAAAGATAAAAGGAGGATGGTTTTGTGCCATACCTCCCATAGAATTGAAGAATGATAAAAGTCACAGAGGTAAAACAAACTTCAAAGCTGAAATGAGGAGGACTCCTCCTGTACATGATCATCTGTGTAAGCTTTCAAAAAATAGCTAGGTAGTCGTGCTATATACATAAGGGACTAACTTTTGAATCATGTACTTACCTTTAAACAATTGCTATGGGGAATCCATTATTATGCATCATGAATGGACTGTTTGATGGAAGAACTTATAAAAAGAAATGGACTGCTTGATTGAAGTAAAAAGTAGAAACCAACTAGGCCTTTTCTTTTTTCTCGTTTTATTTTGGTTCAGTAGTAAAATATTGGTGTTTCTTTATATTAGATAGTAGAATTGTCACACACTCATATGCACATGTTGAGAATGATTATTGATCTAGATTTTGATATTTTTATGTTTCATAAGCTGTCAGATTTCTGTTCTAATTTTTTGAAATTTGGATATTAGTTTCTGGTTCAACATCTGTGAATTTAGCAAACTTTTGTCTAATGCAGGTTCATTTACTCAACACTTGGTCTTGGAATAACTTTGTGCGTAGTCACGTGTTCGGGTCACATTGCTGCAGAGACGGCTAGTGGCTGTTGCTTGTATATTGTATCCTTTTCATTACTTTTCTTTTAATTAATGTAGGTTATTGAATGAGAGTCTTGTCTGTTCAGCTGCCCTAGTGTTCCTTTTTTTTGGGGGTGGGGGTGGGTTGGGGTCAGGGCAGACACGAGTGTGTTCCGAGAAAGTTATTTGGACAAGCTTCATCCTACACTATTGTAGTAATTAACTAGCAGTTCAGCAGAGCAATGGAAATATTTTTACTGATTTCACCTAGGATGGAATTGTGTCGATATTTCTAGCTTGGAGATATTGGGGGTGGGGGGTGATGGTCAGGTAGACACGAGTGTGTTCCGAGAAAGCTACTTGGACAAGCTTCAACCTACACTATTGTAGTAATTAACTAGCGGTTCAGCCGAGCAATTGAAATATCTTTACTGATTTCACCTTCTAGGATGGAATTGTGTCGATACTATTTCTAGCTTGGAAATATTGATCTGCATAATCTTCTTATACTACTAAGGAGAAGAAACAATACTCTTGTTCATGACTTATTTCAATGGTTCTTGCATGTGACTCAGTCTTTTGTTTGATAATGTGATTTTCAATAAAGAAGAATCATCATTTTGTTTATGATTCCCATTTCTATTTTCGTTGCAGTTTGATATAACGTCAGCACCTGGGATTGAGGGTAGGGCAGGAAAGGATTTCCTTGAATGCTTGTGCAATGATGTAATTGGGTAAATTAACTTAAAATTAAACCTTGTTGGTATCATCAGTTGGTCAGCACAAACATGAGAGTTTTGGTATCCACCAGTTGGTCAGAATAAACATGGAGTTTGTATTTGGGTATTTAACCAAATAGGATCATCTGGTTCCTCTAAAAAGGACCTATCACTGAAATGCCCCTACTATGGGGTAAAACTTAGTGGAGAGACACGTTTTCCCTTGAGTTGGGAAATGAAGCTATAGCCGCGGATGATATCTACCAGTTGATTTTCTTGGTTTACTTTTGATGCCATTATCCTAGATGTTGAGGTTGATATGCTTTATGCATTATTAGCAAGTAGCAATACAGGCAGCCACCCAAAATGTTGTCAATAATCTATACTGATTGGTGAAGCTATTTTAAAAGATTTTAAGCACCTTCATGGTAAGTTAGGGATGGGGGCTGCACAAAGGGACTCTTTTGGAATCACCTTATCAAAAAAGGACTCTTTTGCAATTCATGTGCAAAAAATTGTAATTAACTATCATTCGTCATGGTTATACTCTTTCACCCTAGTAAGTTTTCTTCGCTTTCTAGATTGTTGCTTAAAGTGTCATTGTTGCTGCTACTTTTTTGGCTTATCTTTTTATTTGATATTAATCCTTTTGCCCCACAGAAGCTTGAGAACTTGGACTCTGCTTTTAAGACTTGCTATGGGAGAGTTGGAATGATTGCTAATTTGAAACTATTAGGATTAATATAAATGTTACTTTTTCTTATTCAACTTGACAGTAATCAGAAGTGGTCTTTTTTCTTTAAGATTCTGCAGTTACGTTGCTTAATATTCACTGTACGGTCTCTGGGTCTTGTGTAAGGTGATATAATCATATAAACCTGCATCCTGGAGTGACTATTCAATTAAAACAGTGATGTTTCTCCTTAATTGGCATAGTACATGGTTTTTGTGTTCCTACTTCTCATGATAGAAGCAGCTGTGACAGTAGACGTATTCCTTAACAGAAATTGGGAAGAGGTATATGCATTGACAAATGCGCCATGGATTTTGATCTTATATATTGAGCTTTTAACAAATCTTTTATATTGATTTGTGTTCAAATTGACCTGATCAGGACTTCCCCGAGGACACAACTGGGAATTTCGATGAGCTCAAACACTTCTTGAAAGAGAACTTTGACATTTGTAAATGGGTAGGTTTGTCAGTAGTGACTGTGCAGGTGGGTCTCCTTCCACGCTCATATACCTCGATACTATGATTAAGTTTTTACCTGTTTTTTATTTGGCAATATAGTTATTCAACTAAACCCTGTTGATATGATTTAATCATTAGCACAAATCGCTGTTTGAAGCTGGTGAGATAAACCCGTTCCAAGTATTGTTATGCTTGAAGAGCCTTCTTTGTAAACCGTTCCTGCCTCACTCCATTCTTTGTTTTTTAGTCATCCCCGTAGATCTATGTCATAGTAATAATGTGGATTCATGTAAAAGGAATTTGTTACTAGATTAGATCGTATATCTCTTGTATTTCTTTTTAATAGGTCCTAGTGTGCTTTAGCGTGCATTTCCGCTTTTTCTAATATCTGAAGAAATTTCTTTGTTTTGGGTGCCATTAGAGCTTATTTCGCTCTTCTCTGGCTGTAAAATTTCACTTCTGGGATTGAAGTCCTTTTAGCCTTTTTTTCTTTGAATGTCTCTGTAATATTTTGAGAAGTTCTTTCTCCATGCAGCCTTGCATCTTTTTCTGCTTATTTGAGCATCTGCCTAATTACTTTCCACGTGCAGGCGGTAAGTATATTATTGGCGATGATCCTCAAAGCTCTAGGACCACATCCGGAAAGGTATCATTATGAGAGTGATGATGACTATATTCCAGACCGAGTCCCACTATTGAAGAATTATGTTCCTTCACCTTCTTATGTTGTTGGTGACCCTGTGTATGGATCTAAGAATGATGCTTGGAATATCAGAATTAACAGCAAGGTAGGCATGCTCTGCAGACTCATAGGATAAAATTCATTTAGGTGCTCAATTGTAAAGATATTTGGCTTGATAGTATATGATTCCTTGTTTTGTATCTGATGTGCAGGCAAGCAGATGAGCTACACTTTCCGTTGGTCAATCAGCAAGCACTGAATTTGCGGTACAATTGTAATCACTGTGCAAAATGTGTGTAAAGTTGAAGGGGGAATTTTCACATGCTTCTGACCATTGGTAGAATTCACGTAAAGTTGTGCAGTTCTTGTATATTCTGATTCTATGTACTCTTACACTTGTGTGGACAATGTGATAATTTAGCTCTCAAGAGTCCAAAAAGTCTACTTCAGTTGCCTTTTGTTCAATAGCAGAATCATGCAGTTTACCAGAACAAAGAGTAAAGTACATCAAACGACTGTTAGATGAAAAATATAATCTCATCATTCTGTTGCTAGGTATGGTGGAGGACCAATCAATTGCACTTGTTATAAGTTGAGACTGTTTAATTATTTGCGGTACTACTTATTGCTTGATGTTCCCTTTTGTGGACTAATAATCAATCATACTTGTGTACTACTTACCGTTGGTGTTTCCTTTTTGCACATCCCCCTCCCTCTCTCTCTCTCTCGAAAAGAACATGTTTCTACTTTCTATTATTGATGAATTCACCCGACCTGCCTAAAACGGGTAAACTGAGAATAGTATTTGGTATGCATTACTTGTGTAGTGTTAAAATTTGTTAGGTGATGTCATCTCTTGCCCATTAACGCTCAAAGGTAGTTCTATGATAGTAATATGTCACGGACAATTTAAAGGTTAATTCCACAGCCTCTTAAACTATACACCCACTCAAACTTAGTCATCATCACATTTTAGCCCCAAAAAATGGCCGTACGGGAATTCTCCTGTAAAGATTGATCTTTAACTGGGACGGAATGAGCAATTATTGGCGAACGGCGATTGTCTATATGTTTATTGACCAATTTGACCTCCATGTTCAGTCAGTAAAGAATTGAAAAAGTTTCTTCATGTGAATACATGTAAAATGTAATAACTAATATGTAGAGATCACATCATGGATACGTGCATATTTATATCAATAGGTCAATAATGTATTAATATTAAAGTTCGAACTCATTGTTTCCCCTGCAGAAAATATTGACACTTTTAATATTAGACAGGTTTAGAGATATTAAGACATTGTAGCAACTGAACTCTTTGACGTATGTATCTAGTTGCGGAGGGAGAGTAGAAGTTACGGATTTGGCCGAACTTAGTAGCTTTGGTTCAGACTATGTATTTGTCTTAAAACATTTATTGAATATGTGCAAATTATTAATTTAGAATTCAGTAACTTAAAAATTTAGACTCCTGAACACAAACTTCAAATTATGGTTCCACCTATGTATGTATAATCTAACTAGTCTCTGGACACGTGCGTTGCACGTGTATCCCATAGTAATAAGTACAAACATTTTAAAACGATATAAATAATATTAAAATATATGTACAATAAGGAAATACAAATTCTGCCTTAATTAATTATTGAATATAAATACTATTTAAACAACAAATATTAGTTATATAAATACGATTGTCATACCAAATATTCAATTTGATATTTTCCTTGCCTCTTTATATTTGGACAACATGTAGTTTATATTTGAATATGAGCAACGTCGGTTATAGTTGCGGATACTTCACGTCTAGAAGTTCCTACTTTGTCTTTAAGAAATTGAAGCCTTCTTACTTTTACAGTAGCATACATATCAAGAAGCTGTTGGAGGATGAAAGTTGTAACTTGTAGAAGTTGTATAGAAATTCGATCAACATAGGTCTTCCTTAAGGTGGCTAGTAAATCATAATTCATTTCATGGTGTAAAGCTGCAAAAAAAATTAGTTATTTGTAATAGAGATATTTAATAATTATTAATATCAAAAAGTTTTATTAATATCATTGTTACACGTACAAGAACCCTTTGCTTAATTGAAGATTATGACTCTTTTCATCTATAAATTTGACAAAAGAATTGAATTATATAATTTATAATTGTATAAATATAGCACGACAATCATATTTCAAATCTAATATTCATCACGCACCCTGTAGTCTAATACTTTATCTATTCTTAAACTCACATAGTAACAAAAAATGAGTTAAAGTAGACCAAACAAAAATATTTCTTTTATAATTGATATCTGCTTATTCTTTAGCACACTTGCTTTTTTGTAAATATTTTTTTTAATAAATTATCTAATGATATGATTAGAAAACATAAATAAAAAATAATATATGATTAATAAGCGATGCTCTTAAAAATCTTGTGCTTAAAAACGTAATACAAATTATTATTATTATGAACTTTATTGTCTTGATCTTAGGCCCGGGCTTAGCACAGGCTTTGAAGGACTAGTATACCTGTCAAAAGTGTTTTGTCATATTTGGTAGGTTGTTAGAAGTGACGTGAACTATATGATAGATCTCACTATTGGTCTTTATTAATAGTAAAATCCTCTCAATTAGTTTATGCTCAGAGCTTTTCAATTTTTCTTTTAATGATATGGAGTGCCAATTTTCAATAGTGATTTTTTCATTCATATATATTATTTGAAATTTTATTACCCTTAATGTTCATGTTTAGTTAATTATCCGGCATAAACAAGTTTTTTTATAAAAAATATACAATCTACCTTAAAAAGCTCTCAAATCCATTATTTATGCCTTCAATCAAGGAATTTAGTTACATCATTCTCCTTTTTTTCCTCCTCTCTCCCCTCTTCTCTCCAAATCAATGCAATTTAGATTTTTTCCCTACTTATATTCTGTATTTTATTTCCTACTATTTCAGTTGTAATCAAAATTTAAATCTGGAAAGGAGCAAATAAATGAGCTTAGCTAGTAAGCCACGTTACATCACAAATTTGGAAGCTTCCCTTCAACCAAACCAAATACTATAAAACCAAAAAAAATCAAAAAGAAGGCTAAAATATGGTATTCCATATTTATAAATCAGATCTTGTTATTGAAGGAACCAAGAGAAAGACGAAAAAAGCATACAGAGAAAACGTAGAAGTTCAGGCACAGACCCCCATCAGGTTTTTTGTGCATCAAATTATAACTCAAAGTAATTTTTTTGTTAGGTTTGAATTTATAAAATCAGTTTTATCTGTCTCTAACTCTCTATCTGCACAAATTCAGTTGTCAATTTGTTAACATATTATGAATTCGTTTATAAGCACACAATTTATTCATGGGAATTTTTTTGTACACTATCCCGTTAAATACAACTAAACTAACATACAATTTAAATACAAATTTGATATAAATTTAAAACAATATATCTTTTATATATTTTGTATCTGATTTATACATAGTAAAAATAAATTTCATACAACTAATTATATATTATACAATTTATCTACAACTTTCACACATTATTCCTACCGAATTAAATACAACTACAAAAACATACAATTTAAATGCAAATTTTATACAATATGTCTTTTGTATATTTTGTACCTGATTTATACATAGTAAAAATGAATTTCATACAACTAATTATATGTTATACAACTTATCTACAATTTTCGCACATTATTTCTATCAAGTTAAATATAACTACAATAACATATAACTTAAATACAAATTTTATATAAAATTTATACAGTATATCTTTTGTATATTTTGTATCTGATTTATACATAGTAAAAATAAATTTCATACAACTAATTATATATTACACAATTTATCTACACTTATCTACAACTTATCTACAATTTTTTTACATTATTTCTATAATTTTACTATAATTTTGTAAATATAGTGCATATCACGTCTTCTTCTTCTTCATATTCGACTTTCAATCTGAAATTCAGCAAAAATCAAGTCTAATCTTCACCAAAATACCGTCAAAATTGAGATTTAAACTCCAAATCATATTCTCAATTGTTTGCAACAACACTCAATCCCAACAAATAATGATTTTTGAAAACCCAAATTCGAATTCAAAGTTTCAAAGCTTTTTAATGGCTATCAATGGTGGAATTGCTGCTCTCTTTTCCTTTGCTTTACATTACTAGAATTAGGGATTGAGAGATAGAGAGAGACGTAGAGAGAATTTCCAATTGTTTTGCAACAACACTCAATTCAAACAAGTATTATTTTTTGAAAACCCAAATTCGAATTCAAAGCTTCAAATCTTTTTAATGGCTATCAATGGTGGAACATCTGATCCTTTAACTTTGTTAGGAATGTTCTTTGAAGCTATGTTCTTCTTCATTGAAAATCGTTGAAGCTAGCTTTGCAAAAGTCGTTAACGGGGGTATGAACTTTGAAGAAGAGTACAAATTTTGACTGATTTTTGAAGAAAGTATTTGCAAAATGCGTTAATGGAGGGGTTAATAGTTTTTGGCTAGTTTTAGAAGAGAAAATCGTGGGTGATTGAAGAGGAAAATATGGGGTGTGGTTTGATACGTGGGGGAGTGGGAATATACGGTAGAATTAAATTAGGAAACTAATTAATACCATTAAATCTCTTAAAATGTATATAAATGGTAATTAGGTATATAAAATGTAATTATATTAAAAGTTAAGCATGGGAGGGTAATATAGATTCATATATGGTATAGGAATGTAAAAATCAATATATATATATATATATATATATATATATATATATATATATATATATATATATATATGTTTTGCTTGTCGCCTTAGTATTGCTCCAAATAATTCTACGAGGAGCAGTAGTGATGTCTGCTGAATGGAAATCAAATATCTATCACTAATATCTCTAAGACGTACTTTTTCACTTTAACTAACTGAAAATTATTAGTTTAGCAGACATTATAACGCATAAATCTTTAGATTACTTTAAATTGCTTTTTCGACTTAGCTTTAGTTTTGGTCTAGTTTTAGTTTAATAATTAATCTGTACATAACTTTATTATGAAAAGAATCTAACTTCAATCTATTGCAGAAGTGGGATTGTACGTATATAATTAGCAATACACTTAGTGTGTGTTTGGTACCAAGGAAAACATTTTCCGGAAAATATTTTTGAATTTTCTTATGTTTGGTTGACTTAAATGTTTTGGAAAACATTTTCTTTATAAACTCATTTTCCTCCAATTAGAGGAAAATTTTTTCCTTATCGAGAGAAGGAAAAAATATTTTTCAAAACTCGTTCTCAACCTTCCTACACTATTCCCCACCCTCACCAACCCACCCCACACCCCCACACTCACCCACCAAACCCCACCCCCACCCCACCCCCTCTCTTAGAAAAAAGGCTTTTTTTCTTCCAAATTTCAGTTTTTTTTCGTCACCATCGACCCTGCTATCCCCCACCTTGCAAAAAAATTGTTTTTTTTTACATTTTTTTTTTTTAGTTTCAAATTTATGTTTTTTCGTTTTTCTGCTCCTCCCTCCCACCCACCACTCCCCCACCCCCACCCCCACATGGCAACCCACAGTTTTTTCTACTTTTTTTTTTGTAATTTTTAAATTTTTGTTTTTTCGTTTTTCTGCACCACCTACCTCATCCGGCCAAACTCTATCCCCCCACACAAAAAAATGTTTTTCTTTTTTTGTAATTTCAAATTTATGTTTTTTCATTTCTCTGCCCCTCCCCCCTCCCCCCGAATTTTTTTTAATTTATTTTCAGTGTTAGTTTTTTCATCTTTCGGTTTACAGGTTCAAAATTTTACAAGTTCCAAAGTTATGAGTTCGGAGGTTTATTTGGAAGCTTACGGGTTTAGAAATTATAAAGCTTACGGGTTCAAAAGTTTGTGGATTCGAAAGTTTAGCGGTTGGGAAGTTTATGAAATTTGTGGGTTTGGAAGATTGTTGGTTCGAAAGTTTATGGCTTTATGTTTATTGTATTTAAATTATTTATGAATACTCTTAAAAAGTTATTTTCCTTAATTTACATACCAAACACCGGAAAATGAATAAGATTACTACTTGTATTTTCCATGAAAAATATTTTCCGTTATACCAAATACACTCTTAATCACATAAATTATGTCATCTTTAGCTTTACGACTTAATTAAATATCATATGCAGAAGTGCTCTTAGCTTTATCAGTATGTATTAGCAGTGCTCTCCTTCTCACCAAACTAATAAAAGGAGCTTATTTAAATTCTCAATTTTCACTTATTAAATTGTGGTACGTTCAGTAGAAGAAAACAAGTTATTGAGTGGTCCTTTTGTTTTAAGCTTACGACTACATAATTAATATTTGTATGATTACAAGAAAATATTTGCATTAATGAGAAAAACACAAGAGAGGAAGCAATTGTTAGTAATACAAAAATATGTAATGTATAAATAATTTAGTGGTAACCTTGAGCTTATACGTACTTGTTTACCTGTTAGTAATATATAAAATTTCAAAACCTTAAAAAAGAAAAAGATGGAAAGAATCAATTGAGAAAACTTTAATGTCCTTCAAACATTCTGTTTCCGTGGAAATCAGTCACATAAATGATAGAATAAACTAAAAGTTAAATCGAATTGAAGAAAGAAAATTCAATGAAACAAGTGTTTTCAGTAAGTAATCTATGTATATACCATATTTTTTTGTTTGATAGTATTTATAAAAAGTCTACTTTTAACATTCTTAGATTATTATTACATACCATATAATTAATAAACCAACAAATTAAAAACACGGAAAATGTTACATAATAAGTACCGAATTTTCTGTTATAACAACAACGACATACTCAGTTTTAGCCCACATCGTAAGGTCTGAGGAGGATAGTGTGTATGTAGACCTTACCTCTATCCTGTGAAGATAGATAAACTGTTCCAATAGACCCTTGGCCCAAGACCGATTTTTTTGTTAGTTTCTAATAATTTGTAATATTGGGGGTTGGATATTCTACAACAACCTTTACATTTGTAATAATCTCATTCTGTTTTTTTCATAAAATATACGAACTAGAAAACAAACGGGTTCATCATAAACAGTACTATTTATTATTATTCCTTCTTATTGAGATATTTATTGTTCAAGTAGTTAGTTAGAGCTAGTTAGTGTCATTGTTAGAGTTAGTAAATTCATTGTTAGAATTAGTTGTTGCTAGTTGTACAAGTACATGTGTATATATACTCTACGAGCTATTAGAAAAAGTTCTCGAGCTTCTTTTCATCATTTTCCTGGTCTCCTTCTTCTCCATTTTCTTCGTTCAATTCTATAAGCTTCTCCACTTGCCATGGCAGACATGGTTGAGCTCAAATTGCTCTGCTCTCAGTAACGATCTTTACATGGTATCAGAGTGAGGTTAATCTCGTATATCGTCTTCATCTTTATCTTCTTGTTCCATTACCTCTGTTTTTGATTTCATCAGATATTTTGAATTTAGCCCTAATTTTGATTTTTCGTCTCATTTACTTGTTGTCGAAATCTGTAATAGTTGAAAATTGAAAATTCCTCTGTTTTTTCCTCAATTACATTTTGTTATGGATGTCATTGATCAAGACGATTCAACCGGAGTGGAAACTACCGCCACCGTCACTCCGACGGGCACAGGATTTGATCCTATGTACCTCCACCTGTCTGATAATCCAGGAGCTATGTTGGTTTCAACTGCATTTGACGGAATAGGGTACAGGTCTTGGAGGAGGAGTGTTTTGAGAGGTTTATCTGTGAAGAACAAGTTAGGTTTTATAAATGGAGAGTGTAGACAACCAAATCCTTCGTCACCGCAATTTCGACAATGGGAACGTTGTGACAATATAGTGACATCCTGGATTCTAAACTCACTTTCTAAAGAAATCGCAGATAGTGTAGAATATGCAAATGATGTTGTTGAGATTTGGAAGGAATTGGAAGATAGCTATGAACAAACTAATGGAGCTAGGCTGTATCAAATTCAGAAGGAAATCAATGATCTTTCCCAAGGTACTCTTGACATTACTACCTATTAGTCTAGGGGCAGCAAATGGGCGGGTTAGGCTGAATTTGGGCGGGTCAAGATGGGTTAGGTCAATAAATGGGTCATTGCCCTACTCAACCCAAAGTGTACTTGGGCTAAGATGAGCTGGGTCAAGATGGGCTAAACAATGGGTCATAACCCAACCCGCCCAACTTGACCCATATTTTAGAACCATGCTCATCTTGCATAAAAAAGCCATTTACCTTAAAATGTGTAAGTCGAAAAAAATTTGGGGGGGGGGGGGGGGTGATGCCGAAAAACGAAAAAAACAGAAATTGAAAATTAAAAAAAACGTAATTATTTTTTGAAATAGAAAAAAAGTAAAAAAAAAATTAAAGGGCGGGGGGAGGGGGGTTGGTGGTGCAGAAAAAAAACGAAAAACTAAAAATACAAAAAAAAGTAAAAAATTTCTTTTTTTTTGGGGGGGGGGGGGTTGCGGGAGGGGGAGCAGGGTGGGTGGATGGTGCAGAAAAACAAAAACACATAAAATTAAAAATACAAAAAAAAAAGTAAAATTGGGGCAACTAAATAAATTTCTGTATAAGTTGGGTTGAGATACCTTTTGTTTTTGGGTGAGTTTTATGGGTTGCAGTTGGGCTGCTTAATAGGTCATAATGGGTTATAAAATATAACGGGTTAACTTGAGCTCAGCCCAAATTGACCCATGAGCTAAAATATTTGTAACCTAACCCATTAATAGGTCAGTGGAGAGTTGGGCGGGTTAGATTGGTTTGGGCTCAAATTGTCACCCCTACCTATTACACTAAGTTGAAGAAACTCTGGGAAGAGCTTGCCACTTTGAATAAGAGAAATCAATGCAATTGTATCTGTAATTGTGGGGCAAAATAGAGTATATATAAGGCTGAACAAGATAGGAGACTAATATAATTTCTTATAGGACTGAATGAAGTATACACAGTAGTTCGAGGAAGCATACTTATGATGAATCTATTACCAAATTTAGCACAAGCCTTTTCACTTCTAGTTCAGGATGAAAAACAAAGGGAGATTAGGCCAACTAACCATTTAACTGTTGATTCAACTTCATTGAATGTGAGTACATCAGGACAGAGTTCCTTTAAGACAAACTTCCCAACAGACAACAATTATCGTGGAATTTCTAGAGGCAGACTCATATGGGATTACTGCAAAAGACCAGGACATAGTAAAGATAAGTGTTACAAGCTACATGGTTATCCACAGAACAACCAAAACTCTACTCAGAATTTTACTCCTAGATAATTCTCAAATAACCACAACCAAGGTCAAGGTCCTAGATACAACAACAGAGGGAAAAGAGTAGTTAGTGTGCAAGGAGTTACTGATGAAACTACTAATGGCAAGGAAATTGAAAGCAAGGCACAAGATGATGGCAGAAATGTGAACCTCACTGAAGAGCAATATGGACAGCTTGTAAGCTTACTTCAACCATTTCATGGAGGAATGGAGATGCTGGGAAATCATCAAGAAGCTCATACTCACCTAGTATCAATGCTTCTAACTTTGCAGGTATGATAGTGTGCACTTCTTCCATTGATTTTGGTAAACTTTCATGCAAATGCTTTGAGTCCAAAACTGACACATGGATACTGGATTCAGGGGCCTCCAATATGACCTTTAACATCTCTAATGTCTAATATCGTATTCTTACCTTATCCCCTTCTAATAGTCTTACCCAATGGATACAAAGTTAAAGTATCTGAAATAGGTGATGTTGTTCTTACATCCAAAATAATATTACAGAAAGTCCTTTTTGTTCCCTCTTTTAAGTTCAATCCGGTGTTTGTCTATTGGTTGACCAAATATCTCAAAGGGATGACATCATTCACTGACAATACTTATCTTCTGCAGGCCCCTTCAGTGAAGAGGCCTCTGGAGATTGGTAAAGTGAGAAATGTCTTGGAAATATGAAACAACCATTCATATGTACAATTTGTCCCATGGCCAGACAGACAAGATTTCCCTTTCCTCAGAAAGTCAGTACTTCTTCCAAAATCTTTGAATTACTTCATGTAGATCTATGGGGACCATATCATGAACATACTCATGACAAATACAGATACTTTATTACTATAGTAGATGATCACAATAGAACCACTTGGACTCAACTACTAGCTTGCAAGAGTAATGCTCTACAGACAATCAAAGCATTCGTTTCCCTAATTGAAAATCAGCTCAAAACCAAAGTCCAGTCCATTAGGTTTGATAATGGACTAGAATTTAACAACTTAGAAACCAATACTTTCTTCCAGTCAAAAGAAATTGTACACCAAAGAACTTGTCCTTATATACCACAACAAAATGGAGTGGTAGAGAGGTAACATAGATACCTTTTTGAGACAGCTAGAGCCTTACTTTTCCAATCCAAATTGCCTTTGAAGTACTGGGGGAACGTGTCCTAACAATAACTCACATTATAAATAGACTACCTACTACATATCTCCAAAACAAATCTCCTTTTGAAGTCTTATATGGCAAAAAGCCAGATTACACACAACTGAGAAGCTTTGGTTGCCTGTGCTTTCCTACAACACCCAAGGTCCACTTAAGCAAATTTGAACCAAGATCTGTCCTACATGTCTTTCTAGGCTATCCTTTTGGTGTCAAAGGCTACAAAGTCCTAGACCTATCAACCAAGAAAATACACATCACCAGAGATGTTATCTTTCATGAGTTTATTTTTCCTTTTGAAATTCATTTCAAGTCCAAATCTGAGTCATTTCCTACATACTTTGATGTTGTCCCCTCTAATGAATCTGCTAGTCATAATGATCCAGTACTTACTCCTCCTTTTTCACCTCATTCACCTTCTACTTCTCCAGTTCCAACTTCTCTTCCTAGCGCTTCTGCACTATCTCCACTACATTCACCTCCGCTCATTGATTCTTCACTAGTACATCATCCTCCCATACTCCTGAGAAGATCACAGAGGAAACACAAAACTCAGATATATATAAAAGATTATATCTACAAAATCAGCAACACTGATAAACACTCTTTCTGTCTCGGTACCTTGTTTTCTAAATATCACCACATAGACCATGAATCAATGAATCATAATAGTCAGGCTTTGGTAAACAGGATTTTCAATATTAGTGAGCCATCTTCCTTTGAGGAAGCTGTTGTCAGCTCTGCTTGGCAAGCAGCCATGATTCAAGAATTTGAGGCTCTTTATGCTAATAATACCTTAAATTTAGTACCCCTTCCATCTGATAAGAAAGCAATAGGTTGTAGATGGGTCTACAAAATAAAACATAGGTATAAGGTCAGGCTAGTTGTGAAGGGCTATACTCATCAAGAAGGTGTAGATTTCATAGAAATATTTTCTCCTGTGGTGAAGATGACCACAGTGAGAACTCTGATTGCAGTAACAATAAAGAACAATTGGGCAATGTTCCAATTGGATGTAAACAATGCTTTTCTCCATGGGGATTTACATGAAGATGTGTATATGCAGATTCCACCAGGCCTTATGGTGGAGGATAAATCACTGGTTTGCAAGTTAAATAAGTCTTTATATGGACTCAAACAAGCTAGTAAACAATGGTATGAGAAACTAACTAAGGCCTTGTGTTCTAAAGGTTTCAGTCACTTATTAAATGACTATTTATTATTTCACAAACAACATGGAGATTTTGTGGTTTATGTGGTAGCTTATGTAGATGACATCTTGGTCACAAGGACAGATCTAGAGGAAATACTACAATTGAAAACCTTTCTTCATGACAAGTTCAAGATAAAGGACTTAGGTAATTCGCACTAGTTCTTAGGCCTAGAAATACTGTATAAGCCTGATGGTGTAATCATTTCCCAAAGAAAATTTATTCTGGACTTATTGAAAGAGTACAATATTTTGGAATATACTACTTTCAGCTCCCCACTTGATCCTAATGAAAAGCTTAAAGTCAAGGAGGGTAAACCTTTGGATGATCCAACCTTTTACAAGAAACTAATAGGGAAGTTAAATTTTTTTACTAATACTAGGTTGGACATAGCTTTTGGGGTTCAACATTTAAGCCAATTCATGCAAAATCCTAGAGAGCCCCACTTGAAGGCTACTTACCATCTGTTGAGGTATCTCAAGGGTGATCCTACATTAGGAGTCCATATGTCCAAATCTGAAGATTAGACTGTTAGAGCCTTCTGTGACTCAGATTGGGTATCCTATCCAGACACAAGAAGATCTGTAAGTGGGTACATTATTTTGTTGGGAAACAACCTACTCAGTTGGAAGTCCAAGAAGTAGGAAGTTGTTTCCTTATCTTCAGCAGAGGCAGAGTACAAATCACTTTGAAAGGTAGTTGGTGAACTGGTTTGGCTAAGCAGACTTTTGGTTGAACCAAGAGTTACCTCTATACACCCCATTCAAGTATTCTGTGATAGTTTGTCAGCCTTGCACATAGCTAGAAATCCTATGTTCCACGAGCGTACCAAACACATCGAGGTTGACTGCCATTTGTGAGGAAACAGCTGCAAGAGGGCCTTATTTCATTGCATTACATCGCAATTGATCAACAACTTGTGGACATTCTTACCAAGGCTTTAACAGGTGTCAAACATTCAGGTGTTTTAGCCAAGTTGGCAGTGTTTTCACCACCTCCAGCTTGAGGGGGGTATTGAGATATTTATTGTTCAAGTAGTTAGTTAGAGCTAGTTAGTGTCATTGTTAGAATTAGTTGTTGCCAGCTGTAAAAGTACATGTGTATATATACTCTATGAGGTATCAGAAAAAGCTCTCGAGCTTCTTTTCATCATTTTCCTGGTCTCCTTCTTATCCATTTTCTTCTTTCAGTTCTAGAAGCTTCTCCACTTGCCATGGCAGACATGGCTGAGCTCAAATTGCTCTGCTCTCAGTAACGATCTTTACACTTCTTTATAAGATCTTGTGATGGTTGGCCCTTCCAATATTATTTCTCAAGTCGTTTGGAGTAATTAAGAAGTTGGTCAGGTTTAGAACACGTTACATTTCATGCTAAGAAGTGGATGATGTCCTTATATATTTACATAACTAGTTTCTCGGCACGTGCATTGCACGTGTATACCAAGTCATGTATTTGCAAAATAATATTAAAAGAATAGTTGAGTAAACAATTAAATATAAAAATAATAAGATTTTTGAATAGTTTGAATATCTATTACCTTGTAAACTAAGTAATGGATACCAAGAACTGAAAGAACGGGAAGAGAAAAAATGAATTACCAAATTGAGGAATCGAAAAGAATGAACCAAGAAATTTTCAGTAATTCTCACAAAAGAAAAGTACAGGTATGTTCCATTATGATTCTTGACTGCTACTCTCAATAGCCACAAAAAATTGATTAGTAAAACCCCGTTGTATCAAGCATGCAAGTGAAGAAAGAAATGAATATCTGGAGTGATAAAAGTGTAATGTTTAATTAACTTATAATTTTGACAGTTAATGAGAATTATGAAACGTTGAGAGCTGTTTGTAGGCATTTGAAACGGTGGCAACTCTAAGCAACTTAGAAACAACCTTTCTTAACAACAGACCATAAAGCGTTGCCTTTTTCCTAGGCATTAGTTTTTTATTTTATTAAATAGGATATTTAGTTTAATTAATAGAATACATTTATGTTATTTAAAAGGGTAATTACTGGGAGGGAAAAATACGTATCACAAAGAAGGGAAAGGGAGGGGGGAAGGAGGAGACATAAAATAGGAGTTATAATGAAAATTAGGATGGGGAATTTTACAAAGGGAAACCTAAGAAACATAACGTAAAAGAAGAAAAATAGAGGAATTTTAGGAGAATAGGTTAATAATATATTTTGTTTAGTAGATAAGAGAATTGATTATCATTTTAAATTGGTAACATACGAATTTCTTAACGGATGAGATAGACAAGATATAATGACAAATAGAACCCAAAAATCTTACTGAATACATATGTTCTTTTTTACTGCATTTACTTTAGCAGTAGAATCATTTAATAGTAGGATTTCAGCCACGTTCATTGTAACGTATATTTATCATTTAATAGTTGGGAAAAAAATAATTTAACAAAAATATAATTTTATAGGAGTAATGTTTAGTGAAGGGTAAAATGGTCTTTCAGCTTTTGAAGGACATTTTAGTAAACTAACTTCACCTAAAAGTGTTCATGCTTATAAGATAGTATGATTTATGAAAATATTTTTAAAGACAAAATTATCAATTAATTCGACCTAACTCAGTCTGAGACAAAATTAAAAAGCTTCAGACGACCATGGTAAGTAGAAGTCCCGACAATTAACGTTGCGCGTATACCCCATCTCAATAAATAAATTCAATAAAATAAATTAAAATTAAATTTTTCTTTGTTTTTGAGAAAACGATTGACGCTATAGCTAAAAATGGGTAATTGACTTAATATTTTACACAAATAACTTAATATATAGAATATATAGCGAGGTTGTTATTTATTGAAATAAGTGTATAATAATAAATATCAACTCGTTTAGAATAGTTTATTGTCTTTTACTATGTCATTCTTATTGCTTCAAAGTCATATATTTATCGGTTTGACTATCAATACTATAATTTTACTCTATTTTTTTTTATTTCTTTCACCGCTAATGCTCTTGCTATTGAAACAAATTTATGTCCTACGAGTTTAGTCAACTTAAAATAATTTTACTTATATGCCAAATTTAAAAAATAATTAAATTAAATTCTTTTGCTAATAAATTAATTTAAAGACTTAATTATTATTTCTCAACCTTAAAGGAAATAGTTAAGTTTCTGTTGATTCAAAATTTTCGTATTATCTCCTCCGTAGTTTTAAATAAGTAATTATAATTATAAATTTTATTCGATAAAAATTATATTTTTAAAGCGTAAAACAATAATTTAATATTTTACGTTTGAATCTTTGTGTTTGTAGAATTATTAGTATCGTTAACTTCTGTCTATAACTTTTCTTCCTCTCTCACTCTTTCTCTTTCTTTTGTATTCTTAAATATTTTATTAGTAATTTATTATAATTATGATCAGTGTACTTTTTAAATATTATACTAATCTTCATTATTTCTATTATTATTACTATTAAAAGAAAAATAAGGAAGAAAGAATGAGAATACATTTGAAATTAACGTATGCAAGCTCAAGTTATTTCATGTCTGCTGTTTTCGTTTCTTATGTGCCTTATCATATTCATAGTTGCTACTCCAAAATTCCTAACGAGTGATAATTCTCAAATATTATCTAATAAATTTTATATTTTGACGTATTGGTGAACTGTTCTATTCTAACTTGGATAGTCTATTTAGGATTAGAACTTAGAAGTCTAGATACAAAATCCTTAGGTGAATTAAGTTCTTAAATATTAGGAACCTTCATATAATTCAAATAAGGAAAGATTTAATAACTAAATTTTAGTTGATTTAAAAGTCCTAAATATTAGGAAAATAATTAACTTATAATTTTAGGAAAATATTAAATTACTATTTTATCCAATGTGAAACTTATTTTTAAAGAGTAAAAAAGACGAACGACATTTCGATAGAGCCTTTGTGTTTTTAATATAGTATAGATATATATATAGATAATATCTAGAGATTCAATTTTTTTTTTTTAACATTCACAATGTCGGTCTAAAATAAGTAAAATGTTCACGCTCCCGCTCTTTTTAAATCATTGTTTAGCTTATGTCTTTTACCTAAATATAAAGAAATTAAGTGGGCGGTCAATTTTTGGACGGATAGGGAAGTAACACGAGACATGTTATTGACTCATTGCCCCACAAATCACCAATATATCCGACTTTTTAAAGACCTTTTGTTCATATTTGCAAGACCATTTATTTCTTATTATATTAGTTTTTCCGTTGAAGAAAGACAAAGAGGTTCCTGTTTTTTTAACAATAAATTTGTGTTGCTCTTTACACCACCATTCATGCCTCAAATTCTGCAATGAGATATCCATTAACCGTTGCTTTTTTCTTTTCTAAAGACAAAAATAAACAATTCTCTTTCCTACTAAAAGAATGCAGGGTGTGATAAAGGGAAATAAGGTCATCTTTCCATCTTGAATATCAAAATTGTAATAATTATATCTCTTTCTATGACTTTAAACTTTGCTAGTTGGTAGTTTGTCTAAGTCAGAGGTAGAACCAAGATTTCAATTTTATAAGTTCGGGATCCTAATCCTTCTAAGTTAATGGGTTCCAAATTAATAATTTGTACATATTTAATGAAAATTTTAAGATAAATACATGATTTGAACCAAATCTACTGGGTTCCGCCGAACCCGTAACCCACACTATGGCTCCGCCTATGGTGCAAGTGATGAACATTGTACTATACCCTGTTAATAACTTATATAGACCGATAATGTAATAATTTGTACTATTAATATAGTTTTACATGTTATAACAAGTTATTTATTATATTTTAAGGTTCATTAGTTTATAATGTTATAATAGTTACTTGTAATTACTTTTAAGTGATTGCATAGTGTAAAATTTTGTTACCGTGATAGTGCATGTTAATTAAAGGAATTTTTACCTCATATAACAAAGGTTGAAACTTTATTTATTTTAAATAAATACTCTTTTAAGAAATTATATTCCATAACTACCTTTTGATTTTTATAGCCAAATATGTATTTATGGTTACATGCTACCCTTAAGTCATAAAATATTCTTTTTATTATTTTTCTCTAAATAAAACTCCAGTTCCATAACCTGAGTCTCTTTCCAACAATTCCATTATGCCTCTCCATTCGTGAAAAATCAGCACAGGAGGTTGAGGCAAAAATCAATGGCCACTGAAGCACCGCTAGAGGCAACGGAGGTTTCGCTGGCGTTGATTACTAAAGTCCTAGATGTTTAACCAAAAATCTGAGTCTTTGGTCAAAGCTTAAAAAGAAATTCGGGTTACTGATAATCAGGAGACGAAAATAAAATACTTTTGAGAATGATGGTGAAGCAGTAAATAGTTTTGTATTTCAGTAAGATTCCAATAATATTTCGTATCCCTACAGATGGTGAGTTCTTCTCCTTTTATAGCTAATCCTAGGAGAAGGTAATGCATTTGTCTTAATGAGACAATTATGAGCAATAAATGACATTAAAAGAAACGTTACACAATCATTTCTTTTTAAAACAAATATTCTAATGTATTTGATATTTAATGCTATATTTAAACTCTTTTACGTCATCAGATTCGTATCTTCAACTTCTTCCGATCTTCGGTCTTTAGATGACTTGGATAGGTACGAGACTCGTACCTATTTTAGTAACGGTCCGCACCAATGTTGCTTTCTTTTTCCCTTATCTGTTGTCACCCGTGCCTCTTGGCTATTTATTGTGTTTTGACCGTTTGACCAGTCCACGTGTCATGCCACGTCACCTACAATGTAAATTCAGTTTTTTCCCAATACAGATAGTCCCCCCACTTTCCATTTATTTATCAAGTAAATAATTGGGAAGTGGATTTTCATAAAAAGGGAATTTTTGCCGTAATTAATATTATGACAAATACTGACGCTTCAATTATCCCTTCCATTTAATGTTTTATATACGTGTCACCTTCTGATTGATTATGCAATTCTACCCCTTTTTTTTCGAGACTTCTTCATTCACACTATTCACGAAATGATAGTTGCCTTTATTATAGGCTTTCCTTCATTGCACTTCTAAGTTTGACGGTTGTCATTATAAGCATTTTTAACCCTCCTTCGTTTACCTTCTTCTTCATAGATCTTCAACAAGCAATTTCTTACTTACTTGTATTTTCTCCCCCTTTTAGTACATCTTTCTTCAACAATGTCATCTCCAAACCCTAACCCTAGAAAAGTTCCAATTCTTGATCACTTTCCCAATGCCCCTACAAAACATAGGAGAGGCAGAGGAGGTAGGCTTCGGAGCTTGGGCCTAGGATCCGCTCGTGATAGTTTATCTGGTCCTGCTTCTTCTTCTCTTAATATTGTGAGTTCTATTCCGAAGACCCCTTCTTCTAAAGTTAAAGAAATCCTTGATTCTTCTCAAGAACCTTTAGTCGATGAAATTGTTCCCAATGATTTGTCTTTTGGGAGTGATAGAACGTCTCTTCAAAGGCAAATTGTAAATTTAGAAAAAGCTGACACTTATCCCTCATTAGTAACCGAGCTTACAATCCCTACCATCAGAAGGGATTGTAACTGGAGCAATAGTCTACGAATGTCAATTCCTTCCCCAAATCAAAGAATTTCTTCCTTTAGAAATGGTTATTCTTTCGTTTATACTTACCTATTTACTTTGGGCTTTAATCCTCCGGTTGACCCAGTCATTGTTAACTTTTTTCATTTCTTTAAAATCTGTTTGGCCCAAGTCGGTCCCCTAGTATGGAGAGCAGTGGCTTGTCTGAGATACTTATCTGCCAAAGCCAATGTTGACTTCACCCTTTCTCACCTTATTCATTTATACCATCCCAATTTAATGCGCCATGGGATTTTTACCTTAACTGCAAGAAGCAAAAAGGTTTTGGTAAACCCTGAAGATAACAGGGATCGTGGATGGTACACCCGTTACGTTGCTGTACGTACGGTGGACTTACTTGGTGAAACGAATATTCCCTTTCCTGAGAAGTGGAATTTTGCACGTAAGTTTCCTTTTATTTACCGTACCTCTTTTTGAGAATTCTGATTCTTTTTCTCACTTCGTCTCTTTTTGGTTTTTTGTAGCAACCATGGGAGATGTGGAACTTATTCCTAACTTCCGTCGTTGGGTAGATTCAATTTTGAAGATTGCTCCTAAGGATCAAAGAACTTGGAAATCAATTTCTTCTTTACATGGCTGGAAGGTGAAAACACATGGTATGTCCCTTTTTACACGTTTTTTTTACATGCCAAGCACATGTTTCTCAATGTTGATTATGTATCCTTCTTTTGATCAGGATTTGGTGTTAGAGGAATGACAACTGAAGTAGCTATGGTCATTCGCATGTCTGCTAATGCTGCACTTGATTTGAACAAAGCTCGAGCTTCGCTTCCCAAAAGGAAAGCTATAGGAGAAAAGTTCTGAGAATGAGGAAGAGGAAGATACCTCTTTAATTGCCAGGCCAAGAGTTAGGAGACGAATCATTAATAGTGATGAAATTGAGGATACCCCTGCTCAAACTTCGTCCACCGAGCCTGTTTTGATTCATTCTGACGAGGAAACCGTACCAAAAGATACCAATGAATTAACTCATCGTCTTTTTGATAGCGGTTTTGAGAGTAGTGAGCCCGGCCTTGTTTTTGATGAAGCTCCTCTCTCCTCATTCGTTCCTATTTCCTCCATTCCTTTGCTAGTTTTAACTGCACCTGCTTCCGTTCCTGTGCCAGTTTCTTCATCTTCTCTTTCCATCCCTTCTTTGACTCTTATGGCTCCCGCTGTTGTGTTTTCCTTTTCTACTACTCCTCCTTCCATGGCTCCTCCTCCCTTCATTCAGCATACAGAGGCAGGTTCTAGCAGTAGAACCATGGCTATGAGAAGTGTTACTCTTGAAGTTCCTGCTAACTATAGCCTTTTGAGAAAGACTGGTAGAGCTGATGTTTGGCCCGAGCCTCTAATCTGTGATATTGAGAAGAAGAAGATGGAGAGCCACAATTGCCTGACTCTGATGAATGACATAGTTCATTCTACTTTGAAGGTATTTTTCCTTTACCAACAAGTTTTTTATTTTCGATCTTACAAATCCTCATTTCTATGAGTTGTCTTTATAGGCTAACCTTATTGGTACCGAATTGATGGGAAGAATTTCCCTTCTGGAAAGAAAAACCCATGAGTCTGAAAAATCAATCCATGAGGCTGAGGAAATAGCCAGGGGAGCCCAGCTTGAAGCAACTAATTGGAAAGAATAGTTTGAGAATGCTCAGGGGACCATAGACGAGTTGCAAGAAAGTAGAAATCTCCTGGAGCAGCAAAAGCGTGGTTTGACTTCTAAACTAGCGACTGCCAAGGCTTATTCAAGCCAATTTAAAAGAGATAAAGAGCTTTTGGAGTGCTCAATGTCAGAACAATTATCAAAGGCTAGTGAAGAAGTCAGGGAGCTTAAGGCACTTTTAGCCAAGAAAGAAGAATATGCAGGAGAATTAGTGCAAAGCTTGACTCAAGCTCAAGCTGACTTACATACCTCCTCTGACGAGATTCGAGCTTTGAAGAGCTCTCATGCCTCCCTTGAAGCTTCCTTTGATTCCCATTTAGCTGAACATCAAATATTGAAGAATGATCTTGCTATATGGGTGTCACACCTCCTTTTTCCGCCCCCGCGAGGGGAGTAGTTCTTGCGGGGCAAAAATCACGTGCTCACAGCGGGAAAGGGAGTATGGACTTCTGGAGGAGAGCTTCAACATAGAGGTGAGTTGAGCTTTCCTGAAATCTCGCCGTGATGCTCTGATGGAAGCTGCTCAGGAAAGCTTCGATTTGCAATCTGAACAAGCCAAAGTCTTAGACACTATCGAGAAAAGTCAACAACCTGTTGATACTCCTTCTCCTGCACTTGAAGCTCCTGGAACGGAAGAGCTTTTAAATGAAGAAGTGGCTACTGCAGCAATTGAGGTTGCAATTCCGGCTCCCGAGGGTGAAACTTCTATGACACATTCCATAGAAGCTGAAGCTCCTGTGATTCTTGAAAATGAAATTGCAACTTCTGATGTTCCAACCCCTTCAGTGACTAGCTGAAAATGAAATTGTTGTTTTTGTTTTTATTAATTTGTGGTGTTATCCCTTGGCAACTTTAAGGGATCTTTTGACGAAGTCCCCAGTTATCATAATGGGGCATTTGTAAAAAACAAATATTTTGCTGACTAAGTTTGTACTTAGTCTTTTATATTAAGAAGTTTTTATTAGTACTTCTGTATATTTTATTCTTGCCCATTTATCTAGGACTTATAGAATAGCTTAGCATTTTTATTCTTTTAAAATGCTTTATGATCCTTCTCATGGATTATCAACATGAGGCTTATAAAAGAGGGCCCTTTTATTTTATCGACACTTAATGAAGAAGACGTCTCAACTTCATAATGGTGTTATAATACGATGAAAGAAATAGGAATACACATGTTTTGTATGAAACAACTTTGGCAAGTTTTTATTCATGAACTTTAACAAGTGTTTGACTATTACATGTATTACAATACATCTATAACTTTCTCGTAACTGTTTTTCTTGTAACAGATTTGTACATAACATAGAATAAACAAGGTTTTTCTTCATAACCTGTTTCAGTACATAGTCATGACCCTATCTTTATATATTAAGAAGGGTTTGAGAGGTGACTTTGTTTATGAGTTTTGAGAGATGACTCTGTTGTTCTCATGAAAGCTGAAGACTTCGTAACTTTTTCTCAACACTTGTCTCTTTGTGGCCGACTTTTATTCGATATTCGTATCTGCACTTCTACACGTATCTGTGTACAATATGTAGTCCCCCAAGTGTTTGAGCGGTGAAGTATGAAGCCTCGAGCACTTGTTTATTTCTTTTACTTTGGCCCTTTTCCTGAAACAGAAAGATATACGGGACTCGGAGGTGTGATTATAGATGAAGACTACCTAACTCGTGTGTATTTCCATCAGATTAATTGTAACACTGGGCTGGGAATTTAAGAATACTCCATTTTACCTTGCAGGTTGTGACTCATCATTTGGCACGAGTTAGGGTGTTTTGCCTAGCATCTAAAATCGTTAGTAAAATATTAATAATCCAAGAGAGAAATTTTAACATGGTTATACCTGACCGTAGGTACTTTCTCAAAAGTAATATCTTTTTAAGTGGACGACATTCCAATGTGAGGGTAAAACTTTACCGTCCATTGTCTCCAACTGATATGCTCCTTTTCCCGCAATGTCACGGACTTTGTACGGTCCTTCCCACGTTGGACTTAGCTTTCCTGAGTTAGCAGCCTTTGCAAATTGGAACACCTTTTTAAGCACGACGTCCCCAATTTTGAAAAATCTGAGGTGTGCTTTCCTATTGTAATATCGTTCAATTACTTGCTTTTGTGCTGCCATCCTTATCAATGCAACTTCTCTTCTTCCTTCAAGTAAATCAAGGTTGACCCGCATCTCTTCATCATTAGATTCCTCCGTTGCCTGATCGTACCGTGTGCTTGGCTTACCTATTTCAACTGGAATTAAGGCTTCCGCACCATAAACCATTGAAAATGGTGTTTCTCCAGTGCCTGTTTTGGTCGTTGTACGATAAGCCCATAATACTCCAGGTAACACCTCAGGCCAATTACCTTTTGAATCCTGTAACCTCTTCTTCAAGTTGTTGATAATGACTTTGTTAGTAGATTCCGCTTGTCCATTACCTACTGGATGGTATGGCGTAGACGTTATCCTTTTGATCTGCCAACTTCGAAGAAATTCTGTGATTTGAGCTCCAATGAATTGTGGTCCATTGTCACACACGATCTCCTTTGGTGCTCCAAAGCGGCATATTATATTTCGCCATATGAAGTCTTTAACTTCCTTCTCTCGTACATGTTTAAATGCCCCTGCTTCTACCCATTTAGTGAAATAATCTGTAAGTACAAGTAGAAACTTTACCTGACCTTTTGCTTGTGGAAGTGGACCTACGATATCCATTCCTCATTTCATAAAGGGCCACGGGGCTATAACAGGATGTAGTAACTCAGCTGGTCTGTGCATATTGTTGTCGTACCTTTGACATTTATCACATTTGGACACGAAACTGGTTGCTTCTTCTTCCATCTTAGGCCAATAATATCCTGTGCGAATTAATGTTCTTACCAGTGACCGTCCCCTTGCGTGATTCCCACAATGTCCTTCGTACACTTCTCTCATCACATATTCTGTTTGAGAGGGTCCGAGACACCTTGCTAGTGGTCCACCGAACATCTTTCGATAAAGATTTCCTTGATATAAACAATATCGAGCAGTTTTTTTACGAAGCACGTGAGCCTTTCCTTTGTCATTAGGCACGGTACCATGCTGTAAAAAGGCAACAATTTCGTTTCTCCAATCCCATATTAAATGATTAAAATTTACCTCGTTTTTATCAGATTCGAGAACGGAATGAAATAAATGTATGACTGAAGCATTTGTATTGTTTGCTACGTCTGCGGCAGATGCGAGATTTGCTAAAGCATCTGCCTCTACATTCTCATCTCTTGGGATCTGCACTACTTTCCAAGTTTGAAATTGCTTTATTAACTCCCGTACCTTTGCGAGGTATTCTTGCATTCGCGTCTCTCTGGCTGTATAAGTCCCCAGCATTTGATTGACCACGAGTTGAGAATCACTCTTGATTATAATTTGTGTTATACCGAGTTCTCGTGCCAATTCTAAACCTGCAATTACAGCCTCATACTCTGCTTCATTGTTAGTTATAGAATGACATTTTATAGTCTGTCTAATAGTCTCACCCGCAGGTGGTACGAGGACTATCCCTAGGCCTGCCCCTTTTACATTAGATGAACCATCAGTGAATAAAACCCAAGTCCCCGGGTTTGCACCATTAAAAACTAGTAATTCTTTTTCTGCTTCTAAATACATCACCTGGCTAAAATCAGCCACGAAATCAGCTAGTACTTGAGATTTTATAGCGGTTCTGGGTTGATAAACAACTTCATATTCACTTAGTTCTATAGCCCATTTTGTTAATCTTCCTGAAAGTTCGTGTTTATGCAAAATATTTCGAAGCGGAAAAGCAGTAACTACATTAATGGGATGACATTGAAAATAAGGTCTTAATTTTCTGGATGCCATGATCAAAGCTAATGCTAATTTTTCTAGCTGTGGGTATCGTGTCTCAGCTTCCAATAAGGACTTACTTACATAATAAATAGGAGATTGTTTACCTTGGTCCTTGCGGACTAAAACAGCACTCACCGCGACTTCAGATACGGCCAGATAGATGAGAAGTTTTTCCCCCACCTTTGGTTTTGCCAACAACGGTGGTTTTGACAAATAAGCTTTCAAATTTCTAAGGGCTTGTTGACAATCTTCATTCCATTCAAAATGATCTTGCTTTTTGAGTGCAGATAAAAACTTAAAACACCTTTCTGAGGATTTGGAAATAAATCTCCCCAAAGCTGCAATTCTTCTTGTTAATCTTTGTACTTCCTTTTTATTAGTAAGGATATCAGGGATTTATTCTATTGCTTTGATCTGAGAAGGATTCACTTCAATACCACGGTTAGAAACAAGAAAAACCCAAAAACTTACCTGATGCAACTCCAATGCACATTTTTCTGGGTTGAGTTTCATATTAAATTTTCGCAAAATTTCAAATGTAACAGATAGATGAGAAATATGATCATGAGATCGCTGGGTTTTGATGAGAATATCATCTATATATACCTCCATTGTTTTCCCTAAATGTTCTTGGAACATTTTGGTGACCAACATTTGATAGGTTGCCCCAGCATTTTTGAGACCAAAGGGCATTACTTTATAACAGTAGGTCCCCCTGTCTGTGATGAAAGAAGTTTTTTCTTCATCACGAGGATCCATCTTAATTTGATTATATCCCGAGTATGCATCTAAAAAACTTAAAAGTTCATGACCTGCGGTTGCATCAATTAGTTGGTCTATACATTCTCAAAAGTATTTTATTTTCGTCTCCTGATTATCAGTAACCCGAATTTCTTTTTAAGCTTTGACCAAAAACTCAGATTTTTGGTTAAACAAATTGGTTCCGTTACCGGGAATCTGATAATCTTTTCTTTTAAGCTATATCTTGTCCATTGTCGTCACCATGTCAAACAACAACACCGACAATAACAGTAATAACACATTGGGAAACCATGAAAATCAAATCCATCAAAATCAAGATGACATGGTTCCCTCCCCTCCAGATTCACCACGTCAATCTCGTGAAGGCACTCATGTTACTGAATCCTGTGCTGATCAACAAGAACAATCTGAACACTTTGAAGGAGTTACAACTGAAGCTTTACAAAAGCTAATTGATGCACAGGTCGACAAAGCTCTTCAGGCACTTGTTAGTCGATTGCCTGCTGCACCACCCACACCAACTCCTAATAATAATACACCGGAGAATCCCCGTTCTGGTCTTGATAATTCTGGAAATGGAGCAACCCCCAGTGATCCACAGGAAGGGGGACCAGGTAATTCAAATAATTCATATTTGCAAAATTTAGTACTAACCTTGCAGAAACAGATTAAGGAACAAAATAAGCGTATTGAACAAATCCCTGGAGTTCCGCCTGTAATAAAAGGAGTAGACATGGACAAATACTCACAACAACCATGGAAGCCAAGTGCTGCTCCCCTTCCAATTCCGAAAAAGTTCAAAATGCCTGACATCCCGAAATATGATGGTACTACAGACCCACGTGACCACGTGACTGCATTTACAACAGGCGTGAAAGGCAACGACTTGACCAAACAAGAAATTGAATCAGTACTGGTCAAGAAATTTGGAGAAACACTTACCAAGGGTGCATTAACCTGGTATTCTTTTTTATCTGAAAATTCTATTAATTCTTTTGCTGAGCTTGCAGATTCTTTTATTAAGGCACATTCGGGAGCACAAAAGGTTGAGAAAAGAATGGAAGATATTTTCAAAATCAAACAAGGGGATTCGGAGTTGCTTAGAAATTTTGTTGATAGATTCCAGCGTGAAAGAATGACTCTACCTCATGTGCCTGACAATTGGGATGCAATAGCCTTTGCAAGTAATTTAAATGACAAAAGTTCTGAAGCCACGAGACGACTCAAAGAAAGCCTTCGAGAATTTCCTGCAACCACGTGGAATGATGTTTACAACAGGTATAGTACGAAGCTGCGAATTGAAGAAGATACCGTACCTAAGTTTCATCATGAAGAAAGGGGTGGTCCCCGAAGATCAGAAACCGAAAAAAGATCAGGTAAAAATAGGTACGATACATATATGGGACCTGCAGGAAAAGACCCACGGTCGAAACAAGATAGCCAGCAATATGATCAAAAATCGAGGAATAGGGACTCTGGTTCTTCTTCAAAGTTCAGGAACAAACAAGAATCACGAGATGATGACAGAAGTTTAAAGGCACGATTCGGCGGATATAATTTTAATGTCTCTACCTCCGAGCTCGTAGCTGTTTTAAGAAGCATGGGAGATAAGGTACGGTGGCCAAAAGAGATGCGGTCAAATCCACATAGACGCAATCCAGATCATTGGTGCGAATTCCACAATGATCACGGGCACAAAACTTCAGAATGTAGATTCTTGCAGAGTGAAGTGGATCATCTATTGAAGCAAGGATACCTCACTGAGTTATTTAGCGAGAAAGGAAAACAAGCTTATATGAAAAACAGGCAAGAGCCACCACAACCTCCTTCACCCAAAAGGACAGTGACTGTGATAAGCGGGGGAGAAGATATTCACGGCATAACCTACACTACCTCCAACAAGGTTTCTAAGGTAACAATTACACACGGGAAACGGGTGCGGCAGGTCCTAGAAAATGAAAGTATTTCATTCGATGACGCAGATACCGAAGGAGTGACAACTCCACATAATGACGCACTGGTAATATCTTTACTTGTACATGATACTAATGTAAAACGAGTTTTGATTGATCTAGGGAGTTCTGTAAATATTATATTACTAAGGGTATTACGTGAAATGCAAGCTGAAGACAAAATGATACCCAAGGCGCACACCTTGTCAGGCTTCGACAATTCAAGTGTAGTAACAAAAGGAGAGATAATTCTAACAACTTTTGCTGCGAGTGTTGTTAAAGAAACTAAATTTCAGATAGTTGATATGGAAATGGCCTACAATATGATCATGGGGACACCATGGATACACGATATGTATGATGTCCCATCAACTCTACATCAAGTTATTAAATTCCCATCACCATGGGGAATTTGCCAAATTCGTGGGGATCAGCAGATGGCTAGAAGTGTCAACGCTGTAACAAGTACGAGCACCGTAAATAAAGAAAAATAGCAATTACAGGAAACAGTTGAATGTAAAAAAGATCAAACTTCAGCTGAACAAGAAAAGACAGATTTGGACTCAAGGCCTGACACAATTCAGGAACCTGAAGAAAATGAAAGCATCAAAACGACAATTGAAGAGCTCGAGACAGTGATATTATTTGAGCAATGGCCTGAACGGAAGGTTTATGTCGGGGCCAATTTAAGCTTAAACATGCGAGGTATGATAATCAAATTTTTAAAAGCTAACTTAGACTGCTTTGCTTGGTCCCACGCTGATATGACAAGGATACCACCGGATGTGATGACTCATAAACTCAATGAGGACCCTTCTTTCACACCAATAAAGCAAAAGAAAAGAAAGCAATGTGCTTTCAAGAACCAGGTGATTCAGGATGAGGTCCAAAAATTATTAAAAATCGGATCGATCCGTGAGGTAAAGTATCCTAATTGGCAAGCTAACACGGTGGTCGTACCCAAGAAAAATGGTAAGTGGCGCGTTTGTGTGGATTATACCGATCTAAACAAAGCCTGTCCAAAAGATTCCTTTCCTTTGGTGAAACAGTAAATAGTTTTGTATTTCAGTAAGATTCCAATAATATTCCGAACCCTATAGATGGTGAGTTCTTCTCCTTTTATAGCTAATCCTAGGAGAAGAGGTGATGTCTTTGTCTTAATGAGGCAATTATGAGCAATAAATTATATTAAAAGAAACGTTACACAATTATTTCTTTTTAAAACAAATATTCTAACGTATTTGATATTTAATGCTATTTTTATACTCTTTTACGTCATCAGATTCGTATCTTCAACTTCTTCCGATCTTCGGTCTTTAGATGACTTGGATAGGTACGAGACTCGTACCTATTTTAGTAACGGTCCGTGTCAATGTTGCTTTCTTTTTCCCTTATTTGTTGTCACCCGTGCCTCTTGGATATTTATTGTGTTTTGACCGTTTGACCAGACCACGTGTCATACCACGTCACCTAAAATGTAAATTCAGTTTTTTCTCAATACACTAGAGAGAAAGATCCACCCCATTCTGATGGTCGTTGGTTTGCAATGAAATTTGGACATGGCCGCTGCAACTCTTGCCTCTCACCAACTCCATTGCTGCTTTTCTTCATCTACCAAATTCGCAATTACTAACAAAAGAAGACAATCTACTATTGAAAATAAGGAATTTCTTTCGCTTTTGCGCCAAATTTTGAGAGTTTCGAGTCAGAATCGCGGCCCTCTTGGCGAGACGATATTATGGTTGTTCTTGAACAAAGACGACGGAGTTGGGGGCTGAGCAACTTGAATTTTCTGTTGATATATTTTAATGTATTTCGATATATCTTGTTGTATTTCATTGTATTCATTATCTTTTTTTTCCATTGTAATTCAATTTATCTCGTTGTATTCCACGTATTTCATTGTATCCACTATCTTTTTTTTTTCCATTATATTTCAATGTATCCCGCTGTATTCTATGTATTTCATTGTATTTACTGTCTCGCTATATTCCATGAATGTATTCATATATATTTTTTAATTAATATAATTTATGTATTCAGATGTATTATATAATTTCTCTGAAGATTGCTATGTTTTTGGGGTGTTTTTCGGTTTGAGAATCTTTTTTACAACTGGGAATACAAAATTTGTATGCTATATTTGTTGAATTATATTAGGAGTTTATTTTGTTAATTGATTCACTTTCCGTTTAAAAATAGTGTAATCCCCTGTTTCACGCTGTGAATACAGTCGAATACAATAATCTATCCAGCTGTAATCCCATGTTTCACGTCATGAATACAGTCGAATACACTCGAATATAAAAATCTGTCTAGCTATAATCCCCTATTTCACGCCTAGAAATGCTATTGTATTCATAAATACAATAGTTTAAATACATCGAATACACTCTAAAAAATATGAAAACATAGTTATAAGAAGTAATATAATAAATGATAGCTACAACTAGCTAACAACCACTAAAACATAGTGATTTATGAAAGTTTCTCTTAATTAAACAATTTTGGTAGCTACGACATGCTGGTGAAATCCTTCTCCAATCAACCCCTTCCTTCTCCCACCAACAGATAAATAAAATGAAAAAGTAGAACAGTGCAAAATGGTAAAGCCTAATTATTTCGAGAAGTCAATTAAATAAATAAAAATTAGACTTTGAGGACTTCATAAATCATGTTGTTAAGTCTTATAAGTAAATAGTACTTTTTCTGTTTAGCTATCGAGAGCCTTGATGCATGACTAACCTTGTAATTACGAATAATAATCACCCCATTCTGAAATGAGGCAGAGATAGAATAACGTCTGTGATATGTTCTTTTAATATGATTTTGTTTTTCTTGGGCCGAGGTCCATTTGAAACAACCTCTTCAGCTTTACAAAGCAGGGTTATAAGATTTGCGTACATACTATCCTCTCAAGACCCCATTTATTAATTACACTGAACTTGTTATTGTTGTTGTATACCTTCTTTTGATAGCTATAATTAAGAAATTGTAAGAGATGTTTTTTTTAAAAAACATTTTGATAAAACTCATAAGAGTTATAACTACATGTTTTCTATTGCAAGTTTTATATGACCCATCATGAACGTATCATATAAATTGTTCATTAATGAAGCATTGCATGACATCTTAATTAATTTTCTAACTTCACGCACATAAGAGCGACAAAATGTGATGTTTACGAGCTATAATGAAAAGATGAATTCAAAAGCAGATCCAGATATAGATTAGGAGTTTATTCACTCATGTCTATATAGCTTGGATGTTAAGATGAAGTATAGTACTACTTGAGAAATTCAATTGTGCCACTGACCCTAGATAAAGAATCTAAGTAATGTTTCTCGTAAGTGGGAATGAAGGCTCTAATATTTGCAGATAATATAACTCAAAGTTTAATTTGAACTCTTTCCTAAAATTTCATTACATGCAATGGAATCAACTTCAACTTTGGTTCTCCATTACCTTTTCGAACAAAATCGAAACAGAAAACAAGAAAAGAGATACTAATACGATCCTTCTGAATTTTCCTAGTATGCATTACATTTTATTCACAAGCATAAATGAAGCTCTATGAGCAGTGAGAATTCATATAATTAGGGCATTTGTACATGAGGTTTACTCTTTAAATTATGTCCTGTTAACCTATTTTCACTAAATTGTTTGGAAAAAAAATGCATTCAAATATTTTAAAGGCGAAATTTATCCGACTGAGATGATTAGAATCTAATAGTCAAATATGATGCAAATAATTTCATATATCAACATCAACTTACTTCCAATTGACAGGTAGTTATTAGTATTTTTATTATTGTTGAACTACATTTTGCTCGTTAAAAACTTTTACTCTTGGTGGTCATTTGGTAGGATTAGAAAAAATAATACATGTATTAGCTTTGATATTACTAATCCTATGTTTGATAGTGTTTTTCAACTTATGTATACTACTAATACTTGTATAGTATTAGTTATACATCCTGTTCAGTACCAATCTTATACATAGCAAACTATGACAATAGCAATACTATAATTTTTAATACATGAATATGCATGTATAAATACATAACTATCCTTTTAAAAATTTTAATATATCAAATCAAATAGTCAATAAAAAATAATTTCAACATTATTAATATATTATATTCAGTACTATTCTTATATCTGTCTCTGTCTTGGTATAGTCCTCTCTTGGTAAATCCAGGCCCATTTCCTCCAGTCCAGTTGTTTTGATTTAACAAGGAATTAACTCTTCGGTAAAATTCTGGAAGAAGATGGTCAGCAAAAGCTGCCAAAACCCTTCACACCTAAGCTACGACTGCACATATTGAGAGGAAAACGAAAGACCCAAAAATCAGCTCAAAACCCAATAACCAAACAAGATTAACGGCAGAATGATCTATTCTTATTTTTTTTCTTAAATGCCCATTATACCCTCGAGCACTGACAGTTGATTCTAAAAAGACAAGTCGAAGCTTGCTGATTTAACGCCTTAACCGTCGGTGGGCCACTCTAATTAAAGTAGTGGCACTATCGTTAATAAAATAACCAACAATGGGTCACATTGACATAAAAAAGTTACTTACATTAACGTAACCTTTTGGTATTTTTCCCACCTTATAAAAATAATAACAACACTCTCCACTCCCCAAAGCAACATACACTACACACCTCAGTCCTAAAGTCACTAACACTGTAACCAGAGTCTAAGAATACTGTCGGCAGTGACAAACAACTTCCTCTATTTCTTGCTTTTTTTTTTCTTGTTTACACACTAACCTCGGTTTCTCCGCCTAGCCGGAAACTGAGGTGGTTATAATTGTAGTGCTGACCCACATTTCACTTACTTACATTATGGAAACTCACTGCCCAAATTTTAGTTTCACTAGTTTTTACTCTGTGGTTTCTGGGGTTGTGTTTTTTTGGGCAGTCATTGCTTCTGCTGGCCCTCTCCGACGTGTTGAAGACACACATTGGTACCCTGCTACGGCCACTTGGTACGGCAGCCCCGAAGGCGACGGCAGTACCGGTAAATTTATTATGGTTAAATGATACTATGTGTTTTTCATTTTAAATCCTAAGTGTTAAGGTTATGTTGTTTAATTTGATATAAGGGGTCGTTTGGCATGAGGTATAAGAAGGTATAATGGTGGTATAAAAATTTAATACCATCTTAATATTATGTTTGGTTAGCAAATCAGGTACTAAGTTATCCTTAATTTTAACACTGGGATAACTCATACTTAAAGAAGGTGGGGTAATTAGCACCGGTATAATTTATATCTTCTTCTTAGAAATTATGTCATTGTCATTCTTAATACAGCATATCAAACAATGAATAAACAACAATCCCAGCATAACTTATCCCAATATAACTTATACCGACATAACTTATCCCAATATAACTTATACCGACATAACTTATACCGGTATAAATCGTAATCCCCTAAATTTACTGAAAGACTCGTTACTCTTTATAAATGAATGAATGGAGTATTTTTCAAAGAAATTGAGTCAAAGTTATCAATTTTCTTTTAGTAAGCTAATTTTAAAAAGAATAAGTCTGGTGCACTAAGTTTCCGCCATGCACCGGTGAGGACCGGATCACAAGGGTCTATTGTACACAGCCTTATCCTGTATTTGGGCAAGAGGCTGTTTTCAAAGCTCGAACTCACCTTCTGGTTACACGACAACAATTTTACTAGTTACGCGAATGCTCCCTCCTTTTTGTAAGCTAATTAATTTGATTTTTAATGGTGGAATTTTTTGGTCAGGTGGGGCATGTGGGTACGGAAATATGGTGGATGTGAGGCCGTTCAGGGCAAGAGTAGGGGCAGTGAGTCCAATTTTGTTCAAAAATGGTGAAGGATGTGGGGCCTGCTATAAAGTTAAGTGTTTGGACCGTTCCGTTTGTTCAAGAAGAGCTGCGACGGTGATTATTACCGACGAATGTCCAGGTGGGTACTGTTCCGGCGGCAGAGTTCACTTCGACCTTAGTGGCGCCGCCTTTGGCCACATGGCTGTTTCCGGTTACGGCGGTAGCCTCCGTGACCGTGGTGTTATCTCCGTCATTTACCGCCGGTAAGGAACTTTTGTCATTTTTTATTCTTGTTATAACGGTCTTGTTTTTTTTTCCTTTCTGTTTTGTCAATTAGTGTTTAATGGTTTGTTAATTAATGTACCATATGTCATAAAGTTTTTGACAAGGCAGAGTAGTACTATTTTTGTTGACAATGACACCCCTGACTTAAGTGACTGTGTTGGGGTTATTTCTAAATATTTTTGGTCATTTTTTATTTGCTGTGATATATTTTAGTATTGATTAAATGCTGCTTAGTTATTTGCGCATATTCACACACGAAAAAGTGAATTATATTCTGTTTTTTTTGTGTATAGTTTCTGTATGTTTTATATCCTTTTTGGTCAAAAACTTCACTGCTACTTCCTTGGTTTGCATGAATTGGAGTCTGACTGCTGACCTACTTTTCCTCTGACCATATTTATTTCACCATTTTTGTGGTTAACTTTCAAGAGATTTTTATTATTATCTTCTCTTTGGAGGACTAATATTATTCTCTTTTCCTCACAGTAATTTATTAAGTAGTAACTTTTACATTTTAGACAGATGATGGGCACTAATATTCTTTAATTTGTGGTTGTAGAACTCCATGTAAGTACCCTGGAAAGAACATAGCCTTCCATGTAAATGAAGGGTCAACACCTTACTGGCTTTCTCTTCTTGTTGAATTTGAGGATGGAGATGGTGATGTTGGATCCATGCATATTAGAGAGGTACATGTCTTATGTCTCCGCTTATATTTATATACACTCGGAGACAAGCCAGAATTTAAAATTTATGGATTCAAATTCGAAATTGCACCACTTCACTGGGTTCAAAATATACTTTTTGCACTTAGTCGGATTATTAATACATATACAGGTCCAGGATTATTAATACATATACACCCCAAGGCAAAACTATATATTAGTTCAAATGAATCCATAACTTCTTACTGGGCTTCGCCCAATATACAAAGTATTTACACTACAAAATAACAATTTGTGTATAGCTTAAGCTCTTTATTTAATTGGTCAAACTGAAGATTGAAAGCTTCCTAGTCAAAAGAAGCTTTCGAGTACTAGTATAAAGGATGAGGAAACATGTTATGGTCTATACTTTCACGGTTATCAAAAAGAACCTTTAAAAAAAATTTAAGCTCTGCTTTAGAAGACTCTTTACAATTTACAAGAAATCTGAAATATATTAGACAAATCCGAATATTTAGTAGCTTTAAGAGAACTTTAAGAATCACGTGATACCAGACAAAGCAAAAAATCTTTGTTTGACATATGAAAGATTCATTTGGCCTACATTGATACTCTCTCTGCCACAATCACACCATTGTTTTACCAACAATATAGATAGCGTTTCTCCTTTTTGTGTATGAATATGAAAAGTTCCTCTCCATCTTGACTTGTTTGTCCAAAGTATTATGCACTTCAATCACTTTCCACATGCTTTTCTTTTTATCACTGTTTTACAATAGTGTTGCCTCCTTTTCATGCCGAGGGTCTTTCGGAAACCTCTCCACTCTTTGGGGCAGGATAAGGTCTGTGCACACACTACCCTCCTCAGACCCCACACGTGGGATTATACTGGGTTGTTGTTGTTGTACTGTTTTACAATAGTGCAAAAGTGTTCAATACATACAAAAGTTACCTCCTTTTTTCAACCAACCAACAACAAACCCAGTATAATCCCGTAGGTGGGGTTTGGGGAGGGTAATCTGTACACAGACCTTACCCCAACTTTGTGAAGGTAGAGAGTTTATTTCTGATAAACCCTCGGCCCTCTTTTCAACCAAATACAATTAAAAATGTCTTCTTCCCTCATTTTTTTATGAAGGGTAGATTCTTTTTCCTTTATCATCAGACAGACAAGAATTTTGAATTTTTTTTAAAAAGACTCTAAAATTTGCTAATTTTTCAGGCGAAGTCGAATGTATGGTTAGAGATGACACATATATGGGGAGCAAATTGGTGCATAATTGGAGGACCATTGCAAGGACCTTTTTCAGTGAAGTTAACAACACTGTCAACTGGAAAAGCCCTCTCAGCTAGAGATGTTATTCCAGGCAATTGGTCTCCTAAAGCCACTTACACCTCTCGTCTTAACTTCTTCTAATTGGCTCCCAATTACTGAAAAATTAAGATACCAGTCCCTCAATTAGCTCTTTGTGTCTTTTTTTAAAGGAAAAGTAGCCGTTTGGATCAGCATATAAAAGTATCCAAGGCTCTTTCCTTTTTTTTTTTCCTACTTTTGTTGTTGTTGTTGTTGTTGTTGTGTGTAACTGCTAGTAGCCCTCTCCAAAGGAGAGTGAGCGCCTTGCCTTGTGGTTTTTCTTGTAATAATAATAATTGTGTGGTGATACGTTAATTTGTTGGGTTGTAGGTTAAGTTTAGTGGGGTCATTTTCTGTGGGTTTTAACTGAGGATAGGACCAAATGAATGCACATGTAATGTAATGTTGCTTGATATGGAAACATGAATGAATGATGTGGGGACCTTTCTGCTCTTTTGGTAGTTTGGTTCTGTTTCCTACTATATTTAATATCTTGTCACTGTTCAATACTTACAACTGAACTCAGAACATCCTATGGTTGCAACATAAGAAATTGATCAACTCATCAACGGTTGCTCAGATCCTAATCACATACAGATTTACTATGACAAATAAACAGAAACGAATTCAGAATCTTTGAACTGACGATTATCATTTCACCTACTACCAAACTCTACTTCATCTAACACTGTCGGTATTACTTTGAAGTCGTTTTTTTCATAGCGGGGTTTGGGAAAAAGCGGGACTACAAAGGTCTATTGTACGTAAACTTACCCTGCATTTTGGTAAGAGACTATTTTTAGGACTTGAATCCATGACCTCCTGATCATATGACAACAACTTTACCATTTTTTTTCCTAGCCATGAGACAAAATGGAACACAGCGAAAGATCAGCACCACCTTATTGAAAGATGATATAAGATCGAGGGACCAGGTACTTACTCATATTCAGTGTTATACCAAATCAAACAATTTAACTATAATGGTCACAAAGTTAAAGTAACAATATACTCCACATTGATTAACCAAAGTAAAATATTTTCAATTCATTTACTTAATGTAAATATCGGATTCGATTAACATTTTCTCTTGAACTTGTGTTGTTGGGGTGGGGTGGGTGGGTGGGGAGTTAGGTGGGGTTTAACTTCAAGATTGGGGCAAAGCAATTGGGTGGCCAATAGTCATGAAAGCATAAATATGTTCTGAAACGCACACCTCTATCACATGCAATAAGAGTAAAGAACTTAGTGACAAGAATGATCTTGTCCACACGTGGAAGCGGTCCCAATTACAAAACAGTTACTACTTCTAACTTCATATTTGGAATCAACTGACACTCAGTTCTATACATGTGAATGGGCATGTGCCCAAATCCTCCCAAGATAAAAGGAGAATTCACACTCGTGACCAAGAGGTCCCTTAGCTAAGATTCTCAAGATTTCTCTTTAACATTTATGTAGAGATGGACAAATTAGGGGCACAAACATTCAACTCTTTGGTCCTTGCAACATCAAACTATTAGGAGTAGGGCTTAACGTGGATTTGAAGCCTGTAGAATACAATACATTATCTAAAACAAATTTACACTATCCGTGTATTGTAATCTTGAAGCGGGTAATCTATCTTATTTTTCAGGTTGTCATCCTGCAATCTTGTTTTAGATGATTTGATAGTGTAAAAGTTCTTTTACAATGTAAATTTGTATAAACACAAACAGTACATCTAAATATGAGTATGAATTGGAAGGGCTAAAACTAAAAGTAATAACTTAAGGGTGCATTCAGTTATCAAACATAGATCATGGTATATTATTTGCTGGAAACCGGGAACAGAGTATGTGACCAACTTCAAGTACTGGAAAGTGAAAATAACAGTGACCTAATGTGTGAGGCTCAACTAGTATCTCTACCTGCTTATCTTGCCACCAGGTCATTGACCTTGTGTTAGAATAGAATTATCAATTGGAAAGAACTAATTTCCACCAACAGACCTCCAACTACAAAAATTACAGTCCTACGCAATGCAGGATTCTACTTTTTCTTTTCACTTTTAATCGATAAGTCCATAACTCCAACAACAAGATATTCTCAACTGTATCAAATATTCATGAAAAATAATGAATTTCTGGAGGGAGTGATATTGGACCTAAATTGAAGCTGGGAAAAACGTTGTAGGGTACACTACAGGAAATGTAAAACTAAGATTGAAATACCATGGCAACACCTATGTTTTAGACACTCTTATTTGCAAAATTCCAATTAAACTGAGAAAAATTTGACAAGCTTGACCATCAAAGTAAAATTATATCAGTTCACTTTACAAGAAAATATTTCATTACCGCTGGGCCTTTTTAACCTTCTCTTTCCTTGTTTATGAGCTGGTTAAAAGTGTATTATAGTTTAAGTAAAATCTGATTTAAGAGTTCTAGACCAAACCGTGTAGCTTTCTTTGATTATTATTAACAGAAGCTTTCACTAAAACAAAAAACTAAATAAAATAATTGTGGTATAAAGAGACTAACTTGCATCGAAGCTCGTTTCTGTTCAAGTAACGTAAAGAGAACTAGTTAAAAACTCACAAACTAGCCGAACGAAAAGAATGTGTCGTGTGTAGATGCGACATAACACCGAAGAATGCTCTCTTAACCTCAATTAAAAGATTAACCAGCCAGGAAAAAAACTTCGAAGCACACAAATAACAAGCTGAAATTCCTGCTACAAAAGCTACTTCCAATTGTATAAAGGAAAAGGGAACAACAAACTCATCGCATTTCGCGCATCTAAGCAAAAAAGCCTAAAACATACCAGGAAGAAAGTCCCTGGCTGCAGAACATATGTCCTCAAAGGCCAGTCGCTCTTATTTGCAACATGACATACAGCAACAGGAAAAAAGAATGAATGAATGATAATAACTCCAGAGCAGTGTAATAAGAATTAATTAGGCTAGAAGAGAGAAAAGGCATTACTAGGAACTTATTTATGCAGTTGAGGCAGAATCACTTTCTGCAGCTTGTCCGCCTTCGACTGAAGTTGGTGTATCGGCCTTTGGTCCTTTTGGAGTACCAACACTAGCAGCAGCCGGAGATCCTTGTTGTGCAGCATCCTTGACTGGTGAAACAAGCTTGTCAATAGCAGCAGCTGGAGATCCTTGTTGTGCAGCATCCTTGACTGGTGAAACAACCTTGTCAATAGCAGCAGCTGGAGATCCTTGTTGTGCGGCATTTTCCGCATTCTTGGCATCATTAACTGCCTTTCCTATGGGACTTTTCTCATTTTTGGCATCCTTAGCCACCTTTGGTGTCGCGATTTTCTCATTTTTGTCATCCTTAGCCTCCTTTGGTGTAGAAATCTTTTCATTTTTGGCATCCTTTCGTTCCTTCATGTCCTTGGCGTCCTTTCCTTCCTTCGCATCCTTGGCATCCTTTCCTTCCTTTCCATCCTTACCATCCTTGTCTTTCTCAGGAGGAGGTAGCATATGTGGTGGAGGGTTCTGCTTCAGTTTGAGAAAAAGCTGGCGCATTCTAGACAGGTCAGTGGGTTTCCCAGGCTTTGGGCCCTGGATAACTGCAACTGAAGGCTTCCTCTCTTCCTCCTTCTTGCCTCGCCTCTTCTCAATATTAGGGACCTCATGCGGTATAATCTCTGCAATTGCTTTAAAGTATTGTTTGTGAGCTTCTTTGTGAAATTTCTCTTGGTTGGCCAGGTACAACTGCACAAAAGCACATGCATGGTCATTTACTATCAATTACTGTTTTAACATATAAGAGGTTTGAGTGCGAGCAGTTACTTTCTCCCTTTCTCGGTTATTAGATTTGTTGGTCTCGCAATTAAGCTTCCGTTTCTCATAAAATGATCGTATGTACTCCTCAGCTTCAGCGATAATCTGATTCCTCATTTCCTTTTCCTTCTTCTCCTTCTCCTCAAGATAAATGGCATTTTGGCTGCAGAAAATAGACAGGAGACTATCAGATTGCAAACATATCTTGGCAAGCATTATATGCATGTAAAAACAATGGGCATCAGTATATATCTCGTGGTGTATATCAAGTAAAATAGCGTAATACAGTCATAAACATTGTAAGAAACCGAATTTGATCCGAATCTCCTTGATGTCCCAAATGCAGTTCCTCGCTAAATATCCACAACTGAATAAGCAACTGAAGAAATTTTGACCAATTAACATCATGTGAAGTTCTAACCGTAGAAGTAAGTTAAACATCAGTGTTTTCTGTAAAAAAACGATACTTATCATTCATAGCCTGTTGAAAATCTCACTGAAAGGGAAAAAAACAGGTTCTGATTATGTTAAAAACTAAAATTAAATTATTGAACTCAGTAACGAGATCAGTTGTGAAAACAGTGTATTAATAGAGGAAGCAAAGCTTAATGACAGGAGAGAAAAGAGGGAGGAAGCAACTATTCATTATATGCATACATTTTATCTTAGAAAGGACATTTCGGAAACAGAACAACACAATCACAATCACAATCACAATCATTGATGATGACAATAATAACATTAACCAAGAAAGCAGACCGTCGTCATCTGCCCCTCCCCCTCCCCCCAAATCACAATCATTGACGACGATAATAATAACATTAACCAGAAAGCAGATTGTTGTTCAAAAATCACCTAAAGAGGAAAGGAACAATGAGAAAATCAGAGCTGAGCACAAAACATAGGGAGCTAGATATTTAATATTCACTGAAGATCATATACGATAAAGTTTGTCTTCTGCTCTACTACACCAACACCACTACGATACTCTCCTCTTTCCTGATGATTAGAAGTCTTACTGGGATGACTGGCTCGTTTCACACAATGACTGATCCAAGATGACCCAGGGACATACAAAACTCTAGCTACAAATTAGTAATATGATGTTAATTTAGTTTAGTAAGCTATTGGTTCTCCTTGACACCTTGGAAATTTTTTACTGCAAGTTTGAAGCTGTTGTTACTTTCTTTTTGTTTTCATATCGAGCGTATAGAAAATCAAGTATGGTAATCATTGCAGATACCATCCAGCAAGTTTCAGAATGATTCTGTGTTTTTAACCTCTTGACTGAAAGGAGTTAACACAAAATGAAATTGCTCTTGATGCCTCCTTTCTAATATATCTCTAAAACACCATTACTTATTCTTAACACTTTATAATAACTAAGTTGAGTTTTACTCACAAAACAGCACATTCTACAGTCTAAACTTCGAAATGACAAAGTCACATCATTGCCAGTGTGTTTTCCTCTTATATCCAACAAAAAAACACAATTGTCATTTCAAGCTGATATATATCTTTGGTATAAATCAGCAGACCATTGCTCTAATGTTTGAGATTTTGAACAAATGTGACTCAAGAATGAAAAAAGAAGAAAGAATTTAAATCCATAGATTCATTAGCCGCTGTCTTTCACTTGATTAACTACTGATGTCTCTCATAGCAATATAATAATTCAAATCCATGAAGACGAAGAACAAACTTAATACATTGACCTTTGGATTTACTGAGCTAAAAGTAACTGGAATCTCTTAATATTTAATGCATGGTTGAGGAATATTTCCTAACCAAGAAACATCATCAAACAGCAATGCACTTCAGAAGGCCTATTTAAATGTTTTACTCAGATAATCCTCAAGAACCTAGACACTTTAACTGCACGTAAATTAAACATATTGCATTGCGAGCAGCATTAATTACCTAGTTTAGTTCCTTTAACCGCATAAAGTCAAATAAATTTTCCCCGTCATGCATCTTCAACGATGATATAGCTCCTCAATGAATGATAGATGCTCAGCTATATCATACTATCAAAATAAAATACCAAAGGGACCACATCATTTATTTCCTAATGCACCAGCAAACTTGAGCTAGTGATCCCGATGCATATCAACAGTGAGGGAACTTGCAGTTTAACCCCATTGTCAGCAGTTATCAACTGAGAAATTGTACCAGTACGAAGGATGAAAAGGACTAACTATACATTGCAGTTAGAGTATACTGGCATATGGTTGCATTATCCATATTCTACATAAGAGGATGTCCAGTGTAAGTGCAATTAATGAAAAGAGGGCTTTAGTATATATGATCTTTTACTGTGTGCTTATATGACTAGAATGTTGGATTTCTAACAACTTGACAGCATCTTCTAGGAGAATCATGCTCAGAGGCAGATCCACTATTTAGAGGGATTGTTCTATATATTCAAAGGATTTAAGTTATATCCACGAAGTAATGAATTTTTTGCACCATCAGTATAATTTAATCAGCTTTATCAAGTTGTTTACTATTTTCTCTAGGTTATCAATCAATGTTATTAAATAAATTTACCTATAATTACATTTTAAGTGACCTAATTGTGTAAGTATCTTTTACACCATCATTGTACAGAACTTAAAAACTCTTCTCAAGATACATACACTTTAATTCCATGCATTATAATATAGAGTATGAGTCCTTTTGACTCTTGATTAATTAATTCCACTATGAGATAAGGGTATATATTTGTCATACAAGGACTCAATAAAGGGCGTATTAAGGCAATTAAATTCAAGCACAAATCCAAAAAAATTGAAAACCAAAAATGAGAAAAGCTCATCAAACATAATTCAGCATATTTTAGACCCAAAAAAGACGCATACACACTGTAATGGGCAAATGATATGTATCATCTGAAGATCAAAAGTTACAGTTTTGAAAACTGACCGACGCCATTCGCGAAAAGCAGCACCTTCTTCACGCATCTCAGTAGGATCGGGAAGCAACGGTCCATCAGTACCGGAGGAGAAAATGCCATCTGTATCAGTTCCGAGATCATAGGGCTTGGATTGCACACCAGATCCTTGATAATGATCCTCCGATGTCTCAAAAGGTGAACTATGATACTCGCCATTATTCTCCGGCGACTGCATGTTATCATGATGGTAGTAATGTTGCTGCTGTTCACCGGTGGAGAAATCGTCTATATCAGATGGAACCGGCGGAGGAACACCGCCATCATCGGCTGAGGGAACGTCGAACTCGTAACGCTGGGAATGAACGTCGTAGCCGTTGTAGTTGTGATCGTCAAAGGTACTTGTGGTCGACGGGATCTCTTCACCATCGAAATTCTCCATTGTTGCAAAGTGTTTGAAAAGGTCCCCTGTGAAAATGTGTGTTTCTATTCTATATGCAAATGGAAATGGAAATGCATGTTTGTTTGTTGAGATGGAATGAAACGAAGAGAGCGGTGCCCTGTGGAAAAGGTCTCCCCTATGCTGCTCCTTCAAAATGAAGCATCTGTCCACGTAGATTTTGTCAAGCCTTACGTGTAGTTTAGGTAAAATTTCTTTTTTTTTTAATTATTATTTTGAAACGATATAAGTACTGTATTTGCAAATTTTACACCTTGGTGGAAATAACTGGAACTTATAGTATGTGTGACCAAGCTTCTTCATGTGATGACCCGGTCAATCGTCTCATTAGTTACCGTTTCGTTTTCCCTATTTCTGCTTTTTTATACTTTGTTTATCCGTGTTATGTGGTATCGGGTTGGTCGGATCGAATCCGGAATGATTTTGGTAAGGTTTGAGTCACTTAGTCTCTTTTGAGGAAGCTTAAGTTGAAAAAGTCAACATAATGTTGACTTATGTGTTAGAGGGCTCGGATGTGAGTTCCGATGGTACGGTTAGCTTCGGGAGGTGATTTGGGACTTAGGAGCGCGATCGGAATGAGTTTTGGAGGTTCGGAGTAGATTTAGGCTTGAATTGGCGAAATTAATATTTTGGCGATTTTCGGTTGGTAGGTGAGATTTTGATATAGGGGTCAGAATGGAATTCCGAGAGTTGTAATAGATCTGTTGTGTCATTTGGGATGTGTGTGCAAAATTTCAGGTCATTCGGATGTGGTTTGGTTGGGTTTTTGATCAAAAGCGAAATTTAAAAGTTTTTGGAAACTTAGGCTTGAATCCGATGTGTTTTGATCAATTTGATGTTGTTTGAGGTGTTTTGAAGATTGGTACAAGTTTGAATAAGGTTTTAGGATATATTGGTGCCTTTGATTGAGGTCCCGGGGGCCTCGGGTGAGTTTCGAAGGGTTGAACGGACCATTTTGAGTTAAAGAAAAGTTGCAGATTTCTGTTCAACTGTTGCAGGTATTTTACTCTTCGCGTTCGCGAGTGGACCCTCACGTTCGCAAAGAGTCAGTTGATGAAGGTGGAATTTAATCCTTTGCGTTTGCGAATGGCTAAGTGTTTGTGCATCGCGTTCGCGGGGTAGTGTCGCGTTCGCATAGAAGAAAATGGGCGGCTGAGTTTCAGTGGATTTAATTCATCGCGTTCGCGAAGGCCTATCTGAATAAAGCATCACGTTCGCGATGTGGTGGTCGCGATCGCGAAAGAGGAATTTGGTCAAGGTTATTTTTGTGCTTCGCGAACGCGAGGCTTTGACCGTGTTCGCGAAGAAGGATTTTCAGGCCTGGGCAGAAGGTTTAAAAGGTCGTCTTGTCCGCGAATGTGGGGTTTATTTCTTCCATTGTTAGTCGTTTTTGGAGCTATTTGAAGGAGATTGAAGAGAGATTCAAGGGGAATCACTTGGAGGTAAGAATTTTGGACTTAAAACTCGATTCTATTGTGAAATCTACCTAATAAATCGTAGAATCTACGCCTAAAATTGAGGAATTAGGGCTTGAGATTAAGAGACTTTAAAATGAGAATTTGAGGGGCCATTTGGACTCCGATTTCAGTGTTCTTGGTATGTGTGAACTCGTGGGAGGATAAGGATTCCGTTGATGTGATTTTTATTGAGTTTTGAGACATGGGCCCGGGGGTCGGGTTTTGGTAATTTCGGGATTTGTGTCGTATTTTGATTATTTTCACTTGGGCTTCGTTCCCTTAGCATATTTTGACGTCCTCGTTCTGATTTTGGATAGATTCAACGCAAGTGGAGGCCGATTCGAGGGTCAAAGGTGTCGCGAGCTAAAGATTTGACCGGTTCGAGGTTAGTAATGATTGTAAATGATGTTCTGAGGGTTCGAAACCCCGAATTGCACATCGTAGTGCTATATTGAGGTGACGCACATGCTTGATGACGAGCGTGGGGACGTGCACTATTGGGGATTGTGACTTAGTCCATCCCGAATGACTATTTTACCGCGTATTTGATTGAAATCTATTTGCTATCATCATGATTTGGGCTGAATGCCATATTTGGGCCTTGTGCCAACTATTTGAACCCTTCGAGGATTTTTACTGGTATTTTCTCACTGTTTTGACTTTATACTTGAACTCAGTCATGTTATATTTCACTGTTTTTCGTACTCAGCCTTTTTTACTCTCTTTTAACACTTACATGATCTTTTAAATGATATTTTTGGGCTGACAATCATGTTTTACTATTGCCTGAATGGCTTGTGAGGATTTTGACTGAGTAAAGCCGAGGGCCTATGTTGTGAGTAAACATTTGATACTGATTATGAGGCCGAGGGCCTAGTGATGATACCACGAGGTGACTTGATATTGCGCTTGGGCCGTAAGGGGCCCCTCCAAGAGTTTGTACACCCCGAGTGAGCGCGAGTACCCATTGTGATGTGAGATTGAGCCAGAGAGACTGGTATTGTTCTATGTGATTGCCCGAGAGGCTGGTATTGTTCTGAGATGTTGCTCGAGGGGCAGAATTATTGATACTGTGCCCGAGGGGCGAGCTTTTTATGTGTTTCTTTTTCACAATGAACTGTCAAATTACCTGCTTAATTGTTGAAAAAGGCTTTTCATGAAGTTAAATTTGAGTTAAAGGATTTTTACCTATCTTTCACTAGTTTACTGTTTTAATGGTTTTACTGCTTCATTATAGCATGCTTTTGTGCCTTGCATGATTTCCTGCTTTCAGTCTTTATTTATGATTATTACTCACTGAGTTGGAGTACTCACTTTACTCCCTGCACCTTGTGTGCAGATTCAGGCGTATCTGGTCCCGTTCCTAAGTGCTGATTATTTCTGGCTCAGGCAGATCCGAGGAGTTTCTAGGTAGCTGTTGGCATTCGCAGCCCAAAGCTCTTCCCTATTTTATTCCTTCCTGTTCTTAGTTTCTGTATTAAACTCTGTAGTTATATATATTTGGAGTATTCTGTTTTGTTAGATGCTTATGACTAGTGACACCCCGGTATCGGGCTGTGTTAGGTTATTTTCTGCGAATTATGCTATTATCTGTTAACTTTGGATTATCTTATCATGCTTTAGATTTATTCCTTATGGTTTTACTGTTAATAATTGGATATGGGAAGTGTCGGCTGGCCTTGTCTTCACGAGAGGCACCATCACGACCGGGTCCGGGTTTAGGGTCGTGACAAGTTGGTATTAAAGCCTAGGTTACATAGGTCTCACGAGTCATGAACAGGTTTAGTAGAGTCTCGAGGATCATTACGGAGACGTCTGTCTTTATCCTCGAGGGGCTGCAGAACCTTTATGAAAAACTTCGTATTCTTGAAATTCTTGTCATGCGGCTTTGTTGATCCGAGTACTAAACTTCTGTTGTTCTATTCTCTCACAGATGGTGAGGACACGCGCTACCGGCCGGAATGGATAACCACCAGTACCACCAGCTGTGGCCATTAGAGGTCGAGGATGCTATCGTGGTTGCGGTAGGGGCAAAGGTGTGGCCCGCACAACAGCTAGGGCAGCACCTGCAGATCCACCAACCACCCTAGTTCAGGATCAGGTCCCAGTTATGGGCACTCCAGCAGCACCAGCTCAGGCACCAGTTGTGCCCATTGTGATTCCGGGTCTTCAGGAGGCCTTGGATCAGATCTTATCAGTTTGCACTGGCCTAGCTCAGGCAGTTTTAGCCACTACAGCCGTAGCTACTTCTCAGGCCGAGGGAGGAAATCAGACTCCCGTCGCTCGCACACCTGAGCAGGTCGTACAGGGACTTCAGACGCCGGGGGAACATCCTGCCCAACTGGTTACAACCGCCCAGGGATATGTAGTTCCTGCCATGGTAGAGGATGAGCAGCGTAGATTGGAGAGGTTTGGTAGGCTTCAGCCTCCGACCTTCAGTGGTGCAGAGGGCGAGGATGCCCAGGGCTTCTTGGATAAGTTTTAGAGGATGCTTCGTACAGTGAGTATTCTAGAGACCAGCGGGGTCGCTTTCACTACTTATCAGTTTTCTGGAGTTGCCTTCACTTGGTGGGAGGCTTTTGAGAGGCTTAAGCCTGTTGGTGCAGCACATCTTACCTGGCAACAGTTCTCCGTTCTCTTTGTGGAGAAGTTTGTGCCGCAGTCCCGTAGTGAGGGGCTGCGTAGGGAGTTTGAGTGGTTGCATCAGGAAGAGATGACTGTGACGCAGTACGAAATGAGGCTCTCCGAGTTAGCTCGTCATGCTATTTGGATGGTTCTGACAGATCGAGAGATGATTAGGAGGTTTGTTGATGGCCTCACTTATCAGCTTTGTATTCCCATGACCAGGGAGAGGGTGATTGGTGCTACCTTTGAGGAGGTTGTAGACATTGCTCGGGAGATTGAGTCTGTTCATCGCAGGAGCGCAAGGAGAGGGAGGCCAAGAGGCCTCGAGGATTTGGTAGTTATAGTGGTACTCCTTCGAGAGATCAGTTTCAGTACGGCAGAGGCCGTCCATTCAGACATGCTCAGCCAGCTCGCCCAGGTTATCGTGGGGCTTCATCGGGTCATGGTTCTCACAGTTCTCATCAGGGCCAGTCCTCACTTAGTGCCCTTCCAGCTCAGAGTTTGTCCCGTGCTCCATCAATTTAGGGCTCTTCTATGCCAGGTGCATTTGCTAGTCACTCCGGTGCGAGGGGTTCCCTTTAGTCCCCTTCTCCAGCACCTGGGAGTTGTTATGAGTATGGTGAGATGGGTCATATGTGGAGGCAGTGCCCCCATCATCTTGCGAGTTCATCTCAGCAGAGGGGTCAGTCATCGGCTTCAGCGCCAGTTACTTCACCACCACCCGCCCATCTAGCTAAGGGTGGAGGTCAGTCAGCTAGGGGTCGCTCCAGAGGGGGAGGTCGATCAGGTGGCGGTCAGGCCCATTTCTATTCACTTCCAGGCAAACCCGATGTTATTGCTTCAGATGCTTTTATTATAGGTATTATTTTAGTTTGCCACAGAGATGCCTCTGTATTATTTGATCCTGGTTCCACCTTTTCTTATGTGTCATCATACTTTGCTTGTTATTTGGATACGCCTCGTGAGTTTCTTGCTTCACCTGTTTATGTATCTACCCTGGTGGGCGATACTGTTGTTGTAGACCGTATGTACTGGTTGTGTGTGATGACTATTGGGGGTCTAGAAACCCATGTGGATCTTTTATTATTGTGTATGGTGGATTTCGATGTCATTTTGGGCATGGATTGGCTATCTCCGTGTCGTGCTATTCTGGACTGTCATACTAAGACAATAACATTGGCTATACCGAGTGTGCCACGGATTGAGTGGCGAGGAGTGACTGATTATGTTCCCAGTAGAGTGATCTCATTCTTGAAAGCCCAGTGTATGGTTAGGAAGGGTTGTCTTTCGTATCTAGCCTTTGTAAGGGATGTCGGTGCTGAGACTCCCAGTATTGATTCTGTTCCAGTTGTGAGGGATTTTCCCGATGTGTTTCCTACAGACCTGTCGGGTATGCCAACAGACAGGGATATTGATTTTGGTATTGACCTGGTGCCGGGCACTCAGCCCATTTCTATTTCGCCGTATCGTATGCAACCAGCGGAGTTGAAGGAGTTAAAGGAGAAGCTTTAGAAACTCCTTGATAAGGGGTTCATTCGGCCTAGTTTGTCACCTTGGGGTGCGCCGGTTCTATTTGTGAAGAAGAAGGATGGCACTATGAGGATGTGCATTGATTATAGGCAATTACACAAGGTAACAATTAAGAACAAGTATCCTTTGCCTCGGATTGATGATTTATTCGACCAGCTTCAGGGAGCGAGAGTGTTCTCCAAGATTGATCTCCGTTCAGGTTATCACCAATTGAAGATCAGGGACTCGGATATTCTTAAGACAGCTTTTAGGACCCGATATGGTCATTATGAGTTCTTGGTGATGTATTTTGGGCTGACCAATGCACCAGCAACATTCATGCACTTGATGAACATCATGTTCCGGCTTTATTTGGTATTCAGGTTGATCCGAAGAAGATAGAGGCAGTTTAGAGTTGGCCCAGACCGTCCTCAGCCACAGAGATACACAACTTTCTTGGCTTGGCAGGCTATTGATAACTAGGAAATATAATGCATTTTACACTCCTTCTTGCTTAAGTTTTTATTAGAAATGTGCGCAAAATAGTCCCAAAGGCTCATAAGTTGTGCTTGATTGCAGGTTTGATCAACATGGTGACAAGATGTCAAAAACCAACTCAAAAAGGAGTAAAACTTGCACAAGTACCAAAATAAGACAAAGCTCAGTCAAACAGGGTCAGTGCGGCCGCACACTATTCTGTGCGGTCCGCACAAGTGAAGTTCAGAGAGGTTGATATTTAGGCCAAAAGGCAATGTGGCCGCAAGGGGTTTTGTGCGGTCCACATTAGGATCATTGCGGCCGCACTCGATTTAGTGCGGTCCGCGGAGCCAAGGTTCAGAGAGGTGGTGTTTTGGAGGTTGAAGTTCAATGCGGTCCGTGGTCCTTTTTGTGCTGACCATAATGGAAGCCATCGCGGCCGCACTCGATTTCGTGCGATCCACATTGCCCAAGTTCAGAGAGCTGAGTATTCAAGTTCAGAGCCTTAGTGCGGCTACACTCATTTTTGTGCGGTCCGCACTAGCCCCGCAGGGTATTTTTGTCCAGATTTTTCAGCCTAGTATAAATAGATTATTTTCCCATTTTTAGGTTATCAAATAGTTTTTTATCAAGAGCTGCGCTCGTGACTTCATTTTTTTAGCTATTTCGAGTAATTTTAGTGTGATTTCAACTTTGAATCTTCAAGTTTAATTTAGTAATTAATTATTATGAGTTTCTCTTCATCTATTTCCTTGTTTTCTTCTCTAATTATGAGTAGCTAGACCCATAAGCTACGGTTGTGGCTCAACCCTAGTGTGGGTAATTAATGGGCCTTGTGTTTTGATGCTTGATTGTCTATGGGTGTTTGATATTTGGTCTAATTTAGGGTTTTAACTGTGAATTAGTAGTTGCAACCACTAGTTTACGCCTAGTAGACTTTGGCTCTTTTGAGAAAAAGAGCCTAAGTCCATGAAATTAGTCCAACAAGGAATTTGGGGCGTACTCAAGAGATTGATAGCCCTAATTAAAGGATTAAACCTAGAGATAGTAATACCCGACTTGAACCTTGATTGCCTGCAGAAATTTGCATACCCAATTGGTCTTGACAAAGTCAATTCGGGCAAAATCACTCGAACTACCGAGAGGTGTAGAGTGAGTAGAATCGTGCAATGGTTATATCATACTCCCCAAATGTGACAATCTAGCTTCAGACTCAAGATTTCGTCAAATGACCACCTAGGCGAAAGTTACTACCCTAGTGGCTTTTAATCATTTGAACAACTCGCAATAGTTTTATATTAGTCTTATTTATCTTAATTTAGCATTGAAGCATTATAAAATTAGAATCGTAATCAAAACAAAAAATGTGTAGAAGTGCAATTAAGAGCAAATACGCAACTCCACTTTAGATAGACACTCAACTGCAATATCTATCTCCCTGAGGAAATCGATCCCGACCTTAATCGGGTAAAAGCTGCTTCGACCTCTCTCGCTACTCCTTAGTAGTGCAGGGTTGGCCTTGATCAACTATTATTGCCGGTTTTTTTAGGGATTCTCATCTATCGCATTGCCCTTGACCAAGTTGACTCAAAAGGGTGTTTCATTTGTATGGTCGGATGAGTGTGAGGAGAGCTTTCAGAAGCTCAAGACATCTTTGACCATAGCTCCAGTGTTAGTTTTGCCATCAGCTTCAGGTTCATATACCATGTATTGTGATGCTTCGAGAGATGGTATTGGTTGTGTTTTGATGCAGGAGGGTAGAGTTATTGCTTATGCTTCTCCTCAGTTGAAGGCCCATGAGAAGAACTACCCCGTTCATGATTTGGAGTTGGCTGCCATGGTTCATGCGTTGAAGATTTGGAGGCATTACTTATATGGTGTGTCTTGTGAGGTGTTTACTGATCATCGTAGCCTCCAGCACTTGTTCAAATAGAAGGATCTCAATTTGAGGCAGCGGAGGTGGTTGGAGTTGCTTAAGGATTATGATATCACTATATTGTACCATTTGGGAAAGGCCAATGTGGTGGCCGATGCTTTGAGCTGAAAGGCGGTAAGTATGGGGAGTTTGGGATATATTCCAATTGAGGAGAGACCTCTTGCAATTGATGTTCAGGCCTTGGCCAATCGGTTCGTGAGGTTAGATATTTCGGAGCCCAGTCGGGTATTGACTTGTGTGGTTTCTCGGTCTTTCTTATATGATCGCATCAAAGAGCGCCAGTATGATGATCCATATTTGTTTGTCCTTAAGGACAGAGTTCAGCATGATTATGCTAGAGATGTGACCATTGCTGATGATGGGGTGTTGAGGATGCAGGGCCGGATTTGTGTGCCCAATGTGGATGGGCTTCGAGAGTTGATTCTGGAGGAGGCCCATAGCTCGCGATATTCCATTCATCCGGGTGCCGTGAAGATGTATTAGGATTTGAGGCAGCACTATTGGTGGAGAAGAATGAAGAAAGACATTGTGGGATTTGTAGCTCGGTGTCTCAATTGTCAGCAGGTGAAATATGACCATTAGAGACTGGGTGGCTTGCTTCAGCGAATGGATATTCCAGAGTGGAAGTGGAAGAGGATCACTATGGACTTTGTAGTTAGACTTCCATGGACTTTGAAGAAGTTCGATGCTATTTGGGTGATTGTGGATCGGCTGACCAAGTCCGCGCACTTCATTCCTATGTGTACTACCTATTCTTTAGAGTGGCTAGCAGAGATCTATATCTAGGAGATTGTTTGTTTTCATGGTGTCCCAGTTTCTATCATTTCAGACAATTTACATTGCAGTTTTGGAGGTCTGTGTAGCGAGAGTTGGGTACTCAGGTTGAGTTGAGCACAACTTTTCACCCTCAGACGGACGGGCAGTCCGAGCGCACTATTCAGATATTGGAGGACATGTTACGTGCTTGTGTCATTGATTTCGGAGGGTCATAGGATCAGTTTCTACTACTTGCAGAGTTTGTTTATAACAATAGCTACCAATCGAGTATTCAGATGGCTCCATATGAGGCTTTGTATGGGAGGCGGTATATATCTCCAGTTGGTTGGTTCGATCCCGGTGAGGCTAGGCCATTGGGGATAGACTTGGTGCAGGATGCTTTGGAAAAGGTGAAGGTGATTCAGGAGAGACTTCATATAGCGCAGTCAAGGCAAAAGAGTTATGTTAACATGAAGGTTCGAGATGTGTCCTACATGGTTGGTGAGAAGGTTCTGTTGAAGGTTTCACCCATGAAGGGTGTTATGAGATTTGGGAAGAAAGGGAAATTGGGTCCTCGGTTCATTGGGCCTTTTGAGGTGTTTTGGAGGATTGGGGAGATGGCTTGTGAGCTTGCTTTGCCACCCAGCTTGTCAAGTGTGCATCCGATATTTCATGTTTCTATGCTTCGGAAGTATATTGGGGATTCGTCTCATGTTTTGGATTTCAGCACGGTTTAGTTGGATGATGATATGACTTATGATGTGGAGCTAGTAGCTATTTTTGGTCGCCAGGTTCGAAAGTTGAGGTCAAAGGATATAGTTTCAGTGAAAGTGCAGTGGAGAGATCGGTCCGTGGAGGAGGCTACCTGGGAGACTGAGCGGGAGATGCGGAGCAGATATCCTCACCTGTTTGAGGCTTCAAGTATGTTTCTTGACTCATTCAAGGACGAACGTTTGTTTAAGTTGGGGAGGATATGACGACCCGGCACATCGTCTCATGAGTTACCGCTCTATTTTCCCATTTCTGCTTCTTTATGCTTTGTTTATCCGTGTTATGTGGTATCGGGTTGGTCGGATCGAATCCGAAATAATTTTGGTAAGGTTTGAGACACTTAGTCTCTTTTTAGGAAGCTTAAGTTGGAAAAGTCAACCGAATATTGACTTATGTATTAGAGGGCTCAGATATGGGTTTCGATGGTTCGTTTAGCTTCGGGAGGTGATTTGGGACTTAGGAGCGCGATCGGAATGAGTTTTGGAGGTTCGGAGTAGATTTAGGCTTGAATTGGCGAAGTTAATATTTTGGCGATTTTCCGTTGGTAGGCATGATTTTGATATAGGGGTCAGAATGGAATTCTGAGAGTTGTAGTAGCTCTGTTGTGTCATTTGGGATGTGTGTGAAAAATTTCAGGTCATTTGGAGGTGGTTTGGTTGGGTTGTTGATCAAAAGCGGAATTAAGAAGTTTTTGAAAACATAGGCTTGAATCCGATGTGTTTTGGTCGATTTGATATTGTTTGAGGTGTTTTGAAGACAAGTTTGAATAAGGTTTTGGGATAGGTTGGTGCCTTTAGTTGAGGTCTCGGGGGCCTTGGGTGAGTTTCGTAGGGTTGAACGGACCATTTTGAGTTAATGAAAAGTTGCAGATTTCTGTTCAGCTGTTGCAAATATTTTACTCTTCGCATTTGTGAGTGGACCCTCGCGTTCGCGAAGAGTCAGTTGATGAAGGTGGAATTTAAGCCTTCGCGTTCGCGAGGATGGTTACACGTTCGCGAAGGGCTAAGTGTTTGTGCATCGTGTTCGCGGGGTAGTGTCGCGTTCGCATAGAAGAAAATGGGCGGCTGAGTTTCAGTGGATTTAATTCATCACGTTCGCGATTGGTGGACAGTGATCGCGAAGGCCTGTCTGAGTAAAGCATCGCGTTCGCGATGTGGTGGTCGCGATCGCGAAAGAGGAATTTGGTCAAGGTTATTTTTGTGCTTCGTGAACGCGAGGCTTTGACCGCGTTCGCGAAGAAGGATTTTCAGGCCTGGGCAGAAGGTTTAAAAGGTCGTCTTGTCCGCGAATGTGAGGTTTATTTCTTCCATTTTTGGTCATTTTTAGAGCTATTTGAAGGAGATTGAAGACGGATTCAAGGGGAATCACTTGGAGGTAAGAATTTTGGACTTAAAACTCGATTCTGTTGTGAAATCTACCTAATAAATCATAGAATCTAAGCCTAAAATTGAGGAATTAGGGCTTGAGATTAAGAGGCTTTTGTGACGACCCGGCCAGTCGTCTCATGAGATACCGCTCTGTTTCCCCCATTTCTGTTTCTTTATGCTTTGTTTATCCATATTATGTGGTATCGGGTTGGTCGGATCGAGTTCGGAAAGGATTTGGTAAGGTTTGAGACACTTAGTCTATTTAGAGTGAGTTTAAGTTGGAAAAGTCAGTTGGATGTTGACTTGTGTGTTAGAGGGCTCGGATGTGAGTTTCGAAGGTTCGGTTGGCTTTAGGAGGTGATTTGGGACTTAAGAGTGCGATCGAAATGAGTTTTGGAGGTTCGGAGTAGATTTAGGCTTGAATTGGCGAAGTTGATATTTTGGCAATTTCTGGTTAGTAGGCGAGATTTTGAAAAAGGGGTCAGAATGGAATTTCGAGAGTTGCAGTAGTTCCGTTGTGTCATTTGGGATGTGTGTGCAAAATTTCAGGTCATTCGGACGTGGTTTGGTCGGGTTTTTGATCAAAAGCGGAATTTAGAAGTTTTTATAAAGTTTGGCTTGAATCCGATGTGTTTAGGTTGATTTGATGTTGTTTGAGGTGTTTTGAAGATTGGAACAAGTTGAATAACGTTTTGGGATATGTTGGTGCCTTTGGTTGAGGTCCCAGGGGCCTTGGGTGAGTTTCAGAGGGTTGAACAGACCATTTTGAGTTAAAGAAAAGTTGCAGATTTTTGTTCAGCTGTTGCTGGCATTTTGGTTTTCGCGTTCGCGAGTGGACACTCGCGTTCGCGAAGGGTCAGGAAGGGAGGCATTAGGTTTGGCCTTCACGTTCGCGAAGGGGAGTCCTGCGTTTGCGAAGGGCCGGAATTAGGGGTGGGCATAAAATCCGAAAAACCGAATTCCGAACCGAACCAAATTAATTTGGTATTTCGATTTCGGTTTTTTCGGTATTTCGGTCTAATTCGGTACTGGATTTTCGGTATTTTAGTATTTCGGTTCGGTTTTCGGTATTATAATTTTACAATTTCGGTACACCGAAATACCGAAATTTTGGTGAACCTATATAATATATATGACTATATCTAAGTTCTAAGCCCAATTACCTATTTAATAGCCCATGCCCCATTGTCCTATACCGTCTTCCGGCGTCCCACCCACCCAGGCCCAACTCCCCCAACCCCCAAGCCCAATCCCAATCAATTACCCAAGGCCCAAGTCAGTTAATAGTATACCCAATACCCAAGTCGAGAATCAAATTAGGCATTCTCATCAAAGTAGGGCAGCCATTAGCCATTACCCATTAGGGCTTACTGCTTGGGAAGGATATCATCGAGAAGAAGAAGACGAGAATCGACTGCGAGTCTAGGATATCAGTCTGCGAGTGTCGAGTCTAGACGAGAATCGACTACTTAGGATATCAGTCTACGAGTTACGACTTACGAGTTACGACCAGTCGACAGTCGAGCTCGAGCCTCATCTCATCTTTACCGGTTAACTTCACTACTTTTGTAAGTTTTGTAAGTCTCATCTCATCTCATTCTCATCCCAGCTCGATTTTCTGCATCAAACTAATTTAGGGTTATAGGCGGCGATTTCCAGCTTGATTCGATTCCTCACTCCTCCCAAATTCCGGGCAAACGAAGTGTCGAAGACGCTGCTGTCCTGTTCTAGTGTTCCGAGCTCGATTCAATTTCAATTTCAAAGGTATGTTTCGCTTTCTTTTGGTTGTACTGCTGATTGAATGAACTGCTATTCCGAGCTTTTCCCTTTAGTAGGAAAATATCATATGTATCACGTTCATGCTGTTTAATTCATTTGCTTGTATAATAACAGTTGTGAGTACACGACTATGTGTTAGGCTTACCATATGATTACTTTGTTTAGGTCTGATTTTTAGAACTTTCCTTGCATTTTTCTTGTGATAGACACTTTAGGATGATGACAGTTGAGTGAATTCATTGTTAGTCTTCTTTGTTATGACATTCTTATGGTTGCTGGTTTGGAAAGATTTAAATAATTGTGGAGTGTGGACTTGTCACTTGAGTAGTAATGGCCATGGTTTTTTATTTATTTATAGATGGCTAGAAAAGGATATTGTTAAATGTTAATGGCTTGTTTAGCCTTTTTAGCTTTTGCTTAGCTGTAGACTGCAGTTACATTAAAGTATTAGACTGTTGCTGCATCTGTTGGAAAGATATTGTTAATTCGTTATAGCCTTTCAAGAAGTATTGGGGTGAGCCTGAAAAGATGAATAAAATGATTTTGCTTCCGTCTTGGATCCACGTAACAAATTTGAATATGTTGAGGGAGCACTTGAAGAACTTTTTGGGTAGGAAAAAGGGAAGAAAATAAATGTTGAAGTGTATGCTTATATGAATTCTTTGTTTAGGGAGTATCTAAAAAAGTATTCAACCGAATGCGCATTTTAAATGGTGAAAATTCTCGGACTGTAATCTAATCATTTTTTACTTACTCTTTCTTTCTGTTGGATGTTGGATTAATATAACAGTACCTTTATTTTTTTTTAGGTAAATGCTAGTGATAGTCGTGGAAAGGCTGATTCAAAAATTGAGAAAGGAATTGGTGGTGGTACTACAAATTCCATAAAAGAACTTGTTAGCAATGAATCCATAGGTGCTAATATTGGCAGGTAAACCTCTGCTTTCTTGAATGTTTGTATCAGAAGTATGATATGTCATAATCCATGTTGATGATTGTAGATTGCACCATCAGAAGACTGTTCTGATTATGGATGAGATTGATGGCATGACTGCTCCTAGATTTCCTATTCTTTCGGAGTTGGCTCGTGATGCGTTGGCAATTTCAATTTCTAGTGTGGCGTCGGAATGCGCGGTTAGCACTGGTGGTCGTATTCTTGATTCATTTAGGAGTTCATTGACTCCTAAATGTGTGCAAGCTCTTATTTGTGTTGCACTGTGTTTAAGTGTTAATACTTAAGACTGTTTTTGTTAGACTGTGTTTAACTTGTTTAACTGTGTTTAAGTTGTTGGACTTGTTGGACTGTGTTAAGTGTTTAACTATGTTTAAGTTGTTTAATATAGTTGTGTAATGTGCATTGTGCAGTTGGCCAGCTTTTGCCAACTACAGTATACGCCAGATTCATTGTGCATTGTGCAGATTGTAATATTGTATAATATGACATACAGTATTGAGTATACTGGCGTGCAAGTTTGCAATTGCAGATTGCCAAATTGTAAAGAAGTTGTTGTCTTGTTTAGCTTTTGCTTTTCAATTATTCTTAAGCCATGTGAAATTGTGAATTGGTTATCACAGATTCACATCACAGGGGTTTCAGGTTTCAGCCACAATTAAGAGAATATAATATGTTATTCTTGTTTCAACCATGTGCACATTGTGCAGTTGTGCATTGTTATCTATCGGAAAACATATTCTTTTAGAGTGAAAATTTCAATTGTGCATGTGCACTGTTAGCACTTAGCATTGATTATTCATTGATTGTTAAACCAGAACCGTACCGAAACCGTACCGAACCAAAATAAGAAATACCGAACCGTACCGAAATATTTTGGTATGGTATTTGGTATACACAATTGATAAACTGAATACCAAAATACCGAACCGAAATTCTTACATACCGAACCGAAATACCGAACGCCCACCCCTAGCCGGAATAGTAAGCATCGCGTTCGCGAGAGGCTTGGTCGCGTTCGCGTAGGTTGGTGAAGCTGAGGCATAGCATTCGCGATGGTGGGGTCGCGTTCGCGAAGAAGAGTTTTGGTCAATGAAATTTTTGTGCTTCGCGAACACGAGGCATTGACCGCGTTCGCGAAGAAGGATTTTCAGGCCTGGGCAGAAGGTTTAAAAGGTCGTCTTGTCCGCAAATGTGAGGTTTATTTCTTCCATTGTTGGTCATTTTTGGAGCTTTTTGAAGGGGTTTGAAGAGGGATTCAAGGGGAATCACTTGGAGGTAATATTCTTGGTCTTAAAACTCGATTCTAATGTGAAATCTACCTAGTAAATCATAGAATCTAAGCCTAAAATTGAGGAATTAGGGCTTGGGATTAAGAGACTTTAAAATGAGAATTTGATGGGTCATTTGGACTCCGATTTCAGTGTTCTTGGTATGTATGTGCTCGTGGAAGGATAAGGATTCCGTTGAGGTAATTTTTATCGAGTTTCGAGATGTGGGACCGGGGGTCGGGTTTGGCCAATTTCGGGATTTTTTGTATAACTTGATTATTTTCGTTTGGGCTTCGTTCCCTTAGCATATTTTGACGTCGTGATTCTGATTTTGGATAGATTCGACGTGAGTGGAGGCCGATTCGAGGGGCAAAGGCTTCGTGGAGTAGTATTTTCATCGGTTTGAGGTAAGTAACTATTGTAAATCTGGAATTGAGGGTACAAAACCCTAGTATTTGACTTGTTTTGATAAATGCGGTGACGCACATGCTAGGTGACGAGCGTGTGGTCATGCACCGGTATGGATTGTGACTTGGTCCGTCTAGTAGCTACTATTAAGACGTGTATTTGATTTGGAATCTTATATTATTCCGTACTTTACTCATTATACTGTACTATGGGCAGTATGTCATGTTTGGGGCCTTGTGCCGACTTGTTGAGACCCTTAGGGGAATTTTTAATGTTTTTCCTCACTTTACTTGTTGAAAGCATATCCTCAGTCATGTTTTACTTGTTTAAATGTTTAAAGCTGGTTTATCACTCCACTTCTAAATGTGAGGACTGTTTGGGTTGAGTTTCCTAAATTTCTATTGTTGTGCCCGAGAGGCTGTGAGGTTAATGACTGAGAGAGATTAAGAACCTAATAGTGAGGATATTATATGTATATATTATGGATCGGACTGCACGCCGCAACGATACTTATATGGATCCGGCTGCACGCCGCAGTGATATATATTGGATTGGGCTGCGCACCGCAACGATATGATGTTTGGGCTGTAGGAGCCCCTCCGGAGTTTGTATACCCCCAGTGAGCATAGTCGACTATTAATTTTGGATCGGGCTGCATGCCGCAGCGGTTACTATGATTTCTATTATTATGAGATACTAATGAGCCTGAGTACTAAGAGCGAGTACTGAGTGACAAGAGTGAGTCACGAGTGACTGAGAGGCTGCCTGAGAGGCCATATTCTGAGTGATACCTTGCTCAAGGGGCCCAGTTATGATATATTTCACTGATTTCACTCTTCTTTTAAAAATAGCCTCTATTGAAAAATTGCTAAGTATATGACTTCAAGTGTTTTAAACTGAAATTGATGATTTTATGACGAAACTGGTTTTAAACTGTGAAGTTGACATGTTATCCTATTGTTTATTCAGTTATATGATTTTTAACTTCACGTCACTACTTTCAGACCTTATTTGCTTTAGTTACTTACTGAGTTGGCGTACTCACGTTACTCCCTACACCTTGTGTGCAGATCCAGGTGCTTGAGTGGCAGAGTAAGGGTCCTCAGCTGATCCAAAGGTTGCCGGAGATTTCAAGGTAGCTGCATGGCGTCCGCAACCCTGTTTTCTCCTTCTTATCTTGTTCTTTTCCGCATTTTCCAGACTTATGTTGTAATAGACAGTCTGTTATGCAGTAGAGGCTCTAGACTCGTGACACCAGATATTTGGGGATGTGTAGTTCATGTTTATTTGACTTCCGCATTTATATTTTTGTTGTTTTTAAACACTTATTATGGAAATTTGATATTTTAACCTGTGTTAGAAAAATGGTTTTGTAAAAAGGAATTTGTTGTAGTTAATGGTTTAGGTTGGCTTGCCTAGTAATGTGATAGGCGCCATCATGACCAGGTATCTAGGGTCGTGACAAGTTGGTATCAGAGCCTAGGTTACATAGGTCTCGCGAGTCATGAGCCGGTTTAGTAGAGTCTCGCGGATCGGTACGGCGACGTCTGTATTTATCCTCGAGAGGTTGTAGAACCTTTAAGAAAAACTTCATATTCCTGAAATTCTTGTCATGCAAGTCTGTTGATCCTAATATTAAACTTCTGTTGTTCCATTCTCTCACAGATGGTGAGGCCGCGTGTTACCTGGCAGGATGGATGACCGCCAGTACCACCAGCTGGGGCCACCAGAGGATGAGGACGCGGTCGAGGCCATGGTTGGGGTAGAGCAGCTAGGACAGCACCTGCAGATCCACCAATTGCCCCAGTTCAGGATCAAGTCCCAGTTGTGGATGCTACATCAGCACCAGTTCAGGCACCAGCGGTGCCTATTGTGATTCCAGGCCTTCAGAAGGCTTTAACTCAGATCTTATCAGTGTGTACTAGTTTGGCTCAGGCGGTTTCAATTACTACGGTCGCAACTATTTCTTAGGCCGGGGGAGGCACCCAGACTCCGGTTGCTCGCACACCTGAGCAGGTTGTGCAGGGACTCCAGACACCATAGGCACCTCCAGCCCAGCTGGGTGCACCAGCTCAGGAGTTTGTGGTACCAGTTATGCCGGACGACAAGCAGCATCGACTAGAGAGGTTTAGTAGAATCATGCCTCCGACTTTTAGCGGTGCAGAGGGCGAGGATGCCCAGTGGTTCTTAAATAAGTGCCAGAGGATGCTTTGTACAACGTGTATTCTAGAGACCAGTGGTGTAGCTTTTACCACCTTTCAATTTTCTAGGGCTGCCTTCACTTGGTGGGAGGCGTATGAGAGGCATAGGAATGTTGGTTCAGCACCCCTTACCTGGCAATAGTTTTCTATTCTCTTTATAGAGAAGTATGTGTCGCAGTCTCGCTAAGAGGAGCTACGCAGGTAGTTTGAGTGGTTGCGTCAGGGAGAGATAATTATGACGCAGTATGAGATGAGGTTCTCCGAGTTAGCCCGTCATGCGATTTGGTTGGTTCCCATTGATCGAGAGAGGATCGGGAGGTTTATTGATGGCCTCACATATTAGCTTCGGATTCTCATGACTAGGGAGAGGGTGACAGGTGCTACTTTCGAGGAGGTTGTTGACATTGCCCGTGAGATTGAGTCGGTTCGCCACCAGTAGCGAGAGGAGAGGGAGGCCAAGAGGCCTCGAGGATCTGGTAGTTACAGTGGTACTCCTTCGAGGGGTCAGTTCCAGTAAGGCAGAGGCCGCCCATTCAGACATGCTCATTCAGCTCGCCCAGATTATCGTGGGGCATCATCGGGTCATGGTTCTCACAGTTCTCATCAGGACCACTCATCACTTAGTGCCCTTCTAGCCCAAAGTTCATCCCGTGCTCCATCAGTACAGGGTTCTTCCATGCCAGGTCCTTCTACTAGTCATTCTGGTGCCAGGAGTTCCCTTCAGTCCCCATCTCCAGCACCGGGGAGTTGTTATGAGTGTGGAGAGTTTGGGCATATGAGGAGGCAGTGTCCTCGTCTTCATGATTGTTAGTCTCAGCAGAGGGGTCAGCCCTCAACTTCTGCCCCAGTCACTTCACCACCCGCCCAGCCAGCTAGGGGTGGAGGTTAGTTAGCCAGGGGTCGCCATATAGGGGGAGGTCGATTAGGTGGTGGTCAGGCCCATTTCTATGCTCTTTCGGGTAGACCAGATGCTGCTGCTTCAGATGTCGTGATTTCAGGTATTGTTTCAGTCTACCACAAAGATGCCTTTGTATTATTTGATCCCGGTTCTACCTTTTCTTATGTATCATCATACTTTTCCCGTTATCTGGATATGACCCGTGAGTCTCTTGTTTCACCTGTTCATGCATCTACTCTAGTGGGCGATACTATTGTTGTAGACCGTGTGTACCAGTCGTATGTGGTGACTATTGAGGGTCTGGAGACTCGAGTGGATCTTTTATTATTGTGTATGGTGGATTTCGATATCATTTTGGGCATGGACTGGTTATCTCTGTATCGTGCTATTCTGGACTGTCATGCCAAGATAGTCACATTGGCTATACCGAGCGTGCCACGGATTGAGAGGTGAGGTTTGACTGATTATGTTCCCAGTAGGTTGATCTCATTCTCGAAGGCCTAACGTATGGTTAGGAAGGGATATCTCTCGTATCTAGCCTTTATGAGGGATGTCAGAGTTGAGACTCCCAGTATTGATTCTGTTCCAGTTGTGAGGGATTTTCCCGATGTGTTTCCTGTAGACCTATCGGGCATGCCACCGGACATGGATATTGATTTTGGTATTGATCTGGTATCGGACACTCAGCCCATTTCTATTCCACCGTATCGTATGGCACCAGCGGAGTTGAAGAAGTTAAAGGGGCAGCTTTAGGAACTCCTCGATAAGGGGTTTATTCAGCCTAGTGTGTCACCTTGAGGTGCGCCGGTTTTATTTGTGAAGAAGAAGGATGACACTATGAGAATGTGTATTGATTATAGTCAATTGAACAAAGTAACAATTAAGAACAAGTATCATTTGCCTCGCATTGATGATTTGTTTGACCAGCTTCAGGGAGCGAGAGTGTTCTCCAAGATTGATCTTCGTTCGGGTTATCACCAGTTGAAGATCAGGGACTCATATATTCTTAAGACAGCTTTCAGGACCCGGTATGGTCATTATGAGTTCTTGGTGATGTCTTTTGGGCTGACCAATGCCCCATCAGCGTTCATGCACTTGATGAACAACGTGTTTCGGCCTTATCTCGATTCGTTTGTCATAGTCTTCATTGATGATATTCTAGTGTATTCGCGTAGTCAGGAGGAGCACGCGGAGCATTTAGGAGTTGTGTTGCAGAGATTAAGGGAGGAGAAACTTTATGCAAAATTTTCCAAGTGTGAGTTTTGGCTCAGTTCAGTGGCTTTCTTGGGGCATGTGGTATCTAGCGAGGGTATTCAGGTTGATCCAAAGAAGATAAAGGCGGTTCAGAGTTGGCCCAGACTATCCTCAGCCATAGAGATTCGCAGCTTTCTTGGTTTTGCAGGCTATTATCGCCGGTTTGTTTAGGTATTCTCATCTATCGCATCGCCCTTGACCAAGTTAACTCAGAAGGGCGCTTCATTTGTATGGTCGGACGAGTGCGAGGAGAGCTTTCAAAAGCTCAAGACGGCTTTGACCACAGCTCTAGTGTTAGTTTTGCCATCAGCTTCATGATCATATACCGTGTATTGTGATGCTTCGAGAGTTGGTATTGGTTGTGTTTTGATGTAGGAGGGTAGAGTTATTGCTTATACTTCTCGTCAGTTGAAGCCCCATGAGAAGAACTACCCCGTTCATGATTTGGAGTTGGCTGTCATAGTTCACGCGTTGAAAATTTGGAGGCATTAGTTGTATGGTGTGTCTTGTGAGGTGTTTACTGACCATTGTAGCCTCCATCACTTGTTCAAACAGAAGGATCTGAATTTGAGGCAGCGGAGGTAGTTGGAGTTGCTTAAGAATTATGATATCACTATATTGTACCATCTGGGTAAGGCCAATGTGGTGGCCGATGCTTTGAGCCGAAAGGCCGTGAATATGGGGAGTTTGACATATATTCCAGTTGGGTAGAGACCTCTTGCGGTTGATGTTCAGTACTTGGCCAATCGGTTCATAAGGTTAGATGTTTCGGAGCCCAATCCGGTTTTGGCTTGTGTGGTTTCTCAGTCTTCCTTATATGATCGCATCAGAGAGCGCCAGTATGATGATCCGCATTTGCTTGTCCTTAAGGAGAGAGTTTAGCATGATGATGCCAGAGATGTGACTATAGGTGATGATGGGGTGTTGAGGATGCAGGGCCGGATTTGCGTGCCCAATGTGGATGGGCTTCGGGAGTTGATTCTGGAGGAGGCCCATAGCTCGCATTATTCCATTCATCCAGGTGCCACAAATACGTATCAGGATCTGAGACAGCATTATTGGTGGAGAAGAATGAAGAAAGACATTGTGGGATTTGTAGATCGGTGTCTCAATTGTCAGTAGGTGAAATATGAGCATCAGAGACCGGGTGGCTTGCTTCAGTAGATAGATATTCCAGAGTGGAAGTGGGAGAGGATCACTATGGACTTTGTAGTTAGACTTCCACGGACTTTGAGGAAGTTCGATGCTATTTGGGTGATTGTGGATCGGCTGACCAAGTTCGCACGCTTCATTCATGTGTGTACTACCTATTCTTCAGAGCGGTTGGTAGAGGTCTATATTCGGGAGATTTTTCGTTTGCATGGTGTCCCCGTTTCCATCATTTCAGATAGGGGCACTTAGTTTACTTTGTAGTTTTGGAGGTCTGTGCAGCGAGAGTTGGGTACTCAAGTTGAGTTGAGCACAACCTTTCACCCTCAGACGGACGGTCAGTCCGAGCGTACTATTCAGATATTGGAGGACATGTTGCGTTCTTGTTTTATCAATTTCGGAGGTAATGGGATCAGTTTCTACCGCTTGAAGAGTTTGTTTATAACAATAGCTACCAGTCGAGTATTCAGATGGCTCCATATGAGGCTTTGTATGGGAGGCAGTGTAGATCTCCAGTTAGTTGGTTTGAGCCCGACGAGGCTAGACTACTGGGGACAGATTTGGTGCAAGATGCCTTAGAAAAGGTGAAGGTGATTCAGGAGAGGCTTCGTACAGCGCAGTCGAGACAGAAGAGCTATGCTGATAGGAAGGTTCGGGATGTGTCCTACATGGTTGGCGAGAAGGTCCTGTTGAAGGTTTCACCCATGAAGGGTGTTATGATATTTGGGAAGAAAGGGAAATTGAATCCTCGGTTCATTGGACCTTTTGAGGTGCTTCGGAGGATTGGGGAGGTGACTTATGAGCTTGATTTTCCACCTAGCTTGTCGAGTGTGCATCCGGTATTTCATGTTTCTATGCTCCGAAAGTATATTGGAGATCCGTCTCATGTTTTGGATTTCAACACGGTTCAGTTGGATGATGATTTGAATTATGATGTGGAGCCAGTAGCTATCTTGCGTTGTCAGGTTCGAAAGTTGAGGTCAAAGGATATAGCTTCAGTAAAAGTGCAGTGGAGAGGTCGGCCCGTGGAGGAGGCTACCTGGGAGACCGAGCGGGAGATGCGGAGAAGATATTGTCACCTGTTTGAGGCTTCAGGTATGTTTCTTGACTCGTTCGAGGACGAACGTTTGTTTAAGTTGGGGAGGATGTGACGACCCGGCTAGTTGTCTCATGAGTTAACGCTATGTTCCCCCATTTCTGCTTCTTTATGCTTTGTTTGTCCGTGTTATGTGGTATCAGGTCGGTCGGATCGAGTTCGGAAAGGATTTGGTAAGGTTTGAGACACTTAGTCTCTTTAGAGTGAGTTTAAGATTGAAAAGTCAACCGGATGTTGACTTGTGTGTTAGAGGGCTCGAATGTGAGTTTCGAAGGTTCGGTTAGCTTTAGGAGGTGATTTGGGACTTAGGAGTGCGATCGGAAAGAGTTTTGGAGGTTCGAAGTAGATTTAGGCTTGAATTGGCGAAGTTGATATTTTGGCAATTTCTGGTTAGTAGGCGAGATTTTGAAAAAGGGGTCAGAATGGAATTTCGAGAGTTGCAGTAGTTCCGTTGTGTCATTTGGGATGTGTGTGCAAAATTTCAGGTCATTCGGACGTGGTTTGGTCGGGTTTTTGATCAAAAGCGGAATTTAGAAGTTTTTAGAAAGTTTGGCTTGAATCCGATGTGTTTAGGTTGATTTGATGTTGTTTGAGGTGTTTTGAAGATTGGAACAAGTTGAATAACGTTTTGGGATATGTTGGTGCCTTTGGTTGAGGTCCCAGGGGCCTTGGGTGAGTTTCAGAGGGTTGAACAGACCATTTTGAGTTAAAGAAAAGTTGCAGATTTCTATTCAGCTGTTGCAGGCATTTTGGTCTTCGCGTTCTCGAGTGGATCCTCGCATTCGCGAAGGGTCAGGAAGGGAGGCGTCAGGTTTGACCTTCGCATTCACGAAGGGGAGTCCTGCGTCCGCGAAGGGCCGGAATAGTAAGCATCGCGTTCGCGAGAGGCTTGGTCGCGTTCGCGTAGGTTGGTGAAGCTGAGGCATCGCGTTCACGATAGTGGGGTCGTGTTCGCGAAGAAGAGTTTTGGTCAACGAAATTTTTGTGCTTCACGAACGCGAGGCATTGACCGCGTTCGCGAAGAAGGATTTTCAGGCCTGGGCAGAAGGTTTAAAAGGTCGTCTTGTCCGCGAATGCGGGATTTATTTCTTCCATTGTTGGTCGTTTTTGAGCTTTTTGAAGGGGTTTGAAGAGGGATTCAAGGGGAATCACTTGGAGGTAAGATTCTTGGTCTTAAAACTCGATTCTAATGTGAAATCTACCTAGTAAATCATAGAATCTAAGCCTAAAATTGAAGAATTAGGGCTTGAGATTAAGAGACTTTAAAATGAGAATTTGAGGGGCCATTTGGACTCCGATTTTAGTGTTCTTGGTATATATGGACTCGTGGGAGAATAAGGATTCCGTTGATGTGATCTTTATCAAATTTCGAGACGTGGGACCGGGGGTCGGGTTTGGCCAATTTCGGGATTTTTGGTATAATTTGATTATTTTCGTTTGGGCTTCGTTCCCTTAGCATATTTTGACACCGTAATTCTGATTTTGGATAAATTCGATGCGATGGAGGCCGATTCGAGGGGCAAAGGCATCGCGGAGTAGTATTTTCACCGGTTTGAGGTAAGTAACCATTGTAAATCTGGAACTGAGGGTACAAAACCCCGGTATTTGACTTGTTTTGATAAATATGGTGACGCACATGCTAGGTGACGAGCGTGTGGGCGTGCAATGGTAGGGATTGTGACTTGGTCCATCCCGTAGAGACTATTAAGCTGCATATTTGATTTGGAATCTTATATTATTTCGTACTTTAGTCATTATACTGTATTATGGGCAATATGTCATGTTTGGGGCCTTGTGCTGACCTACTAAGACCCTTAGGGGCATTTTTACTGTTTTTCCTCACTTTACTTGTTGAAAGCATATCCTCAGTCATGTTTTACCTGTTTAAATGTTTAAAGCTGGTTTTATCACTCCACTTCTAAATGTGAGGACTGTTTGGGCTGAGTTCCCTAAATTTCTATTGTTGTGCCCGCGAGGCTGTGATGTTAATGACTGAGAGACATTGAGAACCTAATAGTGAGGATTATATATGTATATATTTATGGATCGGGTTGCACGCTGCAGCGATATATATATATTGGATCGGGCTGCGCGCCATAGCGATGTGACGCTTGGGCTGTAGTAGCCCCTCCGGAGTCTGTACACCTCCAGTGAGCGTAGTCAACTATAAATTTTGGATCGGGCTGCACGCCGCAGCGGTTACTATGATTTCTATTATTATGAGATACTAATGAGCCTGAGTGTTGAAAGCGAGTATTGAGTGACGAGAGTGAGTCACGAGTGACTGAGAGGCTGCCCGAGAGGCCATATTCTGAGTGATACCTTACTCGAGGGGCCCGGTTATGATATTTTTCACTGATTTCACTCTTCTTTTAAAAATAGCCTCTGTTGGAAAATTGCTAAGTATATGATTTCAAGTGTTTTAAACTGAAATTGATGATTTTACGACGAAACTGGTTTTAAACTGTGAAGTTGACCTGTTATCATGTTGTTTATTCAGTTATATGATTTTTCACTGCTCGTCACTGCTTTCAGACCTTATTTGCTTTAGTTACTTACTGAGTTAGCATACTCACGTTACTCCCTGCACCTTGTGTGCAGATCCAGGTGCCCGAGTGGCAGAGTGAGGGTCCTCAACTGATCCAGAGGTTGCCGGAGATTTCAAGGTAGTTGCATGGCGTCCGCAGCCCTGTTTTCTCCTTCTTATCTTGTTCTTTTCCGTATTTTCCAGACTTATGTTGTAACAGACAATCAGTTATGTAGTAGAGGCTCTAGACTCGTGACACCAGATATTTGGGGTTGTGTAGTTCATGTTTATTTGACTTTCGCATTTATATTTTTATTGTTTTTAAACACTTATTATGGAAATTTGATATTTAAACCTGTGTTAGAAAAATAGTTTTATAAAAAGGAATTTGTTGTAGTTAATGGTTTGGGTTGGCTTGCCTAGTAATGTGATAGGCGCCATCATGACCGGGTATCTCGGGTCGTAACAACTTTAAAATAAGAATTTGAGGGGTCATTTAGACTCCAATTTCAGTGTTCTTGGTATGTGTGGACTCGTGGGAGGATAAGGATTTCGTTGATGTGATTTTTATCAAATTCTGAGACATGGGCCCGGGGGTGGGGTTTTGGTAATTTCGGGATTTATGTTGTTAATTGATTATTTTTGCTTGGGCTTCATTCCCTTAGCATATTGTGACGTCCTCGTTCTAATTTTGGATAGATTCGATGCGACTGGAGGCCGATTCAAGGGGCAAAGGCGTCGCGAGCTAGATATTTGACCGATTCGAGGTGAGTAATGATTGTAAATGATGTTTTGAGGGTATGAAACCCCGGATTGCACATCGTTGTGCTATATTGAGGTGACGCACACGCTTGATGACGAGCGTGGGGTCGTACACTGTTGGGGATTGTGACTTAGTCCGTCCCAAATGATTATTTTACCACGTATTTGACTGAAATCTATTTGTTATCATCACGATTTGGGTTGAATGCCATATTTGGGCCTTGTGCCAACTATTTGAACCTTTCAGAGATTTTTACTGGTATTTCCTCACTGTTTTGACTTTATACTTGAACTCAGTCATGTTATATTTCACTATTTTCGTGCTCAGCCATGTTTACTCTGTTTTAACACTTACATGATCTTTTAAATGATATTTTTGTGCTGAGAATCATGTTTTACTATTGCGCGAGTGGTTTGTGAGGATTTTGACTGAGTAAGGCCAAGGGCCTATGTTGTGAAGAAACATTTGATACTGATTATGAGGCCGAGGGCCCGAGATATGTACGCTACGAGGTGGCTTGATTGATATGAGGCTGAGGTCCTAGTGATGATGCCACGAGGTGGCTTGATATTGCGGTTAGGCCGTAAGGGGCCCCTCTAGGAGTCTGTACACTCTCAGTGAGCGCGGGTACCCATTGTGATGTGAGATTGAGCCCTAGGGGCTGGTATTGTTCTATGTGATTGCCCGAAGGGCTGGTATTGTTCTATGTGATTGCCCAAGGGGCTGGTATTGTTCTGAGATGTTGCCCGAGGGGCGGAATTGTTGATATTGTGCCCGAGGGGCGAACTTTTTATGTGTTTCTTTTTCATAATTCACTCTCAAATTACCTGCTTAATTGTTGAAAAAGGCTTTTCATGAAGTTAAATTTGAGTTAAAGGATTTTTACTTATCTTTCACTAGTTTACTATTTTAATAGTTTTACTGCTTCATTATAGCATGTTTTTGTGCCTTACGTGATTTCCTGCTTTCAGTCTTTATTTATGATTATTACTCACTGAGTTGGAGTACTTACTTTACTCCCTGCACCCTGTGTGCAGATTCAGGTGTATCTGATCCCGCTCTCGAGTGCTGATTATTTCTGGCTCAGGCGGATCTGAGGAGTCTGTAGGTAGTTGTTGGCGTTCGCAGCCCGGAACTCTTCCCTATCTTATTCCTTCATGTTCTTAGTTTCCGTATTAAACTCTGTAGTTATATATATTTGGAGTATTCCGTTTTGTTAGATGCTCATGACTAGTGACACCCCGGTATCGGGCTGTGTTGGGTTATTTTCCGTAAATTATGCTATTATCTGTTAACTTTGGATTATCTTATCATGCTTTAGATTTATTCCTTATGGTTTTACTGTTAATAATTGGATATGGGAAGTGTCGGCTGGCGTTGTCTTCACAAGAGGCGCCATCACGACCGGGTCCGGGTTTAGGGTCGTGATACTCCAAAGCCAAAAACACTTTTTTTTATCAAAATATTTCTTTTTTTTTAAAGTTGAAGTGTTTGGCCAAGCTTTTAGAAGAAAAAAATGCTTTTGAGTTGAAGTAGAAAAAAGTAGCTTCTTTTCAAAAGCACTTTTGAGAAAAATACACTTAGAAGTAGTTTTTAAAAGCTTGGTCAAATACTAATTTCTATTCAAAAGTGCTTTTCAAATTAATTAGCCAAACATAAACGGTTTCTCACCAAAAGTACTCTTGAAAAAAGAACTTTTGAGAAAAAGTACTTCTCAAAATAAGCATTTTTGCAACTTGGCCAAACAGGCTATTAAGCTCCACTCTCATTGCAATTTACGTGAATCAATTTAACTGAGCATGGATCTTAAGAAAAAGTAAAGACTTTTGATTGGGAAATGTCATATATTTGTGTGGCTATAAATTATTACATTAAGGTAATTATTTTCAAATGTGGAAAGGGGTCATTTTTTTTGTATGAACTAAAAGGAAATAGGTTCACATAAATTGACATGGATCGAAGGGAATAGAATTTGATTTGAATAAAGTTTTTCAGTGAGACGGGTTTCATGATTATTTATTAAATGAATATTATGTTGTTCAGCCACCAGGAGGCATGAGATAAACTCAGCCATCTTTGAAGCATGAATACAACAAAATTTTATTCATTTACGATTTTAAAATCTTGTAATCGTAAGTGAATCCACCATACCGAGCTCTTGATAATACAATTGCCTTAAGGTGTTCATATTGTTCATTCAAATTGCTCCATAATTCATATGAATCTTTCAAAATTAAGTATTCAGTCTTTAACCTTTCATTGAGATGATGACGATGGAAAATCATAGCATTTGCTTTATCCTGGCCTGATGCTTAATTTTCTTGTATAATGGTATTCCAAGACCTTTTTAGCATCGGGGTGAATTTTAGCATCAAGGAACCATAATAAATAATTCTTTTCAGAGATGTCAAATGCCATAAATTCAAGTTTTGATAAATTCGACAGAGTGAAACTATCAATAAGAGCTAATGGCTAGAGACAACAATAATTATATTAATTAAATACTAAATAATAAATAATAAAAAGAATTAGGACAAAGTATTATAAAACTATATAAGGTCACACCAAATACTGTAACAAAGTTACTAATAGAGATTAAGGGTCTAGTAGCGCAACTAATAGTTATGACCAAAAATATATTTGTCGTTTCTTTCAACATGTCCTTGAGCAAAAGATAGGTAATACTTTTATCTTTTCCAAAAAAAAAAAACATAAGAATAAGATAAAGAATAGTAAAATTTTCCGGAAACTATTACTAACTTAAAAGAAATTTGAAGAATAAGATAAAGAATAGTAAAATTTTCCGGAAACTATTACTAACTTAAAAGAAATTTGCTATATATCATTGTGAAAGTCAACACATTGTTAAGGGGACTATGAATATATTCATAAATTTAAAACCACATAAGTTGTTTTTATTTTAAAATTCTTAATTAACCAAATGCTTTTTGACATAGGACGATAAGAAATTGAATTAGCACAAAGTATATAAAATAATACCTGAAATATGAGATGAAACAAAACCTCAAAATGGTAGTGGAAATAGTTATAACCTTCGTGCCGATAACTGTTATAGAATAATAGAAAACAAAGTGAAACAAGAGAAATTTAGAGAGAAATAATAGTACTAGATATTTTCTTGATGATCTTGCAAATGATAAGAGAACTGTCACTTGTTTTAGAAATAAATTATATGTTCTGATGCCTTAAAACCTCCTTTTTTATCTCACTTTGATTTGCGCGCAGTCCGGGCATGTATCCGGAAAACCATTATGTAAAAATCTGTGAAAAATGATGAATTTGCTTTTAAAATGAATTTAGGCTAACTTCGGTCAATATTTTGGGTAAACGGATCCGGACCCGTGATTGGACGGTCCCGAAGGGTCCATAGGAAAATATGGGACTTGGGCGTATGCCCGGAATCGAATTTCGAGGTCCCAAACCCGAGAAATGAATTTTTGAAGAAAATTGTTTAACTGAAATTGTAGAGTTTTTGGAAAATTTGAATGTAATTGAATTTGATGGTATCGGGCCCGTATTTTGGTTCCGAAGCCCGGTACAGGTCTTACATGTGATTTAAGTCGAGCCTATAAAATTTGGTAAGAAACGGACTTGAAATGACGTGAACCGGACCTTCAGTTGTTAAAATTTGAACTTAAGAGTTCATGAGATTTTTCTTTGATTTTGATGCTAAATTCATAGATATTGATGTTATTTTGATGATTTAATCGCACGAGCAAGTCCATATGATGTTTTTGGACTTGCATGCATGTTTGGTTTGGAGCCTCGAGGGCTCGAGTGAGTTTTGGATAGACCACAGAGTGAAATATGGACTTGGAAATCGTTGTTGTGTTGCAGGTCTGTAGACTTCGCAATTGCGAAGCTTGGCTCGCAAATACGAAATTTGTATCGCAAATGCGAAGATGGCCTGGGCTGCCTTGGTCGCAAATGCGACATATTCATCGCAATTATGATATCGCAAATGCGATAGCAGCATCACAAATGCGAAGAGAACAGGAATCCTCAGGGTTCGCAAATGCGAACCCCTGATCGCAAATGCGAAGATAGCAGGTTTCTTAAGGGTTCACAGTTGCGACATCTGCAACCTGCTAAATCATAACTTAAACGCATTTTCAGCCATTTTTCAAAGCTTTTCAAAACCTAAACACCTTTGGGTGATTTTTCAAAGACAAGTACTCTTCCAAATCGATTGTAAGTCATTTCTAACTCGTTTTCATTAATCTTTAACATCTTTTCGCATGATTTCAACTCAAAATCAAGGGTTTTCATGGGAGAAATTGGGTGTTTTGGGTAGAACTTAGGTTTTTTAAATTTTTGGGATTTGGACCTCGATTTGAGGTCCGATTTCAAAACAAATTATATATTTGGGTTCGTGGGGGAATGGGTAATCGGGTTTTGGTTCGAACCTCGGGTTTTGACCATGTGGGCCCGGGTCGATTTTTGACTTTTTGGGGAAAATTTTAGAAAACCTATTTTCATGCATTAGAATTGATTCATTTAGCATTTATTGATATAGTTAAGTAACTTATGGCTAGATACAAGCGAATTGGTGGTGGAATCAAGAGGTAAAGCGGTAGTTAAGGCTTGAATTGTGTTCGTGGCATCGAGGTAAGTGTTTGGTCTAACCCTAGCTTGAGGGATTAGGAGTGGTGTCCTATTTGCTATGTACTAGTTGTTGAGTACGACGTATAGACATGGTGACGAGTATCTATACGTTGGTGTCAAGTATGCTCGTGAGTCTTATACTATGATTATTGTGACTCTGTTTTGTATTGTTCATACCTTATGTGATGACTTCTATTGTTGAACAAGGTTTGTGGAAGTAACAATGGTAATTGAATATTGAAGAGCGTTGGCTCAAGTTGTAAAATAATTTGTGGAAGTATTATTGGCAATTGAACATTATAAAGCATTGGCTCAAGTTGTGAATGTCACACCTCCTTTTTACTACCCCGGAAGCGGGGTATAGGGAGTTTTTTCAAATTTAAATGACAATCGAAACGGGATTATTTTATTTGAAATTCAAAGTCACCACTTGGGATAATTTATGGTGTCCCAAGTCACCGGTTCGAATCCCGAATCGAGGAAAGATTGACTCTATTTTACAGTTCGCGAACACAGAAATCCAAGTAAGAAATTCTGCTAATCCGAAAGAATATGTTAGGCATTCCCGGGTTCCGTGGTTCTAGCACGGTCACTCAACTATTATTATTGGCCTATTTATCTGATTTTAAAATATTTTTAAACCTATGTGCATTTTATTCCTTTTAAACCGCTTTTAATAATACAATTGTTATACAACTAATTACTTCGATTACACATTGTAAATCGTGTTACGGGAACCATACTCACGATCTACAACATGTTTATTTTATTAACAAGATTAAATTATGGCCGGATCACATAAATGTACCCCCGGATTTTAGAAATTAAGCATCACAACTACGTCATGAGAACCGTACCCGTAGCTATGACAGTTTATTAGGTTAAAGCGCCTGAAGTAAACTACGAGATTCCAAGGCATTTTCTACACTAATTAAGACATCGATGTGAGGGACATAGACTAGGTGATTGTATGGCACACCTCAACTTATTAAAAAAAGATTTGTATTCGACTAAAGTGAACTACGGATGTTCATATTTAAAACTAATTTGAAATTAGGTATCACAACTACGCCACGGGAACCGTAGACGTAGTTGTGGTGATTTAATTACGTGCCTAAAGCAAACTATGTTGTTTATGAAGACTAATGGCCTAAACACGATCCTAGCGGGTATGGAAGAAAAATAAAATAACCAAAATGAACAAAAACATTTCATGCTCAGGTTCAACATCGTCATCCAAATAGTTTTACATCTATCAAACTAACAAGTAGAATAAACTATCCAACAGAACGCACAAAATAAACACCCATACAAGGCAACATTAAGGTCATTTAAAGGGAATATGAGTCATGGTAGGATGAAATAGCAAAGTAAAGTGAATCAAAGGTATCGAAGAGCCATCTAAAGATCCTTCATTCACCCCTTTTTATCCTAGTTCACTGTTAACTATTGACACCTAGATAACATAATTACTTAATTCAATCTCCACACAACTAAATGAATCCAAACCTGAAAGTATTAAACAAATTACTATATCTCACGTCAGCACAAGGGATATACAATATTTTCACTTCAAATGATTAATACCAAAGAAAGTAACCAAGGAGTCGGACAATCATGTGCAACACACAGAAAATTTTCATATCTAGCAGTAGCGAAGACTTGGTATAGACGATGATATTTAGGCCGTAAATATTTGACGAAATTTAACTTACTCACAAATTATCTCACTAATACTTGGACTTTAACGAGAAAAGGATGCATGCCTAGACTAACATCTCGAACTTAGTAGGGATTCAAATATGCCTATGACTTCATTTCTGATGCATATAACGACCATAACGTGAGGTGTGGACTAGATCTGTGATGAATCTCACTTTGGACAATGAACAAGCAGCGAACTATGTCATTTCACTGAACAACTCGTTTTAAACTCGGCACTATTTGCAAACGGAGTACACACTGATAATGATGGATCGAGAACTAAAAAAAACAAATGAGAACATATAATTTCTAGGTAAGCAAATTTTTAGAAGTCAATCAACCACTGAAGCAATTCATACGAAAATTCCACCCTTCCTTAAATGGCTCCTTTGAGGCTCGGTTCTAGTTAATAAAATCAAAATAGAGAAGAAATGGCAGAGATGAACCTGCTAAACTGAAATTCTTCTAATTGACAATGAAAAATCAGCAAATGCAAATTCCTTCGAGCAGAAAAATCCACCGAGAAACAGCAACAAGAAACATGACCTAATAATCAACGAACGGACCTCGATCGGCACTCGAACTGGCCCCGGAATTCCGAACCCAACCACAAACTCAAATTTAAACTTCAATCAAACTCCATTTTTAACAACCAGAATTTCGAAAATTGAAACAAAAGAGACCGATTACTTTATGTTTCTGATACTGAAAACAAAGAAAAAGACTGAAGGAATTTTTGTATTTCTCAAAAAATAAACTAACAAGTCAGAAGAAAACATCCTGAAACTCTCCTTAACCCTAGAACTTTTTCTCTCTCAAATCCTTTCGAAAATCTGTTCTCCAGAACCCCCTCACACAAGGAAAATCCTCACCTTATATAGACCCTCAAATTTCTCGAACCTTCTGCCCTCAAATCCGAAAAATGAAAACAAAAACCTCTAGATTCTTTGTGTAAATGATTTTTTGGGACAAATGGAGGACATCGATCGATTGACAATCAATCCATGGCTCCCATTAATCTCAAAATCGCTCAGCAAAGCATCTAAACCCGCAAAACCCGGAAGGAATAATTTCACTTGTCAGAGGTAGTTACGCTACGTGGCAAGAGGCGAGAGGAAGGAGAATGTGAGGTGAGTTTGGGGTGAACTCGCTTGAGTTTCAGGCGAGTTTGGGGTGAACTCAGGCGAAGGAGATGAGGGAACAGTACTGGGCGCCGTTTGGGAGTAAAACTAGGGTTAGGATTTTTTGTTTATAATGTGTACATATATTTGGGGGGAGTGGGGCAGGTCGGAACTGGTTAACTTGGGCGGGTTGGGGCGTTTTGGGCTGGTTGAGGTGCTGGGCAGGTTAAATTAAATTCTGGCCCAATTGGACTTAGAACCACCTTTTCCAATTTTATTTTTCTTTTGTTTTGCTTTTTTCTCTTTTTTCTTTTTCTTTAATTAATAAGGATCCTAAATTAAATCCTATATTAATCTAAGTTGTACAATCAAACTAATTATCAAATCAAAAGATTTATAAAATTAATTAAACCTAAATTAAAAGAGAAAAATCATTGATCTAGAATTAAAAGCTAAAAAAATGTAAAAGTAAATCATTTTTTTGTGATTTTCATTTTAATAGAACACTTAATTAACTGATTAATCTTAAAAATATGGGAACAGACTCTAAATCCAATGCATGATATTTTTTGTATTTTTTATGATTTTAATGAAAGTAAACGTGCACAGAAATGCAAACAATTTAACCAAAATTCCTACAAAAACCATATAAAATTGCAAACAATTGGAAAAATCTATTTCTAGGAGTATTTTACATAGGGCAAAAATCACGTGCTCACAGTGAATTGAGTTGTAAAGTAAATGTAAAAAGAGAAGAGGATTATGATATTGTATCCCTTGCCGGGATGTTGTTATTTTAATGTTATCTCCCTTGCCGGGATGTTATTGTTTTTCATATTGTGTCCCTTGCCGGGATAAGATTGTTGTACTATTGTTCACTTACCGGGATTTTATTGTGATTTTATTGATTCCCTTGCCCTTGTTGCTTTGTGATTGTTGTTTGGGTAAGAGAGAGTGTTAAAGCACGAAGGGTGATGCCGTGTATGATATTTGTGAGAGAGCGTTAATGCACGAAGGGTGATGTCGTGCCGCACGATGTACAATTCCGTGCCTTTATATGAGTGATAATGCACGAAGGATCATTCCGTGCAATGATTATGTGAGGTAAAAGCACGAAGGGTGATGCCATACCGATTTTATTGATTTTATGGTGAGGACGAGAGTAAAAGCACGAAGGGTGATGCCGTGTACTTGTCTGTTATTTCTGATTCTTGTTGATAATTGAGTTATGATATTCTTTACATTTAACTATTGGTTTCTGATGCTACTTGTAGTTCCCCCCAACATGATTCCCTCTTCCTATTTTTAATTGTAAAGTTTTTCTTTTATTTCCCGCTGTATATGATTTAACTGCACAGTTTTATTTGGTAATCTGGTCCTAGCCTCATCACTACTTCGCCGGGGTTAGGCTAGGCACTTATCAGCACATGGGGTCGGTTGTGCTGATACTACACTCTGCACTGTGTGCAGATCCCGGTGCTAGAGCTTACGGACATTAGCTTTGGGTTGCTGCCTTCAGTTAATTCGGAGATCCGAGGTAGTCCTGCAGGTGTCCGCAGGCCCTGGCGTCTCCTTCTATCCTTTCATCCTGTTTTATTTATGTATTTCAGAGATAGTGTTGTATTTATTTTTCGGACTTTTATCTGTAGCATTCCTAGACCGTCTGTGAAATTGTGACACCAGTTCTGGGTAGTTTATGCTTAATGATTTGTATTGGTAAAATTTAAATGGTTATATTCTGTTCTTCCGTTTATTAAATTCCGCTATTTACATAATGTTGGTTCTTATTTGTTAAAGGATTAAAATGGGAAAAAGGTAAATAATACAAATGGTTGACTTACCTAGCTTTCACTAGTAGGCATCATCACGACTTCCGAGGGTGAAAAATACGGATCGTGATAAGAACCTTCCTCTTTATAAGAAGAAAGTACTTGGTCACCAAGTATCTATTAGATCCTAACTAAATTAGTGATCACCAATCGAAACTTATTTTTCAAGTACAATATAAAATATATTTTATAATACATGAATACTCACTCTTAATATTATTTATAAATTATAATAGTAAACATGTAATTGTTCGCAACAAATAAACATAAGTTAAATACTTACAGCATAACATAACACCATCTTTCCCTTCTACGCAATAGCAGTGTCAGTATTAAAAGTTAGATAAAATACACTAATATCCCTTTAACTTTGTCCATGTGATTATTTGTCCTTTAAATTTTTTGATGAAACATCTATATCTATATCTATATATATCTATATTATATTATATTATTATCTATCTATACTATATTAAAAACACGAAGGCCCTTAGCGAAATATCGTTCGACTTTTTTACCCTTAAAAAATCGACTTTACACTAGATAAAATTGTAATTTAAGTTGTCTTCCTAATATTTAGGAATAAACATTCAATTACCATTTATGCTAATTTTCCTAAAGTTAGAACTTTAAAATCAACTAGAATTAATTTGTTAATCTTTCCTTATTAGATTGTATTACAATTTTATTTGCAATAGGAAGACGTGATTTTAATACAATAAAGACTTTTGTTTCAAAAGGAAAAACAATACTCTCTTTTTACCACGTCTAATCTCCATATCATTTGTAGGATTTTAAATTAAAACGTTAAAAAAAGAGAGAGAAGATTAATCAAGTACACTACTAAATTGATTAATTTCTAGAATACATAATAACTTACATATCGTTCTATCTATCTATATTAAATGCACGAAAGCCCTTAATGAAATATTGTTCGCCTTTTTTTACCATTTAAAATTAAACTTCACATTAGACAAAATCGTAATTTAGTTATTATCGTAATATACAGTACGTTGAAATCAACTAATTTGGTTATAAAATATTTCTTGTGTTAAATTATGTAGGAAGTCCTAATATTTAGGACTTTAATATAAATATTAAAGAAAGCTCGGTGCACTATATGTGCGGGGTCCAGGTAAGGCCCAGACCACAAAGATCTATTATCATTTACTTATATTGTTTGGCAGAATAGCAATATTACATTGTCTTAACATAAATATTGTTTGGGGAGAAATAACAGTATTACATTGTCCTTTGCTTATATTGTTTACGACAATTTTTATATAAAATATGTTTGAACTTATAATTCTAAGGGGAGGACACTATATATTCTTACTATTAAATTAAGATGTATGTACTTAATTAACTATTTTTCTAATAATTAAATATAATTTTTAAATATTATGCGAAAAAATCGATGAAGAGAAAAAGATGTTATTCGAGTAAGAAGGAGTTTAAAAAAGTATCTCTATTTTCTATATCATTGTAAAGGCGCGAATCCCGAATGCAAAAATAAATAAATTATTTTTTTAATTTTTATTCAATAACTCAAATATATTATTTAATAATATTTACGTAATTTTTTAAAATTATATACTCATTGATATAGCTACACGCCAAAGCGTGTACCCTAAGACTAGTAATTATAAAAGCACGAATGTTAAAACGCTAAATATTGAACGATGAAACTATCCCTGAAATATTAACCGGCTTTTATACCCTTTAAAAGCTAAATTAATTTTAAAAAAAATATTATCCTAAAAGATGAAATTGTAATAACAGCCGTCATATGTAATACTAATTTGACTTGGGCAATAACATTGGACAAAGTCAAACCTATTTCCGATTAATTAGAAGAAAACGCACAAGAAGAGATACAAACCTAATCAATTTGTCATTCTCTCTTCATTCATATTACTTCTTCCTCATATTCAATAGCAGGAATAGCTCCCAATGTCATACACATCTTCAACAATTATGCTCTTTTTAATGCCACCTACTATTAATTTTTTATCAATTTTGACCAAATAGTGAATTACTTATCTTTACTTAAGATCAGTTTTTGCAAAATACTCCCACTTTTCTTTTTTGTAATATCCGAAAGAATTAGTTAAAATATTATTTTACTAAAACGTAGCACAAAAGTATCCAACTTCTAAGCGAAAAGGTTTTTTGGATTCACTAAAAGAGTGATAACATTGTTGGGGTTCATATTTCTTATTACTTCCATTATTTGAAAATCCCTTATGCAACTCTCTCTACGGTAAGGAATGTGTAAGTATCCTTTTGACCAAAATATCTTTAAAATATTCGACAAAAATCAAAGGACACAACTAAAAATAATACATGTTTGGACACCAACGAGTAGTATTTGGCAAACTTCCAAATCTTAATTGTAAGATTCAATTAGCAAATACATATATTTCATGTGGGATAAAACTCTAATTATTAATAGTATTTGAAGTCTAATATGAATAGGCTAAACAAACTTACCATGTTTATTTCTAAGACTAGAAGTCTTTGTAAGCCAAGATAAAGACTTAAATGTTCATTTATTCTATGGAAAAGGGCTTAAAATGCCCCTTTACTTTATGAAATAGGACAGGCTAGCCCTCCGTTAAAAGTTGGTCTTTATTCTGCCCTTGCCGTCAACAAATGGGCTCGTATATGTCCTCCATCACTAACGGAAGACAAATAAAGCCACGTGGAATATATATGAGGGCAAGTTAGACCTAGTTTGAATTGTACAAGGGCATATATGAGTCAGTTATAATAGTAATTTCTCAAACACTTCACAACTCCATATCAGTTTACTTAGACACCTATTTGACAACACCAAACTAATTATACAACAAATAAACTAAGTCATAGACGCAAACATTCAAATGAACGGCAATGACTTCATTAAGTCCTAGTAGCTCAAAAGGGTCGAATCATAACAAAAGACAATAAAAGACAATGTCGGAATGTTCTAGTAGCTCAAATTGGTCGAATAGGAGGTGTCATTACGGACTTACTACCAATTATTTCATGGCATGAGCACATTTAAATGCTAGGAGAAGTTTTTTCAAGTGCCCGAAGCATGAGGTAAATAAATTTTTTTATGGGTTTTTTTAATTATTCCGATTTGCTTGTAAATTTGTTTTATTTATTTTTGGTTTTTAGGATGAAAAATATTCCTATTGGGAATGGTAAGATGAAGAGCTTCCTCCTACAGTTTCAAATCTCATATGCGATTTAAAGAAGGAAAAAGAAACTCTAATCCGTGAAAGAAATGCTCTCTACAGGGAAATTTGATCTTGAGAATATTATGATACTCGTCGATCATGGAGGAATAGAAGCCTTAGAATTAGAAAAAAAATGTTCTAATGAAGAAAGTGACCGATTTAGAGTACTCAGTTGTGCTTGATGCTAAATTTCGGAAGCAGATATGAATTTTCATGTGCGTGATATTGGGATGTCTTGTTATGTTCGTTGGATCAGTGCGAAATAATATGTAATGTTAGTGTTATTGTGGCTTAATTATTATATTTTATTATGTAATGAAGCTTTATGTTTTTATACAAGAATTTAATAAAGTCATTGTCGTTCATTTATTGTGTCTATGACTGAGTTTATTTGCTATGATAATTAGTTTGGTGTCGTCAAATAGGTGTCTAAGTAAACTGATATGGAGTTGTGAAGTGTTTGAGAAATGACTATTATAACTGACTCATATATGCCCCTGTACAATTCGAACTAGGTCTAATTTGCCCTCACATATATTCCACGTGGCTTTATGAGTCTTCCGTTAGTGATGGAGGGCATATACGAGCCCATTTGTTGACGGTAAAGGCAAAATAGAGACCAACTTTTAACGGAGGGCTAACATGTTCTATTTCATATAGTAAAAGGATATTTTAGGCCCTTTTCCGTTTATTCTAAATATGTATGTACAAACAAAAAAGTAATACCAATTCGCAATTATGCAATATAGAATATTTACAAATATACATATATTTTCTTTCGAAAAAATAGAATAACTTAATAATTGGAAAGGATAAAGTAGCGGTGTCTTTCAATTGACACAACAACATGAAAACATCTTCAATATCAAGTTGTTGGAAGAAAATTATTTTCATATCTTTTAATGATTAGCGAGATATATACGTACAATGCACGTACATAAAAACTAGTTATTATAAAAGCATGAATACAATATCGGTTTACAAACACAACCTTATAATATTAAGCATAATAACTCATAATAAAAGGAAATAACCTTAATTCTAGATATTAGCCTTAAAATCCTATTAGTTTTAGGACATAATACTACATGTTAGGAATCCTACATAATTACCTTTAGGAATCCTCTTAGTATAATTACTTTCAGTCTATTTAATTCATATAAAATTGAATAAGTAAATATCCTTATTCTTTAGTCATGTAATCCTATTACTTTGGGGATATACTTCTTAAAAATTCCTATTACTAATTTAATTCGAAAATGTATTATAATGTCCTATTACTAATTTAATTTGAGAATGTATTATATTATCCAAATCCATTTAGAAAAAAGGAGAGCCTATATTATTATAGAAGCATAAATACAATATTAATATATCAAAATAGCCCTAAAATACTAAGCGAAAGAACTCATAGGGAAAGGACATAACTACAATAACCTATTTTCTGGACTACAATACCCTCTTCGCTAATTTTTAATATTTAATATTTTAAAATTAATAAAATTTTGACTATTACATTCTTATTAAAATATGTAAGAAGGTTTAATAAAATCAATTTCATAAGAATCCTCTGTATTGGCAATACATTGCCACTCCATAATGTCCAATACCAAAAAAATAATATTAAATGAACTACATAAAGAGTTGAAATTGAGAAAAAATATCCCTACGATAATATATTTTTATATTATTTGAACGATTTTCCTACTCAATAATATTTTTCTATCAATTTTTCGTGTAATATTGAAAAATACTCAATTATTAAACAACAATTAAGAAAATATTTAAAAATATAAATGTGTGAGAAAGAGGAAAAAAATAGTTGGTAAGAGTCAATATCACTAATGATTCTATAAACATAAAGATCTAAAAGTGAAATGTCATATCAATCTTTTACTATTTGAAAATAAAATTTATATATTGTATAAAATTATAATTAAGATTAAATATTTAAAACAAGAGATGAACTAATATTAAGATCTGAATCAACATAGAATAAATTATTTTTATATTAAAATTAAATAATTAAATCTTTTAATTGATTATTTAGCAAGAGAATCTAATTAAATTATTTATTAAACTCATCATATGCGTAAAATTTCTATTCAAGTTAAACAAAATCTTAGGATACATAACTTTATTACATAAAAGGTGCCTTAGAGCACAAAATAAAAATATTAGTATATTATTAAGAATCAAAATGCTATACAGGTGTCTGAGGAAGCGCAATCAAAGCTAAATTCTAATCAAGAACAAGCTTTCAATACTATATTATAGAGAGTCGACTCTGGTATAACAGGATTGTTCTTTGTAAATGGGTCCGGCGGATCGAAATAATATTTTTATGTCATACATTACTTGCAAATATCATATCAAGAGGCATGACACTGTTAGCAATAATAGCAAGTGGTGTACCAACAACGATTTATTGTGAAGCCACACACTTTAAATTTGATATACCTCTTCAAACAACTTAAATAACCATCACAAATATATCAAAGCAGAACAATGGTGCTGAATTTATAAGGAAATTAGAATTGATAATTTGAGATGAAACACTTATGGCAAAGTGTCAGACGATCGAAATTAATGGTTTGGGAGGTGATTTCTGTCAAGTACTACCAGTAGTTTCAAATCGACAAAAGCAGAGACTGTAAAAGCTAGCTTGCCAAAGTTATACTTCTGGCTTCAAACGAAAAAGATTTAACTGACAAAAAATATAAAGTAAGAACAGATTCAATATTCAGTGTCTTCTTGCTTTGTGTTGGAAACGAATAAGAGCATCCAATAAAGGATGATTTGGTCTTTCCTGAACACTTGCTTATTAATCCCAATGGTAATAGTAGTGCATTTAATAAGAGAAATATTTATATCATTAGATTAAAACGTAATTTGTGCAAATTGCATGATGGAGTTAAAAAGATATCTTAGCTAGCAGAAATGAATATGTTGATCAACTAAATAAAAGGTTGATTGCAAAATTTAATAATAAAAATAAAATATTTTTCAGTTTTTACTCAGCAGAAAATGATACCAGTAATTACTACGAAGAAGAATATTTAAATACTTTAATACCAAATAACCTTCTACCATTCATGTTTGTTGTGAAGTTTATTATTTCTCACGTATGTTAGTGTCACCGTATATATAATAGACTAAGTTAAAATTGATCTTCCATTGTATATAGGTTAATTTTGAAAACAAATATGTCCGCCATGCTACTGAAAAAATTAGATACGCCGAATAACTTATGTAATAGCATACATATGATATATAGAAGCTTTGATAATAATGTCATACATACAAAAATTATGATACTGGTCAATGTGCTTCTAAGTATATTCTTATCCCTTAATTCAACTTTCGGCTTCCGAAACTAAGGAATATCTTTTTAAATTTGTGTGAAAATATTTTTAGTATGTTTATGTTTTATAAATATAACAAATAAAGCACAAGGACAAACATCCTAAATATTGAACTATATTTACCGCAATATGTTTTCTTGCACGAACAACTGTATGTTGCACTTTCAAGAGGGATATCAAGATCAACAACAAGAGTTTTGGTTAAGGCAGAGCAACCAAAGCATTAGGAGGAAACATACACAAAAAAATATTGCCCACAAAGAAGTGTTAGTTAAGATACTATCACATTAAATACTTTTAAACTATAATATATAATTATCTAAATAACATGACAAAACTGATTATGTTAATGTAATAATATTTTTAGTTTGACCAAAATATTTACTATTCTATCCCTAAAATACTTCTTTTTAAAACAAAACTAGTAGTCGTACCCGCGCGATGCGCGGTCAATATTAAAAAAATATTAATTAAATTAAATTATGATCAGGCTTGTTTGATCCTATTAGATCGTATTGCTTTAATAAAATTCAATTGTCATCTTGTTTGTCAATACGATATACCCAATAATGAAATCTCTATTAAATCAAACGTACTTATATAGTCAGTGAATAACTTTTTTGTTCTATTTTTCTTTATTATATTAAACAATATTTAGTATTCGCTTTCTTTTTGTAATATATGAGAAGATATATAATTTATTACTATTGAATTTTTTTTATTTTAAATTTTATTCTGTTGTTCTTAATAATATTATCTAAATTTTAGTGAATAAAATCTATGTTAAACTAACGGGACTTATACAGGCAGTGCATCGAATAACGTTTTTGTTATGTATTTTTCTTTATTATATCTTTCAATATTTAATACTATTACTTTGTTAATAGAAAGTCTCATTAGCATATTACGTTATTTAGTATTTTTCTCTGAAGTTTTTTTTATTACTTTATTTTTGTTTTTTTTATTTTTAAATAATTTTAAAACTCCAACTTAAAACTACTCCCCAATTTGAATTGGTAATTTATTATTTTTTTATTTTTGTTTTTTATATTAAAATTATATTAAAACTCCAACTTGAACTACTCCCCAATTTGAATGGGTAGTTTTTTTTTCTCTATTTTTCGTTTTTATAGCTTTTTTATTTTAAAATAATTTAAAAACTCCAACTTGAAACTACTCCCACCCAATTTGAATGGGTAGTTACTTTTTTATATATTTATATTTTCATTTTCTAATTATAGTTAATTATAAGATATCTATTTTTATTTTAAAATTATTTTAAAACTCCAACTTGAAACTACTCCCCGATTTGAATGGGTAGTTTTTCTTCTCTTTTTTTTTTGTTTTTTTATAGATTTTTTTTTTTGCTTTTTTATTTTAAAATAATTTAAAAACTCCAACTTGAAACTACTCCCACCCAATTTGAATGGGTAGTTTTTTTTTATATTTATATTTTCGTTTTTTATATAGTTAATTATAAGATATCTATATTTATTAATTCAAATAAAGTAATCAATTAATATATATATATATATATATATATATATATATATATATTCATATATATGGTAGTTTTATATTTTTTTATAATTTTCGTTTTTATATATATTTAAATTCAAAAAGAATAACCAATAATTAATTATTAACTAAATTATACGATATCTTTTTCTATTTTAATTATTTTAAAACTCCAACTTGAAACTATTCCCCGATTTGAATGTGTAGTTTTTCTTATGTTTTTTTTCCGTTTTTGTAGCTTTATTTTTTTTTTTGCTTTTTGATTTTAAAATAATTTAAAAATTCCAACTTGAAACTACTCCCACCCAATTTGAATGGGTAGTTATTTTTTTATATATTTTTATTTTTATTTTTTTTATTATAGTTAATTATTAATATAGATATAGATAAGAAATATATATTTATTAATTAAATTAAAGTAACCAATTAATATATATATATAACCAATTTTTTTTTTATATATATATATATATACATATATATGGTAGTTTTTTAATTATTTATACATATATATGGTAGTTTTTTTAATTATTTTTATTTTTTAGATATATTTAAATTAAAAAGAATAACCAATAACTAATTTAATAACTAATTATGCCATGTGTCATTCTATTGTTCTGCCATTTGGCTTTATGAGGTGTTTTTGTCTTCTGCTTTTAATTATAGATTTATTTTAAAATAATTTAAAAACTCCAACTTGAAACTACTCCCACCCAATTTGAATGGGTAGTTTTTTTTATATTTATATTTTCGTTTTTTATATAGTTAATTATAAGATATCTATATTTATTAATTCAAATAAAGTAATCAATTAATATATATATGAATATATTCATATATATGGTAGTTTTATATTTTTTTTTATTATTTTCGTTTTTTATATATATTTAAATTCAAAAAGAATAACCAATAATTAATTATTAACTGAATTATACGATATCTTTTTTTATTTTAATTATTTTAAAACTCCAACTTGAAACTATTCCCCGATTTGAATGGGTAGTTTTTCTTCTGTTTTTTTTCCGTTTTTTATAGCTTTATTTATTTTTTTGCTTTTTGATTTTAAAATAATTTAAAAATTCCAACTTGAAACTACTCCCACCCAATTTGAATGGGTAGTTATTTTTTTATATATATATTTTTTATTTTTTTTATTATAGTTTATTATAGTTAATTATTAATATAGATATAGATAAGAAATCTATATTTATTAATTAAATTAAAGTAACCAATTAATATATATATAACCAATTATATATATATATATATATATATATATATATATATGGTAGTTTTTTTAATTATTTTTATTTTTTAGATATATTTAAATTAAAAAGAATAATCAATAACTAATTTAATAACTAATTATGATATGTGTCATTCTATTGTTCTGCCATTTGGCTTTGTGAGGTGTTTTTGTTTTCTGCTTTTAATTATAGATAGATTTTATTGTTGCTTCGTACCATTATTAAGGTGCAACGGACGCGATAGATATTGAAACATATGGATTTTCCGTTATTTCTATTTCATAAACGGCATTTGCTGTGATTAACCCATTACTCCCATTTCAACTGAATGTGTAGCTACAAATCTCTGTTCTAAATATAGTGTTTCTGGCTAACGGTTTTACGCATCAACCGCCATGGTTTTTATCAATCTTCCTGATAACAAAACCCTATCCCTAGACATTAATCCTAGTATAAGTTCGCTCCAAAACCTAAACCTAAAAATTCATGAAAATTTCCACATCCCAATCACCCAACAGTTTCTTTTTCTTTCCTGTCGGCGGTTACTCAACACCGACGTACGGTTATCCGATCTAGGAATTTTCCCTAATTCGACTCTAACCCTACACGTTCCTCTACTCGGAGGTATGCAAGCACCAGCGGCACCGAAAGCCCGACTCGATTTCCTAAACACAAGGCCTCCTCCGAATTATGTTGCTGGATTGGGCCGTGGTGCTACGGGTTTCACTACCCGTTCTGATATTGGGCCTGCCCGTGCTGCCCCTGACCTCCCAGATCGTTCAGCTGCTGCTGTTGGCGGCGCTGCACCAGCAGCTGGCGGCGTTGGCCGTGGCCGTGGCAAGGGTGGTGCGGGAGAGGAAGAAGAAGAGGATGATAATGAGGAAAAGGGGTATGATGAGAACCAGAAATTCGACGAATTTGAAGGTAATGATGTAGGGTTATTTGCTTCTGCTGAGTATGATGAAGATGATAAAGAAGCTGATGCTATTTGGGAAGCTATTGATCAGAGAATGGATTCAAGGAGGAAAGATAGAAGAGAAGCTAGGTTAAAGGAAGAAATTGAGAAGTATCGAGCGTCTAACCCGAAGATCACGGAACAGTTTGCTGATTTGAAGAGGAAACTGTATACATTGTCGAGTGATGAGTGGGATAGTATACCTGAAATCGGGGATTATTCATTACGAAACAAGAAAAAGAGGTTTGAGAGTTTTGTGCCTGTTCCGGATACCCTTCTGGAGAAGGCTAGGCAGGAGAAAGAACATGTAAGTGCATTGGATCCAAGGAGCAGGATAGTTGGTGGCATGGAGACACCTTCAGCGCAAACGCCCGTCGCTGATTTGACTGCTGTGGGTGAAGGGAGAGGAACCGTGTTGTCGGTGAGGTTGGATAGGATTTTGGACTCGGTTACTGGACAAACTGTGGTGGATCCTAAGGGATACTTGACTGATTTGAAGAGCATGAAGATTACTAGTGATGCTGAGATTTCGGATATAAAGAAGGCTAGGTTGTTGCTTAAGTCGGTTACTCAGACAAATCCGAAGCATCCTCCTGGTTGGATAGCAGCTGCTAGACTGGAGGAGGTTGCGGGGAAGATGCAGGTAGCGAGGCAGTTGATAAAGAAAGGTTGTGAAGAGTGTCCTAAGAATGAGGATGTTTGGTTGGAGGCGTGCCGTTTGGCGAGCCCCCTTGAGGCTAAGGCAGTGATTGCTCAAGGTGTTAAAGCAAATCCTAATTCAGTGAAATTGTGGATGCAGGCCTCAAAGTTGGAGGAAGATACAGCAAATAAGAGCCGTGTTTTGAGGAAAGGTCTAGAGCATATCCCTGATTCGGTGAGGTTGTGGAAAGCTGTTGTGGAGTTGGCTAATGAGGAAGATGCTAGACTTTTGCTTCAGAGGGCCGTAGAATGCTGTCCATTGCATGTGGAGCTGTGGCTTGCTCTTGCTAAGTTGGAAACTTATGAAAGCGCAAAGAAGGTACTTAACAAAGCTAGAGAAAAGCTTCCTAAAGAGCCTGCCATCTGGATCACTGCAGCTAGGCTGGAAGAAGCCAATGGGAACACTGCTTCTGTTGGGAAAATTATTGAAAGGGCAATCCGGGCTTTGCAAAGAGAAGGTTTGGAGATTGACAGGGAGGCTTGGATGAAGGAGGCTGAAGGATGCGAAAGAGCTGGTTCCCTTGGGACTTGCCAGGCAATAATAAATAACACTGTTGGGATTGGTGTTGAGGAAGAAGATAGGAAGAGAACCTGGGTTGCTGATGCTGAGGAGTGCAAGAAACGGGGTTCGATTGAAACAGCAAAATACATTTATTCACATGCTCTTACTGTATTTAGAACTAAGAAAAGCATCTGGCTTAAAGCAGCACAGCTCGAGAAAAGCCATGGCACCAGGGAGTCACTTGATGCACTGCTTCGAAAAGCAGTGACCTACATTCCAAAGGCCGAAGTTCTATGGTTGATGGGTGCCAAGGAGAAGTGGCTTGCTGGTGATGTTCCTGCAGCTCGAGCAATTCTGGAGGAAGCATTCGCTGCAATTCCTGATTCTGAGGAGATATGGCTTGCTGCTTTCAAGCTCGAGTTTGAGAACCGTGAGACAGAGAGGGCAAGGAAGCTTCTTGCTAAGGCACGTGAAAGGGGAGGCTTGGAACGGGTCTGGATGAAGTCGGCCATTGTGGAGAGAGAGCTTGGAAATGTGGATGAGGAGAGGAGATTGCTGGATGACGCATTGAGGCGCTTCCCCTCATTTTTCAAACTTTGGTTGATGTTGGGACAGTTGGAAGAGAGACTTGGTAATTCTGACAAGGCAAAGGATGCCTATGAGTCTGGCATTAAGAATTGTCCCAATTGTATACCCCTTTGGCTGTCCCTTGCGTCGCTAGAGGAGAAGATGAATGGGCTGAGCAAAGCTCGAGCAGTTCTTACTATGGCCAGGAAGAAGAATCCTCAGAGCCCTGAGCTATGGCTTGCAGCTGTGCGGGCTGAAGCTAGGCATGGATACAAAAGGGAAGCTGATGTTCTGATGGCTAAAGCATTGCAGGAGTGCCCCAATAGCGGCATTCTATGGGCTGCTTCAATTGAGATGGCACCTCGTCCTCAGAGAAAAACCAAAAGTTCTGATGCTTTAAAGAAGTGTGATCATGATCCACATGTTATTGTTGCTGTGGCTAAGCTGTTTTGGCAGGAGAGGAAAGTAGACAAAGCAAGAAATTGGTTCAACAGGGCAGTGACCCTTGCACCAGATATTGGTGATTTCTGGGCATTGTACTTAAAATTCGAACAGCAGCACGGAACAGAGGAGCAGAGGAATGATGTGTTGAAGAGGTGCGTCGCCGCAGAGCCAAAGCATGGGGGAAAATGGCAAGCTACAGCCAAGGCCGTAGAGAACTCTCATGAACCAACAGAAAGCATTTTGAAGAAGGTGGTAGCCACATTAAAGAAGGAGGAGAATTTGGCTGAAAATAACAACAACTAATCAGCTTAGTGTGAAAGTCTCTGTACTTGATAATCTTAGAGCGATTTATAGGTTATAGGCAGTAGTTACAACATCCTTGTTTGAGTTGCTTCGAAGTATTGTATCTTGGTTGTGTTTCACCTGATGTGTAAGTTGATCTGAATGTTGCAATTTTCCATTCCTCATATTATTATAAGGTCAGCAGGGATGTTTCTCATATTGTTCTCAAGTTTATGTTTCTTGTTGTATTTTATTTTAGAGACGAATGTTATGATTCCCTTTAAAAGGTTTATTCAATGTTCTGTATTTCCTCTATATCTCATATACCTTTTTTTTCGTAGGCCTTTTTATGTTTTTATCAAAAATCTCATACACCTTTTTATGTAAGTTCCGTTTTTCACGTCACTCGTGACATTTGAGTTAATGAAGTTCAAGGCAAGTTTTAAAGTTATGCGTGGATGTGGACATGCCTATTATATTGACATATGTAGAGAGATGAGTTAGTGGGATTCTAATGGGTTGTTGTTGTCGTATGTAGAGAGATGAGATGGAGTCAGCTTATCTCTTAACAAAACAGAAGAATCTCTTTTTTTGGTACAACCATTTGATGGGTTAATTATGTCATGCAGTGTTGGTGATATTCATAATTATCAGAGACCGAGACAAAGAAGACATTCGGTCTCTATGCTTTTTGAGATAATACCATACCGACGGAATGAGAGAACTTGCTAAGTTGACAGACTCGGTAGCTTTCTGTTTTTCTCTTTCTTTCTATGGACATTATTTCAGCAGTGATACCATTCTGGTAATTGAATTGTTTTCACACTTTGCATTGTGTTACTTTCAGCGCCTGTAATGACCCACTTTCTAAATCCATGATCATTTAATTACCATGTGTAATTTTGGTTCTGACAATAACATTTTTCATATTCTTTTGATATTCCTTCTCCTTAAATTTACATGTGGTAATGTCAAGCATGCAGGAAATCATCTTAGTCTGTGCTAAGAAGTACTTTTGAAGTTCTGCGCGTGCTCTATATTAGTTCATTATTTGATGATGGATTTACAAGATTCATTAATCAGAATCCTCTATTGGTTTACGGCAATGATGTCAGAATTTTCTTTCTTTTGGTTGTCGGTGAATAAAGAAGGTATCAACAGTGATACAATTTGGTGAGGTACAAGCTTAAGCATGTGCTGGTGGCGCTCCTAAACCCCATCTTGCAACTGCACAGGCAGTCAAGGCAAAGTTAAGGATCACAGAGAAAACTCACTCTAGAGATGATGCCTTAAGATGTGAATTTATCTACAAGGTGGACCAGAAACTTGATAAAGACTTGAGAGCTGTAGCATCTATTTCCTTGTAATGACTAAGAAACTTCCAACACATGGCTGCTATTCCAATAACCTGATATTTGAATGAAATCCTACTCGTTCCTCTCAATTTCATTTCCCGTTTCCTATCATCGAACCTGGCAATGGCACCTAGGCATTGAATGCTTTTGCTGGGAGAGATGGAGTACGTACATTGAGTGCTTTTGCTGAGACAGATGGAGTATGTAATTTTGAAAAACTGCCACAGACCTATAATCTCTTTTCTTTCTGGGAAGTTTCTCAAGGTGTGACAGAGTAGTCTAACAGATGTTGTCTTAGATTTTTAAACCTTCAGTACTGTGGCAAAATGGAATACTGGAAAGACAATGATGATTTTACTCCTCTGAAGGACGTGTAAACATGAGGTAAGTTCTGCTCATGAAAAACGAATCCAGGTTCTCCCAAAAATACATCTTTTACTTCTTGTTTATAGCTTGACAAGAGAACTTCCCAATATGATGCTTCTATCCTTACTCGCCTGAGTTTCTCGTGGTATTTTGTGCAGTTGTCTTCCACCTCAGTTCTAAATCAAAGGTATAAACTCTCAAGTGTGCTTTCTTGTGCCCGATATATTATCATAAAGCAGAACACTAGTTGACTATTTAGCTAGTTCGCCCGAGAAATCTCATTCGCTTATCCTTTCTATGTCTTGCAGCTAGAGCATCATTTTGAACCTTCCCGAATTGATTCGTTATCTGCAGCTTCTTCAAAAGTAACTTCTTTCTTTTTTATCCTCAAGCAGCAAGTGTTAGTAATTCATGTTTCCTGTGAAGAATGGAAAAGGATAACTACTAGATACCTTCATAGGAAAAGGAAACTACCAAACGCAGGTTTCAATTGGTTTAGTTTTGTTTCATCAATATTTGCTGGCTACTCTTTGGACTTTGGTAACTTAATGAACAGCTAAAATGACTGTAATACTTTCAATAACCATGTTGTATTCCTGGTCTTACTTTTTCCTATATGCTATGAGAAGCCAATTGTTTTCGTTTTCGGTTCTCGCTTAGTCTATGTGGAGCTCTAAATCAATCAATCACAGCTGCACTGGAGTTCCACTACTTAATAGTACTAGATTTGATTACTAATTTGTTACGTGTTGGAGGAAGACCACAGAGTCCAATAGCTTTTTACCCTTGGCTGTCCGCACTGCATGCACAGGTATTATCAAGAGAATGGGTTGTGATGGGATGTCAACCGTTTTTGCAGGGAATGCATAGATAAATCAATGAGACTGGGGTATCTAATGCATAAAGTCAGTCTTGTGATTCAACTAGTCGTTAGAAGCCAAGAATTACCTGAAAACTACTCTGCATTTTAGTTATAGTCGCGCTTTTACAGGAATAATGAATACCCTCCTTGCCGCACACATAGTGCTAGCCAACAGTCACTGAGAGATTATCCTAGATTTGATACCTTAATTGAGGCAATATATCCGGATGTTGAGAAGTACGAAGAGGAGGTATTTCCTTAATTAATATTGTGCAACTTAATGAACCCCCTCCCCCGCCTTTAAAATGGAAAAAGAAGGGACACTACGGGAAAAAGAAGAAATACAAAACCACTAGAGGCCTCTATTCCTTTCCTCTTCTGTTTTTGATGAAACTTGTCTGTTACTTTTTGGAATATCTTGTTTCAGGAGCTTGTCTTTCTTGAAGAGGAACGGGCACTCAATGAACAGGTCAGTTGAAGAAGCACCTGAAATTCTCATTCTTGAATGGACATGTATTTGTTTGCATGTTTTTAGTTCTTGTTTTCCGTCTATCCTCTTTTGTTTACAGAGTCAAAGTTGTTACTGGAACAGAACACACATATAGAGGTGATCTATGCATAGTCATTACAGGTCCATGCATGTTGAATTTAGTTGTTATGAATTAATAGAACTGAATCTATTGATGATATATTCTCTATAATGTAATAGATTCTGTTTTCTCCCTTTTATCACTGAGATCTAAAAGATGTCATTCTACAAAAGAACTCTTATTTGGAAACTAGGACGCCTACTATGGAGCTGCGTTCTTAGTAAATGAAGTTCTTAATGTGTCCAGTATAAGCTCTTTGGTAACTCACTCCAAGTGCTCCTATTGACACAACATGTTAATCCAACTTTAAAAGGCTATGTTCTCCTTGTATTTGAGAATCTGAGAATGAAATGGAAGATTTTTTTACAATTGTTTGTCAAACACTTGTTCTCATGTGTGATAATATGCCTATCCGATAGTCCAATTCACTTTAATGCATACTAAGTAGATTATAAATAACTGTGCACATAAACTGTTAATTGCAATGGACGTAGATATATATTTAACTTTTCTTTCATGATTAACACTTCACCATATGTTTTGGGGGCTAGACATATAGACCTGATACATGCCTTGTGTTTTATTGAACAGATTCAAGCATCCATTGCCCAAATTTCTCAACGCCAATCTGAAGCACTAATTAAGAGGTGCAAAGTTGGAAACGACATAGCTGCTCCCTCTGCACAAAGAACATCTCCCAACTATCACAATGCTTATTCAAGAAGAAGAAGAAGCAGTCAGGGGACTGAACCTGAGCGATCTGATCCAAATGAGAGTGAAAATGATGATCATGACAGGAACAGAGATTCACAACTCCTCCCCCCTCCCCCCCAAAAAAAAAAGAAAAGAAAATGATGAGCACAAACCAAGTTTAGGAAGCGCAAAGGAGCTCCAGTCACCCAGACTTCCCGTTCACTGCCATTTGGAACTATTCAAGCATCCACTATTAACCATTCAACCTTAATGGATGCATCAAATATGGTAGCCCGGGTTATCAGTGGGTCCAAGGTTACTCTGCAAAGCTTGCAAAGGCGAGAAATTTTTGAAGGAATCAATCTAGAAGCCCATTACATAAAAATCTGGCGATTTGGAAATAAAATGAGGAATCAAGTTCAATTATATTACAACAACAACAACATACCCAGTATATTCCCACATGTGGCGTCTGGGGTAGGTAGTGTGTACGCAGACCTTGCCCTTACCTTGTGCAGGTAGAGAGACTCTTTTCAAGAGACCCTCGGCTCAGGTCAAGTTCTATTCTGTTATCTTATAAAATTTATGTTTGTTGATGTTTCCACTAAGTCCCATTTTTTTTGTTGTGGTTTCAGATCCTTGTTTACATGCAAAAGAATTCTGAGGTATGATGATTATATAGTTGTTATGTGAGTTTCTTGATTCGGGTTTGTAGAAGGATGAGGGCAGGGGAGAAAAGAAGATAGGGGTGTATGTCCATTGTAGAACATGTGGAACCAATCTTTAAGAATTGTTTTAGTTTTGTCTGAATAACAGTAGTCCGCTGCTTTCCAGTTCTGCAGATATCTATCCTTCCTTGTATAAAGAATTTAGTGTTTTTTTTTTCTTTTTCATTTTACACAAGTTTTTGGTTTGCTTACTTACAAGCATTGAGATGTGTTCAATCTCCTTAGAGCTACAGTAATTTATTCAAGGAGATTCCGAATTGATATATCTTCATGAGCACCATGTCACAGAAACAGACACTAGATTTGTCCTTCTTCCAACTCTTCCCCCTTTTTTTTAATAACTCTCCCTCCTCTTTTTATTCAGTATACCAAGCAAAAAGAAAGAAAGATATACTTGTTCCCTTCCAATTTGTTTTATATGCTTACTATATAATGAAAACTTCTGTCTTGATCCTAGAAGTATATAATTTGGTTATAACAAAATTGAAGGCTGTTTTGGGAAGAGAATAAAGGATGTGGTTGCATGGCTTTGCCTGTTGAGTGATTGCAATGTAGTAACTTTCTGTTCTTCAAGCAAGACCGAATGCATTATGTTGTTGTATTAGGAGATATCTAGTATCTTGAGGTTTCCATTCAATTGTGTATCAGCTCAGGTTGGACTTGGGAATTGATGATATTTTGAACTTCGATAGGGGAATAATTTACACTATATGTGGTAGGCGAGCTGTTTTAGAGCTTGGATTTTTCTCATGCACTCCATATCACATTACTGACTGATAGATCATAAATGTCTGTGCCAATTCTGTAGTGTATTTTCATACCTAATTTTTTTTATTAATTTATGCATTTGTACTGCTATTCATATAGCAAAAAAACTTTAAAGCTGAGAAAAGAAGATGCCAACTGAAAAATTCTGAAGAGTAACAAGTAGTGCGTCTAGCTTTTAATGGGTATTTCGAAATGCCAGAGTCTTTTTATCTTAATTTGGCAAATGGCGTGATGGATCATAGACTCTTTGTTTGATCAATTCAGTGCAGGTATCTCCAGTTTTATACTTGCTGGACCAACACTTGAAAATGTTATGCTTACAAATCTTACATTGAGTAGTTCATATCTTTACCAAGAATACCTACTTGAAAACTCTATATTGGTGAAATTAACCAACAAATACCAAAAAGTACTTGAGAAATGAACTCTAGTGATCTCATATATACATCTTCTCCTGACTTGGATGGGAACAGAAAGCCACGCCCTTGCCAGTCCATTTAAGCCAGTCCAACAAGCTTCTCACTGACCTCCCATAGCTTTCGTGCCTTTTCTGCATCACTGGCTTCTTTTGAGAGCTGGTTCTCAAACGAGGAGGAGGTGTTGTTCCAACTCCAGTAGACACCAGACTTTGAAAGGCTTGGATCACGTACGACCTGAATTTAGCACGGATGTTTCAGTGGTATTCTTCATGAACTAGTTTATGATTCAGTCTGTGAAAATGCAAGGGATAAAGGTGTCCAAGTTTGCTAATTTTGACTAACCTGTGCAAGTCTTTTTCCTGCTTCTGCTTCAGATACATAGCCTTTGGTAATGTACTTCTGAAATGGTGGGAAGAGAGCCCTGAACAAGGGAATGTGATTCCTAAACAAACCAGTTTCAGCAATGCAGCCGGGATAGAGGGACGCAAAGGCAATGCCAGTCTCCTCGTGGAAACGCCTATGAAACTCTTGCATGGTAAGCATGTTACAGACTTTGCTGTCTTTGTAGGCTTTGGCGCCGTCAAATTCTCCTCCATCAATCATGGGTGAGCAGTTTAAACTATTCAACCCTCCTGATAGTCCTCGTAGATCTCCAAGATTAGCCTTTGGCGGTACGTTTCCAGCCAAAGTGTTTGTGTTTCCTGATTCAGAAAAATTAAGTCTTAGAATCATTTTGGGTTTCCTTTAATATGGAAATTCCTTTAATATGAAAATTCAGAAGCCCAAAGAGCAAAAAAGTGTTTGTCACTATCTTATTTCTGTAGGGCATCTATGAAATCTATCATGCTTCCATCATATGCTGTCCAGCATTTTAGTGATGTATCATGAAATATGTGTAGTTTCTCGATTCTCTGTCTTGTGTATATCTAAGTATGTTAATGCTTAATTACTTGTAAAAAAGAATATCTAGATATGCTAATTGTGGAGTTCTAGCTTTGCAGCATTGATAATTTGTTCCTAGCTTACTGGTAGTGACCTGAAATTAAGTTGCTCAATGAAGTCGAGTATGCTGGACATCAGAGCATAAGCTACCAGTTTGAGACCAGTACCTGTAATGGAGCCAACAATTATAAGGCGCTTTTGTGGGTAATCTGATTGCTTGAGGTCATCTAGCAGCAACCTTGAAAGCAGGAAATGTCCAAGATGGTTGGTACCCACACTAAGCTCAAACCCGTCAGCAGTAAAAGTTGGCTCTTTAGCAGTCGGCAAGTACACTGCGGCATTGCAGACTAGCGCATCAAGTGGCCTCCCTGAACGTCGGAAAGTATCTACAAATTGGCGGACGCTTTCAAGGGAAGCGAGATCCAGATGCATGACAGTGTAGTTTTCCTTTGGAATGCCCACGGATTTTGCTGCTTTCTCAGCCTTAAGGAAGTCCCTGCAGGCCATTATAACGTGCCACTCTCCTGTTTCACCTATAGCCTTTGCTGTAGCTAGTCCTAAACCAGAGGAGGCTCCGGTAATTATCACATTGCCTTTCCTGAGGGTTTTCTTCTGTTCTGAGGTAGACTGGTTGACTGCTGGTGTGGTAGCGGCTATTTGTGCTCTAATAGGTACAGCTGCTATTTTCTTTGTCAATTCCTATTACATGATATGCAATGATATTAGTTTATCTCATTCTCTATAATTCTATTAAGCAGTACATATGAAGTGAGAAATGTTAGATAACCAAAACCGTAAAAAGACATCAGTCATACGTTCTAAATAGACCCAAAAAAGAATTTGGAACTCTTAAACATTTGTACTGCTTATGCAGCTTGAAAATATTGTGATGACCTCAAGAGGTAATCTTTCTTCTAAAATGGCTGCACTCTGCTAAGTATTTTGATATTCCTAAAATGGCTTTCCATGAGAAGGGGAGCTTTGGAGTAACGGTGAAGTTGTCTCTATGTGACCTATAAGTCACGGGTTCGAGCCGTAAAAGCAGTCACTAATGCTTAAATTAGGGTAGGCTGTCTACATCACACCCCTTGGGGTGCAACACTTTTCCGGATCCTGCATGAACATAGATTGTGTTGGGCACAGGGGCAGATGTAGCTTGAAAGTATTGGGTTCATCTGACGCAGTACTTTCGATGCGGCATATAAATTTAAGTGTAAAAATTCACTAAAATTTCAAGAAATAGTATATATGAACCTATAACTTAAAAAATACAATTAGTTTGAACTCATAGAGTTTAAATACTCTGCTTGTGCACCAGGCTGCCCTTTTAAAATGGCTTTCCGTGATGAGAACTTACTCTAATTGTGCTTCTTGGGATATAATATACATGTTCATCTTAGTAGAGAATTATTCAACAACTAGCACTCTAAATATAAGAAAACTAAATTTGCAGACTGTGTATAATGAGTGGGGTACCTTGTTCCATGCAGCAGGAGGAATGAACTTAGATTTTTGATTGTAAGATAATGCAACTCCAAAGAGGCTACTGTCCTTGAGAGTAGCACATGATTTACCCTGCCACAATTGGAAGATGTTGTTAAAATTTCAGGTGAGTAATTAAGAGAGCCAAGTGTTAAAGAGCTGGAAAATTTGCAGCCCACCTCTTTGTGGATAGAAAATGCAGAAGGAAGCAGAGATGCTGCTTGGAGAGCCATTTTTGAACCTACTATTCAATGGTTTTTCACTCAACTCTTGTTACAACTCTATTATGAAGGTGGTTTTGTGATTTTTGTAGTTTGAGCTGGAGAGTGGGTTTGGAAGTTTGTGTTCTTCTATAAAGGATTGTACTATTAATTAAGGAGAATGGGTTTTGGGGCAAGGATAAGATGGTAATCTGGAGATGCCATGTCAGCTTCCTCTAACCAATCAATGCTTGAGTTTTGGATTCTCCTTGATATTTAGTTAAAGTATTTACTGGCAGCATATGCTGATAGAACTGGGCTGGGCCAAAATGTTATATTTGTGATACAGGAACATTACTTCTCAATTTCTTTTAAAATAAATTAACGTATTTCGGACGAAAGACATCAAGGAATATGCTTAACGAGGAATGATGCATATAATATAACCTAAGGCAAAATAACTACTACTAGGACATAAACTAAGGAGAAGATCGACAAGGGAAAATAATCCAAGTGTGACCATAATATCCAATTCAATAACGAAGGGGACATCACCAATTTAATACAACGAGGACATCAGTGATAGACCTTTCCGCCCCTTGTGTAATCTTCATCCTTAGGCTAATACTCTTTCATTTATGTGAAGGTATTAGACCGTGCACGGAATTTAGGGAAAAAATAAATCTTTGAAACGTGTTATTTTAAATATGTTATGATATTTTTTTAATTCAAAATCATGTCATTAACGTGAAATAGGAATTCTAAGATTAAGTTGTTTCCAACAAACAAAAAGTATTCTTTTCGGAATAAACTACGAAGAGGAGAACGTCATATAAAATGTGGTGGAGGGAGTAAATTATTGGGCTTGCCATAATTTGCCCTTTCATTCTTTTTCCTCTTTTATATAGGTCTCAAGTATTTTTGGAGTTGTTCGTCGGGGGTAGGATGGACTTCTCAGATGACCAAGCGCTAGGCTATTTTGGGGATGGAAATAGCATGGGCCAATTTTCGGACTGGTAATTGAAAAATAGCTAGTATTTGTGAAGTCATTAAAAACTAACCATTATTTTGCTGAAACGCGGAAAGTTCTAGCATAATATATAATGGATTATAGAGCTCCTGCATATAAATTTCCAGCATATTATGATGGAACTCCAGTACATTATAAAATTCCAGCATATTATGTAGGAAGTTCATATGTAAAAAATTCGAACTCCAGCATATTATGCTGGAATATTTACGAATTTTGAACAGTATTTTTGTTCAGATTTATCTTTACATGAAATGTGTCTAAATTTCGATTACTTTTGAAACTGTGACTATTTTTCAAGGAATTTTTACACCCTATAGAAAACCTTAGTACCCTATTTATTTTAAATAAATACCATTTTAAAATATTACATCCTATAAATACCTTTTATCCTTTATAGCAAAAAAATCTAAATAGAGTTACATCCTACAATTAAGGCACCATATATGCTAAATATTATTTTTCTCTCCCTTTTTGTATTTTCTCTCACATAATTATCGCGTATCTGCAAACCCCAATACAATCTCTCTCTATTTGCATACAACCAGACTCTCTTCTCCCACAAACCCTAGTTTCTTAACTCTTCTCCCACCCAAATTCTCAATTTTCTGCTCCGTGTCACCAACGTTATCATCAGAAAACCTTAAATAAGTCATAACAAGGCTGAGGAATGAAAGTGGAGAAGAAAAAAAAAAGAAGGATTTTTAAGAAGTTTGTTTGTAAATCTACGAATTACTGTAGACGCCATAGCTGCAGAAGTAGAAAGGGAAAAGAGGATAGGCCACTGTCCGACGGGTTCCATTTTGAGAAAGCCTTCCAATGCTTTATGCATCCCTTGAAAATCTAAACCCAACAAAGGGTTTTTGTAGATGTGTTACGGGGCTGACCAGCCGGAATTAATGGTTGGTCGCCGGCCGGCGAAGCCATAGGCCTGTTTCTCTCTCTAGATCGCCCAAATCACCTATTTGTATTCAGTTGTATTCGAATGTATTCTTCAGCTGTATTCACTTGTATTCAGGTTTAATCAGTTGTATTTAACTATTTTATTCAGCAATAGTTAGTTGTATTCAAGTGTTTTATACAACTGTATTCAGTTGTAGTTAATTATATTCAACTATTTTATTCAGCAGAAGTTAGTTGTATTTTGTTGCATTCAAGAGTTTATTCAGCTGTATTCAGTTGTATTTTTGTTGTATTCAAGTATTTTATTCAGATGAATTAAGGTGTATTTTGTTGTATTCAACTATATTATTTATATGCATTTCTCTTTATTCAGCTATAATCTTTATTATGTATTTTTCAAATACAGATTAATGAGGGATCGTTTTAGTTCGTTGAGTTAAATTAGGAGAATATCATGTGATTTTATTTCCTTCTGTTTTTAGCGCATATACTTTACTGTATTTAATGTTAATGTCGCTTGAATACAGCTAAATACATGTCAAACTTAGCTGGAATTCCAGATTGTACGCCTATATTTTTGGTTGTATTAATGAATACAACAGCTTAAATACATGAAATACATTGTATAAAAATATAAAAGGTATCTATAACACGTAATATAGCAAAGGGTATCTATAAATGACTAATTAGGCCAAAAAGATGGTGCTTTATGAAAAATTCCCATTTTTCAATTACCAGTTGTAAATCTGGCTATTTTTGAATTTCACCCTTTTTTTTAGATCCTATTTCATTTTTCTAGCAGAAATTGAAACAATTCTTTTGAACACTATTTTTAATGGAATTTTTACATTTCTATGCCACATAGGAAACCTTATTACCCTCAATGTTTAAGGTTTGACTTAATTACACTTAGTATACCAAATTATCAATTTTATACCATAATTAATTAAGGGTATAATTAATTGTACATTTTTTACTCCTTAATTAAAGGAATCTGCACGTTTCTCTCTCCTAACCCCTCAGTCCTACCCACGTTTTACCCATACCCACGTTCTTTTTACTATTTTCCATCTTCTGAAACCAAATTCTCCCTCTAAATTCACAGAAAATTGAAGAAACCCTTCAACAAAGTTGGTTCCCCATTTTACTCCAGTTGAAGTTCATCAATGAAGAACAACAAAGTTTATCAAAATTGAAGTCAAATCTTCAAAGTTCATACACACATTTACCTTCAGCTTCAAATTTTCTCAATGAAGAAGAACAAACCTTCAAAGAGACAAGAGAGCAACAATTCCACCATTGACAGCCATTAAAAAGCTTTGAAGCTTTGAATTCAAATTTGAGTTTTCAAAAATCATTATTTGTTTTGATTGGATGTTGTTGTAAATAATTGGGAATATGTTTTGGAGTTTATATCTCAATTTTGAGAGGTTTTGGTGAAGATTTAGACTTGGTTTTGGCTGAATTTCAGATTGAAACTCGAAGAAGAAGAAGAAGAAGAAGAAGAAGAAGAAGAAGAAGAAGAAGAAGAAGAAGAAGAAGAAGAAGAAGAAGAAGAAGAAGATTTGTAGCAATTGTAGAAAAATTGTAGACTATTTTTTGCAGAAGATTTGTAGAAGTTTTAGTCGTTTTTGATTTGTGAAAACAGAAAACAAAGCATCTACAATCAGAATACAAATAATCTACAATTTATCTACAAACTGGGTACAGTGAATTTTAATATCTCAATTCTCATTCAATTGTAGCTTAATTGGTATTTTCGACATAATTGCATTTTTTGCATAAGATTTTGTAGGAGTTTTAATCGTTTTGGATTTGTGAAACAGAAAACAATGCATCTACAATCAGAATACAAATAATCTACAATTTATCTACAAAATATCTACAAACTGGGTACATTGAATTTTAATATCCCAATTCTCATTCGATTGTAGTATAACTGGCATTTTCGACGTAATTGTGTTTTTTGCAGAAGATTTGTAGAAGTTTTAGTCATTTTTGATTTGTGAAAACAGAAAACAAAGCATCTACAATCAGAATATAAATAATCTATAATTTATCTACAAAATATCTACAAACTGGGTACATTGAATTTTTATATCCCAATTCCATCCAATTATAGCATAATTGTGATTTTTGACATAATTGCGTTTTTTCATAAGATTTGTAAGAGTTTTAGTTATCTACAATTTCTGCAATATGTCCTCTTTTTCTTCTTCTTCTTCTTCTTCTTCTTCTTCTTCTTCTTCTTCTTCTTCTTCTTCTTCTTCTTCTTCGAGTTTCAATATGAAATTCAGTCAAAACCAAGTCTAATCTTCACCAAAACCCCTCAAAATTGAGATATAAACTCCAAACCATATTCCCGATTATTTTCAACAACACCCAATCCAAACAAATAATGATTTTTGAAAACCTAAATTTGAATTCAAAGCTTTCAAGCTTTTTAATGGCTATTAATGGTGGAAAATATCTGGAAGAATATTTACTTCCATAATTGTAGCGCGCCTAAATAGGAATATCTGGAAGAATATGATTTAATCTGATTTACGCCAAATCTTTTTAGAATATTCTGTTCCTCAATTTTAGCTCGACAAATTAGGAATATTCAACTACTATTAATTAGTATTTAATAATTAGTATAATAACTGTAGAAAAAATGTGGACAAGGCGGGTAAATTAGAAACTATGCACATTTTTGGTAATATGATTTTATATATGATATAGAAAAGAAAAAATCTCTTTTTTAATTAAAATAGTGTGGACTTGGAATGTTTCTAATTAACTCCTCTCGACGTTTCTCTTGTCAGATGCAATAATCGTAAAAATTGTCACAATGAATACACAGTCAAACAAACATCTAAATAAAATATAGTCCTATGTTTATGGATGATTGTTGAATACTCTAGAAGTTTTTAAATATCAAAATTTTATTGCCCGGTCCTAGGATTTTGTTTTTGTCCTCGCTCATAAACACGCTCAATCATATGTCAATATCTCTGTGTATACTTAAAAGAGCCTAACTTCTATATATTAATTATTTAAATGATATAACTATGCGTAAATGTTCATATAAAATAGAATATCAACCTAAAATAGAAAATAATTACTTGCTATAACTGTCAGGGTCGTCCCTTGTCGGGCCAGGCAGACGGATCATGATTGCTTCGAGTTCGAGAGAAATCTAACTGCTTGTTCCGTAGTTACACTTTTTAGGTTTCAAGTGAGACGACAACGTTCTTTCGATATCTTTAGACCGTTGCGGCTGTTTCGGAACCGAAATGTCGTTTGGCACTGAAGCGTTGTTTCGTGGTTACCGCCATTATGACACACGTTCCTGAGAAACCGAAACGTTCCGTGCCCTATCAGATTCGATTAGCGACTCTTGGGTTTCGTGTTTGGGAAATTTATGTCTCTTATAAATAGGAGGAACACATCGTTCGATTGACACACTCCTTTGCCCTTTGCTTGAAAGAACTATGTCTTTTCTTTCCATTGTCTTTTTGCCACATCATCTTGACAAAATGGCTGGTGATTCCTCTCGCACTGATCTCCCTATCACAATTCCGGCACCGGAAAATGTTGCTCCGGCCACTGGAGGGGCAGAAGTGGTGGAAGATGAGGAGGTCCCGTCGGTAGTTGAGATCCTGCCTCGCCCTGGGAGACAATTGACCGACTTCTTCACTCACGTGTGGGGTGGAACCGGAACCTATCCACTCCATCATAAGAGAAGAAGACATTGCAGAGTTGAAAGCTCGGTGGGGAATCCCCAATTACATTGATATGCGGTCGGCGGAAGGGAATGACATAGTCCATTTTGACCGCCCCGGGTACTGCGTGTTCTATGCCTACCCCTTTCTTATTGGATACACACTTCCTCTCCCTCTGTTGGTGGTGGATTTCTGCCGTTTTTACGAAGTATGCCCCGCCCAACTTTCGTCGTACTTGTACAAGCTGTTCCTTATGTTGCTTAAGTTCGCGGAACTCGCCGGTCATGAGATCACTTTGGATCATATGCTCAACATCTTCGCCCCTCAACTTATTCGCGGCACAATGATTCACATGCGTCCTCGGGGGTCGAAGAGTCTGGTGGTGAAGATGGACGACAGGACTAACCGTCATTTCTACGAGAATTATTTTTACCTGTGAACCGAGCACATTGTGGCAAATCCAACGGGATTTCCTGAGAAGTGGAACTTTGCGCGTAAGTATCTTGTATTTTTAGTCGGTGAGATGCCCGACCATTTTCTGTTACGGTACTAAACCTTATCATGTCTTTGCAGCTGAGAAATTGCCCCCTCCGTCTGTCGAAGGTATCCACGAATGGGTGAGTGCCATCCTTCCCCATACGGTGGGGGTTCGCACATGGTCGTCCTTTTATGAAAGATTCGGACACAGGCCCCTTACAGGTGAGATGTCATTTCTGTTTGCCATTCTTCCTCTCTTTTTACTTAGTTCTTATGCGACGTTTGTCGATGCAAGGGAGAGTGCGGAGAGCGAGGGCTCCTCCGTTAGCTTTTCATCAGCCTGCATCATCTGCTCGCCCGGCTACAGCACCTGCCACTCGGTCTTCGTCGAGGGCTGCTTCAGTTGAATCTGCAGTTGTGGTTATTCCTGCGGAGCCCGCTTCTCAAACTGAAGTCCCCACTCGTGTCGCTCGTCCGACGGGTGGATCTCCCCGTGTTGAGGAAGAAGAAGGGTCGTCTAAGAGGCGACGAGTGGAATTCGAGTCAAACCCTCCAACTGGACGACTCTCCCTTGACAGGACCTGGGGCGGGGATTGATACCACTCCGCCCATAGAAATGGAGTTAGCCGTCGCATCTGCTCCGTCGACGGAGATTCCTGCCGCTGTCGCTGATCAGCAACCTGCTGTGACGGAGGGCCAGATTTCTGGGGCCACTGCAGTGGTGTCGGACGTACCTTCGTCCTCCGCACTTGGTCGTGCTTTTTCCGCTGCTGAAAGAGGAAAGCGCGTTGTGGTCGACGATTATGAATCCGAGTCGGACCTTGATCCTGACGATATCAGGATGGTCGAGGAGGGTATTACCCACTCAGTGGTTCGTGTGGGAAACCCGACCCGTATTCTCGAGATCCCTTCGGATGTTAATCTCTTGGGGGATACGAAGGATTTGGTGCCGCAGTTCGACATGTTGTGCTCCGCTGCCGAGAACGCGGCTCTCCGGAACGTTCCTGACAGCGACTTGATGAATGAAGTGGCCGTTATTGGCTTGAGAGTATGTTACGCTTTTCTTTTATACTTCTCTCATTTTTCTTGGTGATATGGTTTTGACCCATCTTCTCGTTTTTCAGACGTACATAGTGGAAGTAAAGAGTATGCGCAAGGCTGACATTCGGGCCAAGATTTTCTTGAAGATGTTGGAGAAATATCGCACAAGTGCCGTGAGATGCACGAGCGGCTGAGGGAGAATCCAGGTGCTCGATCCCTCGGCGAGGAATTGGAGAAGAGAGACCAGCAGTTGATGGAGGCGATTCGCAGGAATAGTGTGCTCGAGGAGCAGCTTCGCGCGAAGGATGAAGAGCTTGAGTTAGGCAAGGGGTAGCCGCAGAGTGCGAACATCTGCAGGGGAAACTGAGTTTGATGCATGCCGAGATGGATCAGAATCTTATCAAGGTCGAGGCGATGAGTGCAGAGTGGATGGGAAAGTTGGACGAGTTGGAAAGGAAGGTTGCCGGGTTGGAAAGTATCGAGAGTTCCTGGTCAGCGGCTTCGGCAAAGGCGGCGGCTTTAAAAGCCACTATCTGCGTTCTCCAGTCAGAGCAGGAGTCGGAGAGGGCGATGGCCACACTGATGGAAGCGAGGCTCGAGGAGCGTATAAGTGATATTGACCGGGATGCGTCATCCTTAGAAGATTAGGTCGCTGCGCTTGAGACTGAGAAGGAGCAACTGTTGGCTCAAATGGAGTCTTCCTCCGCTGCGGTTCCCCGTCAATTGCATGAGCTTTGGGTTCATGCCGAAGCCCAGCGGGATATATACAAGAGTTGTGGAAAGCGAGCAATGTTACTGAGGCCGCATACGAAGGAGCGTGGGCAAAGGCGCGAGAGGCTCGTGTCAACTGTGGTTATGACTCTGCGACTCCGGAAGCCGACGAGGGCGCTGATGATGATGAGGGAGGACTTCTTGGAGATGGTGATTATGATGGCGGTGATGACGCCGAATGAAGAATGTCTTCTTTGTCTATTCTCAATTTCAGTTCAGTTTCGTTTTTTTATTTGTTCGTCGTCTGTTGTCGTTGTTTCTTTCCCCTTTCCTTTTCTTTCTTTTTTCTTTTATTGTTGGCTTGGGCCGTATGTAAGCTGCGATTGTTCGCGCAATGACTTTGTATAAATAAGAGTTTTTCGTTATTTGCCTTGTACTTCACCTTTGTTTTTGCTGTTTATGGCTTTGGTGCGAGGTAGATGCCCGTATGGCGAGTCCCAGTTTTTCTTTCCCTTTATATTTCCTGACGGCTTTTGGCGTTAGGAATATTTCGAATTTTCTCTTTGGCAATGGCCCGCGGTCTTGAGGGTGTGATTTTGAACTTATCGAAATAGTAACCCGTCGTCATTCGATCGAGATCGAACTCTTCTTGTTGGCGAAGGCCCTTGGCCTTAGGGTGTTATTTCGAACTTATCGAAATAGTAACCCGTCATCGTTCGATTGTAGTTGAACTCTTCTTGTCGGCGAAGGCTCTTGGCCTTAGGGCGTTATTTCAAACTTATCGAAATAGTAACCCGTCATCGTTCGATCGAGGTCAAACTCTTCTTGTTGGCGAAGGCCCTTGGCCTTAGGGCGTTATTTCGAACTTATCGAAATAGCAACCCGTCGTCGTTCGATCGAGGTCGAACTCTTCTTGTTGGAGAAGGCCCTTGGCCTTGGGATGTTATTTCGAACTTATCAAAATAGTAACCCGTCGTCGTTCGATTGAGGTCGAACTCTTCTAGTTGGTGAAGGCCCTTGGCCTTAGGGTGTTATTTCGAACTTATCGAAATAGCAACCCGTCGTCGTTCGATCGAGGTCGGACTCTTCTAGTTGGCGAAGGCCCTTGGCCTTAGGGTGTTATTTCGAACTTATCGAAATAACAACCCGTCGTCGTTCGATCGAGGTTGAACTCTTCTTGTTGGCGAAGGCCCTTGGCCTTAGAGTGTTATTTTGAACTTATCGAAATAGTAACCCGTCGTCATTCGATCGAGGTCGAACTCTTCTTGTTGGCGAAGGCCCTTGGCCTTAGTGTGTTATTTCGAACTTATCGAAATAGTAACCCGTCGTCGTTCGATCGATGTCGAACTCTTATTGTTGGCGAAGGCCCTTGACCTTAGGGTGTTATTTCGAACTTATCGAAAAAGTAACCTGTCGTCATTCGATCGAGGTCGAACTCTTCTTGTTGGCGAAGGCCCTTGGCCTTAGGGTGTTATTTCGAACTTATCGAGATAGTAACCCGTCGTAGTTCGATCGAGGTCGAACTCTTCTTGTTGGCGAAGGCCCTTGGCCTTAGGGTGTTATTTCGAACTTATCGAAATAGTAACCCATCGTCGTAATTTATGCTCGTTAAACTTTTGGTCTAGCTAGTTTTAGATTACGCACTTTGCGCATGTTCCTTTTGTCAAAGTAAATATTTTTTTAAAAATTACATAAATAATGCTAAACAGTGTCTTTGAGTTATAATAAAAAAAAAGTATAAATTTCTAAAAATATATATTTTGATCTCATATCCAGTGCAATGAAAGTCTTTATCGTTTTATAAGAATATATCTATATTATATTAAAAGTACGAAGGCACTTAGCGAAATATCGTTCGCCTTTTTTACCCTTTAAAACAGATTTTACATTAGCCAAAATTGTAAATTAAGTTATTTTCCTAATATTTAGGATTTTAAAATTAATTTATATTTTTGGTTATTAAATTTTTCCTAATTGAGCTAGGTAGAAAGTCCTAATATTTAAGGCTTTAACAGTTTTACCTTATATAAATTATTTTTTATTTAAATTATGTAATATAATTATAATTCCTTTCATGTTAACTTTATAAATATAGAAAACTTTAAAATAAACTAATAATTAAATTATTAAGGTCTGAGCTGAAATAGGGGTAATCGATCTTATTGAAACTTTTCATTGTAGCTCCCATTAACTGATGGGAGAGGTTGATTTACATGTTCTTCTTTGAATGCTTCCTCCATCCTTTTGTTATGGAGATTACAGAAAAGAGAAAAATGAGAAAGGAAAAGAGGCTCCCATAATCGAAGGTTCTTGATCCGACGCTCTATTACGCTATGTCTGTCTTGGTCGTCCTCTAAACGTCATTTCTTTTTGGCACGACGGGTGTCGAGAATGTTGGAAGTGGAATAGGTCATGTCGTCTTTCACTGCCTTACCGCCTAGACGGGACGTTGGCCATCTCGACAGCAGCGGTCAGATTTTGACCCATACAATAACATGTTAAATCGCTAATGATCAGAGGCGGCTTAACGAAAGTTATGGCCTAAACCAAACCTTAATCAGAGAACTTAAATTATTTAATAATATATTTTTTTTGTTTCTTGTTTTGTTTCCGATTGCATTCGAATCCTTTCGTATGTATCTTGATCGTTCACGCGGTTACCTGCTAGGTCCCACCATTAAAGATACTCGGTAACTCAATCTCACTAAGGCTTATATTATATTTTATAAGAAACATATATTGATGGTTAAGATGGTGTCTTTATAAATCTTATAATGTTATAATCTCAATTTTGTACCATAAGTAGATATCAAAAAAATTTATTCGGAATAATTCAAGTCTATTTTGAAGCGAAAAAAATATGTTTATTTACTTTTTATAAGAAATAATCATCTTCAAAAGATACTTTATTTTTTTAATTGCAACGTCGTCATCAAGTTATTCATTTTCAAAAATTGCATGTTTGTTTATAATATTCAGTTATTTATCTGAATAACCTCTATCACATTCCAAAAAATAATGTATAAAATCTAATCTCTTTATCAACAAATAATATATAAATAATATAAAAAAATAAACAATTTTGGGGCTTCAACTTTGGGAACCTAAAGCAATTACTTTAGTAGCCTCCCCATTGAGCCGGCACTACTAATGATGTATATATTTTTTTAATTGTTAGTGTATATACGTTAAATTCATATTTTAGAAACATATAATTAAAGGAAAATGAAAGCTTGATAGGTAATAAGGTCATTAATAAATTGCAGGGGAATTAATTTTATTTTGCGGAGATAATAGGCTGCAGCCGCTCCATGACATCAAATGTTTGGCATGCTTTGGTTCTAAGTTAGGACCACTTAACGTAATCTATAACTAAACATTTAAGATATTTTTGTTTTTTTTATTATATTATTATTAGTTGACAATTTTTAAGCATATCATTTTCTCATCACAGTCTGCATTGATGTTATGACGTCCCAACTGTAAAATTAAGATGATTTCATGGGTCGGCGACTGGTCCCACTCTATGGATTAACAAAATAATTGAGGATTAAAAGCGTGCTAACGACACATTATAAAATGATTTGACTTTTTCTTTCTTTTTTACTATTTTATCTTTTTGTTTTTTTGATTAATCCAACAAATTTGCTGCTTTATGCTTGAGTGATGTTTATTCATAATGGGACGAGGTTTAATGTTTAAGCCCCCATTGCACGGGATGAATCCATAATATTTTAGGATTTTAATCTTTTAAAAATAAAATTTAAATAAATTAAAATGTAAAAAAATTATAGCTATATATCCATTACTTATATGTTGGATCTGTCTTTCCGTACAATTTATTAAATGTAAGAGCTAGCTAGCTAGACTCCCTAAAGAAGAATTGAGTTTTTCTTTCACAAGATAAACAAGGCATATCAAACTAGAACTAAGCTCACGTTTGGTCATAGATTTTGGCTTCAATTTTTTTTAAAAAATCTGAAGACATAGTTTGTTTAGGTGATATGATCACGTTTCGGGGGAATATTTTTTAAGTTTCCAAAAATTGGTTAGGACAATTTTTGGATGAAAATTTTAATTTCTTCTACTCACAAAACTTAACTTTTGTTCAAATAAAATGCATGTCCAAACACAACTTCAACTTTTAAAAGTTATTTTTCATCACAACTTAAAAAACTCTTTTTTTTTTTCAAGTTTCAATCAAATTTATGTCCATAACGTTAGCTAAGTTTTTGGGAAATGAAAGACAGAAATCTAAAAATGTATGGAATAGACAAAAATCTGCCGAGGAAGAGTCACGTCGGATATCTAAGACAGAACCATCACATATCTATATCTATATCTGTATCTATATTAAAGCAAGAAAATTACCATATATACTTGGCATTGTGGTTAAGCCAAGTGGCATACGGAGAAAAAGCACTTGGCATTTTAGGATAAATAATTGAAAAAAACTTAATGACAATCTTATAAAGAATTCGAATCGATAATTCAATTCTAACCAATGAAGTTTCCAAATGGCAACTTTGTACCATAATTAGAAAGGAGCTTATATTTTGGAATCTGTTCGCAAGTACATTTATTAATTGGATTTTCATCTAATTAAAATTAAGTACTTAAAAAATTAAACTAATAGCATTGCTTTAGTATAATCAAATTAATTGAATTTTACATGTATACAGATTGAAAGCTAAACCTCTTAGCATCGATTTATATTTTTGAAGAAAAAAATAAAAATATTTTAGTAGTGTAAAATTATTCCCAAACTACATTTTATATTTATACCGTTTTCAAATTACACAAAGATCAAAATTACACAAATGAATTTGAGCTAAATTACATAAATGGAGGTAACCATCTAATCTAAGATAGGTGATTTTATGGATGATTTTGAGTTGAGTTTTATTTTCTGTATGTTTAGGAACTAGAAATCATGGAAGGACCTTTTGAGTTATGTATATTTTGAAAATAAATAAATTATAATTTAGTTTTCAATGTGATAGTTAGTGATAATTTGAAGATAAAAATATTTGAATATAAATATAAATTTATTTTTGCTTATGGCACGTAGAAAAGTAATAGTTATTAACAAAATCAGTAGTTTTATGATAAAATCATAAAATAAGAGGGTAGTCAAGCTTAATATTAAGTTAAGTGGCGTACTGAAAAAAAGTCACTTGGTATTTTTAGGACAAAATCCAAAAATATTGAGAGACAAGATCTAATAATAAGTAAGGCAAATTAGATTTGATCAAATTTAATTTAATGGTATAAATCAAATAAGATTGAATACTATTTTCGTTGCAAATAGATTCAAAAACTTTCCAAAAATAAAAATTTTATTTTAATAATTATTTACTAACCACATAATTCATTTTCTTCCATTTCATAATTTTTTTAGAAACATCATGTAAAAAAAACCCGATAGTGGAACTATCGTTGTAAAAATTTTGAGATAAGATTTTTTTATAAAAAATTAGGATAAAACACACACACTTTCAAATATGAGTAATAAGCGAAAGTTTCTATTGAATAACTTTTATATTTATTTGTATTGTACTATAATGTATATGGTAAAAATGAATAGTAAATGTAAACACCTCTCTTTATATATATAAGAAATAAATTTTCCAATTTTAATTAAGCCAAGTGGCAAGTTATAACAAGATAAGTGAAAATTTATTAAGAAGCCACTTGGGAACCTTATTAAATTAAAATTAACTATATATTGTACTACACAGATATTTCGGGAAACAAACATCCAAGCATCCCATTTTATATTGGCTCTTTATAGAAAATTTTCTTTACATAAAGTTAATTGTATTTTTTTAGGATTAATAAAGTAAAACACATGTCGTACATGTATTCTATACCTTCTTATCGCTATCTCCCTTAAAATTTGCCATAGAATTAATAATAATAAGATTAATCTATATATCTTATATTATTTTCTTAAGCCATATCAACTCAATTCTTTTTCAAGCTTTTGAATGGAAAAACAAACAAATAAAATCTTATCCAAGCTTTTGAATAGGAAAGGAAAACTACAAGGACGAAAAAAAAATACCTCAAGTTTTTGGTGAAGTATAAGAAAATATAAACGCATGCTCCTTTTTTGTCTATTATTGAATTAAACACTTAATAAAATATATAAAAATTATAGTAAGATAGGGTATAGATAGTGCGAGAGAACATAGTTTCACATAAATAAATAAATAAAATAAAATGATAAATAAATAATACTGCATATTATTATTAGTAAATTTAAATATTAATATGAGCAATAGAATAAAAGAATGAAAGTAAATAAAAAAAAACTATATCTATATCTATATTAAAGGAATACAATTACCATATATATTGGCATTATGGTTAAGTCAAGTAGCAAGCTATTAAAAAGCTACTTGGCAATATTAAGGAGAGTTAGTAGCTTGGGATATTGTCAACTAAGGAAAAAATCGGTTAAGAACTATATATGCAATCCATTTACTAAATTAAATTTTTGATTATTTAATTTTGAATATTATATGTTAACAATATATAAAAATAATCTATATATCCTCTCTATATTTATTTTGTTAAATCAAATCATATTCAAAATTTGTCAAAAATTTTGAATTGAAAAATAAAATAAATCAAATCTTATCCAAGCTTTTGAATTGGAAAATAAAACTCCAAAGATGTAAAAAAATAACCTGAAATTTTGGTAAATTATAAAGTATGGGCATATGCACTTTTATTTTATGTTATCTATTATTGGATTAAATACTAAATAAAATAATTATATAAAATTTATAATAGGGGAAACTAATACAGAAAGAGGGAAATTAGAGATAACGTGAGAGAATTTATGCGTTTAATTAATTTAAACATAAAATAAAAATAATAAATAAACATACTCAAAAAGTATTATTAATAAGAAAATTCTCTCTCTCTCTCTCTCTCTCTCTCTCTCTCTATATATATATATATATATATATATATATATATATATATATATATATATATATATATAAAAGTTAATAAATAGAATTCCTAATTCCATATTGAATAATACAAAAATATAAAAATATTATTAGGATATTTATACTTAATATAAGGATATTATATATATATATAACATAAAATAAAAATTATTAAAAATATTGGTAGATGTTTTGCAAAAATAATAAAAGGCTTATCTCTTTTTAGTTTTAATGAATTAAAAATTATAATTTAGTAACAAAAATATTACATTTTTTTTGGTAATTATCATATTTTATTACCAAGGAACGAAATTACATCGCAAAAACAAACACTAATTCTGGACATCTTCCCAGAATTAGTTTCTCCTATACTTCTATTTTCCTACCTACTAATTATGAGCTAACAATTGCGTTTAAGGGTAGAAATTTAACTCTTCTAATCTTCTTCTCAATCTTGACAATGTATATCCCCTTCCACAGACCATTTGTATAATCTGCTTCATCAGTACTCCTGCTGGTCTCAGTTAAATTCTGAAAATTCTATGATTCCTCTCCTGCCATACATAATAGACACAACTTACTAATGCTATTCTGTAGATCTCTGCATTTGCTGATCTGCCTCGAAAGTTGTTGCATGCCCATTCTATTTCTTGACTCCATTCCATCAGTCGTCTATTAACATTCATCCACTGCAGTAGTTTCTCCCATATTGTTGTTGTGTATATACACTTGAAAAATAAGTGTTTCATGCTTTCCTCTTCTTCGTTGCACATAGGACATAGTAGATCATTTGTTATTCCCCATCTTCCTAATCTATCTCTTGTAGCCAGTTTTCCCATTATTGCCACATACAGAATAAAAATCCACTTTGGCATACCTCCATTTTTACATATCAGCTTCCTCCAAGGCATCTTCTGGTGATCCTGCTTCAACATCTTGTATATGTAGTTGATGGTTATGTTCTTCTTGTCAAGTATCTCATCCAAGTTTGCCCCAACATCAGTCATGTATTGTTTTGCCTTCAAGATCTTCTGTACCAACCATGAAGCTTGCTTAGTTTCATGTGTTTTACAGGCTTTCTTTTTCCATAATAAGTATGAATCCATACTCTAAGTTCCATAGCTGAATCCATACTCTAAGTTCCATAGCAGCTTACATATTGCAGCTTTATTCCACAACTCAACATTTAGGAGATTACAGCCCCCACTTGCTTTTGGTTGACATAGTTTATCCCATGCCACTAGAGCTTTTTTTGTCACCTCAACTCCCCCAGACCATAGGAATTTCCTGCATGTAATAGTTGATTAGTTTTTTTTTATTAAATATTACATTATTTAATAAAAAACAAATCAACTATTATAGTAGAAAAGAATGTATGAAAAGAGAGAATAAAGATAATATGAGAATATTTATACTTTAAATCAATTAAATATAACAAAAGGTACTTAAATAGTACTCAAAAAATTTATTGACAAATTTATACAATTAAAAATTTAAACAATATAACATAAGTTTAAAAAAGTAAAAATATTTTTAGAGTAAGAAAAATATATCTATTTTATATTAAAAGAAATAGTGACAAAATATTAGGACAATTGACAAGTTAATAAAAAGTCACATTAGTAAAAAATAAATAATACTAAGTACTTGCTAATTTATTAAAGAATTAAATAAGAATCAAATAATTTATTTGATTACCATATGATATGTATCCTTTAAATTTATATAGATTTTATTATATTTATGCACACTGCATTACAAAATAAAATAGCAACTAAATTTTATTAAAATATATTAAATCATATTATAATTTCATAAGATTAATACTCTATCAAAATATCCGCGCATCGCGCGGGTTTTAATACTAGTACTAATGATATAAGTCGCGAAAAAACGTGGTGGCCAGACCAGCTTAGCATATTTGAAGATATTTCCATCACCTAAGGGCGGAGCTAGGTGGACAAAAAGGGTTCAACCGAACCTCGTATCAAAAATTATATTGTGTATATAAAGATATTTGATGAAAGTTTTGATTCCGCCACTAGTTAGCATCATTATTTACAGAGGAACAAGAAAGGAAACAAAACAAAACACTAAAAGTGATGCTTTTGCTAATGCCATGCATGAACCTAGGTTTCTTGAATATGTTGAGCAGCATTATTTTAACACCCTTTTGCAGGACAGTATGTTCTGCTTTGTGGCATGCTTGTTACAAAATTACTTCTCTTGTACACTAGATACCAACATATGAAAATATCAATCAGAAGAGGAAATACTGAACTAATACTGTCAATAAATAACAACAACAAATTACAACATATAGATCTGAAGTGAAGATCAAACATGTACAGACACTTCTAGCTATATTTTCTCCATCCTCGCAAATCAAAAATTAAGCTCGTGATGGAGGGACCGTCAAGAGTAGATCATAAAACTGTCTCTCTTGACATTGGTACAAAGGCAAACTACATAAAACAAAACTTACTACACTAAATGAGACACTGCCAATGCGAAAATATAACGACATGACCAACTAAATACCGATGATACTAACATATGATCTCACAAAATGTGATACATATGTATGAAGAAGTAAACATGTAAAATTGTCTGCAAAAAAGGCCTTAAATATGCAGCCATTTCGCGGACATGACAACTAAGGAGGATCAAGTGGTATAGGGTCCAAAAGAGAATCACTAAAGCCAAATGCAAGGGAAGTAAAGGGTTAAAGGCTGTGCTATTGCAGGTTTAACACTGCAACCAGATGAAAATTAAGACATGCAATATGAAATCACTGGTTTGGCCAGAAATATTCAACCGGTGAATGAATCCGAGGAGATCATTTAAAAACAGATCTCCTATGGCCAACGCGTGATATGGATTAGGACAGGAGAGGAGAAGGGAAACACCTAAATATCCTAATAGGGCAAATGTATGAGAAGTGTGGAACCTTTTCAAAAGAAAGGTCTCATAGGACAAGAAGGTGAAGATGGATCAGTATTATCATGAATATGCTGATTGTGAGGATCGGAATTATGAGAATGAACATTCCCAAAGTGAAAATTAGGAGGAAAAATGAAGTTACTATTATTTGTGTCTAAATCATCCCAAACTGGACTTCCTGGACCCCAACCTGCTGGTATTGCATTAAACCAAGCCTCAGCCATTTCATTTTCACCCCATACCAATTCAGTTGATTGTAACGATACACCTTGAACTTCATCACAAGCAGTCACCTCGCTCGATCCCATTCCCGAGTCCTCGTCTTGATTATCAACTTCAGGTGGTGGCGGAGGCAGAGGCGGAGGCGGAGGTAGTAACTCTATATTTAAAGGTTCCAACTGAAGGCTTTCTGATTCTTGATCAGGCTGCTTTGTATGAGTTGATTCAACAGTTTCTATCGACGGTCCCTCTCTGTCTTTACCAAGAAACAGTTCAGGGAAATTGAGCTTAGCATTCTCTCCTCTAAGCTTAAACGCCTCGCGATCATAAGCCATAGCTGCATCTTCAGCAGTATCAAAAGTACCAAGCCAAAGACGAGTCCGATTTCGAGGAAGACGAATTTCAGCAACCCATTTACCCCAATGTCTCTGTCTCACTCCTCTGTAAAGCTTCGTCGTATTAATAGGTTGTAATTGCGGCCTAAACAAACCCTTACTATCTTGCCCTAATCTGCTCATCATCATCATTCTTCCCCTCGGACTTAAATTTAGCGTTTCATTCCAGTACTGCAACAGTTGCTGCTGATTTTGTGATTGTCCTAACTCCCCTGCAAAATACGGAGGGTAAGGACATTGTTGAGGTGAAAATGAGATCATTTGCTGCTGATTTTGGTTCTGCGGGGGAAACAGAGGAGTTGTGTTTGGTCTCATTTGATATAAATTTTCTATCGACTGTTGTGTTCCGTCAAAAGAAAAAGGAAAAACAAGCTTTGACGGCGACGGAGGAGGAGGAGATATGGGATTATTATAAGGAACAGAGGATTGTGAAAGCGGTTGCTGAGAGTAAGAAGTAGGGGATTGAGAATGGTGTGGGCGTTCGGGACTTTTGATTTTCTTGAAACGGCGCTGTGAAATGGAAGCTTCTTCAAAAACTGGCCTCCTTTGTTGGGTATTATCATCAAAATCCCTGCCTTTATCACAATCCATTTCTTCTCTAATAGCTGTTGTTGATTTGCTATAATCCTCTGACGTAGCCATTGTCAAGTATTCAATTGCAGAAATAGCACGATTTTGCCACTCGCTCTCTTGAACTCAACTCTTGAATTAATTAGAGATGGTTTGAAAAACCCACTCCGTATTTAATCAAAGCCAAGATCTTAATTTGCTGGAAAAAAATAAAAAAGTGGTCTGAAACTAAGAGAAAACAGAGGAAAGAAAGAGGTGAATTGGTGAACAAACAATCAAGAGATATTTTTTGGGAGAAAGAGAGAGCGAGCGGCGTCGAGTAAAGAGAGAAGAAAAATCCAAATTGGTACTGTAATTGTTATAGCGTGAAAATGAAGGTGCGGATTAGGAAGTAAAAGAAGGGGAGAGAGGGAGGGGAAGTTGATTTTTAGATTTGTGAGAGAAAGGGGAAATGAGAATAAATATAAGAAGAGTCGGGGGGCAAATGAAAAGGATTTGAAAGGAGCGTAGAAACATCCAAATCCAACTCCTAAGCTTATTTGGACCCACGCGGCTTCTTCTTTTCTGTAGTTCCGTTGCTTCCACTCCAACCCTCTTCAGCTCTGCTCCTTCCACTATATCCCCTTTCTATTTTTTTCCGTAAAACTATCTTGTATAATCGCTTTCTAAATAATTACTAATAAAATATTTTTTTCTATATTAATATATAATATGAGTATATTTTACACATATATTAATGTATATTTGACAAGGGGAGAATTGTTAAGTGTTTGTCTTAATTTTCTTATCGTATTTGATTTTTCTATCTCTTGAAGGAAAGGACAACATATTTATCATAATTGCCTTTTCCTTCTTGTAGAAAGAAATTATAAATATTTCATATTTGGCTAGTCCCTTTTCTTGGAGGAAATTGTTTGGACTTCTATAAATTGAGGATCCTTTCTTCTTATTCAGTAGCATCCACAATGTAACCATATGGGGTTTGAGAGTCTTGTTTAGGGGGAGAACTTTTCGGGATAAGTGTTAGTGTGTCACTTGTATTTGCCTCTTCGTGGGATTATTCTCTCGATTTTTTGTACTCTCTTTTATACAATGGATTGCTCATCTCCGCCATGAATGTAGGACAATTGACTGAACCACGTTAAATATTTGTGTCTCTTTTAGTACATTTCTCTTTTGATGTTTGATTTATCGTCGTTCAAGTGTAGCTTTATTTTCTTGCGCATGAAACTTGATTTTTCGATCCTAACATATGTAATTATTTTTGTCGATCGACCAAATGTGTAACTTGCCTTTCTTTTTTCTCATTCAATCTCGATATCTAAATTAGAGACCCCAGTAATCTAGAACCACTCTTGACCAGAATTTATTACATTTCAGGGCTTGAACTCGAGACCTCTAGTGAAGAGCGAAGGAATCATCCATCTCACCACAATGTCTGATAGTTTTTGTCATTCATTTCTTTGCAATACTAGGATAAAATAATTTAATTTATAATTTTATTTAAGACTATAATTTTTTAATTCTATTATAATTACTATTTAAACATTTACAGCATATGAAATGGAGTGAAGGAACTACACATGAAATTTATAAGTCACAATTTTTATAGGTAAAAAGTATTGGAATATATAGTAACCATCGAAGGGTTTGACTCCTTAAAAATTTAAAATGGTGTCATATAATATAAAATAATAGGTGTTTGACCAAAAGATTTTGAAACCTTTTTGATTAAATCAATTAAGAAAGTTGAAGGGGTAAATCTCAGCTAAGTATAATAAGATCTAGCTTGAAGGATGCTAGTAACGAACAAAATGAATAATGTTTTTCTGTATTTCGGAGTTGAACGACAAATTATAAATATAGTTGGCTTTGAATATAGAGAGATTTTGCAACAGATATTCTCAGTTTCAAGTGACGATCGTATATATCTTAGAATCCCCCATTTTACATAATGTTCGGTCACCTTTTATAGGGGACAATCTTCCCTCTTAACCAAAAAAAAGAAGAAAAGTACAACTTAAAGAATATTCCAAAGACATATTCCCATTGTTTCCTATCATGCCAACACGACCACAAACGTCGTGCATTCACTAGCCACTGTTGATCGTTGTTTATCACGACGATTCTTAAGAAGCAACATCATAGGGATCTCGCTTTCTGCTACACTTGGTTTCGGTCGTGGTCGCCAAATTTAGACCCATACAGTTAGTCCCACCGCTTATCGAGGTCGCAGCTTGGGGCATCCTTGACAAGCGAACGTCGTCCACGCATACGATGAAATTTGATCTGCAAACCATGTCGGTTTCGGCCGATGACGAACGCGCGGAGCATTTCGCCATACCTTGGGCGGTGTGTGCTATCTTTGGGGTGAAGTCACTTCCACGTGCATCATCATGGCGCGTTTTCCCGAGGGACAACATGATAGCCTGTCGCTTCAATTTCGCTGCCACGTGAAGTCTTTTCGCTTCAATTCTGGCGCCACCAAACCCTATAAATAGGGGAAGGGTTTGTTTTTTCAAAAACGTTTTTGCCATTTCTCTTCCGATCATTTCCTTTCATATTCCTAGCTTTGCTTCTGCGTTCTCTTCATCCCCTCTTTCTCGTTCCTTGTTCTTGGTCTTTCTTGTTGCATTAGCACATCTCCGTTCACAGATATGCCTAGAATGCACCGGTCACGTGAGGGGGTTTCTGACGCCACCCCGCTATCTATAGCGCCTCCTCCCGGTGGCGAGGACTTGATGATGGAGGATGGGGATAGCCTTCCCACCGTGGATGAGCTACTGCCGAGACACCCTATGTCTCGAAATGACTTTCTCAAAGATCCTTCTCCTACTCTCGTCCCAGTATTCTTTGAAACTGAGAAAGTACACATCAATGCCCTCCGTGCAAAATACAACATTCCTGCTCATATTGATATGGTTCCGGCAGGAAGGCACTTCATAGAAGTCCATAGACCGGAGTACTGCACTTTCTATGAGTATCTTTTCGTGATCGATCACTCCTTTCCCCTTCTTCTATTAGCGAAAGAGTTCTGTCGATTCTATCAGGTTTGTTTGGCGCAACTTTCGTCGTACACGCTCAAAATACTCCTGTTGTTGATGAAGTATGCAGAGTTAACGGGGTGTGAAGTTACCGTTCACCACCTCTTACATTTGTTTTACATGGGCACTATGGTGCATTTGAGGCACCGTGAGACAAAAGGGCTGGTGGTCGAAACTGATGATTGTCCGAGCCACAAATTTTGGCATAAATACTTCTTCGTCAGAACTGACCACATTGTATCTGACCCCTCTAGATTTCCTGAGCGGTGGAATGAGAATCATAAGTGCCACCATCTGTTTACTCTTTCTTTTCTTCATTCACCCTAGTGTTTATTTGTGGTTTTCTTTTGCAGCTATGGGGCGTCCACCCCATCCTATTACAGCCATAAGGGGTTGGGTGGCCCGTCTGCTTCCCCATGCAGCAGAGACTCGAGACTGGCCCACTTTCGTGAAACGCTTTGGGCCGAAAGTTTCATCTGGTGAGTGTCTTTCTCTGCATCATTCTTCGTCCATATATCAGTCTATTGATATGACTCTTTATGATGACAGGTCATGGAGCTTCTAGGCGATGGGGCCTAGTCCCTACATTTTGTAGGCCCGTCACCTCCGCATGGATACAATTCATTTTGGGTGAGTCCACCCGAGAGGTTCATGCCTAGTCGTTACAGGCGAGGGACTCCTCTCGAGACATGGTCGTGAGGGAGATCCCTTTTTCACCAGTCCAACAATCCGTGGATAAGTCCTCTAATGGGGACGAGTCTTTATTGAGAAAGAAGAGGAGGGTGGAGCTTAGGAAGAGCGTGGTCGTTGAGACTGGCAAGAGCAGGACGGGTGCATCGGAGACGACATCGGTACCCACTTTTATGGCCGATGCCATCTTGGCGGGGAGATCTCCCCAAACAAAAGGGGTTTATCAAGGAGAGGGATCTACACGTTCCGCTGAGGGTGGCACATCATCTACTATTGGCGGGGGTTTGCACGCCGAGAGCGATAGTTCAGGTTCAGACGTTGACCTAGACGATGTTCGCAATTTTGGGGAGCGTCATACTCACGTGGAGATAAGAACGGAGGGTTTTGATCGACACATAATCATTCCTAGGAATTACGACATATTGTCGAATTGTGATCAGGTGGCATCTGTCTTAGCCCCTTTGTGTGATGCCCCTAAGAGCGAGGCACTTAAAGCGATGAGTGATGCAGAGTTATCTCAGAGCGTTTCTGGCATGGCTCTACGGGTAAATGTCTTTCTTTTTATTTCGTCGTTGTATTCGTGTTATTATCTTTGGCCCATTTGCTCTAACTTTTATTTCTCGTGCTAGACCCTTATCATGGAGATCGAGTGTGAGCGTCGGGAAAGGAGGAGGATGACCCTCTGTGTAAAGATGTTTTCCAAGTACCAAGAATATCATACCAAATATCGTACGATGGTCGACATCTACAATCAGGATCGTAATTTCCAACTGCTCCGTGAAGGGCTCAAGTAGAGGGAGGATCCACTGACACGTAAGGTGGAGGAGTTAAAGTAACGAGATGAGGATCTTATGAGGGCCGTTGCCCGTGATAGTGAGCTTGAGGCAGCCCTTAGAGCCACGGAAGATGAACTTGAGCTAAGTAGGGGAGTGGTGTCTGAAAATGCCGATCCTCAGGCGAAGGTAGACAGTCTGACAGCTGAACTGGACGTGAAGATGACTGAGGTCGACGAGCTTAAGGGTGAATTGAGTGCGAATGCTGATAGATTGGCCCATGCTGAGAGGGAGAGAGCGACGACCATTTTTGAGGTGGCAGTTTCAGAGGATGCTCTCCGTGTTTGTAGGTGTCTGCATTCAGGACAACAAAACTTGAGGGACATACACAAGGGTTGGAGGCGGAACTGTCCGCTCTGAACAAGCAAGTGGATTCTTTGAAAGCGGAGGGTTTACGACGACAGTCACAACCTTCTACATCTCATGCCCTAGCTGGTCTTGTCGTGCCTCGACATTTATATAAGTTGTGGGTTCACGCCGAGGCTCAGCTCGATGTGTACAAAGCTCTTCAAGTTGATGGGAGGGGGTCCGAAGTGGAGCTTCGGGATATACGTGCTAGGGCTCGTGCGGCTCGCGAGGCATGCGGGTACGATCCTCACACGCCCGATGGAGATGATATTAATTCTGATAATGTGAACAGCCTTGCCTCCGACTCTTGGTACGAAGACGCGTATGCCACCAGAAATGATGCGTAGTATTTGTTTTGTGCTTTTTGCTTCGCTATTTTTATAAGGGTGTTTTTGAACCCTTTGTAAGGATCAATATTTGCAATAAATTTGTTGTAAATGAAGGTCGTTTTGGGCGTGCATCTCTGAGTCATTTTCTTTCTTTGGCTTGTTTGATGACGGTTTCTGCCACAATCATGTAGCTTTGGAGCTTTGTTGAACTGCTAAACTTATTGCATTTAGTTAAACTATGTTTGTTAGCAACGGCCTTAGCCGTAGGGGTATTGCTTTCAAGCTGGCGCCGAAGTAATATCCCATCGTGGTTCGACTGATGTCAAACCCATTCTTTGTCGATGGCCTTAGCTATTGGGATATTACTTTCGAGCTGGCACCAAAGTAATATCCTATCGTGGTTTGACTGATGTCGAACCCATTCTTTGTCGATGGCCTTAGCCATGGGGATATTGCTTTCGAGCTCGCGCCAAAGTAATATCCCGTCGTGGTTTGACTGATGTCGAACCCATTCTTTGTCAATGGCTTTAGCCATTGGGATATTACTTTCGAGCTGGCGCCAAAGTAATATCGCATCGTGGTTCGACTGATGTCGAACCCATGGCCTTATCCATTGGGATGTTGCTTTCGAGCTGGCGCTGAAGTAATATCCCGTCGTGGTTCGACTGATGTCGAACCTATTCTTTGTCGATGGCCTTAGCCATTAGGATGTAAGTATCGGTTTTATTCATGCATTGGAGACGCGTGTTGATTTTGTGTACATAATGGAGTGATTTTATTCATATGTTGGGGGTACATGTCAATTGTTCTCGTACAATGGTGGTACATGTCGATTTTGTACATATAATGGAGATTCCTTATGTGTAGTCCCTTCATTTTTCGGTCTGGAGATGTAATCAGCAGGCAGGGCAATGAATAATACCTCACACCTCGAGGTGCCCTCCTCGTCGCCTCATTAAAAACCTCCCCGAGAAAACCCGATTGGGACAAAACCCGGGTGAGGGAAAAAGAGTACGACTTGGGCAGCGTCTCTTTTCAGAAGTGGAAGTATTTTAAGTGGGCGACGTTCTAGTTGTTTTGTAGTAGCTTTCCTTCCATTATTTCTAGTTGAAATTCTCCCTTGCTTGCTGCTGCTATGATTTTATACAGCCCATCCCAGTTTGTTCCTAATTTCCCTTCATTTAGGTCGCTGCTTACGTTTTGGCTTTTAGTACGTAGTCTCCGACTTTGAGTAGTCGTATTTTGGACTTCTTGTTATAATATCTTTCTGCTTGTTGTTTTTGGGCCACCATTCTTACGTGTGCCATATGCCTTCGTTCTTCGACCTCATCTAGGTCTTCTAACCTGCTCTCGTTGTTACTTGATCCACTCTCATTCGAGTATCTCAGGTTGGGTTCCCTGACCTCAACGAGTATTACTGCATCGGTGCCATTGACTAGTAAATATGGCGTCTCGCCTGTGCTGGTCTTCGGCGTTGTGCGATAGGCCCATAGCACTTACGGTAGCAGTTTCGGCCATAGACCTTTGGCATCTTCAAGCTTTTTCTTTAGTATGTTTAATATTGTTTTGTTGGAGGATTACGCTTGACCATTGCCGGTGGGATGATATGGCGTGGAGATTATCCGCTTGATGTGCCATTTCTCGAAGAATTCAGTCGTGTTTTTTCAGACGAACTAGGGTCTGCTGTCGCAACTGATTTCTTTGGGGATGCCGAAGCGGCATATGATGTTTTTCCAGATGAACGTGATGACTTCTTGTTCGCGTATTTGAGCGAATGCACCTGCCTCCACCCATTTGGAAAAATAGTCAGTTAAAACCAAAAGGAAGCGTGTCTTACCTCGCCCTGCTGGGAGGGGCCCGACGATGTCCATCCTCCATTTTATAAACGACCATGGAGAAGTGACGGAATGTAGGAGTTCTTCTGCTTGGTGTATCATAGGGGCATATTTCTAGCATTGCTCACATTTCTTGACGTACTGTGCGGCCTCCTTCTTCATAGTGGGCCAGTAGTATCCAGCATGAATAAGACACATGACGAGGGCCCAGTTACCCGTATGGGCGCCGTAGTGGCCTTCATGTACCTCTTTGAGCACACGCCGTGTCTGATGTGGTCCAAGGCTTTTGGCTAGGGGGCCGCCAAACGTCCTTTTGTAAAGATCGTGGTTAATAAGGCTATACCTAGCCGCTTGTATTCGGAGCTTTTTGGCTTAATTTTATCTTGCGTGAGTGTTCCTTCCTATAGATATGATATGATGCGATTACGCCAGTCCCAAGTTAAATTTATAGAATGTACCTCTACTTGGTCTATTGATGAGTGGAGGAGGGTGACCACGTTCTCCTTGGTGATGTTTTTAGTTGCTACAGCCAGTTTGTTGAGACCATATGCTTCGATGTTTTGCACTTGGGGAATTTGGTCGAATTGGCATTCGTCGAATTCTGGCAGCAATTTGTGGATTTCGGTCTGGTATTTTTGCGACCTTTGTTCCTTAATTTGGAAAGTCCCAGTGACTTGATTCACAATGAGATGCGAGTCGCAGCGGAGGATGATCCGCCGAGCACCATACTTGAGAGTCAATTTTAATCATGCAATTACGGCCTCATACTCGGCCTCATTGTTAGTCATTTCAGGGCATCGTATGGATTGGCGAATTACTTCGCCCGTTGAGACTTCGAGTACGAGTCCCAGTCCCAATCCCAATGAGTTGGACACGCCGTTGGTGTAGAGGACCCAGAGGTTGGGTCATTCAGACGAATTGCGAAGTGCTTCTTGCTTGACTTCGGGCAGTATCTCTGCACTGAAGTTGGCGACGAAAACGGCGAGCACTTGCGACTTTATTACGGTTCGTGGTTGATATGTTATATCGTGCTCGCTCAATTCTATGGCCCATTTGGCCAACCTACCCGATAATTCAAGTTTGTGTAGGATACTTCTGAGTGGAAAGGTTGTTACCACCTTTATGGGGTGGCACTTAAAATATGGTCTAAGCTTTCGTGAAGCTACGACTAATGCTAGTGCCAGTTTTTCAAGGTGGGGGTACCTTGTTTTTGCGTCAATTAAGGTTTTGCTGATATAGTAAATTGGAGATTGCATACCTTTGTTTTTCCGGACCAGAACTGCACTTACCACGACTTCGGATAAAGCTAGGTAGACTAGAAGGCACTCTCCTGGATCTACCTTCGCAAGTAAGGGTGGTGAAGACAAGTATGCCTTTAGTTTCCTTAGGGCATCGACACATTCCGAATTCCATTGAAGTCCATTGACTTTACTTAATACATTAAAGAATTTGTGGCATCTATCTGATGATCGTGAAATGAACCTTGATAAGGCGGCTATCTGTCCTGCCAGCTTCTGCACCTACTTTTTGCTGGTCAGCATTTCGGGTATTCCTTCGATTGCCTTAATCTGTTCTGGGTTGATATCGGTGCCTCTTTGAGATACCAGGAAACCAAGGAACTTACTCGAACTTACACCGAAGGTGCATTTTTTGGGGTTCAGTTTCATGTCGTACCGTCTTAGTATATCGAAGGCTTCCTTCAGATGATAGATATGATCCTCTTTTCTTTTTGACTTAACCAACATGTCGTCGATGTATACTTCTATTGTTCTACCGAGTTGGTTTTTGAACATTTTGGTGACCAATCTGTGATATGTCGCCCCCGCATTCTTTAGCCCAAACGACATCACTTTATAGCAGTATGTTCTCTGGTGAGTGATGAAAGTGATTTTCTCCTTATCTTCTTCTTCCATAAGGATCTGATTGTAACCCGAATAGGAATCTAAGAAGCTCAACAACTCGTGCCCTGCTGTTGCGTCGATGAGCTGATCGATGTGTGGCAGTGGGAAAGAATCTTTCGGACATGCCTTGTTCAGATCCGTGAAATCTACACACATCCGCCACTTTCTATTCTTCTTTTGTACCATGACCACATTGGCGACCCACTGAGGATATTTTGATTCCCGGACCGAACCATTCGCGAGCAGCTTATTGACCTCTTCTCTAATGGCTTCATTGATGACGGCGTTGAATTTCCTTCTCATTTGCCGCACCGTGCGGGTAGAGGGGATCGACATTCAGCTTGTGGGTGGAGATATCCTTTAGGATGCCTGGCATATCTGCATGGGAAAAGGCAAATAGATCGACATGGTCAGTCAAGAACTTATGAAACTTACCTGGTTCTGAGAGTTGTGCCCGATATAAGCCTTTTTGGTGCGGTCGTTGCTGTCAAGCATGACGGGATCAAAATTTTCTATCATTGATTCGGATGCTTCCACGATGTCGGGTTCCCTGGTAACGTCTGTCCGAGCATCAAGTCTGACTCCTGACATTGCTGATTGCTATGCTTCCACACTTACTCGTTTGAGTTGTTGGGTGTGTGCGCAATCTTGGGCGATGCGATAGCATTCTTGCGCGGTGCGCTACTCCCATCGAATGCTGAATATTCCCCATGGGGTTGGAAATTTGATCACTTGATAGAGACTGGAAGGGACCGCTCGCATGGCATGTATCCATGGGTGTCCTATGATGGCGTTGTAAGCCGTTTCCTGATTCATGACGTGAAATGTCGTTTCTAGAGTGACTCCTCCGGCTAGGATTGGTAGCACTATTTCTCCAGAAGTCCGTTCAACTGCATTATTAAAACCTGTTAGCATTATACAATATAGTATTATTTTATCTTCGAGTCTCATCTACACGAGGACTCGAGGATGGATAATACAAGTGCCGCTACCGTCATCTACCATTATTCTTTTTACATCAGTATCTGCGACACATAAAGTGATAAAAAGAGCATCATAGTGAGGGAAGAACAAACCGTCGCCATCTGCCTTATCAAATATGATACTGTCTTCGAGGTCATCATATTGTTCGTGGGTGATTGATCGTTTGAGTTTGTGTGTGGTGGTGAATTTCACATGATTGATTGATGCGCCATCACCTCCGATGATGATCATCTATATAGTGTGAGCGGGAGAAGGCGATTTAGGAGGTCGCAGGGGCTATTTGCCTCTGCGGGCGAAATAAGCTCGTCCTTGATCGCTTAACAACTCTTTCAGGTGTCCCTGGACCAGCATTCGCACTACCTCATGTAGTAGTCCTATGCAATCTTCGGTTTAGTGACCCCTTTCTTGGTGAAATTTGTAGAAAGCGCTTAACTTCCGGGTGCTGGGGTCTGACCTCATTTTTTGCGGCCATTGCACCTTTGGACCGAGTTTCTCTAGTGCGTACACTATTTCTGAAGAAGAAACACAAAAATTGTGAGTAGATAGGAGTAGAGGCATACCTTTCTCGGGTCGATATGGTGACGTGTGTCGAGAGGGAGCATCTGTGTGCGTTGGTGGAGGCAGTGCAGACGCCCTGATACAAGGCTGATGCCTTTCTCGGCCGAGACGGGGTCCCAATTGATCTCTTCGACCATCGTTGCGACGATATTTCCTTGCTTCAACTTGGAGTGACGTCAACCGTTGGGTTAGACCGTTGAGGTAATCCTCGTCGGTCGTACCTCGGCACAGTAAGCATTATGGATCTCTTCCCAGGTAGTTGGAGGGTATTTCATGAGCCTGCTTAGCAATTTTCTGGTCGCTCTCGACCCGCTCCTGTTTAGCTCGTTCTGGAAGGCTGCTACTGCCATTCCTTCTGACACATTTGGCAGGCTCATTCTTACCCTGTTAAATCGAGCTACGAAATCTCTGAGTCCCTCGCCGTGTATTTGCCTTACGACAAATATATCATTTACCCTAGCTTTTGCCTTTTTGTCTCCTACATGGGCGGTAACAAATTTATCTACCATTTCCTCGAAAGTTGTTATCGAGCGTGCCGGTAGTTGAGAGTACCATGTCAAGGCTCCCTCTGTTAGGGTTTCACCGAACTTTTTAATAGTACCGATGGTATCTGCTCTTTTGAAAGGTCATTGCCTTTTACGGCTATAACGTAATGGATGATATGATCCTCTAGATCGGTAGTACCGTCATATATCTTTAGGTAGGGCGGCATTTTAAAGGTCTTTGGGATAGTGTAGGTGGTCGCTTCTTCACTGAATGGTTGCTCGATGTATCGACCAACATCGCGTTTTAGCAACAACTTTGGAGTGCCTGGTATTTTGTCCACCCTCTCTTGGTGTTCCTTCATTTAGTCGCGGAGTGCTTTATTCTCATTTTCCATCTCCTCCATTTTCTTTAAAACAGCTGCAAACGTGTCATTAACTGCGTCATTGGCGACATAAGTGTTACCTGTACGGGTGGCATTCTGCTCATCAGCGTTTATCGTGACATCTGCATGTGCAGCATTCCTGTTATCCCTTTGGGCGGGTTTGTCTAGTATGTTATTCAGAGTACTCGTTAGCCATTTTTCCAGCAATCTTCGCACAACTGGTGGTGCCTCTCCTGTTGCAGATGTGGAGGCTTCCTTCTCGCGTGAAGCAGTTACACTTTCATGTGGGGGAGGTGAATCATCTCCCCTGCGTGTGGAGCCCGGCGTTTCATTTTCGTTATCTTCCCTGCTATCTTCGTTGATGGTGTTCATAAGGGTGGTTGTGACGCCTACTATCGCTTTCAGTCTTGCATCTCCTTTCCCTGCCATTGTTAGTTTATACGAAGCTAGGAAGAGATGGTTATCCCTTTCAAGAGTCTAGATGAGACTAATATCTTAGCTAAAGAAATCCCCACAGACGACGCCAAATTGTTTGACCAAAAAATTTTGAAACCTTTTTGATTAAATCAATTAAGAAAATTGAAGGGGTAAATCTCAGCTAAGTATAATAAGATCTAGCTTGAAGGATGCTAGGAACGAACAAGATGAACAATGTTTTTCTGTATTTCGGAGTTGAACGATAAATTATAAATATAATTGGCTCTAAATATAGAGAAATTTTGCAACAGATATTCTCAGTTTCAAGTGAAGATCGTATATATCTTAGAATCCCCCCTTTTACATAATGTTCGGTCCCCTTTTATAGGGGACAATCTCTCCTCTTAACCAAATAAGAAGAAGAAAAGTACAGCTTAAAAAATATTTCAAAGGCATATTTTCATTGTTTCATATCATGCCAACACGACCACAAACGTCGTGCATTCGCTAGCCACTATCTATCGTTGTTTATCACGACGATCCTTAAGAAGCGATATCATAGGGATCTCGCTTTCTGCTACACTTGGTTTCGGTCGTGGTCGTCCACTATGTGCGTCCTAAATAGAGAATAAATTCTCTACAGTTTACGCATAAAAAATTGAAAACTTAAATTGGTTCAAATTAATTTTTGTAAATTGAATTTTCTAAGCTAGGTCGTTTAATTAGTTCCACTGTTCCACATGAGAAACTGAGAAAGAAAAGGGCGGGGTAGTTAGAAGTGCTCCAATATGAAGCAACCAATGAGAGAGCACCACATATGTAGTACTGGCGTGGGTGTCATGTCACTATGAAAAATTCTGCAAATAGTTTTGCCGTACAATGAGGTGGCGACTTACAATTGGCTGTTGGAACTGAACAAAATATCTCAAGTTCCAAAGTGTGATCAAAATCCAAATTTCTTATTCCATAATGTTTGACTACTATTTTATGCTCAATAACCACAAGTTAGCTATTGATTGAAGTCACCACCTTCGTCTTATTTGGAGAAAGCACATGGTTTTCCAATAGATCCTATATGACTTTTTCTTTCCTTTTTGTTCTTTGTTTTCCCTCTCTATTTATTTTAATGGAGTGCTTTAGAATTTTGTGTTAAAGATATGAGTTGAATTTTAAAAAGAAAGTGATGATTTGTACCACCGATCCCAATTTATTTAAGACTGAAACGTAATTGTTGATGTTACTTTCTAATTTTGTCAAGGAAAAACTACATAGTAGGAGTAACACTTAAATTTAATTATTTGTTGCATTTGTCGTTTCTGCACATTCGCTTCTATTCACTGTGTATGTATTTAGGTACAGAAAGAAAGTGTAGTCAAATTTTTGGTTGTCCGGACACGGATGCGGGTGTCCATCACGAATACGGATCTAGAGGTCAGATTCTTCGAGGTATAAATTTTAAGATTCGGGATATGGATCCTAGTGTGCGGATACGGGTGCTGGGATTCGGCTAAATATAATTCAAGAAAATTAAAATATAAAAATATCTAAGAAAAATTTGTGGAATACTTACGTATAACTTGTAAAATGTGAATTCCTTTTTTATTCTCAAGTAGTAGGTAAGTAAGGATTGATTTTCTAGATAAAATATGCTATTTTCTTCAAATTTACCCTAGTTTTGGTTCTGATTTCGGGAATCAAATTATATTTCATGTCTTGTTCTGTCTGTCGTGGTTAAAGTACCCAAAATTGTTTGACCAGATCCGGTACCCACACCCATACAAGTGTCGTGTCGATACGAATGCTGCACCTAAACTGCCGTATCGGAGGAACTTAGGTCAAATTCATTAATCTTATGGAAATTGGATTGCAAGTTTGATTTCTGCGTATTGAATCTTAGTATATAGCTCATTAAACCATAAAGGAAATAAATAGCAGAAGTGCCTAATTAACAATGGGAGAATCTTATCTCCTTGCCGACTAAACAGAGTCGTTATTTTTTGAAAAAATGCATAGGCCCTACATTCCAAATTTCTAATCGGCTCTCACTTGGCTAATTAGATTGAAGATGCCCCCTTAAGCATTATATTTGTTCCTTTTGTTTGTCAATGGAAAAGAATCTGCGTCTTATTCATTTCATTTTGGGCTCTAATTTTGTTCTGATGTTGCTGTCTGTTGCTGTTTATAATGCGTTCCATATGGCAGATAACATTAGCTGAAATTAATTAAAAGAAACATACTAGGCTGCGGAGTGCATTGCACTTCTTGCATTACATGCACGTGTTAATCAATTAAAAATAAAAGAAATGTAGAGCATCTTTTAATGCAAGCAATAGGGACAAGAAACAAACAACATGGAGAAACCCCAAAAAACAATAGTACTAAGAAACTTAGTAAATCTTCTTAGAGGTACGAGGTTCGCCTCATATAAAAAAAAAATTCAAGAGGGTGTTACATAGAATTATCTCTTACTCTCCCAATCCCAATTTATGTGGCAGTATTTGATTTGGTACAGAGTTTAAGAAAAAAAAATCGATACTTGTAGTCTAAAAGAAATAAATATTTGTGTGGTTGTAATCCATTCATTATGGATAAAATAGGAATTCTAAAAATAAATTGTTTCTAAATAAGAAAGATAATATTTTCTTGGAACTGACTAAAAAGGAAAGAATGACAAATAAATTTAGAAGAAGGAAGTATCATTTTCGAGTTCCTAGGTCTATGTTCCTTGTATTTTCACTATAAGAACCTCTGACGTTCCGTTCTTTTAGTTAAACCGTAATTCAGATCGGCCTCCCTATTAAGGAGATTCACAGCATGGGTAAAAAACTATACAAAAAAAAGAGAGAGAGAGAAAAGAAAGAATTACCACTACCAAGACTTATAGTCTAATGGTATCAATAAGATTATTCCACGCAATAAGTGTGAATTCAATTCTTATTCTTCCACCTTTTTTATCCTAAGAGTAATAGAAAAAAATATTGGAAAAAAAAGCGGCATTAATCTCAGTTACGAAAGAAAAGGTTCGAATATAAACATGAAAAACAAATACTCCATACGTTTAAATTTGTGTAAACCTAGAGACTGTGGACGAGATTTAAAAAATAAACGAAAACTTTTTAAACTTATGGTATCAAACATGTCATATCATTTGTGTTACTAAAAGAAAATTTGTCATTAGAAATAAAATGAGAAGTTTAAATGAAATTATTTTCAAGAATTTTTGAAATGGGATATTTCAATAACTATTGTATGGGTCTGAATTTGACCGACCACGACCTATAGTAAGCACAACAAACGACCGAGCATCCGCGAGTCGACGCCTAGAGGGATACGACCTTGTGATAAAAGTAGGAACAATACGACCTCGGCAGTAGAGTAAGCCCATTAGGAGATATGGAGAATATTCCTCAAAAGATTCTTGACATGTCGTTTCTACGGTTGGAAGGAATTCCTCAGTATATAAGAGGGATGAGAGCCTTGTAACAGGTCATGAACACTTTGTAAAACTCATCAACCTTGAAAGAAAAGAAAGTTTACAACTCTCTTCCCTATTATTATCATCCTGGAGTTTATTATCTTCAGCTACGATTTACCCCTTCATCTTTGATTGATTTGTTCAAAAAGATTTTAATATCTTTTGAGTCAAACAATTTGGCGTCGTCTATGGGGATTTTCATAGCTGAAATCATAGTTCTCATCTAGGTTCTTGAAAGTGACGATTACTGCTCTTAAAACCTCATCAAAACCAACAATGGCGGAAAAGGAAGTGAGGCTGAAGGCGATAGCAGATGTCTTAAATAATCTCCTAAACTCCCTCAACGAAGCCGGTAGAGAAGACGCTGAGAATACAACACCAAGAGTTACACCGGAGAGGGAGATCTCACCTCTTCCACACGGGGATCTAACGATCTTGCGCGAAAGGGGAGCCTCAACGTCCAGGGTAGGGGAAGCACCACCAGCAGTCAAAAAGTTGCTAGAAGAATGGTTGACAAGTGCTCTGAACAACATGCTTGAAAAACCTCCTCAAGGAGATGTCGAAGACTTGCCACCTACAGAAATCATAGCTACCACCAATGAGCCAAGCGCTACGCGAACGGGTAACATCCGCACTGTCACTGATACAGGTGACGATACACTTATGGCCATCTTAAAGAAAATGGAAGAGATGAAAAACGAGAACAAAACACTCTGTGATAAAATGAAGGAGCATCAGGAGAGGGTTGACAAAATACCAGGCCCCCCTAAGCTATTACCAAAACGCGATATGGGGTGATTCATCGAACAGCCATACAACGACGGGGCTGCTTCTCATCCTATTCCAAAAACCTTCAAGATGCTGCCATACTTGAAAATATACGATGGGACCACATACCCGGAGGATCATCTAATCCATTATGTTACTGTGATAATGGGCAACGATCTGTCAAAGGAACATGTACCATCTGTGCTGCTAAAAAAGTTCGGTGAGACCTTGACAAGGGGAGCATTGACATGGTACTCCCAGCTACCAGCATGATCGATATCAACATTTGAAGAGATGGAAGATAAATTCGCCACCGCTCATGCATGGGCAAAGAAGGCTGAAGCTAGGGTCAAAGATATCTTCGCTGTCAGGCAAACGATTGGCGAGGGACATCGGGATTTCCTGGCCCGATTCAACAGAGTAAGGATGAGCCTTCCAAACGTGTCAGAAGGGATGGCAGTAGCAGCCTTTCAAAATGGGTTAAACAGGAACGGATCAAAGGCAACCAAAAAACTGCTCAGTAGACTCATAAAGTATCCCCCCACCACATGAGAAGAGATCCACAATGCCTATTGCGTTGAGGTAAGGGCAGATGAGTACGACCTGAACGGCCCGATTCAGCGATTAACGTCGGTTCAGATCGAGGCAAGGAGAGATCGACGTAACGATGGGCGAAGAGATCAACCACTACGTTTTAATCGAGAAAGGCATCAACCCTATGTCCGAACATCTAACCCGCCCCCTCCAAGACATACGGATGTCGTGTTATGACACACTGCACCCCTTCGAAGCGAAAGAGGTATGCCTCCACTGCTATCTGATCATAACTTTTGTGTTTCCCCTTCAGAGATAGTGTACGCACTGGAGAAGCTGGGCACGAAGGTGCAGTGGACGCAAAAACTGAAATCGGACCCAAGCACCAGGAGTTCAAATGTCCTCTGTGAATTCCACCACGAAAGAGGACACAAGACCGAAGATTGCATAGGTATACGGCAGGAAGTAGTTAGGAAGCTGAACCAAGGGTACTTGAAAGAACTGCTCAGCGATAAAGGAAGGGTTAACTTCGCTCGACGGCGCGATCCATATCAAGGACCTCCAAAGCCACCATCACCAGCGCGCACCATACATATGATCATTGGTGGTGTCGACGACACGGTAATCAACCATGTGAATTTCACCACCACACACAAACTCAAACGGACGGTTGCCTACGAACGATATGATGACCTCGAAGACAGTATCATCTTTGATAAGTCAGATGCCAACGATTTGTAAAAAAAATCATGGTAGATGACGGAAGCAGCGCATGTATCGTTCACCTACGAGTTCTCATGCAAATGAGGATTGAGGATAAAATAATACCGCGTTGCATAACACTAACAAGTTTTAATAATGCAGTAGAGCAGACATCTGGAGAAATAGTGCTACCTGTCCTAGCGGGAGGGATCACCCTAGAGACAACATTCCACGTTATGAACTAGGAAACAGCCTACAATGCCATCATAGGGCGACCATAGATACACGCCATGCGAGGCGTCCCTTCAAGCTTCTATCAAGTGATCAAATTTCCCACCTCGTGGGGGATATTCAGCATCCGAGGCGAGCTACGCACTGCCCAAGAATGCTATCGGATCGCCCAAGATTGCACGCACACCAAACAACTGAAAGGAGCAAGTGCGGAGGCATAACAATCAGCCATGTCGGGAACTAAACCCAACCTACCAACAGAGGCCATCAAAGACCCGGATATCGTAGAAGCTTGCAAGGCAACTTTAGAGGATCTTGACCCGACCAATTGGACGACGCCGACAACACAAAAAAGGTTTATATAGGGCACAATCTCTTGGAGCCAGGTAAGTATCGTGAATTTTTAACTAAAACGCCAATTTATTTTCCTTCTCCCACTTAGATATGCCAGGAATCCCAAAGGACATCGCCACTCATAGACTTAATGTCGACCCACTCTATCCACCGGTATGGCAAATGAGGATAAAGTTCAATGCCGCAATCAATGAGGCAGTCAGTGAAGAGGTGGATAAATTACTCACCAACAGTTCCATCAGAGAATTGAAATACCCCTAATGGGTCGCCAACGTGGTCATGGACAAAAATAAGAACGGGAAATGGCGAATATGTGTTGACTTCATCGATCTAAACAAAGAATGCCCAAAGGATTCCTTCCCGTTACCCCATATCGACCAACTGATCGATGCGACAGCGGGGCATGAATTGTTGAGCTTCTTGGATGCCTACTCTGGTTACAACCAAATTCTAATGGCTGAAGAAGATCAAGAAAAGACAACCTTCATCACTCACCAAGGAACATATTGCTATAAAGTGATGCCGTTCGGGCTCAAGAATGTAGGGCCACGTACCAGAGGCTAGTCACCAAAATGTTCAAAGAGCAGTTCAGTAAGACCATGTAGGTCTATATCTATGACATGCTGGTAAAGTTGACAAAGAAGGAGGATCACATTGTCCATCTGAAAAAGCCTTCGAAATATTAAGGCAGTACGGGATGAAGTTAAATCCCAAGAAGTGCGCCTTCGGTGTAACCTCAAGAAAATTCCTTGGCTTCCTCGTGTCGCAAAGGGGAATCGAAGTCAACTCGGATCAAATCAAAGCCATTGACGCAATACCAGAGGTAGTAACCAGCAAAAAGCAGGTGCAGAAGCTAACAAGGCGAATAGTCGCCTTATCAAGGTTCATTTCACGATCCTCTGACAGATACCACAAATTCTTCAATGTGCTGAGAAAAGACCGCGGGCTGCAATGGAACGAGGAATATGTCGACACACTGAGAAAACTAAGAGCGTATCTGTCTTCGCCACCACTACTCGTCAAAGCAGATCCAGGTGAGTGTCTGCTTGTGTATTTAGCAGTTTTTGAAGTCGTAGTAAGTAAAGTCTTGGTCCGTTAAAACAAAGGTATGAAATCTCCAATTTATTATATCAGCAAAACTTTAATCGATGCCGAGACAAGGTAGCCTCACCCTGAAAAACTAGCTCTGGCACTGGTCGTGGCTTCACGAAAGCTTAGACCATATTTTCAATGTCACCCCATAAAAGTGGTAACAACCTTCCCCCTAGCGAGCACAACATAACATACCAACCGCGAACTGCCATTAAGTCGCAGGTGATTGCCGACTTTGTCGCTGATTTCAGCAGGGAGACATTGTCCGAGGAAAAACAAGAAGCACTCCGCGCTTCTATGCATACCAACCTCTGGATACTCCACACCAATGGTGCCTCTAATGCCTCGGGGTTGGGACTGGGACTCGTCCTTGAGGTTCCTACGGGCGAAGTAATTCGCCAGTCCATGTGATGCCCCGAGATGACTAGCAACGAGGCCGAATATGAGGCTGTGATTGCAGGGTTGAAGTTAGCTCTCAAATACGGCGCCCGACGACTCTTCCTCCACTGTGACTCTCAACTCGTTGTGAATAAAGTCATCGGGACTTTCCAAATCAAAGAGCAGAGACTACAAAGATACCAGTCGGAAATCCACAAACTGCTGCCAGAATTTCATGAATGTCGCCTCGACCAAATACCCAAGGTGCAGAATAATGAAGCAGATGGCCTCGCCAAACTAGCTGCGGCCATGATAAATTAGGATTTTAACATGTTTTATGCTCCTACTTGCCTATGCTTTGATCATATATTGTTACAAAATAGTCCTAAAAGGCTCACAAGTTGTGTTTGATTGCAGGTTTGATCGACAAAGTGACGAAATATCAAAGATCGACTCAAAAAGGAGTGAAACCTGCTCAAGTATCAAAGACCAAGAAATCTAAGGAAAGAAGGCATAGTGCGAACCGCACAAAGTTGAATGCGGCCGCACTAGGTGGTTCAGAGAGTTGGTAAACCAGGATAAAGGTAACGCGGCCGTGGTACACATCTCGCGGTCCGCGGTGAAGGCTTTGATACCGCACTACTCTTTTGTGCGGTTCACGGTCATGAGATTCAGAGAGATGAAAGTTTGAAAAGCCAATGCCATGCGGTTTGTGGCTGTGATTGAGCGGACCGCCCCAGCTCCCTCCGGGGCCGCGGTCCATTCTACGCGGTCCGTGGAGTCCAAGTTTAGAGAAGCAAAAGTCAGAGACAAAGAGCCCAGTGCGGTCGCGGTCCATTTAGTGCGGCCCACATTGACCCCGCAGGGGTATTTTTGTTCAGTTTTTCCAGCCTAGTATAAACAGAATATTTTACCATTTTTAGGTCATCTTTGGTATTCAGACGTGAGTTGCGCTCCTAAGAACGATATTTGTAGCCATTTTTGGCACTTTTGCTTTACATTTACGATAGATTCTTGTAGTTTAATTTTAGCAATTAATTAGTATGTTTAGTAATTCATCTATTTCTTCAATTTCTTTATCTAGCATGAGTAGCTAAACCTATTAGCTAGGGTTGTGGCTCAACCCTAGTGTGGGTAATTGATGAGTGTTGCCATCTAGTGTTAGATTGACTATAGGTGTTTGCTATTTGGGTTGATTTTATGTTTTAATCTAGAATTGGTGGTTACAAACACTGATTCAAGCTTTTTGGGTTTAACTCTTCTTGAGAAAGAGAGTTTATGACCCCAAAATTGACCCAACAAGGAATTGGGATGGACTCATGAGAAATGATAGTCCCAATTAACGGGTTAAACCTCGAGAGAGTAATTACCCTACTTGAACCCTAGTTGCTTGGTCAGCCTACCCATTTGGTCTCGAGAGAGTCAATTGGGCAAAATCACTCTCTCAACTAAGAGGTGTGACAACAACAACAACAACAACGACCCAGTATAATCCCACAAGTGGGGTCTGGGGAGAGTAATATGTACGCAGACCTTACCCCTACCCCGAAGGGTAGAGAGGTTGTTTCCAGAAGACCCTCGGCTCAAAAAAGCAATAGGAGATGATATATTAGTACCATAGAAATGCGTAATAAAAATAACAATAACAACAACAACAATATATAAAAGATACGAAATATGGAATACAGTATACAGTATACAGTATACTCTACCAAGAGGTGTGAGAGTGGGTAAAATTGTGCAACGGTTATAGCATAAGCCCCAATTATGTCAATCGAACCTTAGTAACATCTACCCGTCAATTAGCCACCTAGGTAGTGTCACGACCCTAGTGTCCTTCTTCCCATTAGATACAACTTAGCAATATTCTCGTAGCATAATTTAGTGTTAATCAATAGTTTTATAAAAATAGTTATAATTCGAAAACCCAAAAATGTTTGAAGTGACATTAGGAGTACAAACACATCTCGAGGCTAGACAGACAATCCAACTCCACTACTAGCTCTTTGAGGAAATCGATCCCGACCCTCATATCGGGTAAAAGCTATTGCGACCCGCTCTTCCAACCTTAGTGTAGTGTCAAGTTGGCAGCGATCCCTTTTTGGCGTCGTTGCCGGGGAGCTTACGGTGTTGACTATCTGTTTATTTAGTTTTGTGTTTTGCTTCTCTTTCCTTCTTGTTTACTAATTTTGTTTGTGTCGATCAATCAGGTACAAATGGCTCTTAATGCAAATGACCCTCTCGGCAATGTGATAGCGGGGGAGGAGGTAGAGGATCTAGAACAAGATGAGGTCTTAGTGCGATTGTTCCTCCCCGAATCCGGGCGGGGAACTTTCAAATCACAAATGTTATGTTGACCTTGCTCGAGCAAAGAGGGTATTTCACGGGCGCCTCCGATCAAAATGCCTACAAGCACTTGAAGGGGTTCGTAGATATATGTCGGGGTAGCAAGCAGACAAACGTGTCCGAGGATGCGTTGAGATTGAGGCTTTTCCCGTTCTCTCTTCGGGGTAAAGCATTGGATTGGTTAGAAAGGCTCCCCGATCTTACTATTACAACATGGGATGAATTGACGGACACATTTATTGCCAAGTTCTTTTCTACAAGTCATATGGAAGCTCTTCGGGATGAAATTCTAGCCTTTAAGCAAGAGCCAACGGAACCTTTGCATGAGATATGGGAAAGATATAGAACCATGGTGAAAGAGTGCCCTAATAACGACATGACCGAGGCTATGATTCAACATACCTTTTATCGAGGCATCAACACCACGAATCAATGCATTGTGAACTAATTAGCCAGAGGGAACTGTATAAAACTTTCTTACCAAGAGGCATGTGATGTACTTGATGAAATGGTCGACACCTCTTCGGCATGGCAAAGCCGAGCAAATGTGCCCCAAGGTGACCCCACGGTCATCCATTTGCACAAGGAATTGCACGATCATGGCCAAGCTATTGCCGAGCTTACAACAACTATGAATCAATTAGCAAAGGAGCAATTGCAACAAGTCCAAAACCCGCGCCAAGTCAATGAAATGGAAGGTGTTTCTATGTTGAAAAGGAGGCAAAGAGGACAACAACCTCAAGGTAATTGTGAACAATATGACAACAACAGTGATGGTGGTTTTTATTCAAATGAGTGCTATGATGATCAAAGTGAAGAGGTCCAATATGTCAATAACTACCAAGGGAATAGAGGCAACTCTCCGAATCAACAATGGCGTCCCCAAGGAAATTGGGGCAATCAACAACAAGAAGGCGGTAATTGGAATAATAACAACCAACAACAAGGTGGTGGCAATTGGAACAACAACAATCAAAACAATAATTGGGGTAATCAAGGTAACAATCAAGGCAATTGGAACGAGAACAACAATAATTGGAGCAACAACAACAATCAAGGAGGGTGGAACAATAGCGGGAACCAAGGCAACCGGGGGCAAGGCTTTCAAAGGCCCCCCATGTACCATCAACCGAACAATCCACCCCCTTTCTTTTTCAAGGTACGAATTCTTCCGGGAGTGATATGGGGAGAATTGAGAACATGTTCGAGCAAATGATGAAAAAGAACCAAGATTCCAATGCGCAATTGACTTCTCATAATACATCTATCCGGAACTTGGAGGTGCAACTAGGGCAAATTTCTCAAGCTTTGAATACTCGTACCAAGGGTACCAAGTGATACGGTAGTGAACCCGAAGGGTGGGAATAACAACCATGTGATGGCTGTTACAACTAGGAGTGGAATAGGGGGTGATGTGCATGCCTCGAGAGAAAAGCGAATTGTGGAGAATGATGTTGAGCTATGTGATGATGATGTGCCTTTGATTGTTGATGATGTGGTTAATCAAAATGTGAACAATGATGTGCGGATTGATATTGATGATGAAGCCGAGGTAGAGACTCAAGATGCCGTTAACCCGTCTAGGGAACACGTGATTGACATGCCCGAGCCGGTTGTACCAAAGGCCAAGGCACCTTTGCCTAGGCCACCTCCACCTTATCCTCAACGGTTAGCAAAGCAGAAGAATGATAATCAGTTCAAAAAGTTTATTGATATGATGAAGATCTTATCTATTAATGTGCCATTGGTGGAGGCACTTGAACAAATGTCGGGCTATGCAAAATTCATGAAAGACTTGGTCACAAAGAAGCATTCTATGGATTGTGAAACTATAAAGATGACTCACCAAGTTAGTGCTAGTGCATTCAATAGCCCCGAAGCTTGAAGATCCCGGTACTTTCACCATTCCTTGCACCATTGGGAGTGCGAATTTTGCTAAAGCTCTTGTGACTTAGGAGCTAGTATCAATTTGATGCCCTACTCGATTTTCAAAACTCTGGGTATTGGGCAACCTAGGCCAATTTCAATGAGACTTCAAATGGCGGATCGATTGATGAAGCGACCTTTGGGCATTATTGATGATGTGAGTGGGAGATGAAAATGTCATTTTTCACGTTTGCAAATCTATAAAGCGACCCAATAGCACCGAGGTGTGCTCATTTGTAGACCTTGTCACAACAGTGATTGTGGATGATACTAGTGCTATGATCAACATGGAAGATCCTCTTGAAGCAGTGCTCTTGAACATGGATGTCAATGTTGATGCTAGTAGAGTGGAATGTGTCAATGCCCTACATGGGAGGGGCTCTTATTCATATGAGCCTAGGAAGCTATCTTTGGATCTTGAAAACCACAAAACTCCACCAACAAAGCCATCGATTGAGGAGCCATCGGTGTTGGAGTTGAAGCCACTTCCTCCATACCTCAGGTATGAATTCTTGGGTTCAAATTCTACTTTACCTGTTATTCTTTCGTTTTGCTTAACTAACATGCAGGTTGATGCCACTTTGGCAGTACTTCAAAAGAGGAAAAAGGTGATTGGATGGACATTGGCCAACATTCGGGGTATAAGCTCCGCATTTTGCATGCATAAGGTCATTTTGGAGGAGGATTCAAGGCCTTCCTTGGAGAATCAAAGAAGACTAAATGAGGCGATGCAATAGGTGGTGAAGAAAGAGGTTATCAATTGGCTAGATGCTGTGGTGGTTTATCCTATTTCTGACAGTTCGTGGACTTCTCCGGTGCAATGTGTGCCGAGGAAGGGTGGTATGACCATGGTGACCAATGACAACAATGAACTCATTCCCACTAGAACGGTCACCAGATGGAGAGTTTGTATGGATTACCGGAAGCTGAACAAGGTGACTAGAAAAGATCATTTCCCATTGCCATTCCTTGACCAAATGCTTGATCGTCTTGCGGGCCAGGCTTTCTATTGCTTTGTGGATGGTTACTCGGGGTAAAATCAAATTCTAATTGCCCTGGAGGACCAAGAGAAGACCACCTTTACATGTCCTTATGGCACATTCACTTTCTCTAGAATGCCATTTTGATTGTGTAATGCTCCGACGACCTTCCAATATTGCATGATGGCTATTTTCACCGACATGGTGGAGGATATCTTGGAGGTCTTCATGGATGATTTCAGCATGGTTGGGGATTCTTTTGAGGAGTGCTTGGTAAACTCTGATAGAGTATTGGCCCGATGTGAAGACATCAACCTTGTTCTCAATTGGGAAAAGTGTCATTTTATGGTAGAAGAAGGTATAGTGTTGGGTCACAAGATCTCGAAGCGAGGAATTGAAGTTGATAAGGCCAAGATTGAGGTTATTTCGAGGCTCCCTCCCCCTAAAGGGTGAGGAGTTTCCTTGGACACACGGGTTTCTACCGGAGGTTCATAAAGGATTTTTCTAAAGTGGTACATCCATTGTGCAAGTTGCTAGAGAAAGATGCAAAGTTCTTGTTCGATGAGAGTTGTATGCAAGCATTCGAGCTTCTTAAGCTCAAGTTGACTTCTACCCCCATCATTACCGCACCAAATTGGAGCTTGCCTTTTCTCATGTGCGATGCTAGTGACGTTGCTGTTGGGGCTATTTTGGGCCAAAGGATCAACAAAATATTCCATCCGGTGTACTATGCAAGCAAGACCATGAATGAGGCTCAAAGGAGCTACACAGTCACCGAGAAAGAGTTATTGGCAATTGTTTTTGCGATGGAAAAGTTCCAACCTTACTTATGGGGGCCAAAGTGATAGTGCATACCGACCATGTTTCCCTTAGGTATTTGATGACCAAGAAGGACTCAAAGGCAAGATTGATGAGATGGGTATTGCTTCTCCAAGATTTTGATTTGGAAATTGTTGACCGAAAAGGGAGTGAGAATCAAGTGGCGGACCACTTGTCCCATTTGGAGGAGGAGGGGAGGCCTTGTGACAGCCTTGAGATAAACGATGCATTTCCCGACGAGCAACTCCTTGCGGTGTCAATGAATGGAATGTAATGGTTTGCCGATGTCGCAAATTATCTTGTTACCGGAATCATCCCGTGTGAGCTCTCTTCCAACCAAAGGAAGAAGCTCAAGTGGGATAGCCTGGATTTTTATTGGGACGAGCCATATTTGTTTAAGATTTGCACCGATGGTGTGATTCGACGATGTGTCCCGGAGGAGGAACAATTGGGTATTTTGGAGGCTTGCTATTCCTCTCCCTATGGTGGCCATCATAGCGGGGCGAGAACGACTTCTAAAGTGCTTAGTTGAGGATTTTATTGGCCTACCTTGTTTAAAGATGCGGGTGATATGGTCAAGAGATGTGATGAATGCCAAAGAGCCGGCGGAATTTCTAAAAGGGATGAGATGCCCCTCAATACAATTATCGAAGTGGATATTTTTGATGTTTGGGGCATCGATTTCATGGGTCCTTTTGTGAACTCTTGTGGGAACACTTACATTCACGTGGTGGTGGACTATGTCTCAAAGTAGGTTGAAGTAGTGGCTTTGCCCAACAATGAAGCACAGAGTGTTGTGGCATTTTTGAAAAAGAGTATCTTCACAAGGTTTGGCACTCCTTGTGCTATCATTAGTGATGGGGATCTCACTTTTGCAACAAGGCTTTCAACACGTTGCTCTCCAAGTACGGTGTCAATCATAAGGTTTCTACCCCCGATCATCCTCAAGCTAGTGGCCAAGTGGAAGTCTCCAACAGAGAAATTAAGAGTATCTTGTCTAAAATTGTCAATGCTAATATGACTGATTGGTCAAAAAAGTTGGATGACGCTCTTGGGGCTTATCGGACGGCTTACAAAACTCCGATTGGTATGTCTCCGTATCGATTGGTATTTGGGAAGGCTTGCCATCTTCCGGTGGAATTAAAGCACAAAGTCATGTGGGCTTTGAGGAAGTTGAACTTAGAATGGGATGTTTCGGCAAATCTACGGGTTGAATAACTTAATAAGCTCGATGAGTTTAGATTCCATGCCTACTCCAGCTCGTCCTTGTACAAGGACAAAATAAAGTACATTCACGACAAATATGCTCAGGGCAAGGAGTTCAAGGTTGGAGATATGGTTCTCTTGTTCAATTCCCAGTTACGTCTGTTTCTGGGTAAGCTCAAGTCAAAGTGGAGTGGGCCTTTTGAAGTTGTGTTCGTGACCCCATTTGGTGCTCTTGATCTAAGGAACAAGAATGGTGAAGTATTTAAAGTCAATGGACATCGGGTCAAGCATTATCTTGGGAAATTTTATGATAGCTACGTGGTGGCACTTCTACATCTAAAGTGATGTGCTGGTAACATGTGTCGTGCCGCGACGTTAAATCAGGCACTACTTGGGAGGCAACACATGTCTTTTTCTTTTTGTTGTTTTCTGTGTTTTTCTTGGTAGTGTAGGTTTGATTTTTGAGCTAATTGATTGTGAGATGTTGCAGGGATTGAGTTGATGCAGTGCAAAATAGTTTGAAAAAAGTTGAACAGTCTCTAAAGTTTGCCAGTGCGGCCGTATTGCACTTTGTGCGGTCCGCATTGTTGAAGGTCAGAAGTGGTGCTCTCTAAAGTTTGCTACCGTGGCCGCATTCCATTTAGTGCGGTCCGCGGTGGAACTCCGCGTCCGCAGTCTAGTTTTGTGCGGTTCGCAGAGGTTGCCTTCTCAAGATTCAAGTGAAGACACCCAGCATGGTCCGCAGTCGGTTTTGTGCGGCCGCGCTGGTAGGTGAGGATGGGTCCTATTGCTTCTCTATAAATAGACACCAAGGGTCACCCTTTACACTTTTCGAACTCTTAACACTCAGAAGCCTAAAAGCACTGTTCACACTCTCATTTGATAGTAATTCTTGTTTGCATTGATTAGTTGCATTCCATCTCCACAATCTAGTAACATTTCATCCATATTTCATTGATTAATTTTATACTTGCCTTTTATTTTCATGCCCAGTAGTCTTAGCTTCTTTTTCTTCTCGTAGTCTTTATTTAACTGTTAGCGTAGGGTAGTTTTAAATGTTGGGTTTGTGTGCTGAATATGCTTAGTGATTGGGCAATTGAGTAGGGACAAGTTAGGTGTAAAAATTGAACAAAAATAGCAAAAACTAAACCCTAACTTAGTGCCTGTGCAAAATACTCTCTGCGACCCGTTGTCGCCTTTGTGCGGTCCACGGTGCCCTGACGCGGTCCGCATTGCCATTTTGCGCGACCGCAATGCCCAAAAGACTAAAATTAAAAGTATGCCCAGCGCGTCCGCATTTCACTTTATGCGGTCCGCGCTGGCCCACCGCGGCCGCGATACCACTTTGTACGGACCGCGATGGAGAGATTCAGAGGAGTGGTTTTCTAGACCTTACCCTAATGCGGACCGCGGTGGCTTTTGTGCGGTCCGCGGTGCACCCAATGAGGCCGCACTCCTTTTTGTGCGGGCCGCAGTACACTGTTTCTGCAATATGTTCTGCAACTTTTGATCTTCTGTTCTGCAATTCATTTTCCACAAATCTTTCACTGTCTGTGTTGATACTAACAAAGCTAGATATTTATGCTTGCAGGCAATGGTTAAACAAAGAGGCAAAGGCTCGAAACAACCAAGCCGAGGTAATTCCTCCCGGGGAGGGAAGTAAAGAATGGTAAAACTCACTCCCCAGGCTAGAAAAAAACATAAAGGATATGAGGAAAGCAATCAAAGCGGCCGACAGAGCCATTGACTACTCGGGGAGTGAGTACGAGCCCTCCAGGGAGATCTTTTCAGATTCAGTCCCACTATACATCACGTATCCGAAGAATGCCATACATAGAGACACTCCTCCCTCTTCCCCCGATGCTCGAGCTTTAATCAACATTTCTTTTGGGTCGTCTAAGGGATCAGCGGCAGGTAGTGGTGATGAATACTCTACCTCTCCCACAGCGTCAATATCTGGAGAGGGTGTTAGAGGTGATGAGGGAGATGGGGAGTTACCTGGGGGTAGTGTGCCTCAAGTTGGGGGTATTGACCAGACTAGAAATCCCGCTGTTTGGGAAGATAGATTCGTCAGTGAGGTGGCATTCCACAATTTCAGTGAATGGTGGCTGGCACGAAAGTTGATTCTTGAGAGGAGCTTCATTGAAAGAGACCTTCTACCCCTACATCCCAATGTACAGAGACAGTTTCAAGCTCGAATGGGTTGGGAGCACTTCAAAGATAATTGTGTGAAGGCGAATGAGCACATGGTCAAGGAATTTTATAGCAATGTGGCCCACATCTTGAAGGGCACTAAAGTGACCAAAGTTCGAAACAAAAATATGGTATTTACTGGGAAGGCACTAAATGAATACTTGGGGTTCAACGAAGAAGATGAGTTCCTTTACAATGAAAAGTTGGCAATGAGCGAGGAGGTTCGTCCGTGGTTAGCCTCATACCTGTCAGTCCCGGGTATGGTTCCAGAGTGGTTGCAAGCAGGGGTAAAAATACTTCAGAGGACTTTTAACTTTGAGGCTAGGGGATGGTTGACTTTTGTGTGCAGTCGGCTCAATCCCACTACCCATGATCAGACTAATCCGCTTGCCCGGGCTGTTCTTGTTGCATCTATTATGGCGGGATATCCTATCAACGTGGGCAATGTGATGTCCCGCATCATTTCTGCAGTAGGGGTTGAGCATGACCGGAACTACCCTTTTCCCAGTACCCTCACTATGTATTTCAGGGACCTGGAGGTGGAGAAGAGACCTTTTGACATCAAGGTCAAACCAGTGGCTCCGTTTTCATGGTACAGTCTGAAGGGGTCAGACAACCCCAAGGACAAAAATTACAAGCCACCTGCTTCTGCTCTAATCGGCCAATCTGAAGAGCCGGTTGCGGTAGAGCCCTCAACTAAGCCTTCTTCCACAGTCGCTGACATAACTCCCGGACTTTCCACTACTGCTGGTCCCTCTACTTCAGCTGGCCTGAGGATTCCATCTTCCCGGGCCCATCCTATCACTGCCCACCAGCTGATCCAGACACTTCATAGCTTGAACAACTGGATGTCAGTTGCGTCATCCAAGTTGTCCATCTTGACTTCTACCATTGCGGCTCAATCGGCACCGCAGCCAACATAGTTTCCACAGGCCATTGAGGATACATTGAAGAAGATCCTGGAGAACCAGGAAAAGATCATCAGTACCTAGGGTGCCTTGGCTAAGGTAGTAGATTCACATGGCAAGACCCTGAAGGAGCTTGCCAAGGAGCACAAGAAGCTGCACAAAACATGGGCTTCCAAGGAGTCGGTGAAAGAGTTGAGAGCAGATGTGGACAAGCTGATGGCAGAGCAGATGCCTCTTGACTTATTATTCGGGGATCCAGCCCCAACAGCAGCACCAGTAGCAAAGCCACAGCAGGAGTAGACTCAGAGGCTTCCTAGGAAGAAAACGTAGCTCCCTAGTGCAGACGAGGTGGTCATCCGGTTGGTAGACTCGCAGGAGGTCTCCTCCAGTCAGTCATAAGTTGCTCTAGATATTCAGCTTGTACAGGTGCAGGCCCCAGTCCCAGCAGCTGAGCAGCAGGAGACCGAGAACCAGTACGAGGTTCCCGTACATACAGAGGACCCGGGGACCACTCATGTTCCCATGCATACAGACGAGGCTTAGGGAGCTCCTATATCCTTTCATCTTGATTTTTGATGCCAATTTGTTTAGTTGGCATTAGGGACAATTCCATCTTTCATTTATGGAGGTGCGCCCTACTTTTTATCCGGATGATTGTATATATTAATTGACTTAGTTTATGTTTCTGTTGATTTTCTATTTGGTCTGTATATAACTTTACATTTAGTTACTTTTATCGCACTTTTTATCTTCTCTTTGGTCTGTATATAAAGTTACATTTTTGTATATATTCATCCCCCATTGTATATTCTAATCCCCTATTGTAAATATTCATTCTATTTTCTATTTTCATACAAATTTTTCATTTTTAGTTTAGTAGATAGGCTCGCAGCCTTTTTGTTTCGTTTTTGGCGTTTTCAATAAGCCCTTGGTTTTCTTAATGCCACGGTTCTTTCCAAGGGTAGAGTATTGTGCGAACCGGGTTGCTCTTCCCGATGATGGATGACGTGACAACCTTCTTAAAGGTTTGAGTCCATTTTTGACTTTTTTTTGGTAGTTTATAGTTAAGGGTACCTCAAGCAAAGCTTCACTTGGGCCTAACACATTTGCCTTTGATCCCATGGTCAAAGACAAGTGTTTGTGTTTAGGATGGTGAAAGTAGTGACCTTGAGACTCTTGTTTTGACCAAACAAACATCATGTGGTCTTTCAGGACTATTGTGTGCTCAATCGTGTCTAAGGTTGTTGTGGGCCCCCGACTCTATGTCTTTAGCAATCCTTGAGTGTGTGTGGTGAGAAATCGAATTGTGAGTCCAAGTCCCGAGCCAATGGTCTAGAACTTGCCCTGAATGTTTGTTGAGGCGAAATTTTGAGTGAAATTTGACTTGAGAAGTGATTATAGGCTCTCCTTGATCCAAATAATAGTCGAACAATTCCATAGCCTACCAATGATATAATCCCTAGCTAACCCTTTTGAGCCTTAAACCTTTTTCTTTCAAGAACCAATGCTACAAGCCTATACCCATTCTAAATTATACCCTCTCTTGGCACCCAAATCTTCCCTTGAATAAATGGCAAAAGTCTAAGTTTGGGGGGGAGAGACAAGAAAGGAAACAAAGTGGTAAAAGGTACAAAAGCAAAAGGAAAGGAAGGCGATGAAAAAGAAAGAAAATAAAAAGACAAAAAGAAAGCCCAATGTGCAAAGAATAAAATGGGATTCAAGAAAAACAAAAGTGAAAAAGGTGTAGAAAAAGTAGAAAAAGAAGAAATTCTTTGAATTGCATAAGAAAGAGTGACAATGTGTCTTTCTAACCCCTTGAAAAGAAGTGAAATACTCAAAGAGTCAAAGAGAATTGTGCCAAAATGAATCAAAAGAAGTGCTTAAGGGAAGATGGAACCCATATAGACCAACAACTTTTCCTACCCTGAACCAAAAGCCTTCACATTGACTCCACAAAAGCCTTATATGATCTTGAGTTGGATGACACTTGCATTAGTGGATACTTACATAAGGGTCAAGCATATGGTACTTAGAGCCAGGCTTGTGACCTTTCCTTGAGAGAGATGAGTGAATTCCCATTAACCTTGGTTTATGTGCTTATACTCTAAAAGGTGAGGTTTTGCTTAGGGAGAGTTGAGGATGTGTGAGTTTGGGTTCCACATCGACCAAAGTAATTGAGAGAGTTCTTTGATGTAATGAGTCAATTCTTGATGCTCTTGTTTCACACTTGATCCATAGTTTTTCAAAGTTTAAATTTTGTTAATGATCCATTCATATTGAGGGCAATTGTTAGTCCCAATTGATGCTTGTTGAGGTTACCTTAGGACAACTGGAATTACTTGGATTTTCCTTTAAGGGATGGGTCTTATTTTGTTTGCTTGAGGACAAGCAAAGGTTTAAGTTTGGAGGAGTTGATAAGTTAGGATTTTAACATGTTTTATGCCCCTACTTGCCTATGCTTTGATCATATATTGTTACAAAATAATCCTAAAAGGCTCACAAGTTGTGCTTGATTGCTGGTTTGATCGATAAAGTGATGAAATGTCAAAGATCGGCTCAAAAAGGAGTGAAACCTGCTCAAGTATCAAAGACCAAAAAATCTAAGGAAAGAAGGCCTAGTGTGAACCGCACAAAGTTGAATGCGGCCGCACTAGGTGGTTCAGAGAGTTCGTAAACCAGGCTAAAGGCAATGCGGCCGCGGTACATATCTCGACCTCAATCGAACCAGGTTTGTTTTGAACCTAGCCGCGGCCGCACTAGGTGGTTCGAAGCAACATCCCAATGGCCAAGGCCATCAACGACAATTTAAGTTCGACCTCCGTCGAACCATGACGGGATTCTACTTCGACGACAGTTCGAAGCAACATCCCAATGGCCAAGGCCATCGACGACAATTTAAGTTCGACCTCAGTCGAACCACGGTGGGATTCTACTTCGACGATAGTTCGAAGCAACATCCCAATGGCCAAGGCCATCGACGACAATTTATGTTCGACCTCAGTCGAACCACGATGGTATTCTACTTCGACGACAGTTCGAAGCAACATCCCAATGGCCAAGGCCGTCGACGATAATTTAAGTTTGACCTCAGTCGAACCACAATGGGATTCTACTTTGACGACAGTTTGAAGCAACATCCCAATGGCCAAGGCCATCGACGACAATTTAAGTTCGACCTCAGTCGAACCACGACGGGATTCTACTTCGACGACAGTTTAAAGCAACATTCCAATGGCCAAGGCCATCGGCGACAATTTAAGTTTGACCTCAGTCGAACCACGATGGGATTCTACTTCGATGACAGTTCGAAGCAACATCCCAATGGCCAAGGCCATCGACGACAATTTAAGTTCGCCCTCAGCCGAACCACGACGGGATTCTACTTCGACGACAGTTTGAACCAACATCCCAATGGCCAAGGCCATCGACGACAATTTAAGTTCGACCTCAGTTGAACCACGACGGGATTCTACTTCGACGACAGTTCGAAGCAACATCCCAATGGCCAAGGCCATCGACGACAATTTAAGTTCGACCTTAGTCGAACCACGATGGAATTCTAATTCGACGACAGTTCGAAGCAACATCCCAATGGCCAAGGCGATCGACTACAATTTAAGTTCGACCACAGTCAAACCACGACGGGATTCTACTTCGATGACAGTTTGAAGCAACATACCAATGGCCAAGGCCATCGATGAAAATATCAGTTCAACCTCGTTCGAACCACGATGGGATTCTACTTCGACGACAGTCGAAACGACATCCCAATAGCCAAGGGCGTCAATATCATGTGCGATAAATGCAAAGAAAAAAAAAACAAATGAACAAACAAGTCGATGAAGGTAAATTTTACATTACAGCAAAATATCATTTACATTCGCCCTTACAAATAGGCCCAAGTACGACCCGTGCAAAAATTCCTAAATAAAAGTAAATACAAACCAAGACTACACATCATCCCCAGTGGGGTAAGTGTCTTTATACCACGAATCTAGAGCAAGGTGATTCGTGTCATCAAAATTGATGCCTTCCCCGTCAGGTGTGAGGGGGTTGTACCCGCATGACTCACAAACTGCACGAGCTTTGGCGTGTACAGCCTGAACCTCTACCTCTGTAGCTCTACCCTCGGAATGAAAAGCCTTATACCTGTCAAGCCGAGCCTCCGCATGGACCCACAACTCGTACAAATGGCGGGGCACGCCCGGATCAGCTAAGGCACGAGACATAGAAGGCTGAGAACGTCGACTTGTCTCCTCCGCCCTCAGCGAGGCCATTTGTCCCTTCAATGTGGCCAACTCCACCTCCAGCTCCTTGACACGCCCTTTGAGCCCTGCAACTTGACGACCAGAGGCTTCCCTCTCCCCAGTCAGTTCCGACCTGGAAATACGGAGGGCATCCTCCAAAGATACCGAGTCACAAATAGTTGCCGCTAGCTTATCGGCGTCGACGTTCAGCTCGCCCTTGAGCCCCTCAATATCCGTTACCTTAACACTCAACTCGGCGGTCAAATCGGCTACCTTTAACTGTAAGTCGGCATTCTCAGCCGTCACCCCTAGCTCAATTCGAACTCGTCCTACTTCACCTTAAGGGAGGCCTCCAATTCACTATTACGGGCGACCGCCTTCACAAGCTCCTCATCCCTCTCCTTCAACTCCTCTATATTGCTCTCCAATTGGTCCTCTCGTTGCTTGATCCTCTCACGAAACACCTGGAACTCAGGATCCTGATGATAGATGTCGGACATCACCCGATGCTTAGCACTATACTGCTGATACTTGGACGACATCTTCTCGTAAAGGTCCATTTTTTTTCTCTCACGACGCTCTCTCTCCACCTTCAGGACGAGGGTCTGACCAAAAAGAAGGACAAAAATTAGAAGCAAAATGCAAAACGACGATTATCGCACCAATCCAACGACAAAAAGAGAAGGAAAGGCACCTACCTGCAGGGCCATACCAGTGACCTTCTGAGATAACTCCACGTCGCTCATTGCTCCAAGCATCTTGCTTTCAGGAGCGGCACAGAGAGAATCAAGGGCCGACACCACCTGCTCGCTATTCATCAGCAAGTTGTAGTTACCCGGGGCTACCACATGACGGTCAGACCCGTCCATCCTAACCTCTACATGGGTATGGCGACCCACAAATTCATTAACATCCTCTAGGTCGATATCCGAACCCGAGCCGTCACCCTCGACACGAGGCCCTCCGACATTAGACGATGCACCACCCTCAACGGAGCGTACTGAACCGGCTCCCGGGCCAACTCCCTCCACTTAGGGGGATCTCCCTGATAAAATGGCATCGGCCATAAATACGAGCACCAGGGCTGTCCGGGACGCCCTGCTGCCATCGGCGTCCGTATCCACGCCCTTCCCCAGTTCTATCCTCCTCCTTTTCCTCTCCAACGGCTCATCCCCATTAGACGATCCATCCAAAAGATGTGACGATGGTACCGAAGAAGCCTCCTCCCTTGTGGCCACAGTTCGAGATGAATCTCCCAGTTGAATAAGTTGAGGACGACCCTCCCGAACAGACTCGTACAAGATAAATCGTGTGTCCGCAGTAGCGACGACTTGTCTAAAGGTGGGAACTAGCACCTTCCATCTAGAATCTCCCCGACCTGTCATCACAAAGGGTCGTAGTATTAAGCGAGGTCGCATGGCCAAAAAGGCAGTGAGTCAAATATTTACCTGAGGAAACCCTAGGGCCATAACGCTGCACGAAGGGGGGCCAAGTTCAATTTTTCGCTGCATGATGCAATAGGCGGGCTACCTAATCCTTGATACCCGCAATAGGGTGAGGTGGATGGCCCATAGATGCAAAACGGTGAGTAAGTAAAAGTTACAATAATTATAGAAGAGAGGGGAACATAACGAACGACGACATTTACGGGTTCCGTTCCATCGCTCCGGAAATCTGGCGAAGTCAGAAACGACATGTTCGGTCTTGATAAAGAAATACTTGTGCCAAAACTTACGGTTCGCCCAGTCGTCCATCCCGACCACCAGCCCTTTCGTATCACGAAGTCTCAAATGAAACATGGTACCCCTGAGGAAGCCAGGCGTGAATAGGTGCAAAAGAAGATGGACAGAGACGCTACACTCCGCCAACTCTGCATACTTAGTCAATAGTAGAAGTACCTTAAGCGTGTACGACGAAAGCTGTGCTGGGAAAACCTGGTAAAATCTAGAGAATTCCTCCACTAAGGGAAGAGAGGAAGGGTGTAGCCGATCATGAAAGGATACTCGTAGAAAGAACAGTACTCAAGTCTGTGGACATCAACGTAATCTTTCCCCGCCGGAATCATCTCTACATGGGCGGGAATACCATACTTTATACGGAGGGCATCAAGATGAACCTGCTCCATCTAAGAAAATACGGGGTTTGGAGTAGGAGGTGGATCTTTGAGGAAATCACTCCAAGACAAGGGATGCCTCGGTAGTAGCTCCTCTACCGTAAGAGGGCTGTCACCCTCTTCTACCACCACTTCTCCGCTGCCGGAAAGAGGCACTGTGGATGATGGGGTGACTTCAGGAACCTCTTCGCTAGCACGACGAGACCTCGGCATAGTATCGTTTAAAGGAGTAGCAACACAAAGGGAGTAAAAAAGAAGAAACTTCCGGTGAAGAACGAAAATGGAAGCAGGAGGATATAAGAGCAAATGAAGAAGACTGAGAGACTATCAAGAGAGAAATGGCTAAATTTTTTCAAAAAATCAAACCCCTCATCTATTTATAGGGTTGGGTGGCGCCAGAACCGAGGCGGCATGCCTCAGATCGGCGCAATAATCAAAGCGCCAAGCCGTCAGCCCTTGCCTCGAAAATTCGCGTAATGATGACGCACGTAAAGCTGACATCACCCCCGGGTAGCGTGTACTCTTTGGGGCTTCGCTGAATATGATAGCCACCTCTCGTTGGCCACGTCGTAACGTTCCAACGGGTCAAATCTCTCCTAAAGAAGGCATATCGTTCGCTCATCGAGGACGCACCCGATCGCAACCCCGACGAGCAGAGGGACTAACTGTATCGGTCTGAATTGACTGACCACGACCTACAGTGAGCATAACAAACGACCGAGCATCCGCGAGTCGACGCCCAGAGGGATACGACCTTGTGGTAAAAGAAGGAACAATACGACCTCGGCAGTAGAGTAAGCCCATTAGGAGATATGGAGAATATTCCTCAAAAGATTTTTGACATGTTGTTTCTACGGTTGGAAGGAATTCCTCAGTATATAAGAGGGATGAGAGTCTTGTAACAGGTCATGAACACTTTGTAAAGCTCACCAACCTTGAAAGAAAAGAAAGTTTACAACTCTCTTCCCTATTGTTATCATCCTAGAGTTTATTATCTTCAGCTACGATTTACCCCTTCATCTTTGATTGATTTGTTCAAAAAAGATTTTAATATCTTTTGAGTCAAACAACTATTATGATAGGTGATTTCTAAGTGGGCGTTTGGACATAAGAATTATAAAATTTCGAAAAAAGTGGAAAAAATTTAAGTGAAAATGCTATTTAAAAATTAGAGTTGTATTTGGACACGAATATAATTTTGGGATGTTTTTGAATTTTTGTGAATGATCTGAAGTGAAAATTTTGAAAAATATTTTTTTTTAAATTTATCTTCAAGTGAAAATTAAAAATTTTGTGGTCAAACACTGATTTAAAAAAAAATGTAATGTTTTGGAAAAGAATAATTTTTTTAATGGCCAAACGGCCTTAAATATACCAAAGTAAGTAGTTTCAAGAACGCAAATATAATTGAGTCGAAGAGAATAATGATGTGTGCGAGAAATGGATGAGAAGGGCGTGGGATTAAGGAGATATCAACGTAATCACTAACTTTCGGCAAAGGACTTTTAAATTGGTTTTAAAATGTCAGGTTTTTTGTACTTAAGTCGTTAACATGAAAGTCAACCAACAAAACGGTTGTCTGTGGGAGGGCGGTGGAATCGGCACGAACCGGTCACTTCATCATTTTTCTCCCTATTTTTTCTGAGGTTCCATCAACACGTGGGACCCCACCACCAAAAAAGAAGCTAATTTTCTCTTTGCTTTGTCCACAAAATATCCTAACTCCCTTAATCAGATTCACTTGTGCAAATATCTCCCGGTGTTGAAACGAAAGAAACAATGGGTGAAGTTGAAACCTAAGAAAAGGAAAGTATGAAAACAGGTACTAATATCTATTATTAGTATGGATATGAGGAACGTACGACTACCTACTAACCTCCTCTTATAATTTTTGACCTCTACGCCCTCCCATCAAGTGTTCCCATTACTTCTTCGGTCTATTTCTACTTCTCCTAAGATCCACCATAGCCAACCTATCACACTTCTTCACTGGGGCATCTGGACCTCTTCTCTTCACATGTTTGAACCATCTCAACCTCGGTTTTCGCATCTTGTCCAGCATGGAGGCCACTCTCACGTTGTCTGAGATATCTTCTTTCCTAATCTTATCTCTCCTAGTATGCTCACACGTTCATCTCAACATCCTCATTTCCGCTATTTTCATCTTCTGGACATATGAATTCTTGACTGACCAATATTTCCACCCAAACTACATAATTGATCTAACAAGCACTTTTTAAAACTTATATTTAAGTCTTGGTGACACATTCGTGTCAACCAGCTGAGCCCTTTTGACATGCAATATTTGCAAGTTAAAGTACTTGTTCAAAAGTTTGTTTATTATTTGACATTTAAAATAGAAAATTTAAAAAATTTAAAAAAAATTAGCAGTATTTTAAATAAAATAATAGTTTTTTCTTCACTATATTTTAAAAAATTTATGTGAAATTTGTATTCAGTGCAACTTTTTTTCAGCTTTCACATCAAATACTGAATTTTTTCAGCTTTAACCAAATATTGTTCAAACGAGGAACTTGAGCAAAGCAATTGTCTGCCACACATTATTGTTTCTAATTGTTTGATATACTTTTGGCAGTGGAAAAGTTAAAATGTGTGGATTTGGTATTAGTGTTAAATAGACAAATTTTGTGACTAAAAATTATGACATCCGCAATACCTTTGACTACGCTGCTCAGTTGAATTTTCTTAATTTCCTTTAAATTACAAAAAAATAAAAATAGTCCTAAGTTTTGTCTCCATAATAATTGAATGAGCTAACTGAATATTAAAGTAGCCCTAAATAATGAAATTGTGAGACAATCTAACATAAGAAGAGGGCTTCACTTCTGCGATTACAACTTGCTACAACCCGCCACTCCTGATTGACAGGGTACTGTAATTTGTCGTTTCCTCTAGGGAAACAAATATTTCACGAAAAATATGTATTTTTGATAAATATTTGGTTGGTGTATGGATATAGAAAAAAATATATTAAATGTTAATAATACTATTAGCAAATCAAAGAGTTTTTAATGAAACTATCAAGTAGTAGAGATTAATAATAAGTGTAGTACGTTAAATATTAAGATAGTCGTATGAAAATTAAAATAACTTCCGTCCATAAAAATGGAAAGTCATTTTTCACCTTTTGATGAAAAATATTTCCAGATGACTCCCATTATACCAAGGTAAACAAATATAGAATGGTAAATGTTGGGAATAAACCCCCACAAAAATAATATTCACGATAATGAAAGCGGAATAATAATGTAGCACCGAGATACGGTAATTAACAAGAATAAAAGAGTAACAACGACACCAAGATTTTACGTGGAAAACCCTTTTAATAAGGGAAATACCACGGCCCCGAGAGGAGCAACTGATATCACTATAGTAAGGAATTTTACAATTTGTAGGTCCGAGTAAAATACTCCAAAGACCACTACAACACTCAAAAGAAATAACCCTCTTTTGATATTCTCACCTCACTACAATATCGCTCACTCTCTATTTTACTCACAAACTATTTTCTTATACCCTGTCTGTGAAACCTCACTCTTTCTTTCTCTCTTTGTTGGTGTAGACACCTGATTTTTGACCCTCCCCGAGAATTTTCACGTTTTTAGCGTGAATATATGAAATTGGGTCTAATATAGCCATTTTAACTATTTTTATTTTATTTCGTTGCAAAAAGAAAAATTACAAAAAAATATATATATAAATTTTAGTTTATGTATTTCTCATAAACTTGAAAAATACAAAAAATTGCACTTTATTTTTGTACTTTATATAATTTCGAAAATAACCAAAAATATAGTTCTATTAATGTTTTGTAGTCATTTTAATTTTTGAAAAATACAAAAAATATTACTTTATATTTTATCCTTATATAAAAACGAAAATTACAAAAAAATAGTTTTATTAATATTTTGTAGCTATTTTAAATCTTGAAAAATATACTTAAAAAGATATAGTTTTGTTTAAATATTAGTCTTATTTTTGTTAGTTATTTTGCTTACATAGGACTAGTTGAGTAACGTCGTGTTCATATTTCTCGGGTCCGAGAAAAAGAATAATATTCGGGTTCAAACTACCCGCTTTTAGGCCTAATTTTCGGGCCTAACCCATAAAAATCCGAGTCCACCACACGTGGGGAACACGGACGGAACACGACGCACGGGGAACCCCACCACGCGTGGGGGACACAAGCCTCGAACCCCACCACGCGTGGGGCTCATTTCCCTGGGCAAAGCCATGTCAAATACACGGACAAACATTTTTGAAAAGGGGGATTTTGAAATTTTTGGAAAAAGGACTATTCATCTCCTTCCTCCTTTAGAAAAAACAGAAGAAAAACCTGTAGCAACCCTACTGAAAAACCTTCACTCCCTCACGTCCGAAATGAAAAACAAAAAGCACTATTCATTCGTCTTCCTCAAGGAGAACCAACAGAAAACCCTAAGGGACTTTTGAAAATTTGAACTCACCAAAAAAAAAACCTAAAAAGCCCTACTGTCCACCTCCGTGAAACCATCCACAACCGCCCCCAACCAGCAAACCTACCACCAAACGACCACTCATTCTTCCTCCGTGAATCCGCCATTATCGCCGCTACCAGCTCCCTCCACCTCGTCCAGCTCCGCCAGTCCAGCACCCAAAACCCTACGAGCCCCACTCCTTCTCCTCCAATCTCCATCGACGACCAAACGACCCAGCTCCCGCTCTACCGTGAAACCACCATAACCAAACAGAAACCAGTCGCAACCCCCCCCCCCCTAACGCCTGAACACCAACGGACTACCCCGACCGGAGCTGCTCTACCATTTTCAGCTTCGCTGCATTTCCGAGCAGCTGTTTCTGCATGCTTTCGCCGTCGTCGCACCCCCCCGTCGTCACTGCCCAAGGTGACCATCCAGTCGCACCCCCACGTCCAAACGACTGCCTGCAACGTCCAGCCATGAATGACCTTTCCCCCTCGACATGACTGACCAAGAAAACACACATACGCACAAGCTGAAACCTAACGAAAACGTTCAACAAAACAGCCCAGAAGTTCTGTCCGGGATGAGTTCCGTCGAGGTCGACTTTGGTTCGTCGAGGTCCGGTAAGTCGAGGTTGTTGCTTTCCATTTTTGGCGAGTTCGAATGTTGGAACTCGATGTTGCTGTTAAACGTGAGTATTCATGTTATTTTGTTGTCTCGGTGTGTTCTTTGCTTCCATGTCTTGTCTCGGTAAATTTGAGTAATAGTAGTACATTTGCCGTATTTGAAGTTTATCTCGTCATGTTAGTTTATCGCTGATTGTTAATGTTATGTTCTGTTGTTAGTTTTATATTTTTGTTTATCACTAATTGTCAGATGTTTGCCATTTATTGTTAGATTATTAGCTTATATTTCATTAAACTAGATTAAGAGGAAAAAGAATGATAGTTTATAAATAACGTCAAATTAGTGATTTGTGGCAATATTGTTGGTTTGCATGTAATTAGATTAAAGGAACCGGGGGTGCATCTCATGTGACCCGGCTCCAATTTGGAACATAGTTAAATAGAACTTGTCGTGAACCACTAGTGCGTTACGTATAGCATGGCTTGCAATATATTTTAATAACTTTGAATTAACTCTTTAAATAGATAAAGTAAAAATGTAGTAACTTTAAGTTTACCCTTTTTTTAAAAAGAAAATATAAAAAAAAATAATAATAAAAATGAGACGAGCCTCATCAAATGAAAACGCACAGATTGCGGGGCCCTCACAAAATATATGTATTAAACACTTAGATTCCGGGACGGGCCGATTAGCAAATTTCACGGCCCGACCCAAAATAATAATGCGCTAGTTGCTTTAGGCGCGCCTTTAATAATTTATCCTCCCTAACTCGGGTGCACATTTATGTGACCCAAATCCAAATCTCAGCGGAGTTGAAATGTGTCTCTAAATCGCGGGTACATTGATTGTAACGTGGTTCGAGATGCATGTCCACGACGTTGCAAATTCCTTTAAAAAATAAGAAGGAGATGAGCCTCGCCGAATAAAAATACGAATTGCGGGGCCCTCAGTAAATACTTGTTTTAAATTACTCAGAATTCAGGAGGGCCGTTTAGCGAATTTCACGGCCTTCCCGGAATAATAACGCGATAGTCTCTTTAGGCGCGTGTTTAATAATTTACTTTCTTAAACATGGGTGTGCATTTCATGCGACCCAAATCCAAATCTCAAAACATCAAATAAAATGTGTTCCGGATTATGGGTGCATTTCATGTGACGCAGTCCAAAGACATGTTTTAAATGATGTTCACATTCTTTTAAAATAATAATTATAAAAGCGGTAAAAAGTTAAAATTTGCACATAAGTTCATATTTGTATAAAATCAGATAATCAAGCCGAATATAACAGTTGAGCGACCGTGCTAGAACCACGGAACTCGGGAATGCCTAACACCTTCTCCCGGGTTAACAGAATTCCTTATCCAGATTTCTGGTACGCAGACTGTAATATGGAGTCAATCTTTTCCTCGATTCGGGATTAAAATTGGTGACTTGGGACACCCTAAATCTCCCAAGTGGCGACTCTGAAATAAATAAACCAATCCCGTTTCGATTGTCCTTTAAGTGGAAAAAACTCCCTTGTACCATCTCGGGTACGGAAAAAGGAGGTGTGACAGTTGGTGTGAAGAAATGAGAGTTGAAGCTCTCCTTTTATAGCCAAAGCTTCACTCTCTAAAGCCTACAATATTTGACAATCTACACACGCTTTTCACAATTCAACAAAGTTGGCTACCAAACCAAAGAAATTCAACAAGGTTGGCTACCAAACCAAACTAATTCAACAAGGTTGACTACATAACTAAACCAAGTCAACAAGGTTGACTACCAAACCAAAGAAACTTTTATTAGGCACATGCCTAATACTTCTTCAATGAGATGGACATCATCAATCTCCCCCTCCAGTCTCATTCATCTAGAGGAGGTAGCACTGTCTTCTAGTTTGAGTGCATGCCGACAAGTTCTTTGCATAGCTCGACCTTGTTCCTTAGTACCAATTTGGTCAGCATATCTGCGGGATTCTCACTTGTAGAAATCTTCAAGACTTTTTGAGATTCATCATCTATCATTTCTCGAATCCAATGATATCTCATATTAATGTGTTTGGTCCTTGCATGGTACATAGAGTTCTTGCTAAGGTCTATTGCACTTTGACTGTCACAGTAGACGACCTACTCCTTCTGATGCAATCCAAGCTCTTGAAGGAACCGTTTGAGCCATACCATCTCCTTGCCAATTTCTGTAGCGGCAATGTACTCTGCTTCAGTTGTTGAAAGCGCAACACACTTCTACAACTTAGACTGCCATGATATAGCTCCCCTTGAAAATGTAAACAAATATCCAGTAATGGATTTTCTGTTGTCAATGTCACCTGCCATATCAGCATCTGTATAGCCCTTCAAGATTGGATCAGATCCTCCAAAGCACAAACAATCTCCCGTGGTACCTCTCAGGTACCTGAGTATCCACTTGACGGCTTCCCAATGTTTCTTTCCAGGATTTTCAAGAAACCTGCTGACAACACCAACTGCGTGAGTAATATCAGGTCTAGTACATACCATTGCATACATCAAGCTTCCGACTGCTGAAGAATAAGGAACTCTAGCCATGTTCCCTTTCTCTTCCACTGTTGTAGGACACATCTTTTGCTCAACCTTAGATGACTAGCAAGAGGTGTGCTGATTGGCTTAGCATTTTTCATGTTAAAGCGTTCTAGTACACGTTCAATGTACTTCTTCTGAGATAGCCACAACTTTCTACTTGCTCTCTCTCGAACTATCTTCATCCCTAGAATTTGTTGTGCTGGGCCCAAGTCCTTCATATCAAATTACTTGGACAGATCTCCCTTCAACTTTGCTATTAGCCCCTTGTCTTTTCCTACAATTAACATGTCATCCACATACAACAACAATATAATAAAGTTATTCTCAGAAAATCTTTTGAAGTATACACATGGATCAGAATAGGTCTTTAGGTATGTTTGACTTTTCATGAATGAGTCAAACTTCATGTACCACTGCCTTGGTGCATGCTTCAATCCATAAAGACTCTTATTCAATTTGCACACCATGTGTTTCTTTACAGCTACTTCAAATCCTTCTAGCTGCTCCACATAAATCTCCTCTTCCAAATCTCCATAAAGAAATGCAGTTTTCACATCCAACTGTCCCACTTCAAGATCTAGGTTAGTTGCTAAGCTCAAAATTGTTCGAATAGAAGTCATTTTGGCAATAAGTGAGAAAATTTCGTCAAAATTAATACCTTTCTTCTGTTCGAAGCCTTTAACTACCAATCGAGCTTTGTATCTGACCAGCTTGCCATTTCCATCTTTCTTGAGTTTAAAGACCCATTTGCATTTGAGTGATCTTTTACCCTTTGGAAGTTCAACCAGCTTGTAAGTGCCATTTTTATGTAGAGATTCCATCTCTTCTTGCATAGCTTTCATCCACTGGTTCTTTTCTGGATGGGACAACACCTCCTTAAGACTTTCTGGCTCCCCCTCATCACTGATGAGGACATACTCTATGGAAGGGTACCTGCATGACTCTACCCTTGGCCTCTCTGATCTCCTTAGAGGTTGAGGTTGTTCTTCTCCCTGAGTGGGGTGCTCCACTTCCTCGACACCTTCATCAAGTTGCTCCCCCTGCTCAATAAGCTCACTAGGTTGCTCCCCCTGCTCGGCAACCTCGTCGGTCGTACTTTTTGCACTTATGGGATTGTTAGAAGTAGAAGGAATAGTAAAAAGGTTAGGAATTATACCATTCTCCGCCTTTTCTAATATATCGGCAGCAGTTCCGACTTCACTTTCTTGGAAGACTACATCTCTGCTTCTGATGACCTTCTTCTCTACAGGATCCCACAATCTGTACCCGAACTCTTCATCTCCATATCCGATAAATATGCAGGGAAAAGATTTATCATCCAGCTTTGTTCTCTGCTCTTTTGGTACATGTGCAAACGCTCTGCAACCGAACACCTTTAGATGCGAGTAGACACCTCCTTGTTGGTCCAAACTCTCTCTGGGATGTCAAACGCCAACGGAACTGATGGACTCCTATTGATCAGGTAACAGGTTGTCTGAACAGCTTCACCCCAAAATGACTTAGGCAGTTTAGCCATTTTAAGCATGTTTCTCACCTTCTCCACAATGGTGCGGTTCATCCTCTCGGCTATGCCATTGTGCTGCGGGGTTCTAGGAACTATCTTTTCATGTCTGATCCCATGACTTGAACAATACTCTTCAAATTCCCTTGAAGTGTACTCACCTCCATTGTCACTTCGGAGACGCTTTAGCTTTCGACCTGTGTCCTTTTCTACTAGAGCATGAAACTTCTGGAAAATTTGCAACACCTGATCTTTGGCGTAAGAAATAAGTGATTTCTTGGCAAGAATCTGCAATCCCTTCTCGCTCATATGACCCATTCTTTTGTGCCACAAATCTGCAGAAATCTCATCTTGTGCTGCGTTCAATTCACCTTGGCATATTTCTGCATTTGTCCTGTACAACGTGCCACGAGCAACACCCTTTGTAATCACCAATGATCCCTTAGTGAGTCTCCACTAATGCTGTATTTTGTCCCGGGCCCGGGCCATAGTGGGCCTAACGGGCCGGGCCTAACGGGCCGGGCCTCGCGGTCCCGGTCTTCGTGGGCCTAATGGGTGGAACCGGCCCGTGACGGGCCTAAGCCCACATGGTCCTGTGCTTAACGGGCCGGGCTCGTGGGCTTCGCGGGCCTAGCGGGGGTTTTTTTTTTAAAGACAATTTCTTGTAGTATCATGGCTATATTAAAAATATATATGTAGTATATATGTATATCTAATTATTAAAGTGCTTGACGAAAAAGAAAATAACAAAACAATAGTAAAACACTAAATTGTCATGCATAAATATCACTTCTTGAAGTATATTATATTGTATCTTATGTATATATATTCTCTTATATATTTTCTTTTAGTATATGTATTGTATCTTATGTATATATATTCGCATAATAATATATTTTCTTTTAGTATATTATATTGTATCTTATGTATATATATTCTCTTATATATTTTCTTATAGTATATATATTGTATCTTATGTATATATATTCGCATAATATATTTTCTTGTAGTATATATATTGTATATTATGTATATATTGTAGCATAATATATTTTCTTGTAGTATATTATATTGTATCTTATGTATATATATTCTCTTATATATTTTCTTATAGTATATATATTGTATCTTATGTATATATATTCGCATAATATATTTTCTTGTAGTATATATATTGTATATTATGTATATATTGTAGCATAATATATTTTCTTGTAGTATATTATATTGTATCTTATGTATATATATTCTCTTATATATTTTCTTGTAGTATATATATTGTATCTTATGTATATATATTCGCATAATATATTTTCTTTTAGTATATATATTGTATATTATGTATATATATTCGCATAATATATTGTCTTGTAGTATATATATTGTATATTATGTATATATTTTCGCATAATATATTTTCTTGTAGTATATATATTGTATATTATGTATATATATTCGCATAATATATTGTCTTGTAGTATATATATTGTATATTATGTATATATTTTCGCATAATATATTTTCTTGTAGTATATTATATTGTATCTTATGTATATATATTCTCTTATATATTTTCTTGTAGTATATATATTGTATATTATGTATATATTGTAGCTTATAAATAATTCTAAGTATAGACAAAGAAATATTGCGAAAAGAAGCTCATGGGTAGAAGCAATAAATTTTATTACCAAAAAATGACATATCTTTCTTAGTCATCCTTCCCCCAATGGAATGAGCACAACAAGGTACTAATACCACCATTAGAAGGAAAAAAACTAAGGAAGATGTGCCAAAATACAAGTTACATATTATTCTATGTATTATCTCTAACAAATCTCATAAATCCTTCAAGGTTCGGAGGAGGTTGCGTTGGTGGTGGTGGAAAAGAAGCTTGTTCATCACCACTTCCGGGCGAAGCCGAATCCTCCGCAAGTTCCGCTATCATTTCTTCATAAGCTTCATCTATCGCCGGTTGTGCTTCTGCAATTCCAAAGTTTCTTCTTTCCGAGCGGATCCAATCTCTAAACAATACTGATTTTTCCAAGCTATCCCTCATAGACGCTCTATGATCACCTATTTGCAGTCTTGCTTGACTGAAAGCGCTCTCTGATGCAACAGTTGAAGCTTGAATTGATAAAATATCCCGAGCCATCCTTGCAAGAACAGGAAAATGTTTTTCCCTTGCCTTCCACCATTCCAAAAGATCAAAAGAGCCGTCTGGATTCTCCTTTTCAAGTCCCTGAGACAAATAAACTTGAAACTCATTTAGATGTGAAGTTTCATCATAATTTTCACCTTGAGACCCCCTGAACTCCGTCCAAGATTTAAGAGCTTTTAAGCCCGCAACTCTTTTAGAGGATTGTGAGCTAGACGAAGTAGGGGTTGGAATAGTTGGCCTAGCATGCTCTAAGGCAAGTTGATAAGCATTATAAACTGTTTGAGCGTTAATCTTAATTGAAGCTTTTGCATCTGCAAGTGTCGCAATTTCCTCATTTGAAAGATCTAAAGCCTTATAAATATTTGAATACCAAAAATGAGGACCTCCCAATTTCATTGTAGGATTTAGCATTGCAGCAAGACCATAAATAGGAGGGATAGGAAAAAAATATTTTTTAAACTTTTGTTTCATTTCATTTATAGCAAGTTCATAAATATCCCCACCCTCACTAAATTCAACAAACAAATCAGATAGTGCTGCAATATAAACTAAACAGTTTGAAATAGTAGGATAATATTGCCCAGAAAATGCATTTGTTGCAATTTGAAAATGTTCTAAAAAATCTAAAAGAATTTTAACATTAGTCCAATCTTGAGTGGTAAGCATTTCATCATCATCTTCACCACCTACCCGAGAATTAAACGTTGCATTAATTGAGTTTCTATATTCATATGCTACTACTAAACTTTCGTACATACAATTCCATCTAGTCGGGCAAGGTTTAGGAACCTTTCTTTCTCTAAGGCCATATTCATCATATTTTTTAAAATACTCTCTAAGTCTACTTCTACGGTTTGAATAAAAAAGCCAATTAAGAGCCATTCTAACCTTTTCAATTTCTATGTTTAATATTCGCATACCATCACCGACAATTAAATGATAAATATGACAAATACATCTAACATGGAAAATATTAGTAAATACAGAATTTAGTGTTGTTGTAAGCATGCCTATAGCACTGGTGTTACTAGAAGCATTATCCATTGAAATTGCCATTATTTTATCGCTAAAGCAAAAATATCTACAAATATCTGCAACAGTGTTAGCTATAAACTTACCTGTGTGACGCGAATTAATTATTCTATATGCAATTATGCATTTTTGCATTATCCATTCCTCATCTATCCAATGATTTGTAACAGTTAGGTAATCACAATCATTACCACTTCTACCAATATCAGTAGTAATAGAAATCCGATTAGGTATATGAGTAAATAAATAACGCAAATATTGTTCATATTCATGTTTGAATTTATAAATATCACTCTTAACTGTTGCGCGAGGCCAACCTTTATAAGTAGGATTAAACACTCTTCTAATATAATGAACCCAATTAGGATTAGAAGCAAAAGTATAAGGTAAGCACTTAACAGTAATCATCTTTGCTAATTCTTCACGATCTCTATTTGGATCGTAATATAAAATACCTCCAGTGACAGTGTTAATTCCTGGTTGAACTAGATTTGAACCTGTACTAGGGTTAACCGCAGAATCTACACTTGTCCCCTCTAGATGCGCTTTCATTTGAAAAAATCTAGCCTTTTCTCTAGGGTGTGTTTTTATGTGCCTAGTCAAACTACCTGTGCCGCTACGATCTCCTACATATTTATGCGACATTAATTTCCCACAAGTTTTACACTTAGCCTTATTTTTTTCTCATACTTGAGTAAAAAAATTCCAAACTAATGATGTTTCTAAGCGTTTAGCAGGTTCTCTATTAAAAGTAGGAGTTTCTACAGGTGGGTCGACCGATGCATCACTTGGGTTATTAAGAGGACTAGTAGGTGTATCATCTAAATCCGGTGCTTGATTTTCATCATCATCCTCATTTTCCTCATTATTTTCTAAGATGGTTTCATTAGGATAAAGAGCATTCATAATTTCATCATCTAATCTATCACCTGGTGCAACATTATGATAAAATTCACTATCGGTACATTGAAAACAAGGGTGATCACTATCAAGAATTACGGAAGGAGGAGGACGTCTAGGTTGGCGACTACTTTCAACTTGCTTATCTTTTCTAGGTCGGGGAGCCGGGGAAAGGGTAGTTGGTTGGCCACTACTTTCACCGGTTTTATCTTTTCCTTTACCAAATATTTTTTTCAAAGTAAATGCCATATTAATTATAATTATGCAAACTAAACCACACAAAAATATATTCTAAAAACGTAAGAGTTGAAACGAGTTTACCGGATTGCCGAACAACTTCTTGAAAATTGAAAATCGTTGAACATTTGAAAACTTCAATTCAATAACTTCACAATTTTTCACGAAATTTCAACAATAAATTAAGTAATTGTAGTAGAGAGATTGAGAGAGATTGAGAGATATTGAGAGATATTGATGAATTGGTGAATAAAAATGAAAGAATGAGGGGGTATTTATAGTTGAGAAATGAGAAAAAGTGTAATTATATAAAGTTTGGGGTTAAAATAAAGTTTGGGGGCCAAATGACCATTTTTTTAACTTAAAAAACGGTCATATTTTCAGCCCAAACGGCTAGATTTTAAATATGGCCGTTGGAGATTTTTTTTTTTTTTGAAAAATAGCCGTTGGGCCCGCCAGGCCCGCCTGCCTGTGCCGCGTTCAATTCACCTTGGCATATTTCTGCATTTGTCCTGTACAACGTGCCACGAGCAACTCCCTTTGCAATCACCAATGATCCCTTAGTGAGTCTCCACTTTTGATTTGCAAAATAGCTCTCGTATCCATCTCGGTCTAAAGCAATTCCCGAGATCAAGTTCATCCGCAAATCAGGTACATGCCGCACATCCTTTAGAACCAATGTGCATCCGACATTTGTCTTGATACAAATGTCACCAATCCCCGCAATCTTTGAGTAACTTGTGTTACCCATTCTCATTGTGCCGAAATCACCTGCTACATATAAGCAAAAAAAATCTCTTACCGATGTGGCATGGTAAGATGCCGCTGTGTCAACCACCCATTCCGACTCTGGACCTGACATGTGCATGCTTTCCTCTTCCTCATTTATAAAGGGGACAACATTATCATTGTTTTGCACCATGGCGGTTGTGTTGTCGTCATTCTTCTGGCCACTGGTTTCACTTTTGCCCTTCCTTGGATTTGGGCAATCTCTTTTGAAGTGACCTGGTTGATCACAGTTGTAACAATTTCTGGCTCTTGATTTGGATCGGTTCTTTGACTTCCCACGAGCTCCGGATCTACCATAGTTGTTCGAACTCCTTTGATAACTCCTGCCTCTACCTTCTGTGATGAGAGAATGTCCTTGATTTTCAGGTTTCTTTCTCATCTTCTCATTGAGTAAAACAGCCGATGTGACATCTTTCAACTCAATAGTAGTCTTACCGTGCAGGATGGTTGTTGCCAAATTATCGTACGAAGATGGCAACGAGTTCAATAGCAAGATGACTTTATCTTCTTCCTCGATTTTCACTCTGAGGTTGGCAAGCTGTGTGATTAGTCCGTTAAACACATTTAAATGTGACAAAAAATTCATACCTTCACCCATGTGTAGGGCGTATAACTGCTTCTTCCGGTACAATTTATTTGTCAGCGTTTTGGACATGTATAGGCTTTCCAACCTTGTCCAAATTCCACGTGCAATGTCTTCATCAATGATGTTATTTACCACATCATCTGATAAGTGCAACCTGATTGCACTAGCAGCTCTTTCATCCAAGTCAGCCCAATCCTCAGCTTTCATGGTATTAGGCTTTTTGGCATCAACATCTAGTACATTATGTAATCTTTGTTAGATGAGTAGATCCCTCATCCTTCTTTGCCATGTTGAGAAACCGTTATCTCCGTTGAATTTTGCTACCTTGTACTTTACTGCGGACATTTTTATTTCTCACTGAGTATAGTACTACCGATAGTGAATAGTATTTCAGTGAACGAGCAGAACCTGTGCTCTGATACCAGTTGTTGGGAATAAACCTCCACAGAAATAATATTCACGGCAATAAAAGCGGAATAATAATGTAGCACCGAGATATGATAATTAACAAGAATAAAAGAGTAACAACGACACCAAGATTTTACGTGGAAAACCTTTTTAATAAGGGAAAAACCACGGCCCCGAGAGGAGCAACTGATATCACTATAGTAAGGAATTTACACTTTGTAGGTCCGAGTAAAATACTCCAAAGACCACTACAACACTCAAAAGAAATAACCCTCTTTTTATATTCCCACCTCACTACAATATCACTCACTCTTTATTTTACTCACAAACTATTTTCTTATACCCTATTTGTGAAACCTCACTCTTTCTTTCTCTCTTTGTTGGTGTGAAGAAATGAGAGTTGAAGCTCTCCTTTTATAGCCAAAGCTTCACTCTCTAAAGCCTACAATATTTGACAATTTACACACACTTTTCACAATTCAACAAAGTTGGCTACTCAACCAAAGAAATTCAACAAGGTTGGCTAACAAACCAAACTAATTCAACAAAGTTGGCTACCTAACCAAATCAAGTCAACAAGATTAGCTACCAAACTAAATAAACTTTTATTAGGCACAGGTCTAATACTTCTTCAATTAGATGAATATCATCAATAACAAATTAAAGTGGAAAGCAAAGGATTAGAGTAGAAGCCAATGGATTTGCAGATATTAATATCGTGGTGACAAAAGAGAGAAGTCGTTTTCTTTGGCCCTCCATTAATGATGAAAACTCACCAACCAAAATCTATCTACATAGATTAGGTGTCCAAAGCATGCATGAAACTGTCATGCAAATGAGAGGCTCTTTTGGAATACATGAGTCATGACCACAACAATAATCATATCCTTTACGGGACACAATGTTCGATAAAATTCAGTAACTCTTCCTCTAAGTATTATATTTATATTTAAGAATCTACCCCATCCGTTAACTTTTACTTGGCCCGTTTTGACTTTTTACATCCCTTAAAAAATAATAAATAAAGTGTATATTTTACCATGATACCCATATTAATTGATGCATATTTTATTAAATTTGAGAAAATGATTTGAATTGAGTAATAAATACTGTGAGTATAACAAGAATTTTTTTTTGTCTTCTCTTGATATGCGTAAAGTGTCAAGTAAAAATAAAAATCTATTTTTAGCATACATGTCAGTAAAAGTGAACGGAGAGAGCACTTAATATGTATAAATAATTATTCAAAATTTAACAAATTATCTTTTCAGAACCCATAAATTCAGAACTCTAACTCTGACTCTAACATTTAGGGGTCGTTTGGTAGGAGGTATTAGAAAAAATAATGCAAACATTAGCTCTATGCATTACTAATACCTTATTTGATATATTTTTTCAACATGTTATCTTATGTATAAGCAATGCATAGAAAATCATGGCATGAGTAATACCAAGGCTATTAATGCATGCATTAATATGGTTAAAGATAAAATTGTCCTTAAAGTCACTTAAAGCTAGAGAATATGGATGACATTTTTGTAAGCAATTATTTTTCTTAAAAATTATGTAATGCATTATAATTTTAATACACCACACCAAACAGTAGATAATAAATAATATCCACATAACTAATGTTTGCATTACTAACGCACTTTATTTCGCACTGTTCTTGTGCACTCTCCCAAACGACTTCTTAAAGGACCAGTCCTCCTATCCCGTAACAACATTATTTGACCATGGAACTCTCTAGAACTAGTATCTTTCTCATTCCACATTGAAAATTCTTCTTTCATTTACCTTTTCATATACATTACCTTTTGACTAAATATTGGAAATTTGGAACTACGTTGAAAACGCATATCGGGAAAATCATAAGCTTTTTCCTAGTAATTTTCAACTTTGTCTTACATTTATTGGTACAGCAATGATTATATATTGAAATTCGTAAGGCTGATAAAAATATCTAACTCGTACTACTTATTCTATAGAATTAATATTTTTTTTAGTTGATTTTTTTAATATATAAAAAATGCTCTTCAAAAGCTGAAGCGTGAATCTTCTTTCTCAAATTTTCTTTTGTTGTTTGCCTTACTTTAAATTTCGTTGAATAATCAATGGTATGAGTACTCAGTTATCTGCAATAACATACTTGTAGGGATTTAAGGTGGAAGATTTTAAGAAAGGAACAACACTAAGGTTTCTTTTAGAATTAACCAACAACAATAACAAATACCTCGTGTATTTCCACAGTATGAGGTATGAGAATGGTAGTATATACACATATTTTGCCCCTATTTCAAGAAGGTAAAGACATTAGTTCCAATAGACCCTCGATTTATTTCAAAATTAATCACAGAAAAAAAGTGTTTATCCCTTTCATAACCTTTAATAATATCCATTTGTCTGTAATTCAACCAGTCCAATATAATTTAGCACCCAAATATTCAAGAGAAATTTTCACAAACAACTATGTTTAGTGGTTATTAGCTAGCTGTAGCTATCATTTACTGTATTACTTTTTATAGCTATGTTTTCAGTTTTGCTAGAGTGTATTCGATGTATTTAAGCTACTGTATTCATGAATACAATAACAAAACTCGGAGTGAAACAAGAGAGTACAACTAGGCAATTATTGTATTCGGCTGTATTCACGATTTGTATTTGTGAATACAATAACGTAAATAGCGTAAATCATGGTCTATTCAGTTGTTTTTAAATGGAAAGTAAATCAATTAACATAAATAGACTCCTAATATAACTTAACAAACTCAATTATAAATCTGAATACATAAATACATCTGAATACATAATTATATTAATTAAAAAAAATATATGAATACATTAATGTAATATAGCGAGACAATGATTACAATGAAATACATGGAATACAGCGAGATACATTGAAATACAATGAAAAAAACCCAATGAATACAATGAAATACATAGAATACAACAAGATACATTGAAATACAATGAAAAAAAAGGTTACAGACTCTTCAAGTTGCTCAGCCCCAAACTCCGTCGTCTTTGTTCAAGAATAACCCTAATGTCGTCTCGTCGATAGCAGATTTCGAACCTCCATTGTCAGCCCCAATTTACCCTATGTCAGATTTTGACATTAATACGAAACATAAGACATTGATTTCTAAACAGACTCTTCAACCACTAATCCTTCATCTTGATCTTGACTCTTGACATAGAAAACAGCAGCTTTGATAACAAAAGGATTGATGCAATGGTGTCATTGGATTCGGAGAAACAGGAGGTTGGCACAATGGCCCTACTAGACGGGTGTTTTTATCCTGATGGAGTTTGGTGGAATGGAAAGGTAGGGGTGTACAAACCGAACCAGAAAACCGCATCAAACCGAAAATGGTTGTATTCTAAGGCTTGATTTCGATATTGATTTAGAGCCCCAGGCCACTGACAATGGAAATTTTGTTCGACAATGGAGATGAATCAGTGGAGAATCATTGTTGTATTCATAGAGAAAAACTGGCGTTGAAAGAAAGAGAGGGTGGAGAAAAATCTGAAAGAATGAGAGAGAAAAATAATACAAAACGTATTTTATGGCTTAATGATAGGAGGTGATCATAAATAGATATTTGGCTATAAAATTTAAAAGGTAACTATGAAATATAATTTTTTAAAAGAGTATTTATTTAAAATAACTAAGGTGTAAAAATTCCAATATTCAATTATCCACTTTGTAGAGCATTATGTATTGAAACTTAATAAAGATGTCTAATAAATGCAAACATGAAGATATACAAGCTCACATGCGCGAGCTCAGTACGTGTTACTAGCTCTTTAAGCCCAATAAGGTGCAACTCATTACCAATGAGTGTGAAAATGAGCTTACCAAATAAAGGGTCAAAGCTACCCCTATGGATTGATTTATTTTTAGACAGATAGATCGACGGGATATCCGTAAACCATTTAACAAATGATAGGGATAGTTTTTATCTTTTTCGTAAAATAAAAGGAAGTCTCATTCCTAATTTATATGAAACTTTTGGATTTTACACTAGATAAAAGAAGTAAAAGAAAAAACTTTTGGATTTTACACTAGATAAAAGAAGTAAAAGAAAAAAAGGGACCCACAAAAAAACTTTGGCTTTGCATTACCAACTTGTGATAATAATATCAACAATAAGAAAAGACTAAAACAAATTAAATGTACTATGAGTAGTTTTATTCTAATCTTGTCTCATTTTGATTTTTCTTTTTGAAGATTATTTTAAGTATTTTAGTACTTTGTCCACTTAAAACCACATCCTCAACTAATTTAACATTAAAGCAGTAGTTGACAAAGAAAAAGCCAATGAGATGTTTTGGGCGTTTTGTAGTCGTAGCCTCGTAGGTTAGAACATAAGTTCCGTCGAAAACTGGGAACAATAACTGAGGACTAAAACTTAATTATATGTAATTAAACAAATAAAAAATCCCAATTGGTCGGCTGCAAATAAAATTAGCTAGTGAACTTGAGTGTTTTGTCGACGAGATGGATGTTTATCATGAAATTTAATTACTAAAAAATGACTATTAGTGGCCATTTGGACGCCATTTCATTAAGCACTATGATGTTAATTAAGGTTGCATGTCAACCAAGTCTCTTCAGCTTACATAATGAAGAAGAAAGTCAACGTTTTATTAATGGTTAATAATTAGGTCTACAAGATATTTTTTTTTCTTATATTTAAAAGAATCAAATAAGTTTGACTACAGAAAGTCAATCCGTGTCATATAAGACTGGATAGTGACAATCCTAAATTTTGTTGGTACAGTACTCATTTTATAATTCTTTAGCTAAAGATAAGGCATGATGGAAAAGATTTATATATTAGTAATTAAAAATAAGTTTTATACTTGTTAGAAAGAAATTATCTTCAGTTTAAATTATTTTTTCTCTAAGTCATTTAATCTATTTTCTAGTACTGATATTCTAAGATTTGTCTATGTCTATTTCTCTTTCGGTTGTTATTGTCCAAACTTCTTCTACACTTTTGAGTTTTGATACATCCTTCTAAACAAAATAGTTTATACTTAGCTCTGGATCGATATATATTAAATTCTTAAATTAAATTTATTCAAAGCATATGATATTAACCTACGTAGTAAATAGAGCTGCTTTCACGAAAATCAAAACAATTATTTCGATTTTGTTTAAGGTAAATAAAATGTACTGTTAGATCTAATATAGAGTATAATCTAGTATTTATATTTAATTTATATTCTTCTAGCAAATATTTCTAGGTTATAATTAGAAATATTAATGGGCATAAATCTATAATAATTTTGATTGAGTTTTTGATGTATGTTGTAAATTATTCGGTACTCCCCAAGTCCTTTACGGGGCATTTGTATCTATATCCGCTTTTTGTGTCACGTTTTAACTTGTGTCCGTTTTGCAAAAAAAAATTACAAGCGTACCCGCTTTTTCGCATAACTTCAGCATACGAGGTTGAAATAGCAAAGGCAATCATACAAAACTTCAGCATTCTAGCAGACGGGTCTGAAGTAGCAAGTGTGCTGAACCACGTGTGCTGAAGTTTTTGTTTTTGTAACTGGCGAAGTTTTTGTTTTGTAACTCGCTGAAGTTTTTGTTTTGTAAATGACTTAGTATGAAAGAATAAGTCATTGCACCAGTTGAAGTAACTTGGACAAATTCTGTTTATCAATTATAAGTCATAATTAGCTTGCTTAGGTTGATTACCTCTATTTAATTGAAAGAAAGATCAAAACTTAAGATGGAAAAAAAAAAAAGAATTTTACTTCTGTTTCTTGTAAGGGTGACTGCTGTTTACTGGAATTGTTTTCTACTTTAGATATCAGTATTCTCTTTTCTGCAAGTGAATTTAAAGTTAAAGGTTGATGAATGGTGCGGTGAATTGAAAAAGAATCAGATAGAAGAATGACATCAGCTATTGAGAACATGTCGGAAAAAAGTATAGAAAAGGCAGGATCTAATGAAGAAGAAGAAAAAGAAGGATTAGAAAAAAAGAGGGCGAAATTATTTAAAAAGTGGGTACAAGTTAAAATTTTTAACAAAAATAGATATAGGTTAAATGGGGGCGATGAAATAAGATGCCCGTGCAAGTTTTTCGTCCTTTATGTTCTTAACTCTTTTAGTATGTAGCCGATTAAACTATGTCTTGCTCTAGAATTCAAGATTATTTCTCATATTTTTTACGTTGTTTATTCCTTTCACTTCTTTTTATTCTAACTTTTAGCACTTGTTTCTTTTGTTGGAAAAAATAATGAATTATATATGGAGAATAAAATTTAGCTTGAGGCGTGTCAAGAACACTGTCCTTAAAGATATCTCGTTCACACCGTGATAAATATTATTAGGCGTATCTTCCAATATTCAACAAGCTCTTCTAGTATAACTAGGAGTAAAAACAAAAAAAGATTGTATAAAAGAAAAACCAGCACAAAAGAAAAGGAGAAGTTTTCCACACACATTACCAAATGAATACAAAAAGATATATTTATATATATTCCAAAAGTAGTATGGATCTGATGAAAATTAAAGCCATTAAGGCTTAATGCCAAAACGTTAAAGTCCTTTGAATGTACATATGCCAAAACATTAAAATCATTGAAAGCTATCAAATGCCAAAACGTTAATATCATTGTAACTGACTTCAATCATTAGTTTTAATATTTTCAAATTTGTAATTGAAAATTATTCCATTAGTTACATTTGTATTAAGACCCATTAATATTATATTAAAATAATGAACTTAGACATAATTTTAAATATTCTTTTTGAAATATTAAATTATTTTTCTTAACTTCTTTAACCTCACTCTGGTCACAGTCAATAAATATCCTTTAATTTTATGGGTTAAGCTCCGAGTGAATTTTTTCTAGGAATCAACGGGTTAATTCATTGAAGTTACTAAGAAATTTGAAAAGCTAACCATATAATACAAATACATAATGAAGCAAATGATAAAAATAAATAGATACATAATAATGTAAATGGGAGAAACTAGAAATGTTAAAACAAAACATACGTCTAAATTTAATTGGAACATACAAACTTACACAGTTAACAACAGAGAAAGATTTCTCTTTAGAAAAACCCGGAGTCTCTGCAAAGCTTTCACACTACCGAAAATGATACACGATTATAAACAAGAGTTGTTGTTGTATGATAGTGATGAGAGTATTTATTTGAGAGAGGCTTTGAAGATTTTTTCAAACACTTATCTAACAAACTAGTCTAGCTATTTATATAAAATTTTGAATTTTAACATAGGCTTAAAATGCTTTCAAAAATTCCCATAAGAAAATTTGTTTCTCCTTTATTGCTCCTTATCTTCTGACACAACACACCTTATCATCTTACCCAGATTTTTAGCTTTACGTCTCATCCTTTTTACCGTTCTTTTACTTTATGTCTCTTTATTCTTTTTTCATATGTCTAAATTGTGCAAAGTCATTATGTCAAAGCTCGTCATTATCTTCGGTTTTATCTTATTCTGAAATTTTTGGGGTTGTTTTTCTATGTGATTTTCCTTCCAACACGTGTTTATCCTTTGTCAAGAATTTTTTCTTAATAATATTTCTATTTTTCTTTATTTATCTTTTTCTTAAATTTGGTATCAGGGCACCATACTAAATTCTTAGATTTGAGTTTCCTTATTTGTCCCTTTCTTAGAGTGGTATCAGGGCAACATATTCAATTCTTATAAGTGATACCTACTACTAGGTGGGAATATGTTTTAGATTTGTTAGACATTTTTTAATATTTTGGTATAGCCGATCTTAATTTGTTTGGGATTGAGGTATGGTTGTTATTGATTTAGTGTGCTCATTTTGTGCTTCAAAGGATGAAATTTGGGAGATGTTTTATTTATTTTTTATAATTTAAACACTATTTATATAAATATTTTTCTTAAAAGCGAGTTTGTTATAAACTAGCTTACGGAGGAAATGTTTTAACTTGCTTTCATATGTTAAAATTAAGTCTTTTTACATTAGTTATATTATTGATCAGTTGTCAAATATGCATAGTAATCATAAAAAAACTCTTTCTAAGAGAATCATATGTAGACATCCCAAAAACTAAGGCTCAAAATTAAGATAATTATAGTGCTGGAGGAAGTGAACTACTTAATTTTAGTATAATTGAGGATTTATTCCATTGGCACTTTTGTTGTAATAAATTATAATGAAAAAATAAGTAGAAAAGCCAATTTCAACAGATATATGTTGCACATAATGTCTAGATCTTATATCCACAGGATATATTAAGGTAATTACTGTAAATCGTTTTATGGAGCCATGGCCACAAATAACATGGCCTCAGGATAATGACTGTGTTGGCCATTTATGAAAGAAAGCCCATTTCTAGTTTGGTTCATACCCACAGCTATAGCCTATACGAGTCCGATCTGCGTGAAAAATGGGCTAGTAGTTGATGATTCGTTAAAATAGCACGGACTAGCTAAATTTCGAACGGGTAATTGAAAAATAATCCGCGTTTGCAAAGTCATTGCAAAATAGTCACTATTTTGCTGCAACACGGAGAGTCCCAACATAATGTACTAGAGATTGGAGCACCTGTGTATGAACTCCAGCACACGGAAAATTCCAGCATAATATACTGAAGATTGGAGCACATGCGTATGAACTTCCTATATATGATGCTGGAACTCCAGCACATTATGAAATTGCAGGATAATATACTGGAGATTGGAGCATCTATGTATGAACTTCCAGCATATTATGTTGGAACTCAGCACATTATGAAATTCCAGCATGTTATGCCGGAAGTTCACATGAAAAAAGTTCGAACTCCAGTATATTATGTTGGAAGTTCACATGTAAAAAATTCGAACTCCAATATATTATGCTGGGATATTTTTCGAATTTTGAACAGTGTTTTTATTCAGATTTATCTTTACATGAAAAATGGCTAAATTTCGATTACTTTTGAAACTGTGGCTATTTTACCACTTGTAAATCTGGATGGTTCACCAAAAATAATTCATATATCTGGGAAATCAATCTCAAATGCGAAAAACTGAGTACTGTTCACCTAGTGTCTATATTATTAAACTGTTTACTGATTCCAAAAACACGGGCCTAAGTGAATCTTTTAGGGGAATTCTTTTTAAATGAAATGGAAAGAATGATAGTACTATCTGTCAAAGAATTTCTACATAAAAAATGCAGCAATGAGTAAAAGCAGTCCAAAACCACTCAGAGTTTACTAGTTAATCACCAAAACACAAGCTAGTTTCATCAAAGCATCACTCATTTCACTCCAAGGACTTCCATAAATTCACTAAAACATACGCGTGCGAGCGCACGCACACACACAAAGAAATATCCATTTACAATGCAAGTATAGCTCTGCTACTCTATGAACAAAGAATAGAAACAATAAGTAAATCAAGTAATTTGTTCCAGCCTAGAGTAAAGATGGCCATGATATGGTAAAGCCATTGATGTAATGCTAGCATTTGTTTTGCAGTTTCTCTTTCTTGAGAGCCATGAACTTAGCTGCTATTTCGTCGTAGTCTGGTAGCTTAGGATGGACATGGCTATTTTCAGACAATCCATTTCCAGGCTCCTGAATTGGAAAGGAATTTGACCGAAGAAAGTTATCTATGATGCTATCTTTAGGCCTTTCAGGAGGCATAGTCATTGCCCTCAAATAAGGATTCTGATTTTCATTTCTTGCCCTTTGATCTGTCATTCTTGATTTTGAGGACATAATCGGAGAACAAGTTTCTCGGCTTTCCCATACTTCCTCCGTATCAGGCTTTACAAAATGATCCCTCCTTGATTCAACATCTTGACTTGTTTTTGCTATCAGTGGTGGAAGTACTAATCGATCGCCAATGATATGTTGGTCTTGGCTGAAGGAACATTGGCATTGATAAAATCCTTGTTTCCTTTCCTTTAGACTATGCTTACTGAAATCCTTTGCAGCTTTGACTCTTCTCCTTGGCACGCGAAAAGAAGATTCCCCGTTAGGTTTTTCATCACTGATCCAGTCATAACATGGATGCTCCAAACTGCAGTGATTTTCCATCGGCCCATTGCACCTCGAATTGACAAAAGTCAGTGTGCTTCTGAATTTGACATAGCAAGGTTGATCTTGGCTGTCATGTGCAAATGTATAATAGGACTTCTGACTTTCCTCAACAGAACTCTTCCTGGAATTTCTTCGCCTGTTTTGGCTTTTTGGTTTGCTATCTGGAGAACTCTCACGTAAGTCACCGTAGTACATTGTACTATCAGTGTCTGACATAAAGCTCTTCTCAATGGAAAGTGATCTCCTTCTCATTCTTTTTCCAGATATCTTGTTATTCTTCCTCGAGCTTCTTGGTCGTTCTTTTGCAATCTGCACCTCAAAATTGCTTCCAGTATCTATCTTTAGTCTCAAGGGAACAATAGGGGCTTTGAACATGAATAGCCTCTGATCCTGGAATCTCACGTCTTTGCTCACAACAGACTCAAACTCCTGAATGTCATCTAGGTATATCATCTGCTGAGGTGATTCAGCTGAATCTTCTGTAGATGATTCTGCATCTCTTCTCTCTATATTTTTATCTAAAGTAAAGCCACAAGTTTTGGCCATATGCCTTTCTATTATGTGTTCAGGACTTGATATTGGGGATTGGGATAAATAGCCCGGCTGAGCAGAATCTAGAACTCTTTTGTTACCATTGTTTTTCAAGCAGTGCACTGAATCATTGTTAGTTGTTGAAAGGCATGTTGAAGTTGCAGTAGGAAGCAGTTCTTGGCGAGAAATGGAAGGATTTTCGATAACATTCATGCTCTTAGATGAATAATCGGAATTTACTATCTTTGCTTCTGTCTCTATAATGTTGGGATCCTTTAATCTCATTAGTCCATTTTCCTTGTAATCAGCTGCTGCATTACTTGTTTCATTTACCTGCAATTTCCTGGCATAAGGAATTGTGTGGTGCCAAAATAAGAATAAAGCACGAAAAACATGCTTTATCTTTTTTCTTTTGCTTAAGCTATTTTATGAAGCATATTGTGATAAAAGGGTAGCCTGGTGCACTAAGCTCTCGTTATGCGCGGGGTCCTGGGAAGGGCCGGACCACAAGGGTCTATTCTACACAGCCTTACCCTCTATTTCTGCAAGAGGTTGTTTCCACGACTTGAACCCGTGACCTTCTGGTCACATACTGTGATAGATTGCTTAAATAAGTACCAGCTCTTCTGATTCGCGTCTGTATTCAAGAAGCAAAGGTCCTTGTTGGAAGCAAATCCTTGCAATTTCATCCACCAATCTATATTTCTCCTCATCTGATACACAGTTTGTGCATAAATTATCCTTTATCTGTATTCAAAGAAGGATCAGAATTAGAAAGATATACTAATACTCAAAGACTTTTAAGTTTGGAAAAGGCGTTCGTGCAAGATTTGGCTAACCTGATGGCTGACAAGATTCCCAGGGAGTAATTGAAGGGCAGATGTTTCAAATCCGTGGCCATAACGTTCGCCAAAGAGCTTCCGAATCATCACAAGCTCGGGCAAATCACCAAGTCTTGCTGATGCAAATATTAGACTCGACACTGCTTCACTTATATCATTGGGACAGTCCCTAAAAGAAAAACAGAGTATGAAAAACATGAATCACTAGTCATTACATTAAAGCATTGACGTATACTGAAATGCTATTGTTTCTTACTTGTGTCTGCGAATATACGGAAGGTTATGGATTATAAATTCACAGTAATTCTCCAATAAGTCATACACTGCCACCATTTTTTCATCCATAAATAGCTGTTCAACCTGAAAATTGTAGGAAAATGAACAGAATAATCATCAAATGTACAAGTTATCTACTAATATATATAACAAGCTTTCTAGCTCATAAAAACTTCAAGAAACTACTGAAGACAAGAAAATCAGGTCACAGCAGTTATATGAAGAGAGGAATTCACATTAGGAAATTGTGGAAAATTTTGAGGCAAAAAATTCTGTCCAAAGAAGCATAATTATTTGTTTGAGGAATCCATATTACGTACTCTCTCAGTAACAATTTCGTAATGCCCATTTCTAAGTAGCTCAGATAAATCGTCCCTCAGCTGCCTGATAATGCAACTTCTCTTGTTCTTCAGCAGCTTAAGCCGGCACTGAACCCTTTTGATCAAATTCTTACTGCCACAGAAAAAATAAAGTAATATAAGCTATTTCACCTTCTTTAACGACAAAAAAAGATAAAATTAGTAGTTCATATTTACCATTTAGAAGCTTTTCTCCACCCAAAGAATATATCAAACATGTCTGCTAACTTCTTCCAAGCAGACTAATTGATGGCCTAGTGACAAGTTCTTGGGTTCTTATGACAAGTAAAATAAAGGAAAAATAATGAATTTGAAGGGCTGCCACGTGCTACAGTGATCAGACAAGTAAAATATACATAACAAAAAAAGTACTATATATGAACTGAACCATCAATGGACAAGTTGGAGTAGTTATTTTAGAAGAAGGGGTTTAGTTGTTGGGGGTTTATAAGGAGAGAGGTGAAGCTTCGAATTACTCCTATAGTATTTGGAAACTGCTCCCCACTTCTTTCATTTGTTCTATCACGATCAGTTAATCTTTTTTACTTTTATTCCCGCCATATTATTTGCTAGGTCGTTTTCCATTCTAGTTCTTAATTGTATTAATAATTAATAATTTAATTTAACCCCGGCTATGTAACAAAGCATAACCGTCAAGTTTTACATCTATGTGTTGTTTAGAGTCAAACGAACAGTTCACCAAATTCAACCCATTTTGGAGAAGATAAAAGGCAAAAATATATAATAATGGTCAATTTATTACGAACAAGGCAACGAGTTGGTAACCAACTGATAAATAACCGAAACAATAGAATACAAGTGTTTGGAAAAGTTGAAGGATTGCGTATAGGTGTTCGTAACACGCAGCGGCAGATCTTTTTATGTTTAAAATTTATTTACATATCAATAGATTAGATCTAAGACGTACCTGGTGAAAAAAGTCTTGTTTCAAATTCTTCGATAGTGCGAAAACTCTATGTGTATCCACACCGAGACTGATCCTTTCTATCAACTCTTTGATCAACGAAACCCGCGAACAAATTGAACGGAAAACTTGTGCTGAAATTTTTCTCAAAAATCTCAACTCAAAGATAGAAGAACAAGAAACACTTTTCTTGTAATTGTATTTTCTCTCTTGGCTTTGTATTGCACTCTCACTTTCACAAAATGTTTTTCTTCTCAAGAATTAATAATGCGGAAAAATTTCTCCATCACCCTTTATATAGCATCACCTACAAATCCTTTTCCTATTTGTTTGAGGTAATGATTTACTTAGGTAAAAGTTTATTCCAAAAATAAACTTTATGAAATTTTTAGTGGCCGGTTCGAATCCCATTCCATGGGTCTCGTGACTGCCAATTTTTATGGACATTCCACAAAGTCCAATTTCAAATTGGATTATACGATCCTTATTAGTATTTAATAGAGAAACATCATATCCCATTCTTAATGGGTTAAGTCAGCCGCTCGTCCTTTTATGGACTTTATGAGTTAATCCAATTCAAAATTGGTTTTAACGTATGAGCCTTTTTAATTATGAGTATCAAATATATCATATATATATTTCAACCAAGAGATATAATTTAATTTTCTATTCCAAATAGAAAACTTCAATTTGTTTACAATATTAATTATATCCTCTGTGCTAGCAAATAATATAATAATATTTCATTTGGACTAACAACTAAATGTATTTGACTAATTAAATTCCTTAATTTAATTATCAAATAATAAGTTAATTAATCCTTTAGCAAAGATCAGAACACTCGTTAGTGTGCGACCCCATAGGTTCAATACTAAGCCGGTAGTAAATTGACCACATCAATATACTAATCAAGGGTGGCGTCTAGCAACACTCCTTAACAACCGGATAATATGAAGTATACAATTTACTCTCAAGAACCAGTAGAAGAATAATGTAGTAATTCCTTCTGTCCTTATAGCTCTGGATCACCCTAGGATATGGTTCAACTGTCAAATCCTAATAGGCGACCAACTATGTGTTCACGTCAAATATAATCGACCATTGAATGACCTAAGAAACTCATTTCTTCTTTCATTCAATTGCCCTGGCCAAGGTCTTAATTTGGTCGTTTATAATTCATGACAACATGGAGCTTAAACTCATTATCAAGAGTTGACAGATTCCATCTTGATCAATCACTAATCCTACAAGCATTTAATCATACCCAATATCCTTTCAACTATCGCCCTAGGGCCATAGGTGTCTAGTATCAAAGCACAATAAATAACTTGTCAATTACTATGACGATCTCAGGTCAAAGGAAACGGTTACATCACATTCTTCAAGAGAATATCCTATTGACAGTTTATGGTAATTCTAACCATTAGGAATTATCCAATGAGTCGGTTCAATAATCATATCTCTATATGCATCATCTATCTATGTAATTTAGTTAATGAGATCAACTAATCTTTATCCCATAAAGACGATCACATAGATATTGATCTAATCGGATTACTAATGTCCAAATTTATAATCCTACGATCAAGAACAAATTTAGATTAAATTATAAGAAACTTTACTCTCATTATCATGATCTCCATCACAATGTCAAGTCTCAAAATTTAATCAAGGACCTTATCAAATTAATCAAGCAATTAATAACAATGATAAAAGAATATCAAATGCCATATATATTTTATAAAATATGTTCAAAACATCAAATATAATATTGGATCTAGGGCATATTTACTATAACCCTAACAAAAGTGACCTGGAAAATTTGGCTAAGGCATGAAGCTAAATGTCAGGCACCTCTCAGGCCTGCACAATCTAATGAATATTTTAACACATGGTAGGTCTGACGATTAAACTTTAGCGATAATAACGTGTTAATTAATGATAATTAAGTGATAATCATGTGTTAAAGACACCTATCATGTATTTATTGAATTTGCATAAACAAATGTGTCGTTTTGAGTATTTTAGCCCCATTTTACAATTTGATGCTTCTAGTGTGCTTAAATTGTAAGAGTTGACCAATGTTTGACTTTCGAGCACATGATCACGGATTGATATTTTAATGGTTTCAATAGATTCTTATGGTGATTTTGGACTTAGGAATAAGTTTAGTTCAACATCATACTTGGTAGTAAATTCTTTCTTTTGCAGAAAACGAGAATTGTAACCTAAGATTATTTCCTGGACTTTAATTGATTGGGAGTAGACATTTACAAGGGTACCTAGGAGCTCTGCAGTTTGCTTGATGTTTCTCTTAAGCAATTTAAAGTTGGATAGTTTGAAAATTAGGTAGTAGGTGAGCTAAATTTGTATCAGGTTGTACTTAACCGCAATATTTAATGCTGTGAGTCAAAGACTGTGACAACTGTTAGTAAATTTTACAAGTTTTTTGCTCTTTTGGTAAAAAAATATAGAGTTTAGATTACTTGCACAAGTCATGCTCTCTCTATCACCTTAGTCTTGAGTAAATACATAAAGAAATATAAGGCTTGAAGGAAAACAAATGATAATATCTCTCCCTTGTATTGTTTGTACAAAAATGATCAGGTTGCTAATGTGGTGACGGGGACTTAATAGATAGTCTTATAGCCCGTTTGGTCAAGCTGCAAAAATCAGCTTATTTTGAGAAGTATTTTTTTTCGAAAGTGCTTTTCTCAAAAGTACTTTTGGTTGAGAAGCAGTTTGTGTTTGACTAATTAGTTTGAAAAGCACTTCTGAGCAGCAATTAGTATTTGGCCAAGCTTTAAAAAACTGTTTCTAAGTGTATTTTTCTCAAAAGTGCTTCTCAAAAAAGTGCTTTTGGAGAAAAGCTACTTTTTTCTGCTTCTCCTCAAAAACACTTTTTTTCCTTCCAGAAGTTAGGCCAAACACCTCAATTTTTGGCCAAAAGTGCTTTTGTCCAAAAAAAAAAAAAAATTACTTTTGACCAAAAATAAGCTTGGCCAAACATGCTATTAGAATTTATCCACCGACTTCTATAAGGTGGTAACCTCAGCTCAAACCCATTTAACCCATTCAGTTCGCTTAGATTAGACCGGTCATTGACGTAGTTACTTTAAAAATACTCACACTTACAAGTGATAATTAAAAAATAGCATAGTTTTAAAAGTAATCGAAATTTAGCCACTTTTCATTTAAAGATAAATCTGAACGAAAATACTATTCAAAATCCGGAAAATATTCCAGCATAATATACTGGAGTTCGAAGTTTTTACATGTGAGCTTCCACCATAATATACTGGAGTTCCACAATAATATATTGGAAGTTCATACACATGTGCTCCAATCTCCAGTATATTATGCTGGAACTTTCCGTGTGCTGGAGATCCAGCATAATATGCTGGAAATTCATACACGTGTGCACCAATCTCCAGTATATTATGCCGAAACTTTTCGTGTTGCAACAAAATAGTGGCTATTTTTCAATGACTTTACAAACGCTGACTATTATTCAATTACCAGTCCGAAACTGGCCAGCCCGTGCTATTTTCACTTCATTGACATGCCAATTTATTGAATTCGGTCCATCTAAATTTGGCTGATTTTTAGCCCAATCTAATATTTGAGTAACTTTGCTAAAATATCTTTAAAATAGTTCTTTTTTGTTTGATATATTATACACTAGTAGTAAACTGCGAAAAACCGTCCAGGAATATCGACCGAATTCTGAAAACTGGAAAAACCGACTAATTTTCGACCGACTTTAATTTGTCGAAACAAGGCTGGTTGGTAATAAATAGAGACCGAAGTTTGCCGGAATTTTTGATCGATTTCAGTCAGTCAATTAAATTTCACAAACAACCTTAAAGAAAAAAATTGCCAAAAAAGCGGCCGAAGTCAGTTTTTTAATTATGTAATTAAAAATGCACCGACTCAGGAATCGAACCGGAGTCGATAATATGGCAGGATACTATTCTACCACTAGACCATTGGTACATTTTGGTTTAAGATTTTTTTTTAATTTTGTTTGTACTTTTTAATTGTATTTTTGCGCGAGAATAACCGACCGATTTCGGTCGGTTTTATTAAAAATATAAAATTACCGACTGAAATCAGTTGGTTTTTTAAAATGACTTACTGAAATAAGCGACCAATTTCGGTCCGTTTTTTTGAATATTAATTTTAATTTATTTTACATGAAAAACCGACCAAAGTTGGTCGGTTTCTTAAAAAATAAATTTCACGGGACGTCAAAATAGTTTCCTGCATTTTTGTGTCAAAAAAATTGATAGAAGTTAGTCGATTTCGTAAAAAGAAATTGAAAAATAAAATATTTTGAATTGAAATATTTGTCATCGACCGACGTGGTCGGTTTTTGCCGAATTTCTAGTAGTGATATATGATCATAACAAAAGAAAACCCTTATTTGATGATTAAATAATTCATAAGAAAACAACATACATTAATTAAGAATTAGTAAGAGTTGGCCAAGTTGAGCTATGATACAAAGTAATTTAATCCATCTTTACGCAACCTATCTCAGGCAAAGCAATGATCCGCCCATTTTGACCTGCGAAAAATCAGCCAATCCGCCCATTTAACACTCCTACTCTGTGCAGAGGTTCAGTAAAGATATTCCCTAGCCTTGTATCAGGCAGCAGCTCGAGTAATGTAGTAATCCCATTCAATAGGTAAATATTATCTGTATAATGTGAATATATCTGAATTTGATGAGGAAACAAGATACAAATTGACCCTTTTATTTGCATACTCCAAATCTGAAGTGTTTTTATTCCATACCTTTGGTAGGAAATATGCAGCTCCTTTTTCATGGTTTTTCAGAAGACCAATTTTTTGATGCTATAGGAATGAAAAAATTGTCATCAGTTACTTATTCAGATGTAGCCTGGACCTTCGCTGGATCTTGCACACATAGGCGTATCTAGGATTTAAATTTTAGGGGCTTAACTTTTAAGGGTTTTAGCGTTTAAACTGTTATATTTTTAAAGTTATCGGTTCATATCTACTGTTTTTGTAATTTTAATGAATTTTTATAAATAAATTTTTGTTCCGCGTCGAAAATTATAGGTTAAATTGAACCTGTTAGTAATACACTACATCCGCCCCTGCCTGAACATCGCGGAAGCTTAGTACAACATGCTACCCTTTACGTCGGTGGATTAAAATCTGAATTGTGCAAGTTGAAAGCAGCTTCTGTAGAGGACGTAGAGCTTATTTATGCAGTACTCAAAGAATAAACCTTGTGAAGTTTAAAAATTATACTGCTTATACATGTTCTATACATATTATATAAAAAAATTAATATTCCATATTCGTGTATATATAGTTAGATCGAGATATTGGTTGCAGATGCATGCACTTACTGCTTATATGCTCGATCCACATCATCCCTCTCCCAAATAAAATAATGCGAAGAAATGGAAGGAAATTAAAGGTTAAAGGAGCCATAAGAAACGCGCGTAACATCAAAATCTTTATTTGTTCAGATCAAGAGTAACGTGCAAAACTGCAAATCAAAAAGCCTAAGAAACACTATATTAATCCTTATATATTGTACTTGTATGATATTTTTTTCTCAGAATTGATACAAGGAAGAGAGCTACCTTGGTTCGTTTTCTAAGGTCAAATGAACCAATAAATACACTCAAAATTTAAAACGTGGAGCAGATTTTATCATTTTGATAATTTGTAGGTGAACTTGCTTTCAACAATCTCAGCTTTCTTGCCAGGCTTCAAGTTATTCACAATTAAAGAACAGTTTGCAAGCACATTGAATTTCTTCAAAGGAGTTTTTCCAAACAGAACCTCCACAGGTACCTTAGCTGTCACCGATAATGGAATTTTGCCATTTTTTTCATTTTCTTGCATTGCCTCATATTGCCCTGATCCAAACTGACTTTTCCCCTTGAGTTCAACCTGGATTATGGTTGTATTCTTATATCCCTGACGGAAAGCTGGTAATTTTCCTGAACATAATATTGTTGAATCAGTGTACGTCATGTTCATAGAGCTAGCTTCCCCGTAACTTAGTTCTATCTTTTTGTTAGGATTCTCTGCTTTAATAGTGACAATAATATCCATTGTGAGGGTAAAATCATGAGGTTGATATCCAAATTCCTTAATCTCAAGTGCTTGAAAGTTGTAACGTGGCATTTGTGGTTGGTAGACCCTGTAGAAATAGTAGGTGAGGGCGGATACAACAAGGATAACGAAAAACAGGATGCAATGGCAGCAGCAAATGCATCTCAAGCAAGGGTTTCCTCCTCTTGGCCTTTCTTCATAGTAATACTCACCGCTATACCGCGGGCCTTTTGTATAAGGCGGCGGATGTGGTTGCATTATGGTGGAGGAGAAAGAAGGAGGAGGAAACAACTTGCTTTTGATTTGGTGGTGGTACCTATTTCCTTATGGATGAAGGACCACCAGTATTTCCTAAAGAGGCCACTGTATTCAGGGAAGAAACGGCTTCTGTTTATTGGACAGTTCCATTGGTCAAGGAAATTGCTACATATGTGTGGGCTGGCTAAACATGAGCAAAACAATTACACCTTTCTTAGGATGTTTTAGGCTTCTTGTTACTCGATCGCATGTTCAATTAACAAAAGATAATACAAGTGTAAAGAATTAACGATATACATAATAACTTGTACAAAGTCTTTGAGACAATAATATTGATTGTGTATATGGATTGCACGCAGTGCCGGCTCTAGGGAAAGCCACTAAAGTAATTGCTTAAACCCCGAGAATTGAAGGGCCCAAAATTTTCAAATTAAACATTACTTACTACATATTACAGATTTATTAATAAAAAATACTAGACTTTATACTTTTTTTTTGGATGTGATAGAGGTTATTTAAATAAATAATTCGAGTTTTATAATAAAGGTGCAATATATGAAATTAAACAATTTGATCACAACTTTGATATTAAAAACGAATTAAACTGACATCTATTTTGTTCTGCAAAATTGAAAATTTTAGATTGTGAGAATTCGTAAAAATATTATTTTAACCGTCAACATATGTTTCTTATAAATTAGTGAGTAGCATTACTAAAAATTTGCAATGGTGAGTGTATAGGGTAAAATATGTTTATATTAAATGATCGGAAGTGGTACGTGGAGCTGAAGACAAAAGATAGTTGAATCCGAAGGCAACGATCATGTATGTTACCAAAGAGAATGACACTCATAAAGATAAAATAAATGGTTGTTACCCGGTAGCATTTAATGAGGAATATTTTATAGCTTTAAGTACACGGCCCGTTACAAGGAATATGATATTCACTGTCTGCCGTTACACATTCTTCAATTGCCCTCATAATTGACTTTAAAAAAAGGCTTGATCCTATGACCTTGTTCCCTAGGTGCATCTATAAATAATGAGCTCTATTATTATTATTGAAAGAGAGACAAATTTTCTGACAAACATACGGTACACTATTCAAAGCTCAATATAATTTTATCTTCTTGTTTACTGATATCGTTGTAATTGTCCCCGGAAGCCCTGCTCCCGGAATTATAATTTTTGCTATTTTATCTCCATCTCAAGGCTAAGTATTACATTTCTGTTTAATTCATCTATTATTTTAGGATCAAATTAATTTACTTGTCTATAAACCACGTATAAATTCAGCTGTACATTTTACGGGTAAAAAGTTTGGGGCCCACCGTGCGGCTTAAACAATTGTGTAATTAAGTTGGTCCTTGCCTATTTTACTAACGCGTTTGTTTATTGGTTCTTAGAAAAAATCATAGAAAATAGCAGATAATGGTGTTAACAACACACACAACCATGAGGCCCAAGGAAATCAGTCTCAACACGAGGATTCAATCAGTGGTACCCGCAGCAAGGAGACGAGGTCACACCAGTCCACAACAGGCAGTACCTGCGACATGTTCGAGAGGCGACTCCTGATAATGCAGAAAAAGAGCACGTCGTCAAAGAGGTAAGGGTCTTGCAGAAACAATAAGAGGCCAATTTAGGCCATCTCACACAGTAGGATAATGTTATGACAGAGCTGAAACAGGCGTTATCGGGTGCTTCCAACAACGCGAATAGACGAGGTTCGATTCCTCCCGGTGTCCCCGCAAATCAAACAACGCAGAGGGTCGACAACAACACCCCGCGGGGCAAGGTCGGCTTCGATGGGGCTGGGGTTAGCGAATCTGATCACAACAACGAGAGTGATCCCTTCAGAAATGAACTCATATGGTTTATGAGGGAAGTAAATACCTGCTTGGACCAAATTCCGGACGTACCACTAGTGCTAAAAGGGTCGGACTCAAAGAAGTACACTCAATTTCCATACAAACTAAGCGCGACACCAAAAGGGATCCCGAAACGGTTTAAAATGCCAGACGTGCCGAAAGATGGAATTTCAGATCCTCAGGAGAATATCACTGTCACACCTCCTTTTTCTACCCGAAAGGGATTGGGAGTTTTTTCAATTAAAGTGACGTTGATCGAAACGAGATTATTTTATTCGATTTCAGAGTTGCCACTTGGGATAATTTATGGTGTCCCAAATTACCGGTTAAAAATCCCGAATCGAGGAAGTATGACTCTATTTTTACGGTCCGCAAAACACAGAAATCCGGATAGGAATTCTGTTAATTCGAGAGAAGGTGTTAGGCATTCCCGGGTTTTATGGTTTTAGCACAGTCGCTCAACTATTAATAATTGGCCTAATTATCTAATTTAATACACATTTTAAACCTACGTGCATTTTGAACTTTCTAACCGCTTTTAATATTTTTAGAATTATTTTCTGGAACAAGTCACGATTGTCGTACACTTGTCGTTTTGGTACACATTATAAATCGCGTCACATGAAAGGCACCCGCGATTTACAACATATTAATTTTATTATTAGTCGAAGTTATGGTCGGGTCACATGAAATGCACACCCAAATTTAGATTTACGTATCGTGACCATGTCACGGAAACCGTACCCATAGCCACGATAATTTATTAATCGCGCCTAAAAACAACTACAAATATTCATAACTTTTCTGTCTGCATTTTCCAAAATCTCCAACAGTAATAATGTAATAGAGCTCCATTGGTTAAGCAAATTGCTACATATGTGTGGCTAAACATGAGCAAAACAGTTACACCTTTCTTAGGATGTTTTAGGCTTCTTGTTACTCGATCGCATGTTCAATTAACAAAAGATAATACAAGTGTAAAGAATTAACGATATACATAATAACTTGTACAAAGTCTTTGAGACAATAATATTGATTGTGTATATGGATTTCACGCAGCGCCGGCTCTAGGGAAAGCCACTAAAGTAATTGCTTTAGACCCTCTAGAATTAAAGGGCCCAAAATTTTCAAATTAAACATTACTTATTACATATTACAGATTTATTAATAAAAAAAATACTAGACTTTATACTTTTTTTTTGGATGTGATAGAGGTTATTTAAATAAATAATTCGAGTTTTATAATAAAGGTGCAGTATATGAAATTAAACAATTTAATGACGACTTTGATATTAAAAACGAATTATACTGACATCTAATTTGTTATGCAAAATTGAGATTTTTAGATTGTGAGAATTCGTAAAAATATTATTTTAACCGTCAACATATGTTTCTTATAAATTAGTGAGTAGCATTACTAAAAATTTGCAATGTGAGTGTATAGGGTAAAATATGTTTATATTAAATAATTGCATGAGGAAGTGGTACGTGGAGCCGAAGACAGAAGATAGTTGAATCCGAAGGCAACGATCATGTATGTTACCAAAGAGAATGAAACTCATAAAGATAAAATAAATGGTTGCTACCTGGTAGCATTTAATGAGAAATATTTTATAGCATTAAGTACACGGCCCGTTATAAAGAATATGACATTCACTGTCTGCCGTTATACATTCTTCAATGACCCTCATAATTGACATTAAAAAGAGGCTTGATCCTAAGACCTTGTTCCCTAGGTGCATCTATAAATAGTGAGCTCTATTATTATTGTAAGAGAGACAAATTTTCTGACAAACATACACTACACTCTATTCAAAGCTCAATATAATTTTATCTTCTTGTTTACTGATATCGTGTAATTGTCCCCGGAAGCCCTGCTTCCGGAATTATAATTTTTGCTATTTTATCTCCATTTCAAGGCTAAGTATTACATTTATGTTTAATTTATGTATTTTTTTAGGATCAAATTAATTTACTTGTCTATAAACCATGTATAAATTCAGCTGTATCATTTTACGGGTAAACAGTTTGGGGCCCACCGGCTTAGACAGTTGTGTAATTAAGTTGGTCCTTGCCTATTTTACTAACGCGTTTGGTTATTGGTTCTTAGAAAAAAATCATGGAAAATATTAAATAATGGTGTTAACAACACGCACAACCATGAGGTCCAAGGAAATCAGCCTCAACACGAGGATTCAATCAGTGGTACCCGCAGCAAGGGGAACGAGGCCACACTGGTCCACGACAGGCGGTACTTGCGACATGTTCGAGAGGCGACTCCTGATGATACTGAAAAAGAGCACATCGTTGAAACGGTAAGGGTCTTGCAGGAACAATAAAAGGCCAATTTAGGCCATCTCACACAGTAGGATAATGTTATGGCAGAGCTGAAATAGGCATTATCGGGTACTTCCAACAACGCGAATAGACAAGGTTCGATTCCTCCTGGCGTCCCTAAAAATCAAACAACACAGAGGGTCGACAACAACACCCCGAGGGGCAAGGTCGGCTTCGATGGGGTCGGGGGTAGCGGATTTGATCACAACAACGAGAGTGATCCCTTTAGAAATGAACTCATATGGTTTATGAGGGAAGTAAATGCCTGCTTGGACCAAATTCTGGACGCACCACCAGTACTGAAAGGGTCGGACTCAAAGAAGTACACTCAATTTCCATACAAACCAAGCACGGCACCAGAAATGATCTCAAAACGGTTTAAAATACCAGACGTGCCGAAAGATGGAATTTCAGATCCTCAGAAGAATATCACTGTCACACCTCCTTTTTCTACCCGAAAGGGATAGGGAGTTTTTTCAATTAAAGTGACTTTGATCGAAACGAGATTATTTTATTCGATTTCAGGGTTGCCACTTGGGATAATTTATGGTGTCCCAAGTTACCGGTTAAAAATCCTGAATCGAGGAAGTATGACTCTATTTTTACGGTCCGCAAAACACAAAAATCCGGGTAGGAATTCTTTTAATCCGAGAGAAGGTGTTAGGCATTCCCGGGTTTCATGGTTTTAGTACAGTCGCTCACTATTAATAATTGGCCTAATTATCTAATTTAATACATATTTTAAACTTACGTGCATTTTGAACTTTCTAACCACTTTTAATATTCATAGAATTGTTTTCTGGAACAAGTCACGATTGTCATACACTTGTCGTTTTGGCACACATTGCAAACCGCGTCACATGAAATGCACCCGCGCTTTACAAAATATTTATTTTATTATTAGTCGAAGTTATGGTTGGGTCACATGAAATGCACTCCCGAATTTGGATTTACGTATCGTGACCATGTCACGGGATCCGTACCCATGGCCACAATAATTTATTAATCGCGCCTAAAAGCAACTACAAATATTCATAACTTTTCTGTCTGCATTTTCCAAAATCTCCAACAGTAATAATGTAATAGAGCTCCTTCTGATCAACATTATAATGACACCATATTAACAAAATATTCTAATAACCATATTTAGTAAATTCCACAAAATACTTACAAATAAATTACTCCTAATATTAATATTTATTTGACCATGGAAAATATTGCAACAAAATCATCATATCTGGATAAGATTAAGTTTTTGTTCAACTCATCAAAACGAATCTATGTCAAATAGAACACCCAAACAAAATCTGCTACAAGATCACTTCTATTCGAGATACAAATACCTAATATCTGTAGAACCTGAACACCATAAAAATAAATGTACATACTATAGCACGAGAATATCATTAATTTTTTTTTTCACAAATGGCATTTTATTGAAAATAAGGACGAACTACGGATGAACAAGAAAAGATTAGTACCTGTAAGAAAATTTATGCGCACAACAAACCAATACAACAGAGAAACAATGAATAGAGCTCAACAAAATCAGCTGAAAACCCAGCAGAAACCGCGAACCTTAAGCGGTGGATGGAATCGAACTCACAATCCAATGCCGAACCTCAAACGATCTCCATTTTTTTGCAATCAGGAATTGAAATTCGAAAATCAAGAGAAGAATAGGACTATTTTTGTACTTTTTTGATTTTTGTAGTCCGAGGGAAGCTGAAGGAACTTACAATATTTATATGAAAAAATTCTTAAAATTAGAGGAAAGGAAAATCGAAAATCATAACTAAAAACCTAGAACCTTCTTCTCACCGGCTTCAGCGTAAAGACCAGGCCCCTTACCCTTGATTAAAAGCTAAAATGGGAGTAAGAAGAAGACAAATGTAAAGTAAGCTCTCGTTATGGACCTTTGATGTTTCATCACTCTTTTCTCTATCCGTGACTTTGTGTGTGCGTGTTCCGTTTTTTTTGTTTTGTTCTTCAGTGTGTGTGTCGCTGACTGGGGTTGGCTGCTGTGAGGTGGTTGTTGGTCGCTGGTGTTATGGGTTGGGTGGCGACGACAGTAAGGGTGAGGAGATGGAGAGTTGCGGCTGTGGTGGCTAAGGTCTTTCTAGGGTTTTTGGTGGTGTCTCTATGATGAAGAAGAGGGAACAACTCGATCCTCTTTTTGTGTCTGCGGCTGGTTTGCGGCTACTGAGAATTCCTAGGTTTTTTGTTTTGGTGAAGAAAAAGAAGGTGAGATGAGGGGCTGTGGTCTTAGAGGGTTCTCTAGTTTTTTTCCTTTTGGTTAAGAAGAAGGAGTCTTTTAGATTAGGGTAAAGGTGGGCTTAGGAATTATGGGTTATGTCCGAATTGGGCCTATAAAATGGGATGTTTAAGCCCAAATTTTATTCTTTCTCCTTGAACAAGACTAAAAATACTACCCCATTTACTAATTAATCCTACTTAAGTAAAATAACTATTAAAATAAAACTAACCGTTAAAATAAACCTATTTTTGGTATTTTTCAAATATCATACTAAAAAATAAAAATAGAATTAGATTAATATCATTGCAAAAATAAAATAATATTTCTGAAAACAAAGTGGAACTATTTTTATATTATTTAATTTTATGTAAGGAAGATTAATTATAAGTAACTAGATAAAATATTAATTAACTAAATAAAAGAAAATATTTTTGTAATTTTCATATTTGTGATAAAATAAAGTAATAGAGGCAAAACTATTTAGAATAGAGACACTAAACCTAAACTAAATATTTACGCTAAAATGTGTAAAATCTTGGGGAGGGTAAAAAATTACATGTCTACAGCTACCCCTCTTTGACTGGAAACGCGAAGAATTTTCAGACAAAGAGCGACGAGACAAGTTTTTTGACCCGACCCTTATTTAGGGAGACCAAAAACTAAGAGAAAGGAGAATGTGACCAAGCCCTGGTATCTGAGCTGCCTACATATCCTTGGCTATAAAGGAATCAGGCCACGTGGAGTTCAGAAGTAGGAACAATGATGGAGTATACCGTGTTGGAGAGCCGATTGAGGTGTCATTCCGTCGAGGTTCCGGTCCGCGGTCCTGTTATTACATCAAAATCAAAATCTAAAAGAACTAAACAAACCTAACAACTATGAGTTACAAGATTCCTATCTATAAGTCTTCTGAAGCTTGATCTTGAATCTTGACTGGTTCTTCATGCAGACTTTTGATTTGAACCTTAATGCTTGATAGCTGCATGTGTTGATTCATTCTACCTCAGCTTCTTCGGATCAAAACCGGACACACCGTACTCGTGACTTCAGTCATGTCTTGAGCAATCCACATTTAGTCTTTGCTTATGCATTTTAGATTCACTTTTTTTTTTCTTTTTTTTTTCTTCTTTTTTATTCTATATCGAGACTACTTCTGTTGATCATCTCGGACTAACGACTCGCATTCATGCCGCGAGTTTCTGCTACTTCTAACTTGCATTGAATTCTGAAATGACTTCCCTCGTTCTCTAGGTGGGCGCCTGCTACTGACTTGAAACTTGAAATAATTCCGAAACGAATTCCCTTTTTCTCTAGGTGGGTGCCTGCAATCAAAACAACAAAACAAATAAAATTTTCTGCCCCAATTTGCACTCGGAAGGTTTGTGAGTTATTAGCAAACTATAAACCACTTATGTTATTGATGCAATGATAAGAGTAAACTAAAGACTCGACTAGGAAGTGCATCTCCTGTGAGAAAAACCAAGAAACTTTGACTAGCAAATGCATCTGCTAAAAATAAAACCTGAATGACTCAAACTAGGAAGTGCGTCTCCTAGAGGTGAAATCTCAATTTAGGAAGTGCGTCTCCTGTGAGTAAAACCAAGAAAATCTAACTATCAAATACATCTACTAAAAATAAAATCTGAATGACCCAGATTAGGAAGTGCGTCTCCTAAAAGTGTATCTTGAAAGACCCAGACTAGGAAGTGTGTCTCCTAGGGATGAAACTTTAATGACTCAAAACTAGGAAGTGCATCTCCTAGGGCTGAACTTAAATGACCCAAACTAGGAAGTGCGTCTCCTAGGGGTGAAATCTCAATTTAGGAAGTGCATCTCCTAAAGTGTATCATGAAAAATCCAGACTAGGAAGTGCGTCTCCTAGGGGTGAAACTTGAATGAACCAGACTAGGAAATGCATCTCCTAGGGCTAAACTTAAATGACCCGAACTAAGAAGTGCGTCTTCTAGGGGTGAAATCTCAATTTAGGAAGTGTGTCTCCTAAAAGTGTATCCTGAAAAACCCAGACTAGGAAGTGTGTTTCCTAGGGGTGAAACTTGAATGAACTAGACTAGGAAGTGCGTCTCCTAGGGCTGAACTTAAATGACCCAAACTAGGAAGTGCGTCTCCTAGGGGTGAAATCTCAATTTAGGAAGTGCGTCTTCTAAAGGTATATCCTGAAAAACGCAGACTAGGAAGTGCGTCTCCTAGGGGTGAACCTTGAATGAACCAAACTAGGAAGTGCATCTCATAGGGCTGAACTTAAATGACCCAAACTAGGAAGTGCGTCTCCTAGTGGCGAAATCTCAATTTAGGAGGTGCGTCTCCTAAAACAAAATATAACTTGAAAGACTTAGACTAGGAAGTGCTTCTCCTAGGGTTGATGTGTGATCTTCTCAATAGCCTTTGTGTAAGCAGAATTGGGGCATTAAACCTAAAAAATTCAAGCTTCCAAGCTTTGATATGAACCTAGCCTTCATCCCTGTTTCAGACAAAGAAAACTTGTGAGTTTAAAACATGGTGGTTAGTTTGTGGCCTTGACTACGAGGGCGATTTCTCTTGCATTTGTCACGATCAAATTGGACTTCAACTTGGAAGACCTTGCCTGTTATCAACTAACCATTTTCTTTCAACCCTTATCACAAAAAACACCTCAGATCCATTCGAGCCCAATTTCCTCTATCTGTTACATTTTTCTCATGAATTGACATTTACCGAACCTTTTCATTTCACATGAATCCCCAAAGCACGTTGATTGTTACCCACTTAGAGCGCACACTGTTCGTTCCTGACTTATGCTACTTTGATGTGCTAGCCAGATTCCGTTTTGTGCAATTGGAAAGCTGGTAGCAAATTTTGAAGTTATTTCTCACTTGTTTTGACCAAACAAATTCAAGAATAGGAAGTAAACAAAACAAAAGGAACAAAGTAAAGGACAATGGAAAGAGATGATACATAACAAGAAAATTACGAAGTAGAAATTTATCAGATGTGGATACCAGCTCTAATGACCATGGCATGCACATTTGGATTAAGTGGCCTAAACTGTCCATCAAGTATAATGTTCAACTCTTGTTGTACCTCTGAGTCGTGAAATTGGGCTTCAATGCTCTGATTATCCTATCTGATTCATGATCCTTATTCGACTTGTAGTTCCTGAAGGGTTTTCACCATCAATCCCCTCTCATTTTGTTCTTTCTCTCATCTTACGGTCGCCTTATGGTGCCTGTGAAGGTTTTCACTGATAAGACTCTCTCATTTTGTTCTTTTTCTTTTTATTTCCTCTGATTCTGTAGATGACAAGGCATTGAATATAGTGAAAACATCATATGCTCTTGGCATGTCTAGCTCGGCACTCTCAAATATTATCTAGGAGGTCTTTTTTGAACTATAATGTGGCTTTTGGACATGGTTAGAAAGAAATGATACCATAAAGGCTCAAAATAACTAAGACAGTAGGGTTAATTTATTTACAACTTTTGGAATCTATTATAAAACGTTGCCCCAATTTCTAGAACAAGGGAATTTGATTCTTTTTTTTGAGATGGAATTTCTAAGAAAGACTGCCCCACTCTCGACTTCGTGGGATTATGAAATATTTTATTTGGTGCGACCGAACCTTAAGGCTGCCTACGTATCTTGTGGTGACAAGAATCAGGTCGAATATAGTTCAAAAGACTACTCTTTGTTGTTGCTATTTTCCTTTCCTTTTCTTTTTTTTCCTTTTTCTCTTTTCTCTTTTGTTTTTTTTCTTTTTGACTTATATTTTTGAATGAATTTTCTAAAACAAACCTATGTGGACATGAACTTTTTTTTCTTTTTTTTTGACTCTAACTTGATTCCAAAATAGGGGAGGTCAGAAAAATTAGCACAAGCTCAAAAGGGGTACCAAATGGTATAAAGTGTTTGGGTAGCTGAAAGAGGGTCTCCCAATCCCTGTAAATGCCAAGTACAACACGTGCAACTTGAAGATGAAAAAGGAATATCATGCACAATATTTCTTTTTCACCTTCAGCATTGATATCACTAATATGCCTTCCACTTTTTAGTACCTTATCAAGTACAGAACTCTTGTTGGGTAATTTTTCTTCACAGTGGATGCGCTCCGTCGGTTTGGAGCAAACTCCCTTGGCTTTATGTTGTAACTTGAGATGCAATTGAACTCAAAGTTGCCCGCTTCGAATTGTCTGGGATGCACTCTCCCTTAACGAATTCTTGTCATCCTATTAACTTTCCAAATTATCTGCCCCTGTTTCACACAGTTCAGGCTTCAAATAATATCAAAATGTCCAAATCTGTACTTATTTCCCTCAAGTGTCCCCTGTCATCTTCAAAATTATTTCATTTCTTCATGATTAAACTAACTTTTAAGACCAGGTTGAGAATTATGCGTGCATGTCATGTCACTAGAGTCAGCAGGAAAAGAACTATAAAGGAAAAGAGAACTAAACAAAAATGACTAGAAATAACATAAAACAGAAAATTGCATTAGACAGATGGTGAAAGGGTTTGAAAAACGAAACAAGAAAAATAAACTGGGGTTAAAACCTTGGAACAAACCTAAATAACACTAAATGAGATACTTACGACTAAACAAACTAGGCAAAATAAAAGGATAGAAGGGTTAGAGTCATAAGATAATATCCGGATTACAATCCTGAAATAACCCAGGCAACAGAAATGACAACAAAATAAGCCACCAAGACTCCTTTCCGGCTAACCAAGAAAGGAGCATCTTTCCAATCACCAAACTCAACATCTTAGCCACTGAGTTTCACATCAATATTACCAAGACCATTACCAATTTTAATATCATTAACTTCAGTCAGCAAATTCCTAAGAGGATTCTCATACTCCCTGTCACCACGTATCATCCCCACAAAATGTGCATCATCATGTGCATGTAAAGGATTCTGCACGATATTCTGGGTGTCACTATCCTGGATCACAATTATCCCTTCTTGAATCATTCTTTCGATTTCCCTTTTCAAAGCACGACATTCTTCAATGCTATGCCCTTGGACATTAGAGTGGTACATGCACCGGACAGTAGGATCAAAGCCTTTTGCATATGGGTCCGGAGTATAGCTGATGAGCGGCTCAACCAGGCCAGAATATTTTAACTTTTCAAACAAGCTTGTGTAGGATTATCCGATTGGCGTGAAACTATTTCTTTGCCTTTGTTCTCCTCCATGACCCAATTTTCTAGGGTTGTTGGATGCTCGAAAATGTTGTGAAGGCAAAAGTGCATTATGCAGTGCTGGTGCCCGCCATAAGGAGTGACCCAATGGTTAGATAGATGACCGGACATTGTTTGGAGAATAATAATGGGGTGGATTATGTGGAGCTCGGGGATATGTTTGGGGTTGGGGTTGAGGCTGAGTATATTGGTGAGACGGACCTGTTGGACCATGTCGCGATCCTAAGACAACCATGACAACATCATCATGTTCCTTCTGACCCAGCGAGCTTCCTATGTCATTCTGAATTGCTTGTGTTGTGGCTTTTAAAGTAGAATAGCTCATGATCTTGCTTGAATTCAGCTCATATTCTACCATTTCTCCCATTTTTACCACATCATTAAAAGGCTTACCCACATTCGAGATCAAATGCCCAAAGTAAGTTGGTTCTTGAGCTTGAAGAAAGTACTCTACCATCTCGTCTTCTTCCAATAGGGGATTGACTCAGGCAGCTTGCTATCTCTATCTGAGCCCTATTCCCTAAAACTTTCATTAGGCTTCTTTTCTATCTTGGTGAGGGACATGCGATCCGGGACAATTTCTATATTGTACTGAAAGTACCGGGCAAAGACCTGAGCCATGTCGTCCCATGTGTACCACCTGCTAGTATCTTGGTGGGTGTACTACTCCAGAGCTTCCCCACTCAGACTCTGAATGAAATACGCCATCAATAATTTATCCTTCCCACCGGCGCCTCTCATCTTACTGAAGTAACCTCTCAAATGGGCCACGGGATCTCCATGTCCGTCATATAAATCAAACTTTGGCATCTTAAACCCAACAGGTAGTTGGATGTCAGGAAACAAGAACAAATCTTTGTAAGACATGCTCATATGGCTCCCTATCTCTTGCATGTTTCTTAAAGACTGCTCTAAGATTTTCACCTTCCTGGATATCTCATCTTATTCCACTGTCTTAGCAGGATTTTCAGTTTCACCAAGAGGCTCAAAGTGAGGAGCGTGAGAGTATGGATCCGAGACCTTGAAAGTTGGTTTTGGAGCATAGTGTTGGGCATCGGGGACTTTGAACACAGTCTCGCTAGAGGATCGAGGAAAGGTAGCTGGTGGATGAGATATAAAAACATGAGTGGTCAAAGGAGTGGGATGTGAGGTGGTTTTGGCAGGTAGAGTGTGAAAAGGTTATGGGGAGATAGCAGCAGCAGTAGGAAGCTGGATTTGTGACAGTGGCGGAATGGTGACGAGACTTTCAGTGTAGTTAGCGGGAACTAATGAGGGAGGACGCCTACTAATCTAGGCTTGGTATATTTCGGCCATCTGTCCTTTCAACCTTAAGACCTCTTCTTTCAACTCAAATTCTGATTCAACAATCTCCTTAGACGGATCAATAACACCTATGTCCAAATCTTTGTTAGCAATGACTACCTTGCTCTTTGACCTTCTGTTGTATGGAAGAATTACCAGTTTAAGAACCACAAACCAACCACCCTTCTGCTATAATGAAAATAACAAAGAGAAACAAAATGAAGTCATCATATTAGCGTTAAGGCATTTAACAGCTAAAAATATCACATTACGTGCAATGTACCTAACAACAATTAACGGTTCAAGAATGACTTCGAGGGTCACAAGGTCACTTGGCATCATCCCAATTTGTTCATTTCAATCTTCTCTTTTCTTTTCTTTTCTAGCACTTCTTGGCTTGCTCATTTTCCTTCCTCTTTTTTCTAATTATCACTCTTTTCTTTCCTCTTATTTCTCACATCCCATAATTTCATCTTTTTTTGTTTCCTTTTTTCTTTTTCTTTTAATTTTAAAAATAATTCGATCGAACCTTATGTAGGTTGCCTACGTATCATGTTCCACATAAATCAGACCAAGCGTAGTTCTGAAAAAGTAATGGATAAATTAAACTAAAAATAAAAATCTTTTTGGATTATTCATTTACAACGTTTTTGAATACAGAATCTGAAATACGATAACAAAGAATCGACAAACTCAGGTAGATAATGATATATTTTGACACCACCTAAAAGACTCAGTATTATTAGAAAGGACTAGAAAGTAAAAGACAACATAAAAGGAAGGCAAACTCAAAACACAAAAAATTCCCTTAAGCAGCTCTTGAATGCAGCGGCCTTGACTGGATGGTCCCGGGTGTCTGTCGTTCTCAAACTACGGTAAGTAGATCCACACCTGTATGAGAAAACTAAAACCAAATAGAGTTAAAGATTTAGAACACTATGTGAGACAATAAAACTTCCTATCGGACACATGCAGGACATGATTGAAGCTAATTTTTGCAAAATGGCCTATGATCACCCCCAACTATGCCTTATAAAAAGGACAATGCAGTCGTTGCAAATATAATCCGGTTTACAAGTCCGGAGTCGAATCCCACAGAGAGTTAACCTATCAATCACAATCTTTAGACTCACTAAACTCTTCAGAACCAGCTTCCCAAATGTTTGAATCACAAGTTGATGGTTTCTTTAGTAACTAAGATTGCAAGTAAATTAAACAGGCTGTAAACTAAAATGCTAAGGTTGTAAACAATGATGAGATAAAGCTAAGGTAAAGATTTCCCCTATTGATGGAATCCCTTCTTTTTATGCTTCATACAAATGTACCAACACTTCTCTATCAATCATGAACGCTCATCTTACCATAAATCTCTCCCGAGTAATCACAGTAATATACTATTGCACTCTCCCGAGATACACTAGCTAGCTTTAATTAACACAGTTCACTTAAGATTGCACCCAAGGCTTCGTTATCCCTAATCCCGCATTTAAACCCGCAGTTATAGATTCCTCTTATACTTTAGGAGTGGTGTTATTCAACAATAACCTAAATATGCACTCTCTCCCGAGTTATGCACACTAAATAGGCACAGCTAATTGAGGATCCTGTCAATTAACTACAACAAGAACATAGTTGAATAAATAAAGATTGAAACTAGCAATTTGTATTCATATAAACAAGAAGTTCATCCCCCAATAGGTTCCATCAAAATCTTAGACAAAAGATTTAGCTACTCATAACTATGGGTAAACAAACTAAGATAAGATTCATCATAAACTAGCAATAGAAATCAAAGAAAAGAAGAAAGATGTTTTGGGTGATCTCTCACAATGGTTTTTCTTCCTAAGAAACTCTAAAAATCAATACATGTCTCTCTTGGGCGAAGTCTAGTGTTTAAAATAGGGTTTTGGGCTAAAAATCCCGTGTTTTGCACTTTAGTCCCTGAAATTTCCGCCTCCTGCCGCGGTTCTGCCGTGGTCGCGGTGGAACCGTGGTCAAACAACTCCTCTGAATCTTCTTCTGTCCGCGAGCATCCGTCACCGCGGTTTTGCCGCGGTCGCGGTAGAACCGCGACAGAGTCATTTTTCTGATTCTTCAGCCTGTTTTTGCGTGGTTCACTTGGGACATTTCACGGTTGGCCTCTCTTTCTTCATTTTTTTTGACTCCAAAAGTGCTCCCTAGCCTTCCCTAATCATATATAACATGAAAATCATGAAAAGCACTAATAAGAGCATTTTGTTATCACTTTTATTATTAAAACTATGCAAGAAGGAGGTTATTTAGGGCCTGAATATAGTTAAATTCACCTATTATCAACACCCCACACTTAAACCCTTGCTCGTACTCAAGCAAGCTAAACCACACTTAAAAGCCTAACCGTTTGATGCTTTACCCCAAATATGTCACACCCACCATTTTGACGGAACTACCTAAGCAATGTGTCGGTCATACCCCAGATGCAGACTCTACTGCCATGACACACTTGCGCTCACTCTAGTTACTCTAACAGAGGTGAAGACTTACTTTTCCTTCCCGAGTCACATTCCCTCACATCAAAAAGTCTGAGAGAAGTTCCACACGCATAAAATTCAAACACAAGGAACTGAAGATAGAAAGAATTCACTCACTCTTAGCAAAGAACATTCACATGCCGCACAGACACACCATAAGTTTGTTCCTAGTGTAGTACTCTACTAAACGAGCTGTTTTAGTCAAAGATCAAGAGGTCTTTATTTGGTTGTAATGTAGGCTAAAGGACGGGTACGATACATTTGGATGTAGTGACTAACCTCCCTAAACACTTTTAATACACACTTCCTTTTATCTCAATTTTCCTGCTCAGCCCAATCATTCCTCCACATTTTTTTGTTTCACAGGTGACCCCTACTTTCCTTTAGGTGCAACTGACTTTTTTTTTTGAATATACCAGTGCACTATTCAAATAATTCATTCTTGATTCCCCATTTTTTTGCTAACTCCCTACCACCCCACACTTTGACTTTTGTATGTTCTTTAGTGATTAAGTGCTTTTCGGAGGTATAGGTTCAAACAATCAGCTATTCAAACACAGGGATATAGGTCATTATAGGGTTATCAGAGAACATGCTTCAGGCTCAAAGGGGTTAACTATGACAATATAGACAGGTGGATTGACCATTATATGTAGGCTTACACAAAGAAATGCCTCAAGCATCTCTAAAACCCAACAACTTCTACTTCGCTTTGCAAACACACAGGGCAAGTTCTAGGTATCGCACGCACGCACAGAATGCAAGTAAAATCTCACACACACTTAGCATGTAACTCATTTGGGATCAGTCTATCAACACACTCATACGAGCGTTCAAGCAAAGCAAGATGTGCAAAATTAAGACATAGATTTACAAGTCCACAACTGAGCCTAGACGTCACACTCTCAGGTTCATTTTAGTTAGTTGCAGGTGTGTACATTAGAGGTAGCATTCTAGCCTTTACCCATCTTAGTCTTAACTACAAAAGAAAAATCTACCTAACCCGGTTCAAGAAAAACCCTTGGAAAAGAACCGTGGCCAAAAGAAAAACCAAGGGGGACTTACTACACTACCTAAAAAGAAAAATAAAAAAAATAAAAAAATCTTCACGGACTACTTCCCTCAAGAGTACTGTCCCAGTGGTCCGTCCTTAGGAAGAGTCCTCTACCTTTATTTTTTTTAAAAATATATATCCGACTTGGACCCTCAAGAGACCCGTCGATAAGTGTCCGTCGTTGGGCCAAGTCAGACTCCTAATATAATTACAGTCAATTATATACAGCAACATCAATTTCATGCTACAACACACACAATGTCTATGTACAGTACAAATATAACTAGAGCAAGTCTCCCACCCCACACTTAAAATCATGGCATGTCCCCATGTCATATCAAGAAAGTAAAGAGCAGAAGGGTAAGAAGACTTCCCTGAGACTCAATCAGAGTTGGAGACTGTGCTGGGGTCTACATGGCAAGCTCTCCCCAAAGCACGGAACCAGGCCATGAACCTATTCTCAGACCGGGCCTGCCTCTGAGACATGGCATCCATCTGTGTGTAGGCCATCCACTGAGGTGCAGAGATCCGTGACCTCTTCCTTCATGAACGCAGCATAGGCCTGGTAGACTGAGATATGGCAAAGCCTTCTCCAGTATAGGGGTGCCGAGAGGGTCCGACACTGTCAAGAGATCTCCTGGACGGTGCAAAAGGAACCGGGTCATCAGCCTCATCATCTAGCACAATTGTTGTATGTGTGCCCCTGCCCATTCTGATGCGTGAAGCTCGGAATGGTGCTTCAGGTGCCAATGCTCCATCAGCAGGATCAGTGGGGACCCTCCTCCGCAAGCACAGTGCAGTCACCAAGGAAGGGAAGTAAAATCCCTTTGACAGTAGCGGTCCCCGCAGGACCATTTCGTCACCAATTACCTGTGCTGCATCAAAATCCTTCTTCGTCATGAAGCACCAAGTCAATAGGGCTCTGTTGAAGTTCACGTCTGTGGTGTTGCTGGAGGGCATGAACCGGTTGTAGATGACAGTCAACCAACACTTAGCCAAGTGCGTGAAAGAGTTGGAGTTCAGGGTAATATGGTCCTTGATCCAGGTTGGTCGCCCACCAACACAAAGTACATCAGTCATAACTTCCCACGTGACACCTGGTCTGTCGTGGTAGTAGTCAATATCGCCCGTGAACCGGGGTAGCCTCAATACCTGACTGATAGTTTCAATTGAGGCATCTACCCCTGTGCCTCGCAGAGTCACCTCCCGCAGCATATGTGCTGGGCAGTTCACGTAAAACTCCCTAACCATCATCCGGTTCGCTGGGCCGGGATCATCAAAGAGGAATTCCATTTCTCGCCTTCGAATTTCTTCATACATTTCCTCCTGTTCCACGCGGAGGTCTTCCCGGTCAATTTGCAACTCCTGAATGAAGTTCTTACCAGCCTTGGCATTAAAATCATCCTCTGCTCATTCCGATTCAAACCTGGACTCGTCATATGTCGGCTGTTGGATGTGCCCGTCCCTCTCTTTTACTTTTTACGGGCCATAATACCTGCAATGAGTCAGGAAAATTCATAACCATCAAATTCATCCTAATTAGTGTCCGTCAGATGGGTACTCAGACTTCGCCACCCGATGGCACCAAAACACCATCCCCATTGAGTTCATTTTGGCAGACTAGACACACAAGCAAGGTAGGGAAGGTTACAATCTCCATAGAGGCCTCACAATAGAACTACGTACAACATTCGGCCTACACCACCCCACACTACTCCTGCACATATTATCAAACAGTGACAACACCCCCAATCACCAAGTATAACACCCCCTAATTAGGAGTGGGTATAACCCGCCCCATAATATCACAAAAACTCCAATATTTCGACCCACATGGTGCATAATACAACTACACCCCAAAAAAAATGATTTCTAGGCTGAAACATCATAAACACCATGAAGGCCCACATACTATGACACCAAACAATTTCACAACAGTACCAAACCACAATAAAAACCATGAAAGAAAGCAAAAATTGACAAAAGTTATACTAACCCTACCTAGGGTTAAACTAAATACAATTATGCTAAATTATACTAAGTTAGAAGATGAAATAGAGAGAGAGAAAGAGCAACTTACTTGTTTGGTTGAGGGAAAGTGGATGAAGAAGGTGGATAGTAGGGGAGGATGATAATGGAGTGATGTGAAGATGAGAAGAGAAGAGAGAAGATAGAGAGAAGTGGGAGAGAAATTAGATAGAAGGGAGTGGGGGGTGTTTTGCTGAAGCTGGGCGAATTGGGGGGTTATAGTGGTAGGTGGGGGGCATTTTGGGTAAAAGGTGAAAAGAGAAAAAATTTAAAATGAAAAACTTACCTGGACCCCGTCTGCGTCTGCCGCGGTCGTGGTAGGACCGCGGTACACCAAGTTCAGAGGGTCTCCCTGACCGCGGTTGTACTGCGATCGTGGTGTTCAGAGAAGGGTCAGTACCGCGGTTTGACCGCGTCTTTTTTTTTTAAATTTTAGGGAGAGTTACACTTACAACAATTTCATGGGTTGCCTCCCATGCAGCGCCTGATATAACATCGTGGCAGGACCCAAATAAGTGCAGTTAAAGCTCGCTCGACCTCCCCGGTTCAGTCAACTGTAGTTGAGACCCTTCCTTGGGCTCGCTCATACCCACATACAACTTCAATCTCTGACCACTGATTCTAAATGTACGAGAGTCATTCTCAGTGGCGACGTCAACTGCTCCTGACTGGAAAACTTCAACTACTCGAAATGGTCCAGACCATCGTGACTTCAGCTTACCCGGGAAAAACCTCAGTCTTGAGTTGTATAGCAGTACCATGTCCCCAGGTTTGAAATTTCGCTCAACAATATTCTGATCGTGTAGCCTCTTCATTCTCTCTTTATATAACCTTGTGCTCTCAAAAGCAAGATACCGAAACTCCTCGAGCTCATGCAATTCTGTGACTCTTGACGTGCCCGCAGCTTTCATGTCTAAGTTTAGTTGTTTGATTGCCCACCATGCTTTATGCTCGAGTTCTACAGGTAAGTGACAGGCCTCCCAAACACTAACTTGTATGGTGACATACCAATTGGTGTCTTGAAAGCTGTTCTATAGGCCCAGAGTGTATCATCTAGCTTCCTTGCCCAATCAGTTCTTGTGGCGTTCATAGTTTTTGTTAACACACTCTTGATTTCCCTGTTGGATACCTCAACCTGTCCACTAGTTTGTGGGTGGTATGGAGTAGCCACCTTGTGGCGCACATCGTATTTTATAAGCAACTTCTCGAAGGCTCTATTGCAGAAGTGAGTGCCTCCGTCGCTGATAATCGCTCGTGGTGTCCCAAAGCGGGTGAATATGTTCTTCTTTAGAAACCCCACCACCACTTTTGCATCATTGGTGGGCAATTCTACAGCTTCTACCCACTTGGACACATAGTCTACGGCAACAAGGATGTTTTTATTACCATAAGAGCCAACGAAGGGACCCATGATATCAATCCCCCAGACGTCGAACACTTCTATCTCCTGAATTGGGTTCATGGGCATCTCGTGGAGCCGGTAAATGTTCTCGGTGCGTTGACATTCATTACAACCCTTCACCCATGAGTAGGTATCTTTAAACACAGTCGGCCAGAAAAATCCGGCCTCTACCACCTTTGTTGTTGTCCTGATCCCTCCAAATTGTCCACCATAAGCCGATGCATGACAAGCCTGCAAAATAGAAGATTATTCTATCTCGGAGACACATCTCCGGATCATGTTATCCAGGCATATTCGAAAGAGATAGGGCTCATCCCAATAGTACAAGCGGCTTTCATGAAAAAATCGTTTCATCTGGACCGATGAAAGGTCGTGAGGAACTATACCACTGGCCATGTAATTGGCCAAGTCTACATACCATGGCGCTTCCTGATGAGTGGTGGCGAGCAGTTGCTCGTTCGGAAAAGTTTCCAGAATTTCCTCAACTTCAATCGCATTTTTAGCTCCCTCAAGTCGTGATAGGTGATCAGCGACTTGATTCACAGTGCCCTTGTGGTCACGTATTTCAAGATCGAACTCTTGCAGCAACAACACCCAACGAATCAGGCGTGGCTTAGAGTCTTTCTTTTCTATTAAGTATCTGAGAGCGGCATGGTCAGTGTAGACGATTACTTTTGATCCTATCAGGTAGGATCAGAACTTATCGAATGCAAACACCACAGCTAGCATCTCCTTTTCAGTCACCGTATAGTTCAACTGGGCTCCACTCAGCGTTCTGCTAGCATAGTAGATAGGGTGCATCAATTTGTCCTTCCGCTAGCCCAACACTGCCCCCACTGCGTAGTCACTAGTGTCACACATTAGTTCGAATGGTTGCTCCCAGTTGGGGGCAACAATGATGGGTGCTGTGACCAGCCTCTACTTCAATTCCTCAAACGCTACCCTGCAATCATCAGAAAATACAAACGGGTGATCTTTCTCTAATAACTTACAGAGAGGTTTGGTGATTTTGGAGAAGTCTTTTATGAACCGCCGGTAGAAACCGACATGTCCAAGAAAACTTCTGATTGCTTTGACCGAAGTTGGTAGAGGCAGCTTTGCTATTACATCAACCTCTGCTCGATCTACTTATATTCCCTTGCTTGACACCCGGTGCCCCAAGACTATGTCTTCTTGTACCATGAATTGGCACTTCTCCCAGTTCAGCACCAGATTAGTCTCGATGCACCGTTTCAGCACACACGTCAAATTCACCAGGCACTCATCAAATGAACTCCCCACCACTAAGAAGTCATCCATGAACACCTCCATTATATCCTCAACCATGTCAGTGAATATGGCCATCATGCACCGTTGGAATGTGGCGGGTGCATTGCATAGGCCAAAGGGCATCCTCCTAAAGGCATAAATGCCATAAGGGCATGTGGAGGAGGTCTTCTCTCGGTCCTCAGGTGCAATGAAAATCTGATTGTACCCTGAGTACCCATCCAGAAAACAAAAGTGTGACCTCCCTGCTAATCTATCCAGCATTTGATCAATGAAGGGAAGTGGGAAGTGGTCTTTCCGGGTGGCTAGATTCAACTTTCGATAATCCATGCAAATTCTCCAGCCTGTGACGGTTCTCGTTGAGATTAGTTCATTGTTGTCATTCTTCACAACCGTCATGCCACCCTTCTTAGGCACACATTGAACTGGGCTAACCCAGCTGCTGTCAGAGATTGGGAAAATAATTCCCGCATCTAACCACTTTATCACCTCCTTCTTTACCACTTCCTTCATATTTGGGTTCAGCCTCCTCTGATGTTCCCTGGAAGGTTTGTGCCCCTCTTCCAGCAGAATCTTATGCATGCAGTAAGCGGGGCTGATCCCCTTGATGTCTGCCATGGTCCACCCAATGGCAGTTTTGCACTCCTTCAATACCTGTAGAAGCTGTTGGACCTGCACATCTAACAAACCAGATGAGATAATAACAGGTAGAGTGGAGTCGTGTCCCAGAAATTCATACCTGAGGTGGGTTGGCAGTGGCTTTAGTTCCTGCTTTGGTGGTTCTTCAATGGATGGCTTAGCTGGAGGAGTTTCTCTCTTTCCTAAGTGTAGGGGCTCGAACTCTAGTTCTCTATCCCAGAACCCTCTACCTTCCAATGCCAACACCCATTCTGCCAAGTCCTCACCGTTCACTTCCTCCAAACCGGTCAAACATGCAGCGAGGGGATCCTCAATCGTCAACACTTCATCATCAGACTGTACGATTACATCCACGGCATCAATAAGAGAGCAATTTGCGAACTCACTTGGGCGCCTCATATATTTCTGCACATTGAATATGATCTCTTCGTCATTGAGCCTCATCTTAAGCTCCTCGGTCTCACAATCAATAAGAGCTCTCCCTGTGGCCAAGAAAGGTCTTCCTAAGATGATAGGAATTTCTTCATCCACCTTGCAATCCAATATTACAAAATCTGCAGGGAACACGAATTTCCCCACCTGAATAAGTACATCATCCAGGATCCCAAATGGACGCTTCACAGTCCTGTCAGCCAGTTGCAGCAACATAGAGGTGGGTCTAGCTCTCCCAATGCCCAACCTCTTGTAAATGACCAGAGGCATAAGATTAATGCTGGCCCCTAAATCACAGAGTGCTTTCGCAAAAGCAAAGTTTCCAATTGTACTTTCGCAATAGTAAAATTCTCAGCCTGTATATTGTCACGAGCTCTCTCTTGCTCTTCGTCGAGATCCCTGCCGTTACGGAGACTCACCGCCATCAGCTGTTTCGGGCCCTGATCTTTAGGATTGATTTGGGTATCTACAGGTAGCGTCCCTTGAGGACGATTGTTCAGAGACATTGAAATTTGGACCACTTGCACTTCAATATTTTTGATAGCTACGTCATGTGCATCTACTCTCTCGTTTATCTTCGCAGTGGACCCAATAACCTGCTGCATCATTGCTTCCAGTCTAGCAAACCCATCGTCCTGTCTTCCACCATGCTGCTGCTGAGGAGGGTGGTACCCCTGCTGCTGATTGTTGTACCCCTGTGGTCTAGGATACGGTGCCATGTTGTTGGGGGGTCTCATACCTCCCATGTTTCCGGCGTTATATTGTGGTTGAGGTGGTCTGTACTGCTGCTGAGTTTGCTGACCCCAGTTTTGATTTCCCTGTCTCTGACCCCCATAGTTAGCAACATAGTTCATATCTTCAGGGTGCTGCTGATGATGATCAAGCTCTGTATTCCAAGGATTACCAATTGGCTGACTAATGCAAGATGTGCACAGGCCCCCATTGGTAGTATCTACTATGTGTACCTACTACTTCTGCCCTGATTCCTCCACCGTTTTGGTGAGGATCTCATTTGTGTCAGGAGAGTCGCCATATTTTCAGCCATAGTGTTTGAAGGATCAAGAGGCACGGAGTGCACCACTGGAGTGATGGGTGCATTCCTGGATGTCCATCCCGAATTCTGTGCCATTTTATCTAGTAAACTCTGACCTTCACTCCATGTCTTGCTCAGGAATGCCCCACCAGCTGAGGCATCCACAATATTCTTCAACCCATCTAACAGTCCCATATAAAATCATTGTCCCAACATCTGTTCTGGAATACCATGATGTGGACACATAACCAACATTCCTTTGAACCTGCCCCATGTTTCATGCAGTGTCTCCATCGGTTTCTGCTTGAAGCTCACGATCTCATCAATTTGTTGGGCAGTTTTGTTGGGTGGATGAAACTTGTTATGAAACTTCTTGACTAACTCATCCCACGTTGCTATAGAATTTATGGGGAGTGAGTTTAGCCAAACCTGTGCAGCTCCTGTCACCGAGAATGGGAACAATAATAGCCTGATAGCCTCTGGAGTGACATTGGACTGCCTCTGGGTCTTGTAGATTGACAGGAAGTTCTTCAGGTGTTGCTGAGGATCTTCAAGTTGTGTCCCAGAGAAGAGTTCCTTGTTTTGCAACAAGTGCAGCATGTTATTTGTGATCTGGAACGACTCAGCTTGTATTGCGGGCACAACTATGGCAGTAGCCAAATTGTCAGATGTGGGCTATGCCCAGTCATACAGTGCACCTTCGGGTACCAGGGGTGCCGCTTCTCTGACATTCAAGTTGACTTGCTCATGCCTGCCATTTCCGTTGGGGTCGATTACGTCTCCCATGTCAGTTTCGAATTTGTCTGTTTGTTGAGGTGGTTGAAGTCTTCTGTTGGCACGGTTCAATGCCCTGACTATTTTCTCAGGGTCTGAGAGTCCTTCAAGTAGTTCTCCAGTCCTGGTAGAGTTTCTAGGCATACACCTGTGCAACCAAGTCAACAACCGTCAAAAGTTTCAATCAAAAATTGGGTGTAGAGAAACTGCCTACACTAAGAATTTTTGTATTTCTATCAATGGTAATTGATAATTCCGTTAACTCCCCGGCAACGACGCCAAAATTTGATCATGCCCAACTATGCCTTATAAAAAGGACAATGCGGTCGTTGCAAATATAATCCGGTTTACAAGTCCGGAGTCGAATCCCACAGAGAACTAAGGCTTAGCTACAGTCTTTAGACTCACTAAACTCTTCAGAACCAGTTTCCCAAATGTTTGAATCACAAGTTGATGGTTTCTTTAGTAACTAAGATTGCAAGTAAATTAAACAGGTTGTAAACTAAAACGCTAAGGTTGTAAACAATGATGAGATAAAGCTAAGGTAAAGATTTCCCCTATTGATGGAATCCCTTATGTTTATGCTTCATACAAATGTACCAACACTTCTCTATTAATCATGATCGCTCGTCTTACCATAAATCTCTCCCAAGTAATCACAGTAATATACTATTGCACTCTCCCGAGATACATTAGCTAGCTTTAATTAACACAGTTCACTTAAGATTGCACCCAAGGCTTCGTTATCCCTAATCCCGCCTTTAAACCCGCAGTTATAGATTCCTCTTATACTTTAGGAGTGGTGTTATTCAACAATAACCTAAATATGCACTCTCTCCCGAGTTATGCACAATAAATAGGCACAACTAATTGAGGATCCTGTCAATTAACTACAACAAGAACATAGTTGAATAAATAAAGATTGAAACTAGCAATTTGTATTCACATAAACAAGAAGTTCATCCCCCAATAGGTTCCATCAAAACCTTAGACAAAAGATTTAGCTACTCATAACTATGGGTAAACAAACTAAGATAAGATTCATCATAAACTAGCAATAGAAATCAAAGAAAAGAAGAAAGATGTTTGGGGTGATCTCTCACAATGGTTTTTCTTCCTAAGAAACTCTAAAAATCAATACATGCCTCTCTTGGGCGAAGTCTAGTGTTTAAAATAGGGGTTTGGGCTAAAAATCCCGTGTTTTGCACTTTAGTCTCTGAAATTTCTGCCTCCTGCCGTGGTTCTGCCGCGGTCGCGGTGGAACCGCGGCCAAACAACTCCTCTGAATCTCCTTCTGTCCGCGAGCATCCGTTACCACGGTTCTGCCGCGGTCGCGGTGGAACCGCAACAGAGTCATTTTTCTGATTCTTCAGCCTGTTTTTGCGTGGTTCACTTAGGACATTTCACGGTTGGCCTCTCTTTCTTCATTTTTTTGACTCCAAAAGTGCTCCCTAGCCTTCCCTAGTCATATATAACCTGCAAATCATGAAAAGCACTAATAAGAGCATTTTGTTATCACTTTTATTATTAAAACTATGCAAGAAGGCGGTTATTTAGGGCCTGAATATAGTTAAATTCACCTATTATCAGCCTACGTGGCCAAAAGTTGCTATTAGTGCAAACTCGACAAAGGTGACCTCAAAGACATGGAAAAATCACTTTGCCGAAGTGACCCATTTTGTAGAAATGGCATATATGGTCAGAAAACGGCTAAGCATTGCAAATTCAACCGAATGGAACCCTAAATAGAGAGGCCACCTTGTTGTAGACTTAGGACTCTAAGACATGGGTTAATTGATCACTTTTGCGAAAATAGCCCTATTTTGCAAAACGACCTATGTGGCCAAAAGCGGCTAGACATGTAAATTCGACAAGGATGGACCTTAAAGTAAAGAGATACCTAATTATGGATTGAAGACTCTCTAGACACAATTAAACAAACCACTTTGCGAAAATAACCCTATTTTGCAAAACAGCTAATATGGCCAAAAGTGGCTAGAGATGCAAGATTTGGCTACGACCCTCAAAGCCAATAACTTAAGACTCACTAAGAAGACCAGACCCTATGTGGGCTGCCTACGTATCTCGCCCCGAAAAACGAGAATCGGGTATGCATAGTTCGGGAAGATTGGATACGGGCGAGAATTGAAAAAAACAACTAATTCGGAGAAAACATATATTTTTTTTTCCACTTTTTTTCTTTTTTTTTCTTTTTTTTTGAAAAATGATGGGAAAGTGCAAAATATTTTTGGATTTTCATTTTCATTTTATTTTTGTCTTTTCTTGAAAAAAAAAATTGTGAAAGAAAAATGTAACTGGGCCCTACTTGCTTCATTTTTATACTTCACCCTCTTTTCTTTATCATTTACCCTCAACCCTCATTGGTCTACCAAATGACCATAACATGTAGCATATAGGATGCATCAGGATGGTCTTTTATTTTTGGGTACACCTGTCGTAGACGGACCCAATCCCTGTGTTGAGTCCCCAAAGTCAAATGCACGTGATGCAAACAAACGTTCCTACTAGGTATCCAGCATGAGGTTATATTATTCTAGGTTTGAAAATTGGGTGTATTGTTCTAGACCTGGCTTACCCGAGCGGACAACTCGAGCCGGGGAGGCAACGTACCAGGAACCAAAAGGCCCTGCTTTGTAACTGTTCCGATCCTCGTTCTAAATTAGGGTATGACACTAACAGAAAAGAAGTCATTCCAGCGTGCACTTCCCAGAAGATTTAGAAGACTCATAGAGAAGAAGGGTTTCGTAACAATTTTATGTACAGTTCACACAATATCAAAGCGGTAAAAAGCGACATTTAGCACATTAGTCTCAAAACGTAAAATCGGATAATAAACAAAAGCCAACTATAACAGCAATTCTAAGCTCGAATTCTGAACCCTGAACTAGAAGTTCTGGGTTTTTCTCCCCAGCAGAGTCGCCAGAGTTGTCGCACCTCATTTTTCTACCCGAAAGGGGTAGAGAGTTTTTCCAATTAAAGTGTCTTTGATCAAAACAGAATTATTTTATTCGATTTCAGAGTCGCCACTTGGGATAATTTATGATGTCCTAAGTCACCGGTTAAAAATCCCGGATCGAGGAAGTTTGACTCTATTTTTACGGTCTGCGAAACTCAGAAATCCGAGTAAGAAATTATGTTAACCAGAGAGAAGGTGCTAGACATTCCCGGATTCCGTGGTTTTATCATGGTCGCTCAACTATTAATAATTGGCCTAATTATCTAATTTAATAATACACATTTTAAACCTACGTACATTTTTAACTTTCTAACCACTTTTAATGTTTATAGAATTATTTTCTGGAACAAGTCACAATTGTCGTACACTTATCGTTTTGGTACACATTGCAAACCGTGTCACATGAAATGCCTCCGCAATTTACAACATTTTTATTTTATTATTAGTCGAAGTTATGGTCGGGTCACATGAAATGCACACCCGAATTTGGATTTACGTATCGTGACCATGTCATAGGAACCGTACCCATGACCACGATAATTTATTAATCGCGCCTAAAAGCAACTACGAATATTCATAACTTTTTTGTCTGCATTTTCCAAAATTTCCAACAATAATAATGTAATAGAGCTCCTTCTGATCAACACCACTAAGACACCATATTAACGAAATATTCCAATAGTCATATTTAGTGAAATTTACAAATAAACTACTCCTAATATTAATATTGATTTGACCATGGGAAACATTACAACAAAATCATCATATTTGGATAAGGTTAAGTGTTAGTTCAACTCATCAAAATGAATCTGTGTCAAATAGAACGCCAAAACAAAACCTGCTACAAGATCACTTCTATTCGAGATACAAATACCTAATATCTGTTGAACCTGAACACCATAAAAATAAATGTACATACTATAGCACGAGAATATCATTAAACAATTTTTTTACAAATGGTATTTTATTGAAAATAAGGACGAATTACGGATGAACAGGAAAGGATTAGTACCTGTAAGCAAATTTATGCGCACAACAAACCAATAGAGCAGAGAAACAATGAATAGAGCTTAGCAAAATCAGTTGAAAACCAAGCAGAAACCGCGAACCTTAAACGACGGATGGAATCGAACTCACAATCCAACACCGAACCTCAAATGATCTCCATTTTTGTGCAATCAGGAATTGAAATTCGAAAATCAAGAGAAGAACAGGACTATTTTTGTACTTTTCTGATTTTTGTAGTCCGAGGGAAGCTGAAGGAACTTACAATATTTATATGAAAAAATTCCTAAAATTAGAGGAAAGAAAAATCGAAAATCAAAATTAAAATCCTAGAACCTTCTTCTCGCCGGTTTCAGTGTAAAGACCAGGTCCCTTTCCCTTGTTTAAAAGCTAGAATGGGAGTAAGAAGAAAACAAATGTAAAGTAAGCTCTCGTTCTGGACCTTCGTTGTTTCGTCACTTTTTTCTCTATCTGCGACTCTGTGTGCGTGTTCCGTTTTTTTGTTTTGTTCTTCTGTGTGTGTGTCGCTGACTGGGGTTGGCTGCTGTGAGGTGGTTGTTGGTCGCTGGTGTTATGGGTTGGGTGGCGACGGCAGTAGGGGTGAGGAGATGGAGAGTTGTGGCTGTGGTGGCTAAGGTCTTTCTAGGGTTTTTGGTGGTGTCTCTATGATGAAGAAGAGGGAACAACTCGGTCCTCGTTTTGTGTCTGCGGCTGGTTTGCGGCTACTGAGAATTCCTAGGGTTTTTGTTTTGGTGAAGAATAAGAAGAAGGTGAGATGAGGGGCTGTGGTCTTAGAGGGTTATCTAAGTTTTTTCCTTTTGGTTAAGAAGAAGGAGTCTTTTTGATTAGGGTAAAGGTGAGATTAGAAATTATGGGTTATGTCCGAATTGGGCCTAAAAAATGGGTTGTTTAAGCCCAAATTTTATTCTTTCTCCTTGAACAAGAGTAAAAATACTACCCCATTTACTAATTAATCCTACTTAAGTAAAATAACTATTAAAATAAAATTAACCATTAAAACAAACATATTTTTAGTATTTTTCAAATATCATACTAAAAAATAAAAATGGAATAAGATTAAAATTATTGCAAAATTAAAATAATATTTCTAAAAACAAAGTGAAACTATTTTTGTATTTTTGAATTTTATGTAAGGTAGATGAATTAAAAGTAACTAGATAAAATATTAATTAGATCAATAAAAGAAAATATTTTTGTAATTTTCATATTTGTGATAAAATAAAGTAAAAGAGTTAAAACTATTTAGAATAGCGACACTAAACCTAAACTAAATATTTACGCTAAAATGTGTAAAATCTTGGGGAGGATCAAAAATTACATGTCTACAGCTACCCCTTTTTGACTGGAAACGCGAAGAGTTTTCAGACAAAGAACGACAAGACAGGTTTTTTGACCCGACCTTTATCTAGGGAGACCAAAAACTAAGAGAAAGGAGAATGTGACCGAGCCCTAGTATCTGAGCTGCTTACATATCCTTAGCTATAAAGGAATCAGGCCACGTTGAGTTCAGAAGTAGGAACAGCGATGGAGTATACCGAGGTGGAGAGTCGATTGAGGTGTCGTTCCGTCGAGGTTCCGGTCCGCGGTTCTGTTATTACATCAAAATCAAAATTTAAAAGAACTAAACAAACCTAACAGCTATGAGTTACAAGATTCCTATCAATAAGTCTTCTGAAGCTTGATCTTGAATCTTGACTAGTTCTTCATGCAGACTTTTGATTTGAACCTTGATGCTTGCTAGCTGCAGGTGCTGATTCATTCTACCGCGGCTTCTTCGTATCAAAACTGGACACACTATGCTCGTGACTTTAGTCATGTCTTGAGCAATCCACATCTAGTCTCTTCTTCTGCATTTTGGATTCACTTCTTTTTTTCTTTTTTTTTTCTTCTTTTTTATTCTGTATCGAGACTACTTCTGTTGGTCATCTCGGACTAACGACTTGCATTATTGCAGCGACCTTCTTCTACTTCTAACTTGCATTGAATTATGAGTAAAATCAAGAAAAATCTGACTAGCAAATACATCTACTAAAAATAAAACCTGAATGACCCAGATTAGGAAGTGCGTCTACTAAAAGTGTATCTTGAAATACCCAAACTAGGAAGTGTGTCTCCTTAGGGTGAAACTTTAATGACTCAAAACTAGGAAGTGCGTCTCGTAGGGGTGAAATATCAATTTAGGAAGTGCGTCTCCTAAAAGTGTATCCTGAAAAACCCAGACTAGGAAATGCGTCTCCTAGGGGTGAAACTTGAATGAACCAGAGTAGGAAGTGCATCTCCTAGGGCTAAACTTAAATGACCCGAACTAGAGAGTGCATTTCCTAGGGGTGAAATATCAATTTAGGAAGTGCGTCTCCTAAAAGTGTATCCTGAAAAACCCAGACTAGGAAGTGCGTCTCCTAGGGGTGAAACTTGAATGAGCCAGAGTAGGAAGTGCATCTCCTAGGGCTAAACTTAAATGACCCGAACTAGAAAGTGCGTCTCCTAGGGGTGAAATCTCAATTTAGGAAGTGCGTCTCCTAAAAGTGTATCCTGAAAAACCCAGACTAAGAAGTGTGTCTCCTAGGGGTGAAACTTGAATGAACTAGACTAGGAAGTGCGTCTCCTAGGGGTGAAATCTCAATTTAGGAAGTGCGTCTCCTAAAGGTATATCCTGAAAAACCCAGACTAGGAAGTGCGTCTCCTAGGGGTGAAATCTCAATTTAGGAAGTGCGTCTCCTAAAGGTATATCCTGAAAAACCCAAACTAGGAAGTGCGTCTCCTAGGGGTGAACCTTGAATGAACCAAACTAGGAAGTGCATCTCCTAGGGCTGAACTTAAATGACCCAAACTAGGAAGTGCGTCTCCTAGTGGCGAAATCTCAATTTAGGAAGTGCGTCTCCTAAAATAAAATATAACTTGAAAGATCCAGACTAGGAAGTGCTTCTCCTAGGGGTGATGTGTGATCTTCTCAATAGCCTTTGCGTAAGCAGAATATGGGCATTACACCTGAAAAATTCAAGATTCCAAGTTTTGATATGAACCTAGCCTTCATCCCTGTTTCAGACAAAGAAAACTTGTGAGTTTAAAACATGGCGGTTAGTTTGTGTGATGACCCAAAAGGTCATCACTTGTTTTAAAACAAAACATCCATGTTCTGAGGCCTTGAAAACCTCATTTAGAGTCACCTCTATTTGCATGCGCAGTCCGGGCACATACCCAGAAAGCTTAAACATGATAATCTGTGAAAGATGATAAGTTTTGATTATAAAATGAGCTAATTTGACTTCGGTTAATGTTTTGGGTAAATAAGCCCGGACCCGTGATTTGACGGTCCCGGAGGGTCCGTAAGAAAATATGGGACTTGGGCATATACCCGAAATCGAATTCCGAGGTCCCAAGACTGAGAAATGAAATTTAAAAGGAAATTATTTTCTGGAATTGTTTAAAGAAATTTAAATGAAATTCGATTAGAACATGATGGTATCAAGTCCGTATTTTGGTTCGGGCGCTCGGTACAGGTCTTATATATGATTTAAGACATTTATGTGGAATTTGGTGAAAAACAGATGTCATGTGACGTGATTCGGACTTAAATTGTAAAATTTATGTTTAAAGAAGTTTTGAGAAAATTTCATTGTTCTCGAGATTTAATTTGATGTTCATGAGGTTATTTTGATGATTTGATTACACGAGTAAGTCCATATGTTGTTTTTGAGTTAGTATGACATTTGGTTTGGAGCCCCGAGGGCTCAGGTGAGTTTCAGGATGTTTTTACACTTGGGAAAAAATTGCAGATTCAGAGAAGTTATAGGGCTCTGAAGCCAGGTCTCGCATCCGCGGTGGAAGCTTCGCGGCCGCGGTGGGGACTCCGCGACCACGGTGGGATTTGTGCGGTCCGCGGTGAGCAAGGCCAAGCCTCCGCGGTCGGGCTTGATTTCTTGCAGTCCGCTGGGGAGCTCCGCGACCGCAGTCCTTTTTATGCGGTCCGCGGAGAGGGTGTGAGAGGGGTATAAATAAACGAGATTTTAAGTTATTTTGCACTTTTCAAAAAACCCCAAAAAACATAAGAGGCAATTTTTCAAACAACCTTTCTTCTCCAAATCAATTGTAAGTCATTTTTAACTAGTTTTCTTCAATCATCAACATCTTTTAACATGATTTCAACTTCAAATCAATTATTTTCATGGGGGAAATTGGGTGTTTTGGGTAGAACCTAAATTTTTCAAAAATTGAGGGTTTGGACCTCGATTTGAGGTCCGATTTCAAAACAAATTACATATTTGAGCTCGTGGGGGATTGGGTAATCGGGTTTTAGTTCGAACCTCGGGTTTTGACCATATGGGCCCGGGGGCGATTTTGACGTTTTGGGAAAAACTTTAGAAAACTCATTTTCATGCATTCAAATTGATTCATTTAGCATTTATTGATGTAATTAAGTAACTTGTGACTAGATACGAGCGAATTGGCGGTGGAAATAAGAGCTAAAGCGGTAGTTGAGGCTTGAATTGTGTTCGTTGCATCAAGGTAAGTGTTTGGTGTAACCTTAGCTTGAGGGATTAGGAGTTGTGTCCTATTTGCTATTTGCTTCTTGTCGAGTACGACGTATAGGCATGGTGACGAGTACTTATACGTTGGTGTCAAGCATGACCGTTGGTCTTATATTGTGGTTTTCATGATTTTGTTGTATTATTCATGCCTTATGAAGATTCCTAATTGTTGTACAAAGTTTGTAGAAAGAATTGCGACCTATGAATATTGAGGAACGTTGGCTCAAGTTGTAGAGTGAAATTATGAAAGTATAAGTGACAATTGAACTTTTAGAGCATTGGCTCGAGTTGTGAAATGAGTTGTGAATGTATAAGTGATAATCGAACCTCTAGAGCATTGGCTCGAGTTATGAAGTGAAATGTGAAGTAGAATTGAGAAAGAGAAGAGGTCATTATGTTGTCACCCTTGCCGGGCTATTGTTGATTTAATTGTTGTTCCCTTGCCGGGATTTAATTGTTTAATTGTCGTTCCATTGCCGGGATTCTTATTACGAATTTTCCTTTATTTTTTTACCCTATTGTTGTGATTATTGTTTGGGTGAGGAAGAGAGTTAAGGCACGAAGGGTAATTCCGTGCATTTTTTGTTATTGTGAGTAAAAAGTATAAAGCATGAAGGGTGATGTGGTGCCGCATGACGTACCATTCCGTGCTAAATCTATTGATTATATGGTAAGGAAAGAGAGTAAAAGCACGAAGGGTGATGCCGTGCACATTTTGATTATATGATTATTTTGGTGAGGAAGAGAGTAAAAGCATGAAGGGTGATGTTGTGCACATTTTTATTATATAACTGCTTTGGTGAGGCTGAGAGTAAAAGCACGAAGGGTGATGCCGTGCAAATTGTTGATTTCTGCTTCCTTGTTGATATTCTAGTTATGTTGTTTTCTTTCCTTACTTGATGCCTTTCTATTCGGAACTATTATCTCCCCCACAGCATGTTTCCCCCTCCCACACTGACTTGTTATTCTCTATATTTCTTTTCCGTTGTATATACATTTGAACTGCACAAGTTTATTTGGTAGTCTGGTCCTAGCCTCGTCACTACTTCGTCGAGGTTAGGCTAGACACTTACCAGCACATGAGGTCGGTTGTGCTGATACTACACTCTGCACTGTGTGCAGATCTAGGAGCAGCTTTCGGACAATTGTTGGAGTGCTTACTTCAGTCCACCCGGAGACCCAAGGTAGACCTGCAGGCGTCCGCAGGCCCTGGCGTCTCCCTCTATCTCTATTTCCTATTTCATTTCCTTTTGTTCAGAAATAATGCATTGTATTTCTTCAGACCTTGTATGTAGTGTCTCGTAGACAGTCTGTGACACTGTGACACCAGGTTTTGGTTATTTGAGGTTTTAAAAGTTGTAATAGATGTAGACTTAAGATATTTAATTGTTGACTTCCGCTAAATTATTTAAAGTTCCATTGTTATCATATTATCGCCTTGTGTTTGTTAAAATATAGCAATATGGAAGCGTAGCAAGTAGTTAAGGTTTGGCTTGCCTAGCTCTTATTAGTAAGCACCATCATGACCCCCAAGGTTGGGAAATCCGGGTCGTGACTAGTTGGTATCAGAGCTCTAGGTTACATAGGTCTCACAGTTCACAGACAAGCTTAGTAGATTTTGAGGGATCGGTATAGAGACATTTGTATTTATCCTCCAAAGGCTACAGAGTTAGGAAAAATTTCACATTTGTTCTTTCTCGTTGTGTGGTTTTGTTTCTCAATGCTAATTGAACTTCTACTCTATTCTTTCGCAGATGGAGAGAACACGCTCTTCCTCATCCTCCGCTCAGCAGTCCGATCCCCCAACAGCCGCTCCCACGAGGGGCAGAGGGCGAGGCCGAGGTAGGGGCAGATCTCAGCCCCGAGCAGTAGCCCTAGTGACGGAGCCTCAGGTTGATTTTGATGAGGAGGTTCCGGCTCTAGCAGTTCCGGTGGGCCCAGCTCAGGTCCTAGAGGGGTTTATTGCTAACCCAGTTCTTCAGGATGCTCTGGTCCAATTAGTGGGCCTCATGGAGAGTGTCACCCGGACATGCTTGCTTCTTGTAGCACCAACCATCTCTCAGGTTGGAGGAGGGGCCCAGACTCCTACTACTCGCACTCCGGAGCAAGTAGCTCCTCAGATTCAGAATCTAGTGGTTCAGCCAGTTGGAGCAGTACAGCCAGGTGTGGTATCTTAGACCGATGATGGAGCGGCTATGTCCACCGATGCCTTGTGGAGAATGGATAGGTTCACCAAACTCTTCACTTCTACTTTCAGCGGTGCATCTACTGAGGATCCCCAGGATTATCTAGACAGCTGCCACGAGGTTCTCAGGAACATGGGCATTGTTGAGACCAATGGGGTCGATTTTGCTATATTTCGCTTGTCTAGATCTGCCAAGACTTGGTGGAGGGATTATTTCTTAGCGAGACCAGCTGGATCGCCAACCTTGACTTGGGAGTAGTTTACAGTGTTATTCCTGGAGAAGTTTCTCCCCGCTACTCAGAGAGAGGCCTATCGGGGGCAGTTTGAGAACCTCCAGCAGGGTTTCATGACTGTTACCCAGTATGAGACCAGGTTCATCAACTTAGCTCGCCATGCTCTCATCATACTCCCCACTAAGAGAGAGAGGGTAAGGAGGTTTATTGATGGTCTTATTCAGCCGATTCATCTTCAGATGGCTAGAGAGGCTGGGAGTGAGATTACTTTTTAGGAGACGGCCAATATGGTCCGTAGAGTTAAGATGGTTTTGTCACAGGGAGGCGGTCATGGGTAAGACAAGAGGCCTTGTCATTTAGGCCGATTCAGTGGTACCTCATCCAGAGGTCGAGATTCGTATGGTAGAGGCCATCCTCATAGACCCTTTCAGTCAGGGCTCCAGGTTTCTCATGGTACTTTAGGTGGTTGTGATCCCCAAATGCAGTATCTCGATCAGCAGTCCTACAGTGCACCACTTGCTCCTATCAGTGCACAGCCATTTCAGAGTTTTTGGGGTGGTCATTTAGGTCGTCAGGGCCAGCAGTCTTAGCAGCCGTGGGCTTGTTACACGTGTGGTGATCCGGGTCACATTGCTAGGTTTTGCCCTCGAGCACGGAGTAGCTCGCAGTATCAGGGTTCTCGTGCTATGGTACAAGCACCGGGTGTTCCACAGCCCTCCCAGCCAACTAGAGGTGGGGTTAGAGGTGCTAGAGGTGGAGGTAGAGGTACTAGAGGTGGAGCTCAGGCCACTAGAGGTGGAGGTCAGCCAGCTATAGGCCGTCCCATAGATGTAGTTCAGGGTGGTGGGGCCCAGCCCCGATGTTACGCCCTTTCAGCTAGGCCCGAGGCTGAGGCTTCAGATGTAGTCATTACATGTACTATTCTGGTTTGTGATAGAGATGCTTCAGTGTTATTTGATCCAGGGTCTACCTACTTATATGTGTCATCTTATTTTGCATCGTATCTGGTCATGCCTAGTGATTCATTGATTATTCCTGTTTATGTGTCTACACCGGTGGGTGATTCTATTGAGGTAGATTGAGTCCATCGTTCTTGTATTGTGGTGATCAGGGGTCTTGAGACTCGTGTGGATTTGTTGCTTCTAGACATGGTCAATTTCGATGCTATATTGGGGATGGACTAATTATCACCTTACCACGCTATCTTGGACTGTCATGCTAAGACGGTGACCTTAGCCTTACCAGATTTGCCCCATTTAGAGTGGAGAGGAACTCCTGGTCATTCTACCCGTAGTGTTATCTCGTATGTGAAGGCTCGGCATATGGTCGAGAAGGGGTGTTTGGCCTATTTGGCATATATTCGTGATTCTAGTGCTGAGGTCCCTTCTATTGATTTTGTGCCCGTTGTTCTAGAGTTTCCTGATGTTTTCCTTTTGGACCTGCCGGGTATGCCACCCGACAGGGATATTAACTTTTACATTGATTTGGCTCCGGGTATCCAGCCCATTTCTATCCTGCCGTATCGTATGGCCCCGCCGGAGTTGAAAGAGTTGAAGGAACAGTTGCAAGACTTGCTTGAGAAGGGTTTCATTAGACCTAGTGTTTCGCCTTGGGGTGCGCCAGTGTTGTTTGTTAAGAAAAAGGACGAATTGATGAGAATGTGTATTGATTACTGGCAGTTGAACAAGGTTACAATCAAGAATAAGTATCCATTGCTGAGGATCAATGATTTGTTTGATCAGCTTCAGGGTACCAAGGTGTTTTCAAAGATTGATTTGAGATCTGGCTACCATTAGTTGAGGATTAGGGCATCCGATGTCCCTAAGACAACTTTCCACACTCGGTACGGGCATTATGAGCTCCTGGTCATGTCATTTGGGTTTACCAATGCCCCAACATCTTTTATGGATTTGATGAACCGAGTGTTCAGGCCTTATTTGTACTCGTTCGTGTTACTCTTCATTGATGATATTTTGATATATTCCCGCAACCAGGAGGAGCACGAGCAAAATCTCAAAGTGGTTCTTCAAACCTTGAGGGATAGTCAGTTATATGCTAAGTTCTTGAAGTGTGAGTTCTGGTTGAGTTCAGTTGCATTTCTGGGTCATGTTGTATCAGCAGAGGGTATTCAGGTTGATCCGAAGAAGATTGAGGCAGTCAAGAACTGGCCTAGACCAGCATCAGCTATAGAGATTCGGAGTTTCTTGGGATTGGCAGGCTACTATCGTCGGTTCGTGAAGGGGTTTTCATCTATCGCAGCCCCGATGACCAGGTTGACCCAGAAGGGTGCCCAATTCAGATGGTCAGATGAGTGTGAGGCGAGCTTTCAGAAGCTCAAGACATCTCTGACTACGGCACCGGTGTTGGTTTTGCCCACAGGTTCAGGGCCTTATACAGTTTATTGTGATGCATCTCGTATTGGGTTTGGTGCAGTGTTGATGCAGGATGGCAAGGTCATTGCCTATGCTTCGCGGCAGTTGAAGATTTATGAGAAGAACTATCTGATTCATGACTTGGAGTTGGCAACCATTGTTCACGCATTAAAGATTTGGAGGCATTATCCGTATGGCGTGGCATGTGAGGTGTTCACGGATCACAAGTCTTCAGTATTTGTTCAAGCAAAAGGAGTTGAATTTGAGACAGAGGAGGTGGTTGGAGTTGTTGAAAAATTATGATATCACTATCTTATATCATCCTAGAAAGGCCAATGTGGTGGCCGGTGCGTTGAGTAGGAAGTCAGCCAGTATGGGCAGTCTTGCTTACATTCTGGTCGATGAGAGATCGCTTGCTTTGGACGTTCGGGCTTTGGCCAATCAGTTTGTGAGGTTGGATATTTCTAAGCCTAGTCGTGTATTGGCCTGCACGGTCGCTCATTCTTCTTTATTGGAGCGTATCTGTGATCGGCAGTATGATGATCCCCATTTGTGTGTCCTGAGGGACACGGTGCAGCGCGAAAGTTCCAAGCAGTTTACCTTAGATGATGATGGGGTTTTGAGATTGCAGGGTCGAGTTTGTGTGCCTAATGTGGATGGGCTCTGAGAGTTGATTCTAGAGGAGGCCTATAGCTCCCGGTACTCTATTTATCCGGGGGCCGCAAAGATATATCAGGATTTGCGACAACATTATTGGTGGCGTAGAATGAAGAAGGATATCGTTGCATATGTAGCTCGGTGTTTGAATTGTCAGCAGGTTAAGTACGAGCATCAGAGGCCTGGTGGTTTATTTTAGAGGATTGAGCTTCCCGAGTGGAAGTGGGAGCGGATCACTATGGATTTCGTTGTTGAGCTCCTGCAGACTCGGAGGAAGTTCGATGCAGTATGGGTCATTATTGATAGGCTGACCAAGTCAACGCATTTCATTCCTGTGGCAGTCTCCTATTCATCCAAGAGGTTAGCTGAGATCTATATCCGGGAGATTGTTCGCCTTCATGGTGTGCCTGTATCTATCATTTTGGTCGAGGTATGCAGTTTACCTCGCATTTCTAGAGAGCCGTTCAGCGAGAGTTGGGCACCCAGGTTGAGTTGAGCACAACATTTCATCCTCAGACGGGCGGGTAGTCCGAGCGGACTATTCAGATTTTGGAGGATATGCTCCGAGCTTGTATCATTGACTTTGGAGGCTCGTGGGATCAGTTTTTGCCTTTAGCGGAGTTTGCCTACAACAATAGTTACCAGTCGAGTATCCAGATGGCTCCTTATGAGGCTTTATATGGTAGGCGGTGTCGATCTCCGGTAGGATGGTTTGAGCCGGGAGAGGCTCAATTGTTAGGTACAGATCTAGTTCAGGAGGCTTTGGACAAGGTTAGGATTATTCAGGATAGGCTTCATACAGCTCAGTCCAGGAAAAAGAGTTATGTAGACCGCAAGGTTCGAGATGTGGCTTTTATGGTTGGAGAGCGGGTATTGCTCCATGTGCGCCTATGAAAGGTGTGATGAGATTTGGGAAGAAGGGCAAGCTTAGCCCTAGGTTCATCGGTCCGTTTGAGATTCTTGATCGAGTGGGAGAGGTGGCTTATAGACTTGCTTTGCCGCCGAGCTTATCGGCCGTGCATCCAGTGTTTCATGTGTCCATGCTCCGAAAATATCACGGCTATCCATCCCACGTGTTAGATTTCTGCACTGTCCAGTTGGACAAGGACTTGTCTTATGAGGAGGAGCCAGTAGCTATTCTAGACCAGCAGGTTCGTCTGTTGAGGTCAAAGAGTTTTCCTTCTGTTCATGTTCAGTGGAGAGGTCAGCCTCATGAGGCATCGACCTGGGAGTCCAAGTCCGATATGCGGAGTTGTTATCCCCATCTTTTTCCCAACTTAGGTACTTCCTTCTTCTGTCCGTTCGAGGACGAACGGTTATTTTAGAACAAAACTTCCATGTTATGAGGCCTTAAAAACCTCATTTAGAGTCACCTCGATTTGTGTGCGCAGTTCGAGCGAATGATAAGTTTTGATTATAAAATAAGCTAATTTGATTTCGGCCAACATTTTGAATAAACGAACCCGGACCCATGATTTGACGGTCCCGGAGGGTCCGTAGGAAAATATGGACTTGGGCGTATGCCCGAAATCGAATTCCGAGGTCCCAAACCCGAGATATGAATTTTTAAAGGAAATTGTTTTCTGGAATTGTTTAAAGAAATTTGAAATGAAATTTGATTAGAACAAGATGGTATCGGGCCCGTATTTTGGTTCCGGTGCCCGGTACAGGTCTTATATACGATTTAAGATATTTCTGTGGAATTTGGTGAAAAAACGGATGTCAAGTGACGTGATTCGGACTTAAATTGCAAAATTTATGTTTAAAGAAGTTTTGAGAAAATTTCATTGATCTCGAGATTTAATTTGATGTTCATGAGGTTATTTTGATGATTTGATTACACGAGTAAGTCCATATGTTGTTTTTGAGTTAGTATGACATTTGGCTGGAGCCCCGAGGGCTCGGGTGAGTTTCGTGATGTTTTTACACTTAGGAAAAAGTTGCAGATTCAGAGAAGTTGCAGGTCTCTGAAGCCAGGTCTCACGGTCCACGGTGGAAGCTTCGCGGCCGTGGTGGGGACTCTGCGTCCGCGGTGGGATTTGTGCGGTCCGCGATGAGCAAGGCCAAGCATCCGCAGCCGCGCTTGATTTCTTGCGGTCCGCGGTGGAGCTCCGCAGCCGCAGTCCTTTTTATGCGGTCCGCGGGGAGTTTCTGAGAGGGGTATAAATAGACGAGATTTTTAGTTATTTTGCACTTTTCAAAAACCCCAAAAACATAAGAGGTGATTTTTCAAACAACCTTTCTTCTCCAAATCAATTGTAAGTCGTTTTTAACTAGTTTTCTTCAATCATTAACATCTTTTAACATGATTTCAACTTCAAATCAATTATTTTCATGGGGGAAATTGGGTGTTTTGGGTAGAACCTAGGTTTTTCAAAAATTGGGGATTTGGACCTTGATTTGAGGTCCGATTTCAAAACAAATTACATATTTGAGCTCGTGGGGGAATGAACAATCGGGTTTTGATTCGAACCTTGGGTTTTGACCACGTGGGCCCGGGGGCAATTTTGACTTTTTGGGAAAAACTTTAGAAAACTCATTTTCATGCATTCAAATTGATTCATTTAGAATTTATTGATGTAATTAAGTAACTTGTGACTAGATACGAGCGAATTGGCGGTGAAAACAAGAAGTAAAGCGGTAGTTGAGGCTTGAATTGTGTTCATTGCATCAAGGTAAATGTTTGGTCTAACCTTAGCTTGAGGGATTAGGAGTTGTGTCCTATTTGCTATTTGCTTCTTGTCGAGTACGACGTATAGGCATGGTGACGAGTATCTATACGTTGGTGTCAAGCATGACCGTGGGTCTTATATTGTGATTTTCATGATTTCGTTGTATTATTCATGCCTTGTTGAAGATTCCTAATTGTTGTATAAAGTTTGTGGAAAGAATTATGACCTATGAACATTGAGGAGCATTGGCTCAAGTTGTATAGTGAAATTGTGAAAGTATAAGTGACAATTGAACTTTTAGAGCATTGGTTCGACTTGTGAAATGAGTTGTGAAAGTATAAGTGATAATCGAACCTTTAGAGCATTGGCTCGAGTTTTGAAGTGAAATGTGAAGTAGAATTGACAAAGAGAAGAGGTCATTATGTTGTCACCCTTGCCGGGCTATTGTTGATTTATTTGTTGTTCCCTTGCCGGGATTTAATTGTTTAATTGTTGTTCCCTTTCCGGGATTTAATTGTTTAATTGTTGTTCCCTTATAGGGATTCTTATTGCGAATTTTCTTTTATTTCCTTACCCTATTATTGTGATTATTGTTTGGGTGAGGAACAGAGTTAAAGCACGAAGGGTGATGCTGTGCATTGTTTATTATTGTGAGGAAAGAGTATAAAGCACGAAGGGTGATGCCGTGCCGCACGACGTACCATTCCGTGCCAAATCTATTGATTATATGGTGAGGAAAGAGAGTAAAAGCGCGAAGGGTGATGCTGTGCACATTTTGATTATATGATTGTTTTGGTGAGGACGAGAGTAAAATCCCGAAGGTTGATGCCGTGCACATTTTTATTATATAACTGCTTTGGTGAGGCTGAGAGTAAAAGTACGAAAGGTGATGCCGTACAAATTGTTGATTTCTGCTTCCTTGTTGATATTCTAGTTATGTTGTTTTCTTTCCTTACTTGATGCCTTTCTATTCAGAACTATTATCTCCCCCACAGCATGTTTCCCCCTCCCACACTGACTGGTTATTCTTTGTATTTCTTTTCCTTTGTATATACATTTGAACTGCACAAGTTTATTTGGTAGTCTGGTCCTAGCCTCGTCATTACTTCGCTGAGGTTAGGCTAGACACTTACCAGCATATGGGGCCGGTTGTGCTGATACTACACTCTGCACTGTGTGCAGATCCAGGAGCAGCTTTTGGACAGTAGTTGGAGTGCTTCCTTCAGTCCACCCAGAGACCCAAGGTAGACCTGCAGGCGTCCGCAGGCCCTAGCGTCTCCCTCTATCTCTATTTCCTATTTCATTTCCTTTTGTTCAGAAATAGTGCATTATATTTCTTTAGACCTTGTATATAGTGACTCGTAGACAGTCTGTGACACTGTGACACCAGGTTTTGGGTATTTAAGGTTTTAAAAGTTGTAATAAATGTAAACTTAAGATATTTGATTGTTGACTTCCGCTAAATTTTTTAAAGTTCCGCCGTTATGATGTTATTGCCTTGTGTTTGTTAAAATGAAGCAATATGGAAGCGTATCAAGTAGTTAAGGTTTGGCTTGCCTAGCTCCTATTAGTAGGTGCCATCACGACCCCCGAGGTTGGGAAATCCGGGTCGTGACAGTTTGTGGCCTTGACTACTAGGGCGATTTCTCTTGCACTTGTCACGATCAAATTGGACTTCAACTTGGAAGACCTTGCATGTTATCGACTAACCATTTTCTTTCAACCTTTATCACAAAAAACAATCCATTCAAGCCCAATATCCTCTATCTATTGCATTTTTCTCATGAATTGACATTTACAGAACCTTTGCATTTCACATGAATCCCCAAAGCACGTTGATTGTTACCCACTCAGTGTGCACACTGTTCTTTCCTGACTTATGCTACTTTGATGTGCTAGCCAGATTCCATTTTGTGCAATTGGAAAGCTGGTAGCAAATGTGAAGTTATTTCTCACTTGTTCTGACCAAACAGATTCAAGAAGAGGAAGTAAACAAAACAAAAGGAACAGAGCAAAAAACAATGGAAAAGAGATGATATCTAACAAGAAAATTACAAAGTAGAAACTTATCAGATGTGGATACCAACTCTAATGACCATGATATGCACATTTGGATTAAGTGGCCTAAACTGTCCAGCAAGTCTAATGTTCAATTCTTGTTGTACCTATGAGTCGTGAAACTGGGCTTCAATGCTCCGATTATCCTATCTGATTCACGATCCTTATTCGACTTGTAGTGCCCGAAGGATTTTCACCATCAAGCCCCTCTCATTTTGTTCTTTCTCTCATCTTATCGTGGCCTTATGGTTCCTGTGAAGGTTTTCACCGATAAGACTCTCTCATTTTGTTCTTTTTATTTTTATTTACTCTGATTTTGTAGATGACAAGGCATTGAATATAGTAAAAACATCATATGCTCATGGCATGTCTAGCTCGACACTCTCAAAGATTATCTGGGAGGTCTTTTTTGGACTGTAATGTGGCTTTTGGATAGGGTTAGAAAGAAATGATACCATAAAGGCTCAAAATAACTAAGACAACATGGTTAATTTATCTACAACTTTTGAAATCTATTATAAAACTTTGCCCCAATTTCTAAAACAAGGGAATTTGATTCTTTTTTTTAGATTGAATTTCTAAGAAAGACTGCCCCATTCTCGACTTCGTGGGATTATGAAATATTTTATTTGGTACGACCGAACCTTAAGGCTGCCTACGTATCTTGTGGTGATAAGAATCAGCTCGAACGTAGTTCAAAAGACTACTCTTTGTTGCTGCTATTTTCCTTTCCTTTTCTTTTTGTTTTTTTTCTTTTTCTCTTTTGTTTTTTTTCTTTTTGAATGAATTTTCTAAAACAAACCTATGGTGACATGAACTTTTTTTCTTTTTTTTTATGACTCTAACTTGATTCCAAAAGAGGGGAGGTCAAAAAAATTAGCACAGGCTCAAAAGGTGTACCAAATGATATAAAGTGTTTGGATAGCGGAAAGAGAGCCTTCCAATCCCTGAAAATGCCAAGTACAACACGTTCAACTTGAAGATGAAAAAGGAAGATCATGCACAATATTTCTTTTGCACCTTCGGCATTGATATCACTGATATGCCTTCCACTTTTTAGTGCCTTATCAAGTACAGAACTCTTGTTGGGTAATTTTTCTTCACAGTGGATGCGCTCCATCAGTTTGGAGCAAACTCCCTTGGCTTTATGTTGTAACTTGAAATGCAATTGAACTCAAAGTTGTCGGATTCAAATTGTCTGGGATGCACTCTCCCTTAACGAAATCTTGTCATCCTATTAACTTTCCAAATTATCTGCCCCTGTTTCACACAGTTCGGGCTTCAAATGATCTCAAAATGTCCAAATCTGTACTTATTTCCCTCAAGTGTCCCTGTCATCTTCAAAATTATTTTATTGCTTCATGATTAAACTAACTTTTAAGACCAGGTTGGGAATTACGCGTGCATGTCATGTCACTAGAGTCAACAGGAAAAGAACTATAAAGGAAAAGAGAACTAAACAAAAAATGACTAGAAATAACAGAAAACAGAAAGTTGCATTAGACAGATGGTGAAAGGGTTTGAAAAACGAAACAAGCAAAATAAACTGGGGTTAAAACCCTAGAACAAACCTAAATAACACTAAACGAGCTACTTACGACTAAACAAACTAGGCAAAATAAAAGGATAGAAGGGTTAGAGTCATTGGCAAAATAAAAGGATAGAAGGGTTAGAGTCATAAGACAATATCCGGAATACAATCCTGAAATAACCCGGATAACAGAAATGACAACAAAATAAGCCACCAAGACTCATTTCCGGCTAACCAAGAAAGGAGCATCTTTCTAATCACCAAACTCAACATCTTAGCCATTGAGTTCCACATCAATATTACCAAGAGCATTACCAATTTTAATATCATTAACTTCAGTCAGCAAATTCCTAAGAGGATTCTCATACTCCCTGTCACCACGCATCATCCACACAAAATGTGCATCGTCATGTGCATGTAAAGGATTAAGCGCGATATTCTGGGTGTCACTGTCCTGGATCACAATTATCCCTTCTTGAATCATTCTTTAGATTTCCCTTTTCAAAGCACGACATTCTTCAATGCTATGCCCTTGGACATTAGAGTGGTACATGCACCGGACAGTAGGATCAAAGCCTTTTGCATATGGGTCCGGAGTATAGCTGATGAGCGGCTCAATCAGGCCAGAATATTTTAACTTTTCAAACAAGCTTATGTAGGATTCTCCGATTGGCATGAAATTATTTATTTGCCTTTGTTACCCTCCATGCCCCAGTTTTCTAGGGTTGTTGGATGCTCGAAAATGTTGTGAAGGCAAAAGTGCATTATGCAGTACTGGCGCCCGCCATAAGGAGTGACCCAATGGTTAGATAGATGACCGGATGTTGTTTGGAGAATAATAATGGGGTGGATTATGTGGAGCTCGGGGATAGGTTTGGGGTTGGGGTTGAGGCTGAGTATATTGGTGAGGCGGTCCTGTTGGACCATGTCGTGATCCTAAGACAACCATGACAACATCATCATGTTCCTTCTGACCCAGCGAGCTTCCTATGTTATTCTGAATTGCTTGTGTTGTGACTTTTAAAGTAGAATAGCTCATGATCTTGCTTGAATTCATCCCATCTTCTACCATTTCTCCCATTTTACCACATCATTAAAAGGCTTACCCACAACCGAGATCAAATGCCCAAAGTAAGTTGGTTCTTGAGCTTGAAGAAAGTACCCTACCATCTCGTCTTCTTCCAATGGGGGATTGACTCAGGCAGCTTGCTATCTCCATCCGAGCCCGTATTCCCTAAAGCTTTCATTAGGCTTCTTTCCTATCTTGGTGAGGGACATGCAATCCGGGACAATTTCTATATTGTCCTGAGCCATGTCGTCCCATGTGTACCACCTGCTAGTATCTTGGCGGGTGTACTAATCCAGAGCTTCCCCACCCAGACTCTGACTGAAATAAGCCATCAATAATTTGTCATTCCCACCGGCGCCTCTCATCTTACTGCAGTAACCTCTCAAATGGGCTATGGGATCTCCATGTCCGTCATACAAATCAAACTTTGGCATCTTAAACCCAACAGGCAGTTGGATGTCAGGAAACAAGCACAAGTCTTTGTAAGACACGCTCATCTGGCTCCCTATCTCTTGCATGTTTCTTAAAGACTGCTCTAAGATTTTCACCTTCCTAGATATCTCATCTTATTCCAGTGTCTTAGCAGGCTTTTCAGTTTCACCAAAAAGCTCAAAATGAGGAGCGTGAGAGTATGGATCCAAGTACCTTGAAAGTTGGTTATGGAGCATAGTATTGGGCATCAGGGACTTTGAACACAGTCTCGCTAGAGGATCGAGGAAAGGTAGCTGGTGGATGAGCTATAAAAACATGAGTGGTCAAAGGAACATGATATGAGGTGGTTTTTGCCGATGGAGTGTGAAAAGGTTGTGGGGAGATATCAGCAGCAGTATGAAGCTGGATTTGTGACAGTGGCGGAATGGTGACGAGGCTTTCAGTGTAGTTAGTAGGAACTGATGGTGGAGGACGCCTACTAATCTAGGCTTGGTATATTTCGATCATCTGTCCTTTCAACCTTAAGACCTCTTCTTTCAACTCAGATTCTGATTTTTTAATAATCTCCTTAGACGGATCAATAACACCTATATCCAAGTCTTTGCTAGCCATGACTACCTTGCTCTTTGACCTTGTGTTGTATGGAAGAGTTACCAGTTTAAGAACCACAATCCAACCACCCTTCTGCTATAATGAAAATAACAAAGAGAAACAAAATAAAGTCATCATGTTAGCGTTAGGGCATTTAACAACTAAAAATATCACATTGCGTGCAATGCACCTAGCAACAATTAACGGTTCAAGAATGACTTCGAGGGTCATAAGGTCACTTGGCATCATCCCAATTTGTTCATTTCAAACTTTTCTTTTCTTTTCTTTTCTTTTCTAGCACTTCTTGTCTTGCTCATTTTCCATCATCTTTTTTTCTAATTATCACTCTTTTCTTGCCTCTTATTTCTCACATCCCATAATTTCATCTTTTTTTTGTTTCCTTTTTTTCTTTTTCTTTTAATTTTAAAAATGATTTGATTGAACCCTATGTAGGTTGCCTACATATCATGTTCCACATGAATCAAACCAAGCGTAGTTCTGGAAAAATAATGGATAAATTAAACTAAAAAATAAAAATCTTTTTGGATTATTCATTTACAACTTTTTTTGAATACAGAATCAGAAATACGATAACAAAAGACTCGACAAACTCAGCTAGACAATGATAGATTTTGACACCACCTAAAAGACTCAGTACTATTAGAAAGGACTAGAAAGTAAAAGACAACATAAAAGGAAGGCAGAATCAAAACATAAAAAAAATCTCCTTAAGAAGCTCTTGAATGCAGTAGTCCTGACTGGATGGTCCCGGATGCCTGTCATGCTAAAACTCCGGTAAGTAAATCCACACCTATATGAGAAAACTAAAACCAAATAGAGTTAAAGATTTAGAACACTATGTGAGATAATAACACTCCCTACTGGACAAATGCAAGACATGATTGAGGCAATTTTTGCAAAATGGCCTACTTGGCCAAAAGTTGCTATTAGTGCAAACTCGACAAAGGTGACCTCAAAGACATGGAAAAATCACTTTGCCGAAATGACCCATTTTGTAGAAATGACATATATGATCAGAAAACGGCTAGCATTGCAAATTCAACAGAATGGAACCCTAAACAGAGAGGAAACCTTGTTGTGGACTTAGGACTCTAAGACATGGGTTAATTGAACCACTTTTGCGAAAATAGCCCTATTTTGCAAAACGACCTATGTGGCCAAAAGCGGCTAGACATGCAAATTCGACAAGGACGGATCTTAAAGTAAAGAGATACCTAATTGTGGATTGAAGACTCTCCAGACACAATTAAACAAACCACTTTGCGAAAATAGCCCTATTTTGCAAAATGGCCAATATGGCCAAAAGTGGCTAGCGATGCAAGATTTGGCTACGACCCTCGAAGCCAATAACTTAAGATTCACTAAGAAAACCAGACCCTATGTGGGCTGCCTACATATCCCGTCCCGAAAGACGAGAATCGGGCATGCGTAGTTCGGGAAGATTGGATACAGGCGAGAATAAAAAAACAACTAATTTGGAGAAAACATATATTTTTTTCTATTTTTTTCTTTTTTCTTCTTTTTTTTTGAAAAATGATGGGAATGTGCAAAATCTTTTTGGATTTTCATTTTTATTTTATTTTTGTCTTTTCTTGAAAAAAACAAATTGTGAAAGAAAAATATAACTGGACCCTACTTGCTTCATTTTTATACTTCACCCTCTTTTCTTTCTCATTTACCCTCAACCCTCATTGGTCTGCCAAATGACCGCTTTTACCCTTGAAGATCATAACATGTAGTATATAGGATGCATCAGGATGGTCTTTTATTTTTGGGTACACCTGTCGTAGACGGACCCAACCCCTGCGTTGAGTCCCCAAAGTCAAATGCACGTGATGCAAACAAACGTTCCTACTAGGTATCCAGCATGAGGCTATGTTATTCTAGGTTTGAAAACTTGGGTGTATTGTTCTAGACCTGGCTTACCCGAGCGGACAACTCGAGCCGGGGAGGCAACGTACCAGGAACCAAAAGGCCCTGCTTTGTAACTGTTCCGATCCTCGTTCTAAATTAGGGTATGACACTAACAGAAAAGAAGTCACGCCAGCGTACACTTCTTAGAAGATTTAGAAGACTCATGGAGAAGAAGGGTTTCGTAACAGTTTTATATATAGTTCATACAATATCAAAGCGATAAAAAGCGGCATTTAGCACATTAGGCTCAAACACGTAAAATCAGATAATAAACAAAAATCAACTATAACAGCTATTCTAAGCTCGAATTATGAACCCTGAACCAGAAGTTCTGGGTTCTTCTCCCCAACAGAGTCGCCAAAGTTGTCACACCTCATTTTTCTACCCGGAAAGGGTAGGGAGTTTTCCAATTAAAGTGACTTTGATCGAAACAGAATTATTTTATTCGATTTCAGAGTCGCCACTTGGGATAATTTATGGTGTCCCAAGTTACCGGTTATAAATCCCGGATCGAGGAAGTTTGACTCTATTTTTACGGTCTGCGAAACTCAGAAATCCGGGTAAGGAATTATATTAACCCGAGAGAAGGTGCTAGGCATTTCCGGATTTCGTGGTTTTAGCACGGTCGCTCAACTATTAATAATTGGCCTAATTATCTAATTTAATACACATTTTAAACCTACGTACATTTTTAACTTTCTAACCACTTTTAATGTTTATAGAATTATTTTCTGGAACAAGTCACAATTGGCGTACACTTATCATTTTGGTACATATTGCAAACCGTGTCACATGAAATGCACCCACAATTTACAACATGTTTATTTTATTATTAGTCGAAGTTATGGTCGGACCACATGAAATGCACACCCGAATTTGGATTTACGTATCGAGGCCATGTCACGGAAACCGTACCCATGACCACGATAATTTATTAATCGCGCCTAAAAGCAACTATGAATATTCATAACTTTTCTGTCTACATTTTCCAAAATCTCCAACATTAATAATGTTATAGAGCTCCTTCTGATCAACACCACTAAGACACCATATTAACAAAATATTCCAATAGTCATATTTAGTAAAATCCACAAAATAATTACAACTAAACTACTCCTAATATTAATATTGATTTGACTATGGAAAACATTGCAACAAAATCATCATATTTGGATAAGGTTAAGTTTTAGTTCAACTCATCAAAACGAATCTGTGTCAAATAGAACACCAAAACAAAACCTGCTACAAGATCACTTCTATTCGAGATACAAATACCTAATATATGTTGAACCTAAACACCATAAACATAAATGTACATACTATAGCACGAGAATATCATTAAACAATTTTTTTACAAATGGCATTTTATTGAAAATAAGGACGAATTACGGATGAACAGGAAAGGATTAGTACCTGTAAGCAAATTTATGCGCACAACAAACCAATACAGCAGAGAAACAATGAATAGAACTCAGCAAAATCAGCTGAAAACCCAGCAGAAACCGCGAAACTTAAGCGGTGGATTGAATTGAACTCACAATCCAACGCCGAACCTCAAACGATCTCTATTTTTTTCCAATCAGGAATTGAAATTCGAAAATCAAGAGAAGAACAGGACTATTTTTGTACTTTTCTGATTTTTGTAGTCCGAGGGAAGCTGAAGGAACTTACAATATTTATATGAAAAAATTCCTAAAATTAGAGGAAAGAAAAATCGAAAATCAAAATTAAAATCCTAGAACCTTCTTCTCGCCGGTTTCAGTGTAAAGACCAGGTCCCTTTCCCTTGATTAAAAGCTAAAATGGGAGTAAGGAGAAGACAAATGTAAAGTAAGCTCTCGTTCTGGACCTTCGTTGTTTCGTCACTCTTTTCTCTATCCGTGACTCTGTGTGTGCGTGTTCCATTTTTTTGTTTTGTTCTTCTATGTGTGTGTCACTGACTAGGGTTGGCTGCTGTGAGGTGGTTGTTGGTCGCTGGTGTTATGGGTTGGGTGGCGACGGCAGTAGGGGTGAGGAGATGGAGAGGTACGACTGTGGTGGCTAAGGTCTTTCTAGGGTTTTTGGTGGTGTCTCTATGATGAAGAAGAGGGAACAACTCGGTCCTCTTTTTGTGTCTGCGACTGGTTTGCGGCTACTGAGAATTCCTAGGGTTTTTGTTTTGGTGAAGAATAAGAAGAAGGTGAGATGAGGGGCTGTGGTCTTAGAGGGTTCTCTAGGTTTTTTCCTTTTGGTTAAGAAGAAGGAGTCTTTTAGATTAGGGTAAAGGTGGGCTTAGAAATTATGGGTTATGTCCAAATTGGGCCTAAAAAATGGGTTGTTTAAGCCCAAATTTTATTCTTTCTCCTTGAACAAGATTAAAAATACTACCCCATTTATTAATTAATCCTACTTAAGTAAAATAACTATTAAAATAAAACTAACCGTTAAAACAAACCTATTTTTGGTATTTTTCAAATATCATACTAAAAATTAAAAATGGAATTAGATTAAAATCATTGCAAAATTAAAATAATATTTTTCTGAAAACAAAGTGGAACTATTTTTGTATTTTTAAATTTTATGTAAGGTAGATGAATTAAAAATAACTAGATAAAATATTAATTAGATCAATAAAAGAAAATATTTTAGTAATTTTCATATTTGTGATAAAATAAAGTAAAAGAGTCAAAACTATTTAGAATAGCGACACTAAACCTAAACTAAATATTTACGCTAAAATGTGTAAAATCTTGGGGAGGGTAAAAAATTATATGTCTACAATCACCACATATACAACGGCGATGAATGGAAACGATTTAGCTCCCCATGAGATCGAGTTAGTTTTGCTGAAGAAATTCGGAGAGACTCTCACAAAGGGAGCCTTGACGTGGTATTCGCTTTAGCCCGAGCATTCCATAGACTATTTCGAGATGCTCGCAGATTCTTTCATTATGGCCCATGCTGGGGGCAGAAAGGTGCAAGCCCGAAAGGTCGATACATTCAGGATTGCACAAGGAGATTCTGAGTTGCTGCGGGAGTTTGTAATCCGGTTCCAAAAAGAAAGGATATTGCTACCTGCTGTTCCGGATGAAGAGAGTTTGCACTTTATTCCTATCTCTTTCTAAAGAAAAAGGTTTAAGATAGTTAGCATGTTCCACCGGCCGGAATAACAGATGGCATCCGATGAAAACAAAGAGAGTAACGCTCCTCCTCCTTTGAGGAACTTCTGGAGGGGCAACATACTTTTTCCCTAGGTTTCCATGAACTGGGGAATGGGGAAAAGGAACATCATCATCTCGGGAAACTGCGGCCAGTGGAGATGATGTAACAGTTGCTGGTGGCAGAAACAGAGTTAGTGAAGAAGCAGATGAAGCTAATAGCGTTGAAGCATGAGAAGTGGTTGCAGCAAGTGCGTTGCTGGTTGTTGGTTGCTCATCAACTAAAGATGGCAAAGACCCGGTACTCAGTCTCACGATATCGAGTACGGAGACTGGGACTCAGAAACGGGAGTTGGCATTTTCCACCATATCATACTCCCCAGAGGGCCAAGGAATCATCCTCTGTTGGTGTAACCAACTCAACAGATGATGAAGTTCATCGTCTTCTATAAGAGAAGCTCTCTCATTACTAGCTTCTCTATTATCATCAATAACCACGGTATCTATGGCCGACTCGGGCACGGTGCTCAACACCATAGCATCTGAAGACGACTCGGGCACGACACTTCTTGCCCATTTAAATTTTCCCCTGACCGCAGAGAAACGTCTATTTTTTGGTTGCTTGTTCTCCGGACGGGGATATCGGAAAAAGTACTTGCACCAGAAGCAGGCCTAGAGACGCGTGTTCGAGTAAATGCCTCCTAAAGCAACCTCGCTGCATCAAGAGGATTAGCCAAAATGTCCTCCTCGGGGACGACAATCGAGCCCTTGGTATACCTGAATTTAACAAAGGAAAAAGGGTTAATCGTCTTCTATATACGAGAGGAAAACAACAACTTGAGTTTAACCAACCATGATTTTTGGCCTTCTACTCGTATATGAGGGTCAATTCTTTCTATGTGTGGGTCTCGGGCATAATAACGTCCAAAATCTTTTGGACCCACTGATCCAATCCTTCAACCCGATGTAGAACCCACCAATTCGCTAAAATAAGTGCAAGAAGAAGAGTCAATAACGATATGGGACGATCTTTAATGGAAGAAAAGAGAAATGGTGAACTTACGAGTGCGGTTCTATGATTCCAAAAAAGATGAAGTCGTTTCCGGAATGATGTCAGTAGTGGTGATTGCAACGAACTGTTCCATCCACTCATGGTCGTATCATCATCCATGCTAGATAGCAGAGCATGGTGGCCACCCTTGTTTAAATTTACCATTTCCCCATGGAAGATCTTGGGGGAATAGAGGTTCATCAACCGAGCTAGGGTTAGCTCCCCTCCCGTCTCCTGGCATAGGTGCCAAAAACAAGCGATTGTCCTCCACACAAAAGAACTTACTCACACCAGCCATACATGGTAGCGGATGCAGAACTCCACGATGAATGGAGTCGAGCTCTCCACTCAAAGAGTATGGCCCCAAAGTAAAGGGATATGTATAAAAATGCGTAAAACCCTTCTTGGTTAATATTACCCACTCTGCCATATCAGGAGCGATAATGTCTAGATCTTGGCAATGGCAATTTTTCTTCACAACAGGGATATTGGAAGGACGGATAGAAGAAGAATATCTGCCAATGGCCCAAGTGCAAAAATTTGCAGAAGGAAACGTTTCTTTAAAATCTTTGGTTGTGACAAGACTCTTCAGGATGATGGTACTCACCGTAGAGGGACGACGTCATCAACTTTACATTTGTTCTTTGAAGAACTAGGGTTTTTGAAAGAAGAAGTCATTTTTTATCGAAAAAGGAGGAAAGGTTTCTCTCGAGAAGAAGATCAAAGAAGGGTTGAAGACAAAGTACGAAGTTGAGTAAAGAGAGTTTGAGAAAGTTCGATAACTTAAGAAGTGTAAATGAAGGAGTTTGATGTGTGTAAGCAAAAGAAATAGGCGGCTGGAATCGTGGCTATAATTACCTCGATAACCGACAAAAGTGATGTTGAATTATAGGGTAACACGTGTTTGGGGCATTAAATGCGGAGAGACGTACGTCTAATCAACTGTCAGAAACTTTTCAGTGGGGGTCTGTGAGAAGGTATTTTTACCAACTTCCCAGTGACACAAAGTTATGCTACTGAAAAGCAGGGGGACTATCTGTGTTGGGTAAAATATGTTTATATTAAATGATCGCATGAGGAAGTGACACATGGAGCTAAAGACATAAGATAGTTGAATCCGAAGGCAGCGATCATGTCTGTTACCAGCGAGAATGACACTCATGCATAAAGATGAAGTAAATATACTTTCCACCCGGTAGTATTTAATGAGGAGTATTCTACAGCATTAAGTACACGGCTGGTTACAAGGAATATGACATTTAGTGCTTGTCGTTACACATTTCTTCAATAACCCTCATAATTGACATTAAAAGGAGGCTTGATCTTAGGACCTTGTTCCCTAGGTGCAGCTATAAATAGTGAGCTCTACTACCATTGTAAGGGAGACGAATTTTCTGACAAATATATGCTACACTCTTTTCAAAGCTCAATATAATTTTATCTTCTTGTTTACTGATATTGTTGCTATTATCCCCGGAAGCCCTGCTCATGGAATTACAATTTCTGCTATTTTATCTCCATCTCAAGGCTAAGTATTGCATTTCTGTTTAATTCATTTATTATTTTAGGATCAAATTAATTCACTTGTCTATAAATCACATATAAATTGAACTGTGCTGTTTTACGGGTAAACAGTAAGAGCTAGTAGTTAAATGAACGAATGATCAAGATACATACAAGATAGTCGATATCCATCCTTACTAAAAGAAAAATAAAATTAATATATTATATTTTATTAAATAAATCTAAGGCCTCTTTGTAAGGTTTGGGTTTAGGCCACCAATACTATTGAGTCGACGAACGAATTACAACAACAATATATCCAGTATATTGTGTAGGTGGTGAGAATGAATTAAAATCAAGAATTAATCAACAACACCTTATGACTCGAGTACCTTATGACTGGTATTTTATATCTCTTATATGGCTGGTATTTTATTATGCATTTTTATGGTACTAATATATCGGCTCATGTTGCTTTTTTGAGCCGAGGGTCTCCTGGAAACAGCCTCTCTATCCTTCGGGGTAGGGGTAAGGTCTGCGTACATATTACCCTCCCAGACCCCACTTGTGGGATTATACTAGATCGTTGTTATTGTTGTTGTTGTACCTCCCGTCTCGAGCGGGAGGAACAACACGGATTGAAGAGTGACAATTACAAGGTCTAGGGTTGTGAGTCCACATAAAAGAAGCAACAGAAACAATAGCAGAGTTCACTTTGAAAACAATCTTCTTCAGTTTCTGAGTCCTGGAATTGTCAATGGATTCCAGCTTGTAGCTTTGTAAGAATATCTATCGTTTTCTTGCTCGTTCCCTTATGTAGCTAAGTGAGCGCAATATTATTGGACTTCTAATCTGCTGCATTGTTATGAACTATTGCAAGGAATGGGACTTGAGTCCCACATCGGTACTATAAAGTATTGATGTGGGGTTTATATAGTCTTGAGCTCTCCCACCTTAATAGCTAGCTTTTGGGGCGTCTCCCTAGGTTGTATCAATGGTATCAGAGTCATCTACCACCCTCTGTGCCCACCGTGCCTTGGATGGTGATGCCAGTATTACAGTGTTCGCCTGGGGCTAAAAATGTCTAGCGCACAGCTCTCGAGGACGACGGATGCGGAGCGTGGTGGTTTGTTATAAACTATTGCAAGGAATGGGATAGCCTTGGGCTCTCCCACCTTAATAGCTAGCTTTTGGGGTGTGACTCTCCCTAGGTTATATCATGCTTTCGAGTATGGAACCTTTGCAGCTTCATACTTATATTCCTGCGCCTATATTCAGTATGATCATCATCACAAAAAACTTCACTCTCGTTTCCTGATCCAACGACTCGTCTCCATCGATCCTTCTGCTGAAATACAAAGGCCTGCTCCTTACGAAACTGTTCATGGCTGATCAAACCTGAAAAAAACTCTAGGAAATGATAGCTTGATGACTAGGTTGTAAGTAATTAGCTAGGACTATGTATACAATGTGCAGACAACATCAAATCAACGAGGATAGATAAATATTAATTTTTTTATTAGATTTAATTATATTAAAATGTGTTAAATATGAGATTTGAATAGTATGGTTACCATTTTTGTTAATCTTATTTCCGTTTCGTGGAGTCTGGATCTGTAGATTCTAGAATGATTGGGTAAGTGATGAATGCAATATTAAACTACTAGTCAAAGTCGACAATTCAGAACATATAGTAAGGTTAGGGGTCTCAAATGGGCGAGTTGAGCGATTTTGGGCGGGTCAAAATGGGACGAGTCAATAAATGGCCGGGTCATTGATCCGCCCAAGAGTTACTTGGGCTTAGATGGGTTGGATCAATATGGACTAAAATTTGGGTCATAGCACAACTCATCTAACTCTTACCGAGCTTTAATGGATACGTATTGTTATCTTATGAATTACATAATTACTAAATAAGATTTTTTTTTGTTATGGTCATATATAACATATCAAACAAAAAAAAACTATTTCTATGATATTTTGATAAAGTTACCCATATATAGATTGGGCTAAAAATAAGCTCAACTTTAAATAAATTGGACCAAGCTGAGTTTAACAAATGGCCGATTCAATAATCAACCCAACCTTGGACGGGTTGGGCAGATCATTTGAGCTTGGGCCAAATTTGATATATCCCTAAGTAAGGCATACATTAAGAGGGGGAGAAATTCAAAAATAGTTAGATTTATAAGTGGTCATTTAAAAATAGCCACAATTTTAAAAGTAATCGAAATTTAGCCACTTTTCATGTAAAGATAAATCTGAACGAAAACACTGTTCAAAATCCGGAAAAATACTCCAGCATAATATACTGGAGTTCCAGTATCATATACCGGTCCAGCATAATATATTGGAGTTTGGAGCACCGGTGCCCCAATATCCAGTATATTGTACTGGAGCCTGCAAAGTATACCGGTCCACGTATGGGTCTAAATTTGGTCGACCACGGCTACTGTCAAATACGATCGAAGATGAGGTCTCCACAGCATGACGTCCTGTGGAGGACGACGACGACCGACAACGGATGAAGGACGTATGACTTTTGTAGTAGCGTCGGCCTAACATGGTACGTTAGGAATATACTCTCGAATATTACCTAGGGTATGTCTCCTAGGGTTCAGAGGGGGTTGTCCCTTATATATATAGGAAGGAAGTAACCTTGTCAGGGGGGATTCTTTCGAAACTAAGAACTTTCTTTGTAATACTGATTCGACATTGGTAGTGATCATTTTTTTTACATACTCAATCCTCCTGTTCCAGAAGATCAATAGATTCTATTTACCTTGTTCATTCCTCATGTCTCTCATTCTGGAATTTATTATACATGGCTGAGATTAACCCTTTTATCTTCTTTGATTGATTTAACCAAAAAGGATTCAATATCTTTTGGGTCAAACAATTTGGCGTCGTCTATGGGGATTTCTCTAGCTAAGATTATAGTTTCATCCAGACTCCTGAAAGGGATAATCACTTCACTTCTTCCGAGCTTGGTATAAATCAACAATGGAAGAGAAAGGAGATGCAAGGCTAAAAGCTATAGTAGGTGTCACGACCAACCTCCTAGACACCATCAATGAAGATAGCAGAGAGGATCACGAAAATGAAATACCAAACATCACGCCCGGAGGAGACACTTCACCTCCCCCACATGGGAGCGAGACCGCTTCACACGAAAGGAAAGCTTCCACATCTGCAATAGGAGAGGCACCACCTATGGTGAGAAGACTGTTGGAAGAATGGATAACAAATGCTCTGAACACCATCCTTGATAAACCCACCCAAAGGGATGATAGGAATGTGACACATGCAGATGACACAATAAACGAGGGTGCGCAAGACGCCCCCCGCACAGGTAACACTTATGTTGCTAATAACGCAGGCAATGATACGCTTGCAGCCGTTTTCAAGAAAATGGAGGAAATGGAAAATGAGAATAATGCACTCCATGACCAAATTAAAAAACACAAAGAAAGATTGATAAAACACCAGGCGCCCCAAAGTTGTTGCCAAAACGCGATGTTGGGCGATTCATCGAGCAACCATTCAATGAAGAAGTGGCCCCGTACACCATTCCAAAAACTTTCAAAATGCCTCCCTACTTAAAGATATATGATGGTACTATCGATCCGGAAGATTACATCATCCACTATGTTACAGCCGTAAAAGGTAACGATCTCTCAAAAGAACAGGTACCATCGGTGCTGTTGAAAAAGTTCGGTGAAACTTAACAGGAGGGGCCTTGACATGGTACTCTCAACTACCAGCACGCTCGATAGAGACATTCGAGGAAATGGCAAATAAATTTGTCACTGCTCATGATGGAGCTAAAAAGGCAGAGGCGAGGGTAAATGATATATTCGCCATAAGATAGATGCACGGCGAGGAACTCAGGGACTTCTTGGCTCGGTTCAACAGTGTGAGAAAGAGCTTGCCGAATGTGTCAGAAGGAATGGCAGTAGCAGCCTTCTAGAACGGATTAAACAGAAATGGGTTGAGGGCGACCAGAAAAATGTTAAGCAAGCTCATGAAATACCCTCCAACTACTTGGGAAGAAATCCATAATGCCTACTGTGACGAGGCACGAGCCGATGAGGATGATCTAAGCGGCCTGACCCAATGGGTGACGTCACTCCAAACCGAAGCTAGGAAAAATCATCGTAACGACAGTTGAAGAGATCAGTTAGGGCCCCGTTCCAGTTGGGAAAGGCATCAACCCTACGTCAGAACGTCAGCCCCACCTCTACCACGACACACAGATGCTTCTCCTCGACATATTGCGCCATATCGACACGAGAAAGGTATGCCTCCACTTCTATCCGCTCACAAGTTTTATGTTTCTCCTTCATAAATAGTGTACGCCCTAGAGAAACTCGGCCCAAAGGTGCAATGGCCGCAAAAGATAAGGTCAGACCCCAGCACTCGGAAGTCAAACACTTTCTACGAATTTCACCAAGAAAGGGGTCACAAAACCAAAGATTGCCTAGGATTATGACAGGAAGTAGTACGAATGCTAAACCAGGGTCACCTGAAAGAGCTATTGAGTGATCGAGGACGGACTAAATTCGCCCGCGGAAGCGAACAACCCCAAGGGCCTCCAAAACCGTCCTCTCCCGCCCGCACCATACAGATGATCATCGCCGGGGGCAACGGAAAAACGATCAATCATGTCAAGTTCACCACCATATATAAGCTCAAATGATCAATCACTCACGAACGGTATGATGATATCGAAGACAGCATCATCTTCGATAAGTCAGATACCGACGGTTTGTCTTTCCTTCACTATGATGCTCTTGTTATCACTTTACGTGTCGCAGATACTGATGTAAAACGAATAATGGTAGATAACGGTAACGGCGTATGTATTATCCATCCTCGAGTTCTCGTACAGATGAGATTCAAAGATAAAATAAACTGTATAACGCTAACATGTTTTAATAATGCAGTTGAGCGGACTTCGGGGGAAATAGTGCTACACGTCTTAGCCGGAGGAGTCACCCTGGAAACAACATTTCACGTCATGAACCAGGAAACGGCTTACAACGCTATCATAGGGCGCCCGTGGATACACGCCATGCGAGCGATCCCTTCCAGTCTCTATCAAGTGATCAAGTTTCCTACCCCATGGGGAATATTTAGCATTCGAGGGGAGCAACGCACCGCACAAGAATGCTATCGCATCGCCCAAGATTGCGCACACACCCAACAACTCAAAGGAGAAAATGCGGAAGCATAACAATTAGCGATGTCGGGAGCCAAACCTAACGTGCAGACATACATTATCAAGGACCCCGGCATCGTGGAGGCATCCAAATAAATGATAGAAAATCTTGATCCCGTCCTACTAGACGGCAACAACAACATAAAAAAGGCTTACATCGGGCACAACCTCTTTGAACCAGGTAAGTTTCATAAGTTCTTGACTGACCATGCTGATCTGTTTTCCTTCTTCCATGAAGATATGCCAGGCATTCCAAAAGATATAGCCACCCACAAGTTAAATGTCAATCCCCTATATCTGCCAGTGCGGCAAATGAGAAGGAAGTTCAACACCGCAATCAACAAAGCCGTCAGCGAATAGGTCGATAAGCTACTCGCAAATGGCTCCATCGGGGAATCGTGAAATATCCTCAATGGGTCGCTAATGTGGACATGGTGAAAAAGAAAAATAGAAAATGGCGAATGTGTGTAGATTTCACGGACCATAACAAGGCATGTCCGAAAGATTCTTTTCCACAACCGCACATCGACCAGCTCATCGACGTGGGCCTCCTCCAACATTGGACGATACGCCACCCTCAATGGAGCGCACAGAACCACCTTCTTGGTAAACCTTTTCTGTTTGGGGAGACCTCCCCACCAAGATAGCATCGTCCATAAACGCAGGTACAGGTACCGTCTACGATGCACCCATCCTATTCTCACCAATATCAGCGGTCGCGCCCTTCCCAAGCTCAACCATCCCCTTTTTCTTCGATAACGATTCGTCCCCATTAGAAAACTCGTCCACAGGGTGATAGACCGGTAAGGAAGAGGTTCCTTCCCTCATGACCATATCGCGAGAAGAATCTCCCGCCTGTATCGGTTGAGTACGACCCTCTCGGACGGGCTCACTCAGAGCAAATTGCATTTCTGCAGCAGCGACGACCTATCGAAATGTAGGGACTGGGTCCATATGCCTAGAAGCACCACGATCTATCGTCACATAAAGTCATATCAGTAGGCATGACGAGCAACGACCAGATAGAGGCATAACGGAAGACACTTACCGAAAGAAACTTTTGGCCCAAAGTGTTTTAGGAAAGCAGGCCAATCTAGAGTCTCCGTTGCATGGGGTAGCAGACGGGCTACCCAATCCCTTATACCCGCAATAGGGTGGGGCGGGCGCCCCATAGCTACAAAAGAGAAGCAAGTAAGCACTAAGGTGAATAAAGAAGAAAAGGAAGAATAAACAAGTGGCGACACTTACGATTCTCGTTCCACCACTCCGGGAATCTAGCGAGGTCAGACATGATGTGTTCAGTTCTGATGAAGAAGTACTTATGCCAAAATTTGCAACTCGCTCGGTCATCGTTTCTGACCACCAGCCCTTTTGTCCCACGGTTCCTCAGATGTATCATAGTACCCCTATGAAAGCTGGGTGAAAACAAGTGTAGAAGGTGGTGAACGGTAACCTCGCACCCCGTCAAACTCCGCATATTTTGTCAACAACAGGAGTATTTTGAGCGTGTACGGGGAATGTTGTGCCGGGCAAACTTGATAGAATCGACAGAATTCTTCCGCTAATGGGAGAAGGGGGAAGGAATGACCAATTATGAAGGGGTACTCATAGAAGGCGTAGTACCCAGGCCTATGGACTTCCACGAAGTCCCCTCCCGCTGGAAGCATCTCAATATGAGAGGGAATGCTATATTTTGCACAAAGAGCATCGATATGGACTTGCTCAGTTTTTGAAAGTACGGGGGCAGGAGTGGGAGGAGGGTCCTTAAGGAAATCGCTTCGAGACAAAGGGTATCTCGGCTGCAACTCCTCCACGGTAGGAAAGCTATCCCCTTCCTCTACCATTGTGTCCTCACCGCCGATAGGGGGCGCCACGAACAATGGGGTAGCATCAGAAACCCCCACACAAGACCGATGTGATCTAGGCATATTTATGGCGATAAATGTTTTGATAGAATAGAAAAATCCCAGGATGGCAAACGGAGAGAAAGCAAAGAGAATTGCTAGAGCAAAAGCGGGAGAGATGGTAAGGAATAACCAAAGAAGAAATGACCAAGAGTTTTTGAAAATACAGACCCTCCATCTATTTATTAGATTGGGTGGCGCCAGAATCGAAGCGGAAGGCTACAGAATGGCACCGAAATCGAAGCGACAAGCCTTTAGCCCCTATCTCGAAAATACGCATAATGATGATGCACGTGAAGGTGACATCATTTCCCGATAAGATACAACACACATGGTCTCGTTGATCACGCTAACCTTCCGTTGTTGGCCAAGTCATGACGTTTCGTGAAACCAAATTTCTCCACAGGTGGGGGCGCTGTCCGCTCATCAAGGATGCTCCAAGTCGCAACTTCGACAAGCGGAGGGACTAACTATATGGGTCTAAATTTGGTCGACCATGGCTATTGTCAAATACGATCGAAGATGAGGTCTCCACACCATGACATCCTGTGGAGGACGACGACGACCGACAACAGATGAAGAACGTATGACTTTTGTAGTAGCGTCGGCCTAACAAGGTGCGTTAGGAATATACTCTCGAATATTTCCTAGGATATGTCTCCTAGGGTTCAGAGGGGGTTGTCCCTTATATATATAGGAAGGAAGTAACCTTGTCAGGGGGGACTTTTTCGGAACTAAGAACTTGGTTTGTAATATTGATTCGGCATTGGTAGTGATCATTTTTTATACATACTCAATCTTCCTATTCCAGGTGATCAATAGATTCTATTTACCTTATTCATCCCTCATGTCCCTCATTCTGGAATTTATTATACTTGGTTGAGATTAACCCTTTTATCTTCTTTAATTGATTTAACCAAAAAGGATTCAATATCTTTTGGGTCAAACAGTTTGGATTTTACAATTACCAAAACCAATTGTGTCGGATTTTTAAATCTAAAGACCAAATCAAACCAATAAAACTCGGATTTTTTAATCTCGGTTTTTCTCGGGTTTTCGGGTTATTCGGGTTTTTTCCAGTAAAATCTTCGTAGAACAAAACATATAACGTATGCTCAAAAAAATTTCCTTAATCCTAGTAAGATACAACTATATAAAGTATTTTTCAAGAAAATAATACAAAATATGAGATGTTCCATGGCATTATCCTAAAATATTCAACAATAAAAATAATAAAATTATGTAATATAAATATTGCTAATTAAAAAGCCATAATAAAATAAACATAATCTAAAAGTCCTAAGTCATGCTAAAATAAATAGACTAATAAGGGAGTATTAATTACATGACTAAAAGCTAAAGAAAAATAAAAATAGGTTTTACATTTTTTATCTAAATTATTTCAAAACAAAAAATAGATATTCAATACATTCACGTTCGTAATATTGAATTGATTGTCTTTTGTTAGCATTAGTATTGATTTGATTTTAGTTTGGGCTTTTGTTAGCATTATTTAATTTACTAATATTAATGGCTATAAAACTTATTGGGGCATTCAAAAGTTTTAAGTCAAACATTGAAATAATACCTTAAAAGATAAAATTGTGAAAATATTTAAGAAATATTTTTAAATTACATCACAATAAGTATATTTATATATTAAATATATCTAAAAAATTTATATATGTAATGTCAGGTTGGTTTGGTTTCGGTTTGACTTTCTTTAGTTAAAACCAAACCAAACCAATTAAGATCAGGTTTTTTTTCCAACACCAAACCAAATCAAACCAAACCATAGTCGGGTTTTTTTTTCTCGGTTTGACTCGGATTATCGGATTGGTATGGTTTGTCGGTTTCCTTTGTACCCCTAAGATAAAGTACTCTATTTTTTTCAAATTGAATGTATCATTGTTGACATAGATAGTTTTCTGATTATTTATAGTTAACAATTTATATAATTATGTGTACATATATATTAGAATTATAATTTGTTATTTAATTTATGTGTAAAGAGTACATATGTAAAATGAACTAGTTGTTCTTTGTTTTTTTAAAGTTGATGTGGTTCCCGGTCTTGGAATGTGGTTAAACAGCAGCTACAAAACCGCTCGTTTAGCACCTCTATATCTATAACTTTTCGTATTTTTTTTAATTATTAATGTGAGTTTCTTTTTTCGCACGCCCAAGAAAAAAGAAGGCAAAAACTTGTCTCAGCACCCAAGATTTGACCTTTGAACTTGGAGGTTTTTCTTTTATGTGATTTGTATTTCTTTCGTCATGTTATCCCCGTTGGGGAAATAGAATGTATTTGGGATATGGTTAACGAAGCACATAAATAATTAAGCATATAGTACTCCAAATTAAGTACTCTGATGCCGTGAGATAATTTCATATATTTTGATATTATTTACCCTATTTGTTTGTTGATTGGATGCTAATTTGTACGATAATTGCGTTTAATAGAGCTTACTTCGCATGTAGGAATGCTTGGGCATGAATTGGAGAAAAGTTGCACGAAATGATAACTCAAAACTACAAAATGGAGCAATAAAACGAGAAGTGCACGGCAATGAAAAGTCATGGCCATAGACAGTGCAAGGCATTGTCCAAGGCACTGTCATTGGCGCCCCAGACAGTGTCTTACGCAGAAACAAAGGTGCCATAGACAGTGTAAGGCATTGTCCAGGGCACTGTCATTGGCGTCCCAGACAGTGCCTTGCACAGAAACAATGTTGACATAGACAGTGTCTCGCGCCGATGATGCCATCCGGGTAAATTTTAATTCCTTATTAGTTTTGGACATATAGAATTCGACTCCTGTCCTATAAATAACCCTTAAAGTTAGTTTTTTTTTAGGTTGAGACATCTAGAGGAGGACGTTTTTAAAGAGGGGATTCGACCCAAGGAGGCAAGAACACACTAGCGTTACGCCCTGTTTTCTCGCAAAAGCGGTTTTCGATGTTGCAACTCTTTTAAAGGAGGTATTAAAAGAGAAGAGTCGCTACCTAACAATTTTTAAGGTGTGTTAGGACACCTATTTGCAAATAACTCTGTTTGAGTAGTCAACGCCACCAAAGATCGGGTAAGGGCTCAAGTTACCTCAAAGAGAAGGTGTTAGGCACTCCTCGAGCTTCACAACAGTGGGTTCCGGCCGAACTTAAATTATATGAATTAGTCTATGTGATCAAGTAAACAAAGAGAGTACAAAGCCTAAGAATTTTATTACAAAGAGATCTTGAATAGAAAGGTATAACTATTTTGATTCTAATAGAAAATAAAAGAAAAGAAAGGGGGTCCTAAGTTTGTTAGTCTAAAGGATCACCCCGTGCAATATAAATAATATTTTATAACTTTCTTGGGGTAGGGTGTTACTTATATTATTCAGCGGGTACAGACTATCATCTCCTGCTACCCGATTACTATGTTAAAGTTGTTTACGTAAAGCGCTCTAACTCAATTCTAAGTCGTGCCCTACGCGTGCAATACCCATCCTGCACCCATGGTCCAGGTGATTTTGGACCTATATTTGGAGGGTTCTAGACCTTATCTGGGCTGCTCAAAAATACAAAACTAGGTGACAAGCAAAACACATAAAGACTTCACATAAAAGTAACTAAGGGCTCACATTGACCCCCACACTTAAACAGCAAATGCACGTAAACATATATGCAAATTAGGAGATTTTCAGAATTCAGAACCTTAAACCTATGGACATGATTTCTAGGTGGCTTTGAATCAAAGTACGCAGACAGTTTCAGATGCAGGATATTGCTCGTGGACAGAATTATTCAGGCATTACAAGCAGGTTATCACAAATTTTAAGTAATTGACCCTATATGTGTTATGCTTAGGTGATCTATGCAGTTGAGTATAGCAAAATCTGCTGGGAGAGGTCCCATAATTATTCGCAGTAGCGTACATGAAACAATGTTTGAGCAAATTTAACATTAACAAGTTATAATCATTCCCTATAGGCAGGATCTCTAACAAATAGTACTTAGAGCTTATTTTATTGTTATATCTTAATCCTATAGGCATATTTTCTATGTGAACAACGCCAAATAGGATAATTGGAGTCCTATTAACAGGATTTCTAATAAACGCTGCGATTTGCAAGAAACATCAGTGACAACTAATTCCTATAGGCAAGTTTTCTAATAACACAGAGCAATAAACATAATTGTAGTATTTTCTACTTGTGTTTGCTAGCAGACAGTATGTGTGTGTGCACTTCCTCTAATAGCATGGTTTCTGTAGTATACATAGTATTTGAACAACACGTATAGAAAATAAATTATCAAGTCCTATAGGCATATTATCTATACATTTTGCATGCAAATATTAAATTCTACCCATTCCCCCTTTTACTAGCACCCCAATCGTTTATACAAAGTTATTACAGGCTCAATAATTAATAAAATCAAACTATTTTACAAAACGATGATAATAAGCCTTCAACATGCCCAAATAAAATACCCAGCACTGTCTGGGTCTTCAGAAGCATACCCATGCGTCTAATAAGGAACCATATACAACACACGGCCTCAGAATCCATAAAATAGCCCAAAGTCGATTTATTTGACCACAATGCCAAGTATTACACCATTTAAATAAGTCAATTCAGGTATACGGTAGATAACAATATAGAATGGGATGAATGGGAGTAGTTTGAGATTCAGGGAATGACTAAGGACCAAGTCCTAGTGTGTCAGAGTTCACAAGGGTTTCAATTAGAACCCGAGACGTGCTCACACTAGGGAGGTCAATGAGAGAACCTAGGTAGCATTGACTTTCAGCCGACTAAAAATAAGAACTCAAAAGAGCCCATGCAACAAGTGAAAGTAAGTAAACTAAGGTAGAGGGACAAAACTGAGGGATACAAACATAGTCAAGTTGAGCACATAGAGCAGATAAATCAAATAGACTAGATTTTAAGAACAAATTTAACAAAGATTTAGAAAACAAGTTCAACACTTAGTGCATAAGTAATCATTCATTAGCAGAGTTAAAGGGAGAACATGTTTGCATGATTGATGAAAATACACTGATTCATAATAAAGGAAAAGGTCCAGTTATGCCAAGTATAGGTCCTAATGTTATGGAACATTCATACTAGTTTGGTAGCAGAATAACATTTAGACATGATAAAAAGCATATTACAAATGTAAGCACGTGATTTTTGACCCTCCCCGAGAATTTTCACATTTTCAGCGTGAATATGTGAAATTGGGTCTAGTATAACTATTTTAACTATTTTTACTTTATTTTTCTCGCAAAAGAAAAAATTCAAAAAATATATATATAAATTTTAGTTTGTGTATCTCTCATAAACTTGAAAAATACAAAAATTGCACTTTATTTTTTGTATTTTATATAATTTCGAAAATTACAAAAAATATAGTTCTATTAAGGTTTTATAGTCATTTTTAACTTTGAAAAATACAAAAATATTACCTCATATTTTATCTTAATATTTAAAAACGAAAATTATAAAAAAATAGTTTTATTAATATTTTTGTAGCTATTTTAAATCTTGAAAAATATTTAAAAGGATATAGTTTTGTTTAAATACTAGTCTTATTTTTGGTAGTTATTTTGCTTACATAGGACTAGTTAAACAACGTGTTCCTATTTCTCGGGTCCGGGCAAAAGAATAATATTCGGGTTCAAACTACCCGGTTTTATGCCTAATTTTCGGACCTAGCCCATAATAAACCGTGTCCAGGATACGTGGGGAACCCCACCACGCGTGGGGGACACAAACCTTGAACCCCACCACGCGTGGGATCATTTTTTGGAGCAGACCCATTATAATACACGGATGAAACATTTGGAAAGGGGGACTTTTGGAATTTTTTGGAGGAGAGTACTGTACTCTCGTCTTCTTCCTCAAGCAGAAAGAAAAAACCCACGACGACCCTCCTCCTCGCAGAGTCCTACACCCGTTCGTCACTGCCCCATCACCACCCTCCATTCCCAACTTCCCCCAGCACCGGACCAACTTCCCTCAACAACCCCAAAACCACCACCAAACAGACCCCAAAACCCTCGTGTCTAAAACCACTGGTAACCCCCCACGTACCAGCTCCGTCGAGCTGCTGCTCGCTGCATCGCCACCCCCACGACCAGCTTCCTCCATCGACACCATCACTGACCCTCCGCCATCGTCAACCAACCTTCGACGAAAACCACCCCATCTCCTTCCTCCTCAAGAAAACCTAGGAAACAACCCTAGCAAAACCTACTCCACCAGTCCGGCACCTGCTCGTCGACCACCTGCTCCGACGACACCAACTCTCTCACGTCCAAGCTCCAGCCATCGCCACCACCAAACAGTCCCGCCACCAACTCCGTCCAGCGTCGCCCAGCCATACCCCAGCCCAGCGAGCAGCGCTACTGCGGTTGCTGCATTGCGTCGTCCAACCCCTCACGTCCAAACGATCACCTGGAAATACCAGTAGCAACCATGATCCATCCTCCGTCCGTTCGCGTTCGAGCTTATGGCGCGAGCTATTCCGTTTGAGCTTTGATGACTGTTTCTATGGTTTCCCATTTGAAGTCCGTTTGAGCGCCGATGTGAGGTTCCAGTTCGTTGGTTTCGTTTGCTTCATCTCGCCGACTATGGCTCCATTTCGGTTCGACAAATGAATTGTAAACCTCCAGCAGTGTTTGTAATTAGAGGTTCGTTTCTAATCTTTATTTGAGTGGATATCGGTTACTATCATGTCCGAGCTCGAACACATGTTATGTTGAATTTTTTTGTTTAAATCTGTCGAGTTTTAGTTTTGGTGTTTATGTTACTGCTATCCCAAATTGGCATGCTAGACGAAAAGTTGTGCCAAAGTTTTTTCATGATCGTGACTAACTTGCCGAATTTGTAGTCGGATTGATTTAATAAGTCCTATCATAATTTTGCTAGTCATTATTTTGTTGGTTGCCATATGGATTAGTTCTAATGTATGCTCATGATTAATTATAATTTGGCAGGTTTAAACACTCTCTATTAGCCATACATCCTACTAGCCATCCATTGTTAGATTAATAAATTAGTATTTCCTTTTTAGAGACAAACAAATTAGAGAATTGTAGTTGGTTTAAGCTTACCCTTATAAAAAAAACAATAATATAAATGAGACGAGCCTCGCCAAATGAAAACGCACAGATTGCGGGGCCCTCACAAAATATATGTATTAAATACTTAGATTCTGGGACGGGCCGTTTAGCAAATTTCGCGGCCCTACCAAAAAAAAATAATAATGCGCTAGTTGCTTTAGGCGCGCCTTTAATAATGTTAACTCCCTAAACTCGGGTGCACATTTATGTGACCCAAATCTAAATCTCAACGAAATCGAAATGTGTCTTTAATCACGGGTACATTGACTGTGACGTGATATGAGATGCATTTCCATGACGTTGCAAATTCCTTTTTTTAATAATGAATGAGACGAGCCTCGCCAAATAAAAATGCAAATTGCGGGGCCCTCAATAATTAGTCATAGTAAATACTTAGAATTTGGGATGGACCGTTTAGTGAATTTCACTGCCTTCCCTAAAGATAATAACGCGTTAGCCTCTTTAGACGCGATTTAATCAAATTACTTTCTTAAACTCGGGTGTGCATTTCATGCGACCCAAATCCAAATCCTAAAACATCAAATAAAATATGTTTCGGATTGTGGGTGCATTTCATGTGACACAGTCCAAAGATATGTTTTAAGCGATGTTCACATTCCTAAAAAATAATGATAATAAAGCGGTAAAAGATAAAATTTGCACATGGTTCATAATTGTATTAAAAATCAGATAAATAAGCCGAATGTAACAATTGAGCGACCGTGCTAGAACCACGGAACTCGGGAATGCCTAACACCTTCTCCCGGGTTAACAGAATTCCTTATCCGGATCTCTGGTACGCAGACTATAATATAGAGTCATTCTTTTCCTCGATTCGGGATTAAAATTGGTGACTTGGGACACCCTAAATCTCCCAAGTGGCGACTCTGAAATAAATAAACCAATCCCGTTTCTATTGTCCTTTAATTGGAAAAAACTCCCCTTGCGCCCCCTCGGGTGCGGAAAAAGGAGGTGTGACAGCTCTGGCGACTCCGCTGGGGAAGATAAATGAAACCCAGAACCACTGGTTCAGGGTTAAGAATTCGAGCTTAAAATAATTGTTATTATTTGGCTTTATTTATTATCTGATTTTTACATGTTTTGAGCCTAATGTGCTAAATGCTGCTTTTACTGCTTTGATATTACGTGAACTGTATATAAATTGTGTCGAAACCCCTCTCCTTTCTGAGTCTCCTAAATCATGAAGAAGGGTGTACTTCGTACGAATTCTTTTCTGTATAATGTCAAATCCCAATTTAGAACGAGGTTCAGACAAGTTGCTAAGCCGGTGAAGCTTCTGTATTCCCGGTACGCTGCCCCCCCTCGGCTCGAGCTGTCTGCTCGGGTAAGCCAGGTCTAGAACAAACACCCAGGTTCTGAACTTAGTATAACAAAGCCACATGCCGGATCCCTAGTAGGAACGTTTATTTGCATCATGTGCATTTGACTTAGGGGACTCAACACAGGGGTTGGGTCCGTCTAGGACAAGCAACCTGAAAATAATAGACCATCTTTTGGCATCCTATGTGCTACATGTTGTACTTATTCAAGGGTGAATTTTTATGTTGATCACGTTTAATAAGAAGGCCGCACGTTTTTCCAGCATGATCTTATTTTAATCAAAAGCATGAGGAACATTTGTGGAATTCAAGAGGCCTTGGTATTCCATATGTTCCCCACGCTTTACATTTTGGGAAAAAGCACATGGGGAACCTTTGTGGAATCCAAGAAGTCTTGGAATTCTCTATGTCCCCCATGCTTCATTTTTGGGAAAAGCACATGGGGAACATTTGCGGAATCCAAGAAGTCTTGGAATTCCCTATGTCCCCCATGCCACATTTTTGAAAAAATACAATAAATATAAAAAAGATATATATAAAAAAAGAGCATGAAAATTATATATATATATATATATATATATATATATATAAAAGAGCATGAAAATTCAAAAGATTTTGTATGTTGTCATCATTTTCCATAAATTAGAAAATCGTGAAAAAAGAGGAGAAAATAACAGTGTAGAGATATAACTACTTATTTTTAGAAAAAAGCAATGTCCAAGTAGTGTTGAAACTCTGCCGAAATTTTGAGAAAATAAATAAAAAAATGTCTTATTAGTTTGTTTTATTAAAACAAAGGAAAAGCAGAAAAAATCAAAATAATCCAAAAGAGTCTTGTTTTTAAAATCAAAGAGTCTTGTTTTTAAAATAGTTTTTATTTATTTTGTTTATAAAAATGACAAAATTAAAATAATCCAAAAAACTTCTTTAGAAAGTCTTTCTAATTGTTTTTTTTAAAAAATAATAATAATATAATATATAAAAAAAAAACAACAAATTTGAAAATATTTTGATTCTTTTTCAAAATTGAAAAGAAAATTCAAAATTCAAAAAAAAAAACATTTTGAGAAGCATTTTTTTTATTAAAAGTAAAATTCCGAAAAAATATTTTCTTCTTCTTCTTTAGAATAAAAAAGGCAAATTAAAATTCAAAAATATATCTTAGAAGTGTTTCTTTTTTAAAAAGAAAATCAATCAAAAAAAATGCTTCCTTTCTTCTTTTAAAGTAGTTCTTTTGCCCGAACTACGCGGGTTTGATTCTCACCGGATGTGAGATACGTAGGCAACCCTCATCGGGTCCAACCCCACCTTCTCAAAAAAGAAGGAATATTTTATGTTTTTCGTTAATTTGTTTGTTTGTTATGAGTGAAAAATAATAGTCTATTTGATTGTTGTGAAAAAAAAAAAGAAAATCAATCAAAAAATGCTTCCTTTCTTCTTTTAAAGTAGTTCTTTTGCCCGAACTACGCGGGTTTGATTCTCACCGGATGTGAGATACGTAGGCAACCCTCATCGGGTCCAACCCCACCGTTTTGCTAAAAAGCCAAAAACAAACAAATAATAATCATAAAAAATATATATGTCAAATTTTAATTTTTGTCATAAAGAAGTCGGGTGACGTTTTATCAAGACATAGCCGAATGTTCCCGAGAGGGACGCCGGAAGGCTGACTTTGCATAAACAGCCACCTTTGGGTCATTTTTTTAAAGATTTGGTCCAGTTGACCCGCACAGCCTTAAAAATCTTCGTCCCCGAGGCGTTGAAAGGCCGTGTTTTCAATATTGACTTTTCTAATTCGAAAAACGAAAAAAAGAGTCATAAATAAGTCGGGTGATGCTGTTTTGTCAGAAATAGCCGAATGTTCCCGAAAGGGACGCCGGAAGGCTGACTTTGCATAAACAGCCACTTTTGGGTCATGTCTAGGAGTTTGGTCCAGTTGACCCTCACAGCCTTAAAAAGCTTCGTCCCCGAGACGTCGAAAGGCCGTGTTTGCAACACCAGGTTTTTATTATAATTTGAAAAAAAAAAGAGTCGGCGGTCAGGTGAATACCGTTTGAATTTTAACAAAATAAGCCGAGCCAGATTCGGCCGCGTCATAAACCGTTCTTGCCGAAATAGCCTTAGAGTATCTTTCAGTTGTCGAAAGTCTATTTTAGTAAAAGAACGGACAAGTTTGTAAAGTGTCATAAATAATCCTCCCCGGCCTCAAAATTCATGTGAAATTTGGAAGGGGCCACATTTGCAAAAATAACCGTTTGGTTGCATTTGTCGAACAGAGAAAGGGAGCTAACCTTTTGTTTTTGAGTTTGTAAAGCTTTTGATTAGAATATGTGGGTTGTTTGATTTTCGAGTTTGTAGGTCATCTTCAAACCTTTGAAACCTAGTTTGTTCTAATATGAAAAATGTTTAGTATTGTTTATCTTTTAGTGGTCCGAACTACGCAAGGTCTGATTCATGCGGGGTCATGATACGTAGGAAATCTCCATAAGATTCGACCACACACAAAAAAAAAACAGAGAAAAAAAAATGAAAAAAAAATCGAAAAAAAGAAAGAAAAATGAAAAAAAGAAAAAAAAGGAAAAAGATGTTGTTAATAATGATGACCGACTGAGTCCATTCTAACCTGTTTGGTTTTGAATTGTGAAGAAAGTTGAGGTGGTTGGTTTGTGCCTCAAAGAAAAATGACAACTAACGTCGAAGCTGTTACAAGTGCTCCAGAGACTCAGAGTCGGAGGGTTCCTCGTCATGAGTCACAATTTGCGACACAACAAGAGCAGTACCACTCTCCTGAGTACCACTCGTACTCGTTTGATCTTGCTGCAAAAACTAAGAAGCCTGCCCGAAAGATGGTACAGGAAGAAATGACCCAAAGAGTGAAAAGCTTAGAACAATGGTTGGAAAGCATGCAAGGGTTGGCAGGCCAAAAGAGTGTTGCCTTCAAAGATCTATGTATGTTCCCCGATGTCCACTTGCCGCATGGTTTCAAGACTCCAAAATTTGAAAAGTACGATGGACATGGAGATCCCATAGCCCACCTGAAAAGGTATTGCAATCAACTGAGAGGGGCAGGAAGAAATGAAAAATTGTTGATGGCTTATTTTGTGGAAAGCCTTACGGGAGTAGCCTCCGAATGGTTTATGGATCAAGACACGTCTCGCTGGTATGTCTGGGATGACATGGCACAAGCCTTTGTCAGACAGTTCCAATACAACATCGACATTCCCCCAGACCGCCTTTCCCTTTCAAACCTGAAGAAGAAACCAAGTGAAAGTTTCAGGGAATATGCCATAAAATGGAGAGAGCAAGCAGCTCGAGTTAATCCACCCATGGATGACCACGAGCTAATTACTGTCTTCCTTCAAGCGCAAGAGCCAGATTACTTTCAAAACATGGTGTCCGCAGTTGGCAAAACCTTCTCGGAAGCAATCAAAATTGGAGAAATGGTAGAGAATGGTCTTAAGACAGGCAAAATTATAAGTCAAGCTGTTCTTAAGGCCGCAACTCAGGCTGTCCGGGTTGAGTCAGATAATCTTAGCGGCACAAATGAGGAGATTGAAGAAATCATGATGACATCAGGGTCTAGAAGAGGTCCCAGGAGAACATCTCGAGGGTATGAGCAGCCTCCTCAAATTTTCTATGGCTCCCCTAAGCAATATTATCCACCTCAGGACGCTCAATACTCTGTCGCTCCACCTCAGTATGTTGTCCAGCCACCAAAACACCCCAGGAGGCGAGCACGAGCATCACAAAATCTCCGGAAGTCTCCACAAAATTTTCAGATGCCCTATAACCCACATCCAAGCCAGTGGTATAAAGGGGAGCAAAGGTTGAAAGATAATTTTACACCAATAGGAGAGTCCTATGAAAGCTTATTTGAGAAATTAAAGAATCATGACATGATTGCACCTATTCCTCCAAATCATGTGGACCCACGTGCAAGAAGCTTTGACCCTTCTAAAAGGTGTGAATACCATTCCAATGCCCAGGGGCACAATGTTGAAAGCTGTCGGGATTTGAAAAGAAAAATAGAAAGGATGATCCAAGAAGGGCGGATTGTGATCAATAACAGTGACATGGAGCACTCGAACCCTATCGAGAACTTGTTGACAGAGGGTGACGATGTTGAAACTGGTAATATTGATGCAAAGCTCAGTGGCTAAAATGCCAATTTTGATAAAGTGGGAGGACGTTTTGTTCCCTTAGTCAGCAAGAGAGAAGCTTGCGGTGGCTCATTTTGTTGTCATTTCTGTTGTTCGGATTATTAGGGTTATGAGTCGGATGTTGTCTTATCCAGTTTGTTTTTAGGACTTTGTTCGGGATTGTTTTGTTTTTTTTGTTATTCAAACCATTTCGCCGGTAGTCTAATATAAAGTCGGTCTTTTGTTAGTTCCAGTCGTCTTTTGTTTAGTCCTTTTATCATTTCGTTCAATGCCGATTCTAGGGACATGACATGCGCACACACTTTGGGCCTAGTCTTTAAAGTTAATCATAAAACCCTTGAAAGGCGATCAGACCATTTAAAGAAAATAAGGACGGTTTGAGATTATTCAGAGCTCGAGTCATGTGGAACTGGGGCAAGTTAAACACAAAGAAAACCGTTAAAGAAAGATTCGCCTAAATTGGCATGAGCGTCGTTCATAATAATGAGAATGAGAGTGTCGCCCAACGGTGCTTTAGAAGTGACAAATGAACAAACAGATGTTGAATATAATTGTCAAGTCCAGCACCATCAGAAGAGACTACAAATTTAAATTGTGTTATTTGCACTAGGCATGTTTTGAAGACTGGAATGACGAAGGCATTTTGTTCTGCTACCCAAACACTTTTATCCTTCGTTACCCCTTTTGAGCTTTATTTATTTTCTTTCATACCCCTCGTTCGGAATCAGTAGCAACGACTAGAAGATTCGAACATGGAAGATAAAAAAAAAAAAGAATAGCAAAAAAAAAAAAAAAGCAAGAAAAAAAAAGCAAAAGGAAAAAGAAAAGAAAGATAAGAAATGAGTGAAAAGAAAGTCACAAGAAAAAAAGAGGAATTGGGACTACGTTTGACCTGATTCCTCAAAGAGGATACGTAGGCGCTTCACGGCTCGGTCATAGTTTTGAAAAATGAAAAAAATCAATTAAAATATCCCCAAGCAAGAAACTGGGGCAAAGATTGCGTTTGTGGTAAATAAATCTGATTCTGAAGGTTGTAATTAATAACCCAAAATTAATGTATTCTTTGAGCCTTTTATACCCTTTCTTTCTAGCCTATCCAAAACCCACATTACGGTCCAAAGAAAGACCTTCTGATCAGTTTTCAAAAAATGCCAAGTCAGACAAATGAAGAGTCTTACCGGCGAACATAACATTCTGTTCCACAGCAGAAAGGACTCTAATCTCCAGCGGAAAGAGTCATACCGGCGACACTCCAAATCCCCAGCTAGAAAGTGATACAAATGAGAGAGTCTTATCGGTGAAAACCTTCACAGGCACCATAAAACGATGAAAGCTGAGAGAAGAACCAAAAATGAGAGAGACTTGCTAGTGAAAACCCTTCGGGCACTGCAAGTCGAATAAGATTAAGAATCAGATGGGGAATCACCAATTGAGGATCTCGAAAGATGATTGACGGTAAAGGATAGGCCCCATATGCATGTCATGGCCATTAGAGTCGGTATCTGCATTTGATAGGGTTTTATTTATAGTTTCTTTTGTAAGAGAGTCATCGTTTTCCTTTGTCTTTTTATTCTGTTCCCTTTTATCTTTTTCCTTTCATAGAAAATCCCCAATAGAGTCTGTCTGGTCAGAACAAGTATGGAATGACTTCAAATATGCCATCAGCTTTTCAAGATGAGATCTGACCAGTACATCCAAATGGTATAGTCAGCAAGGAACAAGCGCGAGGCCAGTGTCAATAAAGATATCCCCAGCAAAAGGAAATTGACAAAAGGATTGACGAGTGTCAAGAGGGATATCCTTGCCAAAACCAAGGTTATAAACCTCAAAGGCCAAGGCCCATGGACAAAGCAAGGAAAGCAGTGAGCATGATTTGGCGAAATCCATACTAGACTAAAAGGTCGGGGAAATGCCAGTTTCCGAGCTATGCCACAAAAGAAGAGGGATATCCCCAGCAGAAAGGGATTGTACCCAGCAAATAAAATCGTCCCCAACAAGTTGGGCAACGCAAAGCAAGGAAGGAAAAAAGAAAAAGCCATTCCGTTGGGAGTATCACAACCAACCACCATATTTTAAACTAACAATTTTGTTTGATTTGAAACAGGTAAAGGAAACGGCATTGATGCAGAAACGCATGCCACAAGGGATATTATCAAACTGGGGCAGAAAATTTTCCTTCAATTTAGAAAATTTTCTGGAAGTCAGGTACCCCCAGCTGATAACATTTCACCCCCAACAGGTAAGTGAATAATTCCTCAACAGTGTTATCCCTAGCAGTTGCGAGGGGTCCAACACGACTCTCAAGGGAGGTAGTATTTGAAGGAAGAAGCTATGCAAAAACAAAACAAAAAAAAAAGACAACACAGGTAAGTAAATAATTCAAAAAAAAAAAGAAAGCGAAGGTTTCATTAATAGGAGACGCACTTCCTAGTTTGAAATCGTTAGAGTTTTACCCATAGGAGATGCATTTCCTCCTAAGTTCGTTTTAATTGCACCCATAGGAGATGCATTTCCTCCTAAGTTTTAGTTTTACCCATAGGAGATGCATTTCCTCCTAAGATTGTTTTAGTTTCGCCTCATAGGAGATGCATTTCCTCCTAAGTTTGAGTTTTACCCATAGGAGATGCATTTCCTCCTAATATTGTTTTAGTTTCACCCCATAGGAGATGCATTTCCTCCTAAGGTTGTTTTAGTTTTACCCATAGGAGACGCATTTCCTCCTCGGTTTGTTTTAGTTTCACCCATAGGAGATGCATTTCCTCCTAAGTTTAAGTTTTACCCATAGGAGACGCATTTCCTCCTAAGTTTAAGTTTCACCCATAGGAGATGCATTTCCTCCTAAGTTTGTTTTTACCCATAGGAGACGCATTTCCTCCTAAGTTTATGTTTTACCCATAGGAGATGCATTTCCTCCTAAGTGGTTGTTAAAGATATAAAAAAAAAAAAGATAACAAAAAGAAAAGACCTAGTCTGATGAACCTTCTCCTAGGATCAAATCTTAGTCTGACGAATTTTTCTCCTAAGATAGAGACCTAGTCTGACGAACCTTCTCCTAGGATCAAAATCTTAGTCTGATGAATCTTTCTCCTAAGATACCAAAAACAAAAAATGACCTAGTCTGATGAACCTTCTCCTAGGATCAAAATCTTAGTCTGACGAATTTTTCTCCTAAGATAGAGACCTAGTCTGACGAACCTTCTCCTAGGATCAAAATCTTAGTCTGATGAATCTTTCTCCTAAGATAACCAAAAAACAAAAAATGACCTAGTCTGATGAACTTTCTCCTAGGATCAAAATCTTAGTCTGATGAATCTTTCTCCTAAGATAACCAAAAAAACAAAAAATGACCTAGTCTGATGAACTTTCTCCTAGGATCAAAATCTTAGTCCGATGAATTTTTCTCCTAAGATAGAGACCTAGTATGATGAACCTTCTCCTAGGATCAAAATCTTAGTCTGATGAATCTTTCTCCTAAGATACCAAAAATAAAAGACCTAGTCTGATGAACCTTCTCCTAGGATCCAAATCTTAGTCTGACGAATTTTTCTCCTAAGATAGAGACCTAGTCTGACGAACCTTCTCCTAGGATCAAAATCTTAGTCTGATGAATCTTTCTCCTAAGATACCAAAAAAAAAAACAAAAATGACCTAGTCTGATGAACTTTCTCCTAGGATCAAAATCTTAGTCTGGCGAATTTTTCTCCTAAGATAGAGACCTAGTCTGACGAACCTTCTCCTAGGATCAAAATCTTAGTCTGATGAATCTTTCTCCTAAGATACCAAAAAAAAACAACAAAAATGACCTAGTCTGATGAACCTTCTCCTAGGATCCAAATCTTAGTCTGACGAATTTTTCTCCTAAGATAGAGACCTAGTCTGACGAACCTTATCCTAGGATCAAAATCTTAGTCCGATGAATCTTTCTCCTAAGATGCTAAAAAAAAACATTTTGAAAAAGAGTCATTTTCCTAAAACCAGGCGCCCACCTGTATAACGAGAGGAATACATTTCAGTTTTACTTTAAAGTGTTGAAATTGGGAGCCCGCCCATAATAACAGAGGCATACATTCAGTTTTTACTTTCAAGTGTTGAAGTTGGGAGCCCGCCCAGATAACAGAGGCATACATTTCAGTCTTTACTTTTCAAGTGTTGAAGTTGGGAGCCCGCCCATAGAACAGAGGAATACATTTCAGTCCTTACATTTCAAGCATTGAAGTTAGGCGCCCACCTGTATAACAAGGGAATACATCCTAATCTAGTGTTTAGTTCACTCTCAGCACTGCATCAGTAGTATCAGTGGGCTACGATTTTGCTAACGACTCACAAACCTCCCCAGTGCAAACTGGGTTAGGAAATTTTGTTTGTTTTGTTTGTTTTGATTGTCAGGGACCCGCCTGTAGAACGAAGTTTGTGGTATGTCAAAGATCAAAGAAGTCAGGAGTCCGCCTGTCAAAGATCAAGCAGTGACCCACTGGAAAGCAGAAGGATTACAACAGAAATCCCCAGCATTCAATCCAAGTTAGAAGCTCGCCTCAAGAACGCGAATCAATAGTCTGGGATGATCAACAGAAACTGGTCACACAAAAAAAAAAAAGAAGAAGGAGAAGAGCCCAAAATACGGAAGTGGAGAACAAATGTGGTCTGCTCAAGAACTAGCACCTACAACTACCAAGTATCAAGGTTCAAATCCAAAGTCTGTATGAAGCACCATTCAAGACTCAAGACCAAGTTTCAGAAGACTTAAGAGATAGGAATCCTTGTAACTAGTAGCTGATAGGCTTAGTTAGTCTTTTTCAGTTTTTTCATTTTTGTTGTAATGATAGGACCGCGGACCGGAACCTCAACGGAACGGCACCTCGATCGGCTCTTCACCTCGGTACACTTCACTATCTCTCTCATCCCGAACTACACGTGGCCTGATTCCTGTATAACCAAGGATATGTAGGCAGCTCAGATGCCAGGGCTCGGTCACATTCCCTCCCTTTCCTTAGTGTAGTCCATCCCAGTAATGGTCGGGTCAAAAACACGTCTAGTCGTTCTTTGTCGGAAAACTCTTCGTGTTTCCAGTCAAAGAGGGGCAGCTGTAAGCACGTGATTTTTGACCCTCCCTGAGAATTTTCACATTTTCAGCGTGAATATGTGAAATTGGGTCTAGTATAACTATTTTAACTATTTTTACTTTATTTTTCTCGCAAAAGAAAAAATTCAAAAAATATATATATAAATTTTAGTTTGTGTATCTCTCATAAACTTGAAAAATACAAAAATTGCACTTTATTTTTTGTATTTTATATAATTTCGAAAATTACAAAAAATATAGTTCTATTAAGGTTTTATAGTCATTTTTAACTTTGAAAAATACAAAAATATTACCTCATATTTTATCTTAATATTTAAAAACGAAAATTATAAAAAAATAGTTTTATTAATATTTTTGTAGCTATTTTAAATCTTGAAAAATATTTAAAAGGATATAGTTTTGTTTAAATACTAGTCTTATTTTTGGTAGTTATTTTGCTTACATAGGACTAGTTAAACAACGTGTTCCTATTTCTCGGGTCCGGGCAAAAGAATAATATTCGGGTTCAAACTACCCGGTTTTATGCCTAATTTTCGGACCTAGCCCATAATAAACCGTGTCCAGGATACGTGGGGAACCCCACCACGCGTGGGGGACACAAACCTTGAACCCCACCACGCGTGGGATCATTTTTTGGAGCAGACCCATTATAATACACGGATGAAACATTTGGAAAGGGGGACTTTTGGAATTTTTTGGAGGAGAGTACTGTACTCTCGTCTTCTTCCTCAAGCAGAAAGAAAAAACCCACGACGACCCTCCTCCTCGCAGAGTCCTACACCCGTTCGTCACTGCCCCATCACCACCCTCCATTCCCAACTTCCCCCAGCACCGGACCAACTTCCCTCAACAACCCCAAAACCACCACCAAACAGACCCCAAAACCCTCGTGTCTAAAACCACTGGTAACCCCCCACGTACCAGCTCCGTCGAGCTGCTGCTCGCTGCATCGCCACCCCCACGACCAGCTTCCTCCATCGACACCATCACTGACCCTCCGCCATCGTCAACCAACCTTCGACGAAAACCACCCCATCTCCTTCCTCCTCAAGAAAACCTAGGAAACAACCCTAGCAAAACCTACTCCACCAGTCCGGCACCTGCTCGTCGACCACCTGCTCCGACGACACCAACTCTCTCACGTCCAAGCTCCAGCCATCGCCACCACCAAACAGTCCCGCCACCAACTCCGTCCAGCGTCGCCCAGCCATACCCCAGCCCAGCGAGCAGCGCTACTGCGGTTGCTGCATTGCGTCGTCCAACCCCTCACGTCCAAACGATCACCTGGAAATACCAGTAGCAACCATGATCCATCCTCCGTCCGTTCGCGTTCGAGCTTATGGCGCGAGCTATTCCGTTTGAGCTTTGATGACTGTTTCTATGGTTTCCCATTTGAAGTCCGTTTGAGCGCCGATGTGAGGTTCCAGTTCGTTGGTTTCGTTTGCTTCATCTCGCCGACTATGGCTCCATTTCGGTTCGACAAATGAATTGTAAACCTCCAGCAGTGTTTGTAATTAGAGGTTCGTTTCTAATCTTTATTTGAGTGGATATCGGTTACTATCATGTCCGAGCTCGAACACATGTTATGTTGAATTTTTTTGTTTAAATCTGTCGAGTTTTAGTTTTGGTGTTTATGTTACTGCTATCCCAAATTGGCATGCTAGACGAAAAGTTGTGCCAAAGTTTTTTCATGATCGTGACTAACTTGCCGAATTTGTAGTCGGATTGATTTAATAAGTCCTATCATAATTTTGCTAGTCATTATTTTGTTGGTTGCCATATGGATTAGTTCTAATGTATGCTCATGATTAATTATAATTTGGCAGGTTTAAACACTCTCTATTAGCCATACATCCTACTAGCCATCCATTGTTAGATTAATAAATTAGTATTTCCTTTTTAGAGACAAACAAATTAGAGAATTGTAGTTGGTTTAAGCTTACCCTTATAAAAAAAACAATAATATAAATGAGACGAGCCTCGCCAAATGAAAACGCACAGATTGCGGGGCCCTCACAAAATATATGTATTAAATACTTAGATTCTGGGACGGGCCGTTTAGCAAATTTCGCGGCCCTACCAAAAAAATAATAATGCGCTAGTTGCTTTAGGCGCGCCTTTAATAATGTTAACTCCCTAAACTCGGGTGCACATTTATGTGACCCAAATCTAAATCTCAACGAAATCGAAATGTGTCTTTAATCACGGGTACATTGACTGTGACGTGATATGAGATGCATTTCCATGACGTTGCAAATTCCTTTTTTTAATAATGAATGAGACGAGCCTCGCCAAATAAAAATGCAAATTGCGGGGCCCTCAATAATTAGTCATAGTAAATACTTAGAATTTGGGATGGACCGTTTAGTGAATTTCACTGCCTTCCCTAAAGATAATAACGCGTTAGCCTCTTTAGACGCGATTTAATCAAATTACTTTCTTAAACTCGGGTGTGCATTTCATGCGACCCAAATCCAAATCCTAAAACATCAAATAAAATATGTTTCGGATTGTGGGTGCATTTCATGTGACACAGTCCAAAGATATGTTTTAAGCGATGTTCACATTCCTAAAAAATAATGATAATAAAGCGGTAAAAGATAAAATTTGCACATGGTTCATAATTGTATTAAAAATCAGATAAATAAGCCGAATGTAACAATTTAGCGACCGTGCTAGAACCACGGAACTCGGGAATGCTTAACACCTTCTCCCGGGTTAACAGAATTCCTTATCCGGATCTCTGGTACGCAGACTGTAATATAGAGTCATTCTTTTCCTCGATTCAGGATTAAAATTGGTGACTTGGGACACCCTAAATCTCCCAAGTGGCGACTCTGAAATAAATAAACCAATCCCGTTTCGATTGTCCTTTAATTGGAAAAAACTCCCCTTGCGCCCCCTCGGGTGCGGAAAAAGGAGGTGTGACAACAACTACTGGTGAATCGGGGAGTCAAAACATGCTAAAGGGTATACGGACAGAGAACAGGATCAAAACATGCTATATAGGCAAGCTATCACCACATAAATGCTGAATAGAATAGAAAAATAGACTTGTGCCATACAGTGAGTGTAAACGTTCATGTTTTGAATACAATTGACTGGCTAACGAAAGGGAGAGCACAAATTATGTAGGTAAAGCATGTTCAAATAATAGGATTGATAGCCTAAGGTAAAATTAAGCACCAAAAGATATTAACAAGTGTAAAGGTCCCAAACTGTAGTAATTTGTAATATATTGGCTAGTCAGGCTTGAAAAATATCTAATTATTAGAATAAGGTTTAGGCATGCTTCAAACTATTGTTGATACCCAATTTTTTCCTAACCCAAAATACTTCCAAAATATCATGTATGTGCATATATAAGCACACCCAAGAGTTTTAGTATTTTTTAATAATTTTAAACCGATTTACTACCTATTTTAATACCACAAAATCCAATAATTATTCTCAAAATTATCATTTTTGGTGAATAACTTATTTCATTCCCGTATTTACACCAAAATATAATTAAGGTGATTTTCGCATATTTTTTACAAATTTATTTAGCATTTTTAAGATAATTGCGTGTAATTGCAATTATGGCCTATTTTATGATTAGTAGCATTTTATAATTATAAAACTGGTTCCAATATTTTTAAATTGATATTTATATAGTATTTGTTTTCTAGGTATTTTTAATTTACTTTTTAAATCATTGTTACTATTTTTATAAAATAAAAAAGGGGAAAATTGGCTATTTAACACTTAGCCTATTTCTATTTCAATAACAGCCTTTTCTCCCTTTCAATTGTAGACTCAATTGTTCCAATACCACCCCAAATTAAATGACCCAATTCCCATTTCGACCCGACCCCTTAGCCCAATTCTAAAACCCGTCCGATTTTCTTTAAATCCTAGCCGTTGATCGTTTTGATCAACAGCTGTAATTTAGGCTTTCCTTTTTTAATCACCTAACACCCCTAACCCTACTTCATTTGCATAGAGACACCGCCTCTAACTCTATTCGTCTCCCTCAAATCCTCTCGAACCTCTCCGAAACCCTAATCACCTCCCACCTTATCTCACCTCGTTTCCACCGGAATCCATGGCATCTCCTGCCATAGATGGCCTTTAATCACCCTCTCCCATGCCCAAGCCTGAGTTGCACGAAGTCTGGAGGCTTGACCTCGATGGTCCTCTCTCAGATCCGTCTCAGATCCGTAGATCTATGGTTTTCCGGCCATGCTCCAGCATATTCAAGCGCTGGAAGCTCTTTTCCTCACCGTTTCGACTCAGGATCTGATCTTGTTCTTCCAAGCCTTTCTCACTTCCAGGGTTTCTCTGAAACCCTAAGCCATTCAATGTTCTTTCACCGTTATTTGTTTAGATCTGTGCTATGTCTGTGCTTTTCTTGACGATTTGAGTGTTTTCCCCAAATTTTCTTCTCAAAAATCGTTCGATTTAAAATTAGGGTTTCTGAAGGTCTTTTGATTCTTGTTGTTCTTTTCTTTTAGATGTTCGTCTGTATTATGCTCGTATGTTTTCCTTCTCTATTACGCATGTATTGTCTTTTTTTTCCTTTCTTTTATATGTGTGCTCATATGATTAATTCGTGTTAAACTTTCCTCATTATTCTACCATGTGTGTTTATTACTGAGCTTCTTGATTTTTGCTTTTCTGAACTTTGTTTGTGTTCTTGTTAAGCACATTTCATCTATTCTGGACTTGTTTGAGCTCCGGGTTTCCAAAACGTGTCCTTTTATGCTCTCAAATCTATTTTCTTTCTCTGATTGTTTTAAACCTGCTATCGTGGTCTGTTTGTTCCTCATGAGACTCCTTGAGTCTATTCACTTGCTTTCTCGTTTCTGTGTTTGATTCAATTTGAAACCCTAGATTTTGGGGGTTTCTTCGATAAATTGGATTAGGGTTCCACTTTGGGACCCTGAACTTTCAAACTCACCATGAATCTATAACTGAACTCGTATTCTTTTGTTTGTGATCCTAAACCCTTCAATGCTAGACTATTCTGTTTGAATTGTTTGCTTTATATGTGAGAAACCCCTCTTTCAAGATTTTTGACGATTACTTGATTGATTTTGGACCCCTTTGATAGGGTCTTGATTGATTGCCCTTAATTTCCTTTTGTTTGAGCCATTCTCTCCCTATTCCTGACTGGGTTCATTCGAATCAAACCTGTTTACTTTGATTCTGTTAACTGTCTGATTGATTCCCTTTCCTTTCTCTTTACAAATCAAGTACTATTGAGACCTTTCCTTAAATATACTTCATGTATTTTCCCATCTTAGCCTTCATGAAAGATTTTACTCAAATTTCCTTTCCTTGTTTACATTTTTCCGTCTGAAATTAAATCCCTTGGCTGAAGGGAGAATATTTGAGACTGATTTTTAAAAGGTTTTCTTACCTTTCTTGCTTGCTTCTCTACACTATAAGAGGGGGCTGCCCTTCTGCACTTTAGAGAATCAATTTGACACGATCAATTCTGATCACTTCTCACTCTCAAATACACTTAGAATTTTCATAAGATCTCGAGTTCCCTGAACTCACAAGCATAAACTGTTCTTCTCTGATTGTGGCTTTGCTTAAAAGAATCCTGTTTTTCTGTGCTTACTTTTCTGCAACTGGTATGTTCTTATGTTCAAGTCCTGTCTCTTCCCCTTATGTGTTTATTCTATAGTTCATCTCTTACTGTTTACATGCTGTGATTTTCTGCAAGTTTGTTTATTTCATCGTTCCTGCTCTTATATGAATCCCAAACCCTAAGCCCCCCTATGTGGTTGAGTTATGGTTCAGAAACATGGCAATACTTGATATTATTGTCCATGGACATGAACTGGACCCTCTTGAGTCCTAAACTCTTTCAATTCCCATCCCCATTCCCCTTTACATGTATGCCGAGTTTGAGACTTTGGTCTGATAGTGTCCTAATCACTGTTCAGGCCCTAGTTTGACCTTCAATAGGTCTTTACTCATAATTGATTGGCCGACAGGCTGGTCAGGGGTGTGCCAGCCTAGCATATGGCTGGGCATAACCACTAGCCTGCCTTGTCACTCTCTAACCCCTGTGCACTTACACTTATTCTTAGAATTTTAAGTTCTGCTCCCCTCTTATGAGCCTTGTTTTGGGACCTTGAGTTCCCTCTGAACTTGGACATTTGAGGGCTGGCCCTTCCACACTGCACTATAATCTAATTCTGCAATATATTTGGGGTGTAAGCACTGCCTGGAGTTCCTGAAACTCTTTGGATCTCTGAAAGACCCCGGATGAGAGAAGGCTTTGGAATCTGATCTTGGAAGTTGGTTTATTTCATATTTCAGACCTGAGGTCTGAATTAGGCTCTCCTTGGTTGGAATCTTTAATTTCTTATATATTTTTCTTATTAATTTGGTCTGTAATAATCTTGTAATAAACATTTGGGGTCGGCTAGTGGAAAAGGGCAGGGGACTATGCATGCAAGGGGTAGATACCATGTTCATAAGGAATTACTATACTTCTGAAATTCTGTACTCATGTAGATACCATGTTCATAGGGATTACTATTTTTCTAAAGTTCTGCATTTTATAAATCATTGAAACTCTGCATTCTCATATAGATACCATGTTTATAGGATTTTCTGCATTCTCATATAGATACTATGTCCATAGGGTTTTCTGCAATTTCATAACAGATGCCATGCCTGTAAGCCGATTCTAAAATTCTGCATCTTCATATAGACACCATGCCTATAGAACTTTCTGCATTCTGCATCCGTCATTAGGCAAACCTATTATAGGATTTAAATACCTAATCAATTGCATGTAGACAATCTGCCTATAGGATTCCTGCTTAATTAATAACAGTGCTCAAATCAGTAACACCTAGAAAGCATGTCTATAGGAGTTGTTAACTAAACCTAAATTGTCAACACGTTTATAAGCCTAAAATCAGTAGCAATAATGTTTAACGCCTGCAGATCTTATGTCCCTGTAATTGACAATTCTTTTTCTGCAATCAGTTTACTTCTTTATTTCTGAAACTAATAGATATCATGCCTATAGGTTTTGTTTAACGCCTAGGCAAACCTTAGGGTAAATTTTTATAATTGCATTAGGTTTGATAATTACAACCGGTAGGCAGGCCTAATTCGGACTTCTTATCTGAAAATATGTGATAAATTAGCCACCCTTCTTACGTTAAGTTTAATACAGAACAAACCAGTATTTGTAAGTCATGCTAGATAATCTGCTGCTTTGAATGAGGAGGCTGACTTGAGCCTTAACTGCTATTTGTTTCCCTTTTAACTGCAATCTATTATTGCTTGTCGCCTAGATTTTTATCCTTTTGAAAACTCCGCAAAAGCCCCAACTTCCTCCTCTTTAGGATTAGGAGTCCCATATGCCTCCGGGACTGATAGGATTGGGACGGGTAATAGCATGCAATAAGTAACGATACCATTCCGCGCCTTAACACCTTAACGGGGTGGGAAGGGTAGATATGGATATGAGACCAATGCACTAATATCACGTGCGACCCCTCTTCTGAGGAGTGATTGCTGGGTATTGCATTGAAATGATCCATATTAATTATAAACTTAGGACCCCCCCTCCCTTTATTTACTTTCATCTCTTCTTGTAAAACTATTCAAATCTTTTTTTTATAAATTTCTGCCCTCTCTACCTACCTTCGAAAGTTTTCAACATGATTGCAATGTTATATGTGAATCCTTATTTGAGCCTTGATTGTTTATTTGTAATGTCACAATTGTAACATGGCCGGAACCACACTAGTGGATCTTGAGGGGTGCCTAACACCTTCCCCTCGGGATAATTTCTAGCCCTTACCCTAATCTCTAGTCTCTTCATCTCAAACCCTTCTTAAAGTGTCCTAATTCACTATAATCATTAGGTGGCGACTCTTCAACTTCTAAACCCAATTCTCGAAAGGGAATAGAGTTGTTCTCCCAATGTCGTATACCCGATTTCTGACCCCACGGTTAGCGAAAAGGGGGCGTCGACAGCATGGCGACTCTGCTGGGGAGATATTTTAGGCTTTTACCATTGCATGTTGCTTGTGACTTTACTATCTCATTAATTGCTTTATTTACTGTCTTTTCTTCTCTACGAAACTGACTTGGCTCTTCATGTCTTTTCTTTCCTTTACTGCTTTATTCCAATACTATTGTAATTACTGCAATTATTGTAATCATTTATCTTATGAACGTGAAAATACATGTTATTTTGTTTCATTCTTGTAAACTGCATCTTCAACATCATATTCCACTCGTGCCAAACAAATACCATAGCAACGCTTATAATGAGTGGTTGCGCTCTTCCACTATTATCACCCTTTAAATTCGACAAAGGTGTATTTGCGATAAAACCAGTCGATCAACGGTGCAGTCGACGGTTCCGTGCCTTTCCCTCTTGAGTTGTCCGCTCAAGGGTACCTGTCTAATACCCCAATAGAAACCTTACTCTAACTATGCATGCATCATGGTCAAACCTAGCCGAGTCAGTTATGTTGTCCACATAATGACTCATTAAGATAGCCTTGTCCAAAGTCCATTGGGTTTCCCTGAAACCCAAACGGATACCTACATGTTCTGTGCATTTATTTGGAGAACTAAATGCTTTTTATGCTAATTATTGGTTTAAATAGTCGAGTATGGCGGGGTAAGGGTCTAACACTCTGTTTTGCAGAAAATGAGGCACGAAGTCCCCAGATTTGGCATGGTAACCAACATTCATCCAAGGCTGCTGAATTGGTGGGAAGATATCCACTCCAGTGATCAGACACTCGTCCGCAAATACTTAGGGAATCTGCCTTCTCTTCTAGAAATCCAGCCTGACAACAAAATCATAGAGGCTGCCTCTGTTCGGGGATAGTGACAGGTCCGTGTTCCGCTTCGGAGACCTTGAAATGACTCCTTTGCTCGAAGAAATAGGAGGCTTAGCTGGTATTCCTTGGGAGACTCTGGGTTTGCTTATGCCAGAAAATCACAAGGGTAGGGGTTTCCTTAAGATGATGGGACTGAAGAAGAACCAGACTTGACCTGTTTGAAAGACTCCTACATCCCATTCGACTATCTGTACGAGAGGTACGTCTATAACAAGTCATACCGCACCTACTCAGATGAATTTGCCCTCACCTCACTGGGGCATATTCACAGAAGGGTCTTCATATTCATGTTTTGTTTCCTGGGGATGATAGTGTTCCCTATGAAGAAGGCTAGGATCCACACCAGACTGGCCATGGTAACCAAGACTCTGATGGAAGGAATTGGCGGACAGCCTTTCAGTATAGTGCCCATGATTGTTGCTGAGATATACCGGGCTCTGGACAACTGTCAGCGAAAAGCCAGTCATTTTGAGGGATGCAATTTATTACTTCAGCTCTAGCTCATGGAGCACCTCTAGAAAGGAGAATACCGACAAGAGATCTTACGCAGAGACTGGGATGATCACATTACCTTCCACCAGCCAAGGCGTATGAATTATATGCCTAACATGTTCGCTCAGCCAGAAGACGCTGGAAGATGGGTGGAGCTATTTGAGAATCTAAAAGAAGACCAGGTATAGTGGATGGTCGAATGGTTCCCTACGGAAGAATTCATTGTTCGATCCCGAGACGCACCATTTCTCATACTCATTAGTCTAAGAGGAACTTATCCCTATGTTCCCCTACGAGCCATGAGGCAGGCTGGAAGGAAGAAAATCATACCAAGGGTCGACAAAATGAGTCACTTTAGGGCTGATTTCCAGGACGATGATAGCCCTCACAAATGCCAAGCTCAACACATGTGGCATTGCAAGCTCGTTTTGGGGAAAGAATCTATTGAGCCAGATAGGCATCACGCTGGTTGCGTGCCGCACTATTCGGGTTGGTTGGAAGATAATCACAATGGTATGGGTCAGCCTGGGTTCATTCACGGACACAGAATCATCGACGAGAAAGCTGAAGCATGGGTTAAGTACAATCAACTGTGCAAGAGAATTCGGGAGTGTGAAAGTGAGTATCGGGAAATACAAGAAGCCCATCAAAAGTTTATCGGGGAATGGAAGGATATGGCTGTCAGCGCTAACAAGCGACTAGGGTATTTGGAGCGGGGTCTAGTGGAGCTAGAAGGAAAGTTCCTCAAGAGGATTGAAGATTGTCGAAACGCTGAAGGGAATGCAGGCGGACATTTGGCCCAAGCTTATCTGTTGTTAGGACTGCGCGAGTTGGTGAAGCTGTTCGAGAGGGATAAAGATACCAAATCTGGCAAAGGTCCTTCCGGGACCAAGTAGTTAGGAGTTTTTTATTTTGCTTTTAATGATGTAATAAGGCCGATAGCCACTAGTGACATTTTATTTTCTGTTATTTAGCGTCATTTTGGATTCGTCTTATTTTTATCAATAAAATGAGTCATTTAGCATTATAAGTTCTCCAAGTTAATTTGTCGCTAGGCCTACCTCAGGCACAATGAGGCACCCAAATTAGGACGCGATTTATATTCTTGAACAATGTGTTTAAATATTGAAACATTTTTTCTTCATAATCCATACTAACTTGTTACCTTTTTTGTTTTTCTTTTCTTTTATTATTCCCCTCCGCAAAGGTTAGTTCGTGCATTCTGGCACCATCATCATACAGTACGAGATCCAATGGCCCTCCACCTTCTCCTCCTCCGAGTCCTATCCCGAACAAGAACAAAGGTAGAATGGGAGATTCAAGCTCCAGAAAGGAAATTGAAAGGATTGAGATTCCTCAGGGTACCTCGGTTGCTAAGGAAACTACTGCCCAACTTGAGCAGAAACTGTTGAAGTTCCAAGAAGAACTGGATCAAGTTCGGAACTTGGAAAATTTATCATTCACTCTCACCGCTCCTGGTGTCAACTTTCCAAATGCTCAAAATCCCGCACCTCCACAGAACACCACACAACCACAGATGCAACCCACTCATGCTCAACATTGCAACACATGCCACACTCCACTACTCATTCCTGAACCACTGAACACCACAAACGACCACCCCCACAACACTCCCATCTACATAGATACCATACCCCACTACACTCAACCAATCTCAAGTGCACCTGAGTCTGATGACAAGGACTCTCTTATCAGAAACTTGGCAACAGAACTCAAGAAGTTGACCAACCGAGTCCAGGGCATGGAAGGAAACAGAGGCATAGATGGGCTGAATTATGAAGACCTCTGCATTCAGTCAGATGTTGAACTTCCGTAGGGATACAAACCTCCCAAGTTCGAAATGTTCGATGGCACGGGAGATCCCAGAGTCCATTTGAGGACATATTGTGATAAGCTGGTCGAAGCCATAAGGAATGAGAAAATCCATATGAAACTCTTCATGAGAAGCCTGAAGGGGGATGATTTATCCTGGTACATCAGTCAGGACCCCAAGAAATGGACAAGTTGGGTAGGTATGGTATCGGATTTCATGGATAGGTTCCGATTCAATATAGAGAATGCACCGGATGTATTTTACATCCAGAATCTGAAGAAGAAGCCTACTGAGACATTCTGCGAGTATGCTACTCGTTGGAGATCAGAGGCTTCTAAGGTCAGGCCGACCCTAGAAGAGGAACAAATGAACAAATTCTTCGTCCGGGCTTAGGACCCACAATATTATGAGAGGTTGATGCTGATTGAGGGCCAGAAATTCTCCGATATCATCAAGCTGGGAGAAAGAATTGAGGAAGGCATTAAGAATGGTATGGTTACTAACCTTGAAGCATTGCAGGCCACCAACAAGGCTTTACAGTCTAGTAGCACATCCAAGAAGAAGGATGTCAATACCATGATGGTCGCACAGGGAGCCAAATCACCACTAAAATACCACACTTAACCGTCACCTCCACTTACATATCAACCTATCCCGAATTACCAAGCACCCACACCCTCTTACCAAAATCCACCACCCATTTACCAATCATCTCCACCTCCCACATATCAACCCACTTCACCCAGATACTCTCAACCTGCACCTGTTTACCAAGCTTATAATGCCCAACCCTCTCAGTACCAATCACCTCCCACTCGCCAAAATTTCCCTAGACCCAGACCAAATTTTGACCGCAGACCTCCCAGACAATATACAGCCATCACTGAGCCAATTGACCAGCTGTATGAGAAACTTAAAGTTGCTGGCTACGTATCCCCTATCCCTACCATAACTCCAAAAAATCCTTCCCAATAGGTCAATCCTAATAAGACCTGTGCGTACCACTCCGGCATGAAAGGTCACACCATTGACGAATGTCTCTCGTTGAAGGACAAGATTCAAACTCTGATCAACAATAAGGTTATCGTAGCAAAGGAGCCTGCTCCTAATATCCGCAACAACCCTCTACCTGATCACAGAGGTGGGGACATTCACATGATCGAGATCGAAGATGACTGGGACCCCGAGGGATCGATAGGACTGATTGCTGAGAATGATGAGCCAAAGAAACCAGCAGTCACACTTAACCCAATTATTGTGCAGACCCTTCAGGGGCGATGAAGTAAACATGTCTATGCCTCTCAAATTTGAAGTACCTTCTTCTGCGAAGATGGCCGGGCCAATTGAGGTTGAGTTTGGGGCTCCAAAGGCACCTGTACTCTTTGAAGTTGTTATGTTACCACCGAGGGTACCCATCCCTATAGCAATGTCAGACATAACACCATTCCACTCAAATGCCATACCATGGGATTACACAGCTGAAGCAAGGAGGAAAGTAAACACCAAGATAGGAGAAGCAATTGCTGCGCAGGGTATGACCAGAACAGGCAGGGTTTACACTCCAGAGCACCTAGTTGAGTCCAGTAAGCAAGCCTCGGGATGGACTACTGAAACTGGTCCCGATGATCTTTGGAGGAAAATACAAGATAAAGAGTATTCGGTCGTTGAGCAGTTGACCAAAACACCAGCACAGATCTCCATCCTAGCTCTTCTACAAAGCTCTGACGCACACAAAAAGGCCTTGATGAAGATATTGAGCGATGCTTATGTGCCCAACAACATAACTGGGGGCGAAATGGCAAATATGGTAGGATAAATACTGGAAAGCCACAAAATCACCTTCCATAAAGATGAGCTACCGCTGGAAGGACTGAGTCATAATGTGGCCCTACACATCACCGTGCAATGCGAGGATTACTTCGTCACTAGAGTCTTGATCGATGGAGGCTCCAGCCTCAACATCTGTCCGTTGATAACTCTCAGGACATTGGGAAAGAGCCTGCACGAGATCAAAGATGGGGCCATCAATGTCAAAGCCTTCGATGGGTCCCAAAGGTCTACTATCGGGGGAATCAACCTATGTTTGCAAATGGGGCCAACCTGGTTCGACATTGACTTTCAAGTGATAGATGTCCCAGCATCCTACAATTTGCTGTTAGGACGACCATGGATCCATGCCGCTGGAGCTGTAGCATCGACCGTGCATCAGGCAGTGAAGTTCGAATGGAATCACCAAGAGTTGATCATTCATGGCGATGGTAACAACCCCATATATAGTCGCCAGACCATCCCGATGATTGGAGGAAGAAGGGGAATAGGCGGAGAAACATACTACCACATTGAAAGAGTCAACTCTGTAGACAAAGATAAATGGTGGGATAACAAGATTGAAAGTATCCTGAATTGGTGTGGATACGAACCTAGAAAGGGACTCGGCAAAAACCTCCAGGGAATCGCCAAACCTATCAAGCTGAAGAAACATGGCACTACATTTGGTTTGGGGTATGAGTACACTTAGGAGGAGTTCAATCACTGGTCGCCACCATGACGCGGCCCCTACTACCCACTAGAGCATCTGATACCTCACCTAGAGCAGACTTTCCAGCTGGCAGATATTATATATTGGTCGGAGGAAGAGGAAGCATTGACAGCCGTGAAGAATCTGTTCGTGGAGGATGATGATATGGACTACTGTGTTATTTTCAAGGAGGAAGGGGAGGAAGGCCCTTCTATACAAGTTGTGAACCAAGGAGAGCGCCTTAGCAATTGGTCGATCAGAACCACCAGGGCCTGGAAACCTTCGGGCATTACTATTACTTTCATTGACGATGAACCAACGATTGTGACTTGCAACGAGACGACGCAACAAACGGATACGGACTTAGAAGAGGATGATATACCAGAAGAGGTCGTCAGAGGAGTTGAGAATTTTGAAAATAGGCCTAAGTCTAACTTGGCCGAAACTGAGGTCGTCAATCTGGGAGATACAGGGAATGTCAAAGAAACGCGCATCAGTGTTCACCTGTCACCATCAGAAAAGAAAGAGTACACGGAGTTCCTGAAGGAATATGAAGACATATTTGCCTGGTCATATGATGATATGACTGGTCTCAGCACATCCATTGTAGCTCACAAACTGCCAACAGATCTAACATGCCCGCCGGTAAAGCAGAAGCTCAGGAAATTCAAACCTGACATGAGTTTGAAAATCAAAGAAGAGGTTACCAAGCAAGTCAAACCCAAGGTTCTCAGGGTAGTAGAGTATCCGACATGGTTAGCCAACATCGTGCCAGTGACAAAAAAGGATGGGAAAGTTAGAGTTTGTGTTGACTACCGGGATCTCAATCGGGCCAGTCCCAAAGACAACTTCCCCTTGCCTAACATACACATTCTTATCGACAACTGTACCAAGCATGAGTTGCAGTCTTTTGTTGATTGTTTCGCGGGGTATCATCAGATATGGATGGATGAGGAAGATTCAGATAAAACGGCTTTCATCACGCCATGGGGAATGTACTGTTACAAAATGATGTCGTTCGGTTTGAAGAACGCTGGTGCCACCTACATGAGAGTCATGACTACCATCTTTCATAACATGATACACAAGGAGATCGAGGTATATATGGATAACATCATCATCAAATCCAAGAAAGCCAGGGATCACATGGAAGACCTAAGAAAGTTCTTCAACAGACTGAGGAGGTACAATCTGAAACTGAATCCCGCCAAGTGTGCATTCGGGGTTCCTACTGGAAAATTATTGGGTTTCATCGTGAGTCGTCGAGGAATAGAATTGGATCCATCAAAGGTCAAAGCTATCCAAGAATTGCTGCCGCAAAAGAACAAGAAGGACGTGATGAGTTTCCTGGGAAGACTCAACTATATCAATCGGTTCATAGCTCAATCCACGGTCATTTGTGAACCTATCTTCAAAATGTTGAAGAAGGACGCTGCTACCAAATGAACTAATGATTGTCAGAAAGCGTTTGACAGAATTAAGGAATACTTGTCAACGTTGCCGGTCTTGGTTCCGCCTGAGCCAGGAAAACCCCTATTGCTTTACCTTGCGGTATCGGATTGAGCATTCAGTTGTGTTCTAGGACAACATGATGAAACAGGGAGAAAGGAGCAAGCCATCTACTATCTCAGTAAGAAGTTCACACCGTACGAGGCCCGATATTCTCTTTTAGAATGCACTTGCTGTGCTCTGACTTGGGTCGAGCAGAAGTTAAGGCATTACTTTTGTGCTTACACTACTTATCTCATATCCAGAATGGACCCTCTGAAGTATATCTTCCAGAATCCCATGCCCAGTGGCAAGCTCACCAAGTGGCAGATCCTGCTAAGTGAATTCGACATTGTTTACGTGACCCAGAAAGCAATCAAAGGGCAAGCCTTGGCAGACCATCTCACCGAGAATCCCGTGAACGGAGAATACGAGCCCCTAAAAACGTATTTTCCCGATGAAGAGGTATCTTTCATAGGAGAAGATATTGCAGAATCCTATGATGGTTGGAGGTTGGTTTTCGACGGAGCTGCAAATTTCAAAGGAGTTGGCATAGGAGCAGTCCTAGTATCAGAAACCAGCCAGCACTACCCGGTATCTGCCAAGCTTAGGTTCCCTTGCACCAATAATATGGCCGAATATGAAGCCTACATCTTGGGGCTCAAAATGGCCATTGACATGAACGTTCAGGAGTTGCTAGTAATCGGGGATTCAGACTTGCTCATACATCAGGTTCGAGAAGAGTGGGCAACCAAGAACTCTAAGATACTTCCCTACTTGCATCATATACAGGAGTTGAGGAAAAGGTTCACAAAGACAGGATTTCAGCACGTCCCCAGAGTCCAGAACGAGTTTGCTGATGCATTAGCTACTTTATCGTCCATGATCCAGCATCCGAATACAAATTTCATTGATCCCATCCCAGTAAAGATTTATGATTAGCCAGCTTATTATGCCCACGTTGAGGAAGAAGCGGATGGAAAACCATGGTTCCATGACATCAAGGAGTACTTGACAATAGGGGAATATCCAGAACTTGCCAACGCTACTCAGAAGCTCACACTTCGTAGGTTATCCAGCAACTTCTTTCACAGTGGAGGAATCCTGTACAGGAGGACTCCCGATATGGGTTTACTAAGGTGTGTCGAAGCAAAAGAAGCATCCAGGCTATTGGAGGAAGTGCATGCAGGGACCTGCGGGCCGCACATGAACGGTTTTAGCAAAGAAGATACTCCGAGCAGGGTATTTTTGGATGACTATGGAAACAGACTGTATCCAGTATGTTCGCAAATTCCATCGCTGTCAGATACACGCAGATATGATAAAGGTACCTCCAAACGAGCTTACTGCAACAAGCTCACCATGGCCATTCGCTGCTTGGGGAATGGATGTTATCGGACCTATCGAGCCTGCCGCATCAAATGGGCACAGGTTCATCTTAGTGTCAATCAATTATTTTACCAAATGGGTCGAAGCATCATCATACAAGGCGGTCACTAAGAAGGTTGTGGAGGGTTTCGTCCGCGACCGCATTGTTTGTCGGTTCGGAGTTCCGGAGTCAGTCATCACCGATAATGGTTCCAATCTCAACAGCGACTTGATGAAAGCAATGTGTGAAACTTTCAAGATCAAACACAAGAACTCTACAGCCTACAGGCCTCAGATGAACGGAGCTGTGGAAGCACAAACAATGGCATGAGAAGTTATCATTTGCCTTATTGGGATACCGCACTACAGTCCGCACATCGATCGGAGCAACTCCCTACATGCTGGTTTATGGTACAGAGGCGGTCATCCCCGCCGAGGTAGAAATTCCCTCCTTAAGGATCATACAAGAAGTAGAATTGGATGATGCAGAATGGGTAAAAGGTCGCTACGAGCAGTTAGCCCTTATAGATGGGAAAAGGATGAATGCGGTTTGCCACGGTCAGTTGTATCAGAACAGAATGTCTAGAGCCTTCAACAAAAGGGTTAAGCCAAGGAAGTTTACACCGGGGCAGCTGGTATTGAAGAAAATATTCCCACATCAAGACGAAGCCAAGGGGAAGTTCTCTCCCAATTGGCAGGGTCCGTACATGGCTCACCGGGTTCTAATTGGAGGAGCCCTTATTCTTGCAGAGATGGATGGAGAAGTCTGGCCGAAGCCAATCAATTCAGATGCAGTGAAACGATATTATGTGTAACCACTTATGATTCCCTTAATGATGTAATTTGAACTACGCCTGACCTGATTCCCGTTTAAGAGGGGATACGTAGGCAGCCCTATGGGTTCGGTCAAAATTTAATAAAAATTCCATTTTTCCCCGCTATTGGAACTGGGGCAGAATTTTGAGGAGGACCCTCAAAATTCCAAAGATGTTTTTTAGTCATTCAGCATAGCCGTCAGAAATGTTCGCTCAGCAAACTGGGGCAGAATTTTGAGGAGGACCCTCAAAATTCCGGAGAAAAAGAGGTTGTAATGTCTTGAACCACGTCGCAGTCATTGGTTCATCTAAATAAAACTATTTTTGATTATATATTTACTATAGCATGCATCCGAATTGCTGTTGTTTAGCGACGCTACCCCAATAACACACAACGTCAAGAGCCCGGGAAAGACGAACTAACCTTTCCCCTTACAGAACTCACAATTTTTCTTTCGATGCAGACACTCAATTCACAATATCATTAGGTATATTTATGCACTCTCAAGAATACAACTTCTCAGAATCATCACTTGTCTGCAATTGCTATCCGTATACAATCTCCCCAGCAGTCATATTGTCGTAATCGGCTATCAGCTAAAAGATCTTACTACTAATCATCCTTTTACATTCTTGCATTGCATAAAGCTACCTTTCTTCCTTCCGAGGTTAAGCTCTACCTCCATCTGCATCGCATAAGGCTACATTTCTGCCTTTCGAGACTAAGCTCTGTCTCCATTTGCATTTTGCATAAGGCTACCTTTCTGCCTTCTGAGACTAAGCATTGTCTCCATCCTGCATTTTTCTACATTTTGCATAAGACTACCTTTCTGCCATCCGAGGTTATGCTCTACCTCCATCTGCATCGCATAAGGCTACCTTTATGCCTTTTGAGACTAAGCTCTCTCTCCATTTGCATTTTTGCATAAGGCTACCTTTCTGCCTTCTGAGACTAAGCGTTGTCTCCATCTTGCATTTTTCTGCATTTTGCATAAGGCTACCTTTCTGCCTTCCGAGGTTAAGCTCTACCTCCATCTGCATCGCATAAGACTACCTTTATGCCTTCCGAGGTTAAGCTCTACCTCCATCTGCATCGCATAAGGCTACCTTTCTTCCTTCCGAGACTAAGCTCTGTCTCCATCCTGCATGGCTGAAATAACACCACTTTATTTCCTTGTATGGATGAAATATCGCCACCTTATTTTTTCTTGCACGGCTGAAATACCGCCACCTTTTATTTACGTCTTGCATCAGCTGAAAGATCGCCACCTGCTGCATTTCATGGGCTGAAAGATCGCCAAATTGTCCAAGGGCGTCATTGTTCGGAGGCACCATTTTCATAGCCCGAGAACGCCATGCCATGGCCTGAGGACCCCATTTTATCTTTTGCATATCATTATTCAAAGGCATCATGGTTCGGAGGCACCATTCTCATAGCCCAAGAACATCATTTCATAGCCTGCGTATCCTTTATCATACGCTTCATGGCCCAGGACGTCATGGTTCAAGGACGTCATCCTAACCGTTCGAGGACAACATTCATGGTCCAATGGGAACTTGCATCACGTTTAAATTTACGCACAATATGCGCTCGTATTGCTTACTTGCAGGTACATCGGCTGGCAATGGCCTTCTCAGCAGGAGCGATCTCGCTCCGGTTCCCGCAGCTATCGATTTTCAGAAACCCCTCTCAATCTAAACATCGCGTTCGTCCGTTTCAAACCTCCATCGGCATATTCCGCCCAATGGATCCTGAACTACATATGGCCTGATTCCTATAAGACCAGGGATATGTAGGCGGCTCAAAAACCAGATCTCGGTCAAAATTCTTTTCAATCGCCGCTTCCGGTCAAAATTGGCCATCTTATCTTTACCCGACAACTCTTTCATCCTCCTCGGGTAAAGAGGGGCAGCTGTTGATACCTAATTTTTCCCTAGGTATTTTTGTACCCAAATTATTTCCAAAATAGCATGTATGTGCATATATAAGCACACCCAAGAGTTTTAGTATTTTTTAATGATTTTTATACCGATTTACTACCTATTTTAATACCACAAAATCCAATAATTATTCTCAAAATTATCATTTTTTGGTGAATAACTTATTTCATTCCCGTATTTATACCAAAATATAATTAAGGTGATTTTCGCATATTTTTTACAAATTTATTTGGCATTTTAAGCTAATTGCATGTAATTGCAATTATGGCCTATTTTATGATTAATATCATTTTATAATTATAAAACTGGTTCCAATATTTTTAAATTGATATTTATATAGTATTTGTTTGCTCGGTATTTTTAATTTACTTTTTAAATCATTGTTACTATTTTTATAAGATAAAAAAGGGGAAAATTGGCTATTTAACACTTAGCCTATTTCTATTTTATTAACAACCTTTTCTCCCTTTCAATTGTAGCCTCAATTGGCCCAATTCCGCCCCAAATTAAATGACCCAATTCCCATTTCGACCCGACCCCTTAGCCCAATTTTTAAACACGTTCGATTTTCTTTAAATCCTAGCCGTTGATCGTTTTGATCAACGGCTGTAGTTTAGGCTTTCCTTTTTTAATCACCTAACACCCCTAACCTTACTTCATTTGCATAGAGACGCCGCCTCTAACTCTCTTCGTCTCCCTCAAATCTTCTCGAACCTCTCCGAAACCCTAATCACCTCCCACCTTATCTCACCTCGTTTCCACCGGAATCCATGGCATCTCCTGCCATAGATGGCCTTTACTCACCCTCTCTCACGCCCAAGCCTGAGTTGCACGAAGTCTAGAGGCTTGACCTCGATGGTCCTCTCTCAGATCTGTAGATCTATGGTTTTCCGGCCATGCTCCAGCATATTCAAGCGTTGGAAGCTCTATTCCTGACCGTTTCGACTCAGGATCTGATCTTGTTCTTCCAAGCCTTTCTCACTTCTAGGGTTTCTCTGAAACCCTAAGCCATTCGAGGTTCTTTCATCGTTATTTGTTTAGATCTGTGCTATGTCTGTGCTTTTCTTGACGATTTGAGTGTGTTCCCCAAATTTCCTTCTCAAAAATCATTCGATTTCAAATTAGGGTTTCTGAAGGTCTTTTGATTCTTGCTGTTCTTTTCTTTTAGATGTTCGTCTGTATTATGCTCGTATGTTTTCCTTCTTTATTATGCATGTATTGTCTTTTTTCCTTTCTTTTATATGTGTGCTCACATGATTAATTCGTGTTAAACTTTCCTCACTCTTCTACCATGTGTGTTTACTACCGAGCTTCTTGACTTTTGCTTTTCTGAACTCTGTTTGTGTTCTTGTTAAGCATGTTTCATCTATTCTGGACTTGTCTGAGCTCTGGTTTCCAAAACGTGTCCTTTTATGCTCTCAAATCGATTTTCTTTCTCTGATTGTTTCAAACCTGCTATCGTGGTCTGTTTGTTCCTTATGAGACTCCTTGAGTCTGTTCACTTTCCTTCTCGTTTCTGTGTTTGATTCAATTTGAAACTCTAGATTTTGGGGGTTTCTTCGATAAATTGGATTAGGGTTCCACTTTGGGACCCTGAACTTTCAAACTCACCATGAATCTATGACTGAACTCGTATTCTTTTGTTTGTGATCCTAAACCCTTCAATGCTAGACTATTCTATTTGAATTGTTTGCTTTATATGTGAGAAACCCCTCTTTCAAGATTTTTGACTATTGCTTGATTGATTTTGGACCCCTTTGATAGGGTCTTGATTTATTGCCCTTAATTTCCTTTTGTTTGAGCCATTCTCTCCCTATTCCTGACTGGGTTCATTCGAATCAAACCTGTTTACTTTGATTCTGTTAACTGTCTGATTGATTCCCTTTCCTTTCTCTTTACAAATCAAGTACTATTGAGACCTTTCCTTAAATATACTTCATGTATTTTCCCATCTTAGGCTAGTATGAAAGATTTTACTCAAATTTCCTTTCCTTGTTTACATTTTTTCGTCTGAAATTAAATCCCTTGGCTGAAGGGAGAATATTTGAGACTGATTTTTAAAAGGTTTTCTTACCTTTCTTGCTTGCTTCTCTACACTATAAGAGGGGGCTGCCCTTCTGCACTTTAGAGAATCAATTTGACACGATCAATTCTGATCACTTCTCACTCTCAAATACACTTAGAATTTTCATAAGATCTAAAGTTCCCTGAACTCACAAGCATAAAGTGTTCTTCTCTGATTGTGTCTTTGCTTGAAAGAATCCTGCTTTTCTGTGCTTACTTTTCTGCAACTGGTATGTTCTTATGTTCATGTCTTGTCTCTTCCCCTTATGTGTTTATTCTATAGTTCATCTCTTACTGTTTACATGCTGTGATTTTCTGCAAGTTTGTTTATTTCATCGTTCCTGCTCTTATATGAATTCCAAACCCTAAGCCCCCCTATATGGTTGAGTTATGGTTCAGAAACATGGCAATACTTGATATTATTGTCCATGGACATGAACTGGACCCTCTTGAGTCCTAAACTTTTTCAATTCCCATCCCCATTCCCCCTTACATGTATGCCGAGTTTGAGACTTTGGTCTGATAGTGTCCTAATCACTGTCCAGGCCCTAGTTTGACCTTCAATAGGTCTTTACTCATAATTGATTGTCTGACAGGCTGGTCAGGGGTGTGCTAGCCTAGCATATGGCTGGGCATAACCACTAGCCTACCTTGTCACTCTCTAACCCCTGTGCACTTACACTTATTCTTAGAATTTTAAGTTCTGCCCCCCTCTTATGAGCCTTGCTTTGGGACTTGAGTTCCCTCTGAACTTGGACATTTGAGGGTTGGCCCTTCCACGCTGCACTATAATCTAATTCTGCAATATATTTAGGGTGTAAGCACTGCCTGGAGTTCCTGAAACTCCTTGGATCTCTGAAACACCCTGGATGAGAGAAGGCTTTGGAATCTGATCTTTGGAAGTTGGTTTATTTCATATTTCAGACCTGGGGTCTGAATTAAGCTCTCCTTGGTTGGAATCTTTAATTTCTGATATATTTTTCTTATTCATTCTGGTCTGTAATAATCTTGTAATAAACATTTAGGGTCGGCTAGTGGAAAAGGGCAGGGGACTATGCATGCAAGGGGTAGATACCATGTTCATAGGGAATTACTATACTTCTAAAATTCTGCACTCATGTAGATACCATGTTTATAGGGATTACTATTTTTCTAAAGTTCTGCATTTTATAAATCATTGAAACTCTGCATTCTCATATAGATACCATGTTTATAGGATTTTCTGCATTCTCATATAGATACTATGTCCATAGGGTTTTCTACAATTTCATAACAGATGCCATGCCTGTAAGCCGATTCTAAAATTCTGCATCTTCATATAGACACCATGCCTATAGAACTTTCTGCATTCTACATCCGTCATTAGGCAAACCTATTATAGGATTTAAATACCTAATCAATTGCATGTAGACAATCTGCCTATAGGATTCCTGCATAAGTAGTAATAGTGCTCAAATCAGTAACACCTAGAAAGCATGTCTATAGGAGTTGTTAACTAAACCTGAATTGTCAACACGTTTATAAGCCTAATATCAGTAGCAATAATGTTTAACGCCTGCAGATCTTATGTCCCTGTAATTGACAATTCTTTTTCTGCAATCAGTTTACTTCTTTATTTCTGAAACTAATAGATATCATGCCTATAGGTTTTGTTTAACGCCTAGGCAAGCCTTAGGGTAAATTTTTATAATTGCATTAGGTTTGATAATTACAACCGGTAGGCAGGCCTAATTCGGACTTCTTATCTGAAAATATGTGATAAATTAGCCACCCTTCTTACGTTAAGTTTAATACAGAACAAACCAGTATTTGTAAGTCATGCTAGATAATCTGCTGCTTTGAATGAGGAGGCTGACTTGTGCCTTAACTACTTTTTGTTTCCCTTTTAACTGCTATTTGTTATTGCTTGTCGCCTAGATTTTTATCCTTTTGAAAACTCCGCAAAAGCCCCAACTTCCTCCCCTTTAGGATTAGGAGTCCCATATGCCTCCGGGACTGATAAGGTTGGGACGGGTAATAGCATGCAATAAGTAACAATACCATTCCGCGCTTTAACACCTTAACGGGGTAGGAAGGGTAGATATGGATATGATGACCAATACGCTAATATCACGTGCGACCCCTCTTCTGAGGAGTGATTGTTGGGTATTGCATTGAAGTGATCCATATTAATTATAAACTTAGGACCCCCCCCTCCCTTTATTTGCTTTCATCTCTTCTTGTAAAACTATTCAAATCTTTTTTATATAAATTTCTGCCCTCTCTACCTACCTTCGAAAGTTTTCAACCTGATTGCAATGTTATATGTGAATCCTTATTTGAGCCTTGATTGTTTATTTGTAAAGTCACAATTGTAACATGGCCGGAGCCATACTAGTGGATCTTGAGGGGTGCCTAACACCTTCCCCTCGGGATAATTTCTAGCCCTTACCCTAATCTCTGGTCTCTTCATCTCAAACCCTTCTTAAAGTGTCCTAATGCACTATAATCATTAGGTGGCCACTCTTCAACTTCTAAACCCAATTCTCGAAAGGTAATAGAGTTGTCCTCCCAATGTCGTATACCCGATTTCTGACCCCATGGTTAGCGAAAAGGGGGCATCGACAACTATCAACATTATGAAGCTAAAATTTAAAGAGACCTAAAAATTGAAGTAAAGAAAACAGAATTGCACACTTAATAACCCAGAAAAAATATGCCAAGCTAACAAACTTCAGGAGTGAAAACATATGCAAATCACAGATACATAGGAATGAAACTACGAAGTTCAGTGACTCACCAGTTAAGCGAAGAATAGTAAAGAATAAACTTCCACAAAAGCCTAGAATCTCAATGCGTCAAAGTTCCCAAGAGCTTCGATGAGCTCCGGGCAATGCTCGCACCAAGAACAGGTTGAATAACAAGGTTTTAGTGGCCTTGGCTTTTAGCCGGCCAAAATACAATACAGGACAAGAGAATAGCAGAAACCCCAAGTTTTAGTGAAGGAAAATGTCGATTAAAAACTATCCCAAAAAGGGAAATGAGGGGGTTTATATATCAATCGAAAATTGAACAAACACATAAGAAAACGAAATAAATCAAACAACAAATAAGGAAAGAAAGCATGCAAAATCAGTTTGAAATCAATTTAGGAGAAAAATCCGGTAAACCCTAGTGTTTTAGGAAAAGTGTAAATCACAGGATTCAAACCAAATCGGACTCACATAATATAGTGTTGAACGTATGTAGACAAATCAATGATTCGAACCCCTTTTTGTTCGATTTCGGAGATTATTGATTGCCATGTTTAGGCAAGCACTTAGGTAATACCACAAATGGACAGCCAGTACTAGAAAGATTCAATATGACAAAAAAATAGTAGTTGAATCCCATTAGGAGATGGATTAGGAGAGGGATTAAGAAAGGCGGCTAGGGTTTAGAGAAGAGAAGAAGAGAGAGTTTCATGGTGGCGGGTTAGAGGGAATGGGGAATTAGGGTTTGGGGTTGGGTAATTAAAAGAGTAGGTTAATTGTGGGTCGTTGATCTTACAGATCAACTAACAGGATTTTAAAAATGGGATTGAGGCGGGTTAATTAAATGGGTACCGACCGGGTTTTATAAAGGGTCGTTTGGCTTTGGGCTGGGGTTCTAGGCTAAGGTGTTGGGCTGATTCTGGTCCGAAAATTGATTAAAAATTGGGTTGTTATTTAAATACCCAAAATTAATCAAAATAATTTATAAAAATACTTAATAAATAAATTAAAAATATTATTAATGCGTTAAAATAATTAAAAATATAATTTAGCATTACAAAAATATAGAAGGCCATTTTGACACCAATAATATAGATAAAACCAATTATATATAAATATAGGTTATTATTCCAAAATTAGATAAATAGCTTAAAAATGCTAATGCAATTGTATGAAATGAAGTGAAAATATTATGAGAAATGTATGAGGATACAAAAATAGTAATTTTGGATGATTAAGTCATTACAAATAATTCAAAGGAATAATTACTAAATATTTATGTAATTTAAATGCGAGAAAATTAATTTTAAAGCTCTAAAATTATGGGGGGAAAAAGTTCTTGTATAGATTTGTAAGCTAAATAATTATGCAAAAAATAATCTTTTGAAACTCTTTGTGTGTGTGTGTATATATATATATATATTTTGAAAAAATATGAGGGCAAAATTGGGTATGAACTATCAACAGCTAGGAGCAAGGAGGAGAATTCTTCTACGAGTTTTTCACTTCCTTTTTCCTATTTTCATTATTTGTTATGAATTCTAGTATTATAACTTTGCATAATATTATGAATAGCTAATTATTATCTAGGGACTTGATGGAACCTTTTGTAAGATAAATTCTCGTTATGTTTTTATATATTTAAACCGTTAGATTTCTCTACTTGTTCAACTACGTGTTTACTGCTATTTATTGAATGGTCATCAATTGACTGTGCCTATTTAGTATGTATTGCTTGAGAGATGGTACATATTTAGGTAGTTGTTGAACAACATCACTCCTAACGTATGTGAGAGATCAATACGAAGGGTTTAAAAACGGGATTAGAGATAACGAAACTTGGATGCGATTATAGTGATCGGTGAATTAGTGCCAACTAGCGTAGTTTGAGAGAATATATCTAGTAAATTATGGTAGTCGCTTGAGAGAGAATTACGATACCCGAAGTATTAACGATCGGTAGAGAATACTTAGACGAAATTATAGAAGACGTAACGTGAAGGATTTCGACATTTGGGGAAATCATAACTGTAGACCTCCTCAATCTTATCTCCAGTCCATAGTATCCATAGTTGTTAATTAGAAAAATCATAACACTAGGCCACCGCAAAATTATGAAGCCTTCTTTTATTTAACCTTTTGTCCATGTTGTAGTATTTGATTTCTTTATTGGAGTTAATAGTGTTGACTAGTAGTTGAACATGAAACAACCAATATATAAGCATTACTACGGCATTTTCGTAAATAAACTTAGGGGCGTGTATTCGATTTATCGATTCGATTTTGACCCTTATGGATAATTATTTATCGATTATCGATTTGTACATATGCTTATCGTTATCGTTTCAATAAGGTTTAGATTTTTTTGATTTCGATTTATCGATTTTTGGGGCTTATCGATTTGGTTATCGATTACACCAATAAAAATATTTGCGGGATTCCACAGAAAGTATATCGCTATAAACACGCTAATATGGACAAAAAGAAGCTAAAATAAGACAAACACCATTTATAACATAAATAGAATCTTAGTGCAAAAGAAATAATTTATATCGAGGATCGAGGTGCCTATCCAATTAGTGCAAAAGAAATCGAATTGATTATTTGTTATCGAGTCGAGATGCCTGTCCAATTAGTGCCTGTCAAAGGATCGATTCGATTTCTTTTGCACTACTATCTAATTAGTGCAAAATAAATAATTTATATACTCCATTTATATAGATATATAGGAAACAGAGTACCTCCAGTCAATCCTAATGGACCACCAGCCAAAGATCCAGTCGATATCAGTTCTCGTATTCCCATTCATGGAAATTTAGGCGCCGACCCTGAAAACAGCATCCGTAGAGACGCCCGAGCAGCCGATCAGAACAGACAGAGTGGAGAAGAAGGCGAGATTAGCGTACGAAAGATATTTGAAATGTTGCAGACTCAGCAAGCTGCGACAGTGCAGCTCCAAAATCAAAATCGAGCACCAAGCAGAATTAAACTCGATACTTCACAGAAAATTATTCATAGGGTCGAACATGTGCCGAAGAAGTTGAACGATAATGGATTGGGAACTAACTCCGCTATCATGAATATGCTCGAGGAGCTCACTAAACGGATTGAATCGGGAGAAAAACAAATCCAGGCTAATGACAAGAAGGTAGAAACGTACAATTCATGGGTTGACCAAATACCGGGGGCATCCCCGATTCTAAAAGGTTTGGATTCGAAGAAGTTTGAACAGAAGTCTTTCCCCTCAAGTGCGGCTCTGAAGCCCATTATGAAGAAATTCTACATGCTAGAAATTCCCAAATACAATGGAACCACTGATCCTAATGAGCATGTCACTTCTTATACATGTGTAATAAAAGGAAATGACTTAGAAGATGATGAAATTGAATATGTTCTGTTGAAGAAGTTAGTGGAAACTATATCAAAGGGGGTAATGATATGGTACCACAATTTGCTGACCAATTCCATCATTCCTTCACCATGCTTGCTGATTCGTTCGTAAAGGCACACGTCGGAGCAATAAAGGTCACGAGTAGGAAGTCAGACCTTTTCAAAGTGAGACAAAAGGACAATGAAATGCTAAGGGAATTCGTATCTCGGTTCCAGATGGAACACATAGACCTACCCCCTTGTCACCGATGATTGGGTTGTCAAAGCCTTCACTCAAGGTTTGAACGAGCAAAGTTTGGCAGCATCACGACAACTAAAGTAGAATTTGATTGAATATCCAGCTGTGACTTGGGCCGATGTTCATAATCGGTACCAGTCAAAGATCAGGGTCGAGGATGATCAGTTAGGAGCCCCTTTCAGTTTCGTCTACCCGAATAGATCCGATGGCTGAGTTCAACAGGACATCGACAGAGAGCCTCGGTCAAATAGAGATTGATACCAACCATACAGTGTAGATCAAAGAAATAACCGACCGGGATGAAATCCCGTTCGAAATTATCAAAGGAATGATCGAGGACATAACTCCCAAGGGCTTATGAGTAAGAGTGGCTTTGATAATCATGTCGAGCCTAAAGAAGTGCCACGGTTATCAAAATACAATTTCAACGTCGACGCATCGGGTATTGTGTTGACCATTGGACGAATCAAGGATACTAGGTGGCCCAGACCCTTACAGACCGATCCAGCTCAAAGGAACCCAAATCAAATGTGCAAATGCCATGGAACCAATGGTCACATAACCAAAGACTGCAGACAGTTGAGGGAGTAGGTAGCCCGTTTGTTCAACGAGGGTCACCTTCGAGAGTTCGTGAGTGACCGAGCTAACAATCACTTTAGAGATAGGGACGCAAACCGAAAAAACAAGCAGGAGGAACCACAATACGTGATTCATATGATCGTTGGTAGGGTCGATATTCCTCAAGGCCCGATATTTAAACACACCAAGGCGACAATCACAAGGGAGAAATGTACCTGGTACTACTTACTAGAAGATACCTTGTCTTTCAACGATGAGGATGTAGAAGGGATCGAATAGCCTTACAACGACACGCTGGTAATATCTATCCTTATGAATAAAATTCAAGTTAAACGTGTGTTGATTGATCTAGGTAGCTTGGCAAATATTATTAGATCGAGGTCGTAGAGCAACTCGGCCTCTAGGATCAAATCATGCTTGTAGCTCGGGTACTCAACAGTTTCAACATGGAAAGTGAAAGCACCAGAGGGGAAATAATTTTGCCAGTAAATATAGTCGGGACTATCCAAGAAACACAGTTCCATGTAATCGAACGTGACATGAGATACAACGCACTGCTCGGAAGACCTTGGATCCATAATATGAGGGAAGTACCTTCAACGCTTCATCAAGTCTTTAAATTCCCAACATCGGAATGAGTGAAAATGGTGTACGGCGAACAACCCGCTGCCAAAGAGATGTTTGCAATCGATGAAGTAGTACCAGTATCGGCACTTTTGTCAGTGAAGGGGTCGGAACCAAAGGAATAACAAGAAGTCAAATAGAAACCACAGGTACCGGCCTTGGCCCATCGGAGGAGCGGGAGATCCTCGAGGATGAAGATTTTATGATACCTCAAACCTTCATGACCCCTGATGATTCTGTTGCAACGAAGTCAACGGTCGAAGAGCTGGAACAAATCATACTAATCGAGCATATTCCCGATCGAATGTTATACCTGGGCACGGGGTTAACTCCTGAGCTTAGGGAAAAACTCGTTCAATTCCTTTTAAATAATATGGATTGTTTTGCTTGGTCCCACCTAGATATGACATGAATCCCACCAGATATCACAACACATTGATTGAGCCTGGACCCAAAGTTTAGACCGATAAAACAAACGAGAAGGCCACAGTCCGAGGTAAAACTTGCATTCATCAAGGACGAGGTAACCAAGCTTCTCAAAATAGGATCCATTCAGGAAGTAAAATATCCCGAATAGTTAGCAAACGTAGTTGTAGTCCCCAAGAGGGGGAACAAACTTAGAATATGCGTAGATTATAAGGATTTAAACAAAGCATGTCCCAAAGACTCTTTTCCTCTGCTGAATATCGATCGCATACCATGCCACAATAGGCCACAAGATCCTTAGTTTTTCAACACTTACTCCGGGTACAATCAAATTCAGATGAACCCGGAGGATCAAGAAAAGACTTCATTCATTACTAAGTATGGCACCTATTGTTATAATGTAATGTTTTTTAAGCTAAAAAATGTTGGTGCTACTTACCAACGCCTAGTGAATCGAATGTTTGAAGAACAAATAGGTAAATAAATAGAGGTACATATTAACGATATGCTAGTTAAGTCCCTATGCACAGAGGACCATTTTACACATTTGCAGGAAACTTTCAACATATTGAGAAAATACAACATGAAGCTCAATCCTAAGAAATGTGCATTTGGGGTCGGTTTGTGCAAGTTCCTAGGCTTTATGGTGTCGAATCAGGGAATAGCGATCAAGCCCGATAAAATCAAGGCAATTGAATACATCACGGTCATGGACAACATTAAGTCCGTACAAAGACTAACAGGGCGGATAGTCGCCTTAGGCCGGTTTATCTCGAGGTTTTCAGATCGAAGTCATAGGTTCTTCTCATTGCTCAAAAAGAAGAACAATTTCGCTTGGACCCTGGAATGCTAACAGGCGTTGGAAGAGTTAAAGCGGTATCTTTCAAGCCCACTATTGTTTTATACTCCGAAAGCGGATGAGAAGCTCTACTTATATTTAGCAATCTCGGAAGTTGCGGTAAGTGGTGTCCTAGTTCGAGAAGAGCAAGGCCGAGTATGAGGCCAAGATTGCAGGCCTCGAGCTGGCTAAAAGCTTGGGAGCAGAGGTCATCGAGGCCAAGTGTGACACCCTACTTGTGGTTAACCAAGTCAACAGAACCTTCTAGGTTTGAGAAGATCGAATGCAGAGGTACTTGGACAACTGTAGGTAAACCTACACGGGTTTAAATAGTAGACCCTACAACATGCACTTCGTGAACAGAACAGTGAGGCTGATACCCTTACAAATTTCGGGTCATCAGTCGAAGATGACAAAATTAGCTAGGGGACTGTCGTACAACTTTCAAAGTCAGTAGTCGAAGAAGTCCATGCCGAAATAAACTCCACAAGCCTAACTTAGGATTGGAGGAACAAATATATCGAGTATCTAAAAATGGGAAGCTTTCGCCGGACCCTAAGGAATCGAGGACTCTACGAACAAAGGCTGCATGATTCACATGAACCGAAGATGGAACATTATACAGAAGGATGTTCGATGGACCGTTGGCAATATGGTTGGGTCTGGGAGACACCGACTATGTCCTAGGAGAATTCACTAGGGTACTTATGGGAACCATTCTGGTGCCGAATCACTGGTTCACAAAGTTGTGAGCACGTGATTTTTGTTTACGCGAAAATCACCCCAAAAGAAATCAAAATAATAACAAATGGTCTCGCCGTACAATTTTTGGAATTAACGTGACATTTGTTGGTAGTTATTTGTGTTTCTGTCCATTTTTATTTAGTCTTATCAAACAAAAAAAATAAAAAATAATACAAAATATATCTGTCGTGTGTAATTAAACCATCATTCGGTTATTAAAAGGAAAATCACAAAAATATGCATCTTTTATTCTATTTGTTGCCATGTTGTGATTTTTACCTATTTAAATATGTTAATATGTGTGTGATAATTGTGTTAAGTACTAATTAATGGGTGTTTAATTTCATTTAATTAGGTTTTGTGTTTTAAAAATTAGAAAATAAAAGAAAAGGGTGCAAATTGGTTTTAAATCGGATTGGGCCCGTTTTCTTTTTTAAATCTGAGGCCCAAAAGCACCCGGTCCAAGCAGCCCATCTCCCAGGCCACCAAAACGACGTAGTTTGACACCAAAACTACGTCGTTTCAAGGACAATCCATCTCGGCCATCAAACCAAATTGATCTAACGGTCCAGATCATCACCCATAACCCTATTACCCGACCCGTTACCGGGACCAACCCCGACCCCAATACTAAACCAAACGACACTATTCATTTAACCTTTGGATCTAGGCCGTTGATCTCGATTGATCTAACGGCCGAGATCAAATCATCCACCCCATATATAAACCTCTATCTCGTACCCCGCCCCCTATCCAAGCACCCCTCCCTCGTCTTCATCTCCTTCACCTAACCCAAACCCCCACAGAACCCTATAGCCGCCCCCCTTTCCCCTCACCATAAACCCGGCGGTAAGGACGCCAGTGACCCCCACCTTAACACCCTAAGACCACCTCAACCCCCTGAACACAGATCCACTAACCATGGGTCTCGAATCCTCTCCCACCATCTCGAATCTTCATTTGAAGATTCGAGCCGGACCTTGACCTACACCAAACCACCCCTGATTCACACTAGACAATCCCCTGACCTCCTTCGTGACCAAACCAAGCTTGGTTTGGTCCGAATCTACCCACAAATCCCAAAAATCCAAATCTGAAAAATCGAACCCTAGAACACAAGAATTAGTGGAGTCTGTTGGATTAAAACGAAAGTTTGGGGTCTAGTAGATCCTAATCAAAGTGTTCTCGTTCGAGAACACCTCGGTTAGGATTTGCCCGACCTCAAATGGGTAAATCAAGCTCGGTCCTGGGTCATCTGTGTTTAAGCTTTTCAGGTTTGTTCATTTTTTCCCCTTTGTTGTCTATTTTAGTTTAGATTAGTTTATCAGCATGTGTATTTAGTTTGTTCGTTTATGTTGGGATTTCTGTGGTCAGTTTGTGCTCTATCTTCGTAAAATCTTTTATTTGGTCGATTGTTTATTCTGTTGTGTTGAATCCGTGTAGTAGCATACATATTTCAATTCAATTGATATCGTCGAACCAATAATGCATGTTGTTTTCCCCTGTATCGTGCAAAATTGTCAAGAACAGTCTATGCCCCATTTATGTTTGTTTGGTCGATTGTTTGTTCTATGTTATAATTAGTATAGTCGAGTCGACATACGTCGTCAATTAGTTTCAGTTGGAATGATCACAATTCGACTCATGCTATTTTTGATTTACTGAAGCATTGTGAATCAACTTAGTTTGTTCATTGTCACTGTGTATCAATTTGAATCAGAAACATTCTAAGGTTGGGGTTATAGTTGCAGTTTAGACTTTGGTTTAAATTGATGGCATGTGTATTCTTGGGCAGCATGTGCACTATGGTTCTTTAATAATTAGAGCAAATGGGACAACATGTGCTGTCAGGCCATCTTCAGGCTGCCCATACCCTTGTTTTAATTTAATAAGATGATAAAAGAGCTGTTAGGGAATCTCATGGGAGGGGTTCTACTTTTAAAAGTTTGAGTGGAAAAACAGCAGAAAAGGAGGGAGTCTGAATGGTTTTACAGGTTGTGACTGGTCTGGGAAAAGTTATAAATAGAGGGGGGGGATTTCCATTAGAGAGAGAGAGAACCAGATAGAAGAGGGGGAGGCATACACTGAGATATAGAGACAGGGCATACACATACACAGACACAAATACACACACACATACAGAGAGAAGCTGAAACTAGACAGAAACAGCTTTGAATAAGAAAAAGGAACTAGAGATAGGAGAAGGAGATATACACGCATATACAGGGATACACATTGAGAGAGAAGCCGAAACTAGACAGAAAACTGTTTTTTTTTTAATAAGAAAGAGAGATTTCAGAAATCAAAGAGGGAGATAGAAAAGAAATTCTTGTTTGTTTGACATTGAAAACACTGCTTTTCCTCATTTTTTGTGTGTTTGAAATTTAGCATCAAGTTGCTACTGGTTCTGTCAAGATTTAGGATTTTGCCTTGAGTATTTGAAAATCGACATTGGGTACTGTATCGGTTTATTTTGCCTGGGATTGTTATTGCTACTGTGTTGCTTTGTCGTTGCTGCTGCTGCTGATTTTCCCTATCTTCTTCTTCTTCTTTGCATTTTCAGCATTCCAGGTACACATTTCGAATCCCACATTGATGTAACCGTACAGTTGAAAGCATGAAATGAAAGATGTTGAAGAAGTTTAATTATTTGCTGCAATACTCATAGTATATTGATGGGCTCGTGTAACGTGCTAGTTTGTAATTCAATAGCATAAAATGATAGTTAGTTTATACTTAACTAAAGTTTTAGTCTTTTTTTAGTATTATGATTCATAGTTGTTTGGTTGTGCGAAGGATGCAATTATGCAATTCGTAGAATGCATGAATAGTTGACATAGTGATAACTAGATTCTTTTTCAGCTATAATTGTATGTATAGGGTAGAATGCTTCAACCTTATTAAATACAACGTAGTTCTGATTTATTTTAAGTCTTTTTATCGGATCCCGTTAGGCAGTATATAGGACCACGTTCGAATTCCATTAGTAACAATTTCTAGTAGTTAATTCCCTTAATCTAGTCTAAATAAGTTAGTTAAATTCAACTCAAGAAACATTTAGAGTAAGTTTAGCCTTTCATCAAATTTCGTATGCAATCCCCTTTATCAAATTAAAGCATGCTTACCCATGGAATAAGGCACGAAACAATTCCCGCCTCGTAAATATTTAATCAGATAACTAACAAGAATCTGGGTTAGGCCAAACATGTAATTTATTTAGAATGTATTTTTTCTTTCTCCATTCCTTAGATACAAACATAATAAAGATGTAGTCATTGTAGGTTTACCTGCTTTACAAAATGAGACAAGCCTCGCCAAATAAAAATGCAAATTGCGGGGCCCTCAATAATTGATCATAACAAATACTTAGAATTTAGGGATTGTTTAGTGAATTTCATTGTCTCCCCTAAAGATAATAACGCGTTCAGACTCTTAAGGAACGACTTAATTAAAATTACATGCTTAAATTCGGGTGCGCATTTATGTGACCCAAATTCAAATCTCAACGGAGTCGAAATGTGTTAACAACTACGGGTGCATTGATTGTGACGTGGTTCGAGATACATTTTCACGACGTTGCAATTCTGTAAAAAATAAATGATAATAATAAAAGCGGTTTAAACTTAATAAAAGCACATAAGTCATGACATGCATTTTAAATCAGATATTTAGCCATTTTAACAATTTAAGCGACCGTGCTAGAACCACGGGATTCGAGGGTGCCTAACACCTTCCCTCGGGTCAACAGAATTCCTTACTTAGAATTTCTGGTTCGCATACTTCATTTGGAAAAGTCGAATATTTTCCTCGATTCGGGATTCAAGATAAACCGGTGACTTAGGACACCAAAAGCCAAACCTTTCCCAAGTGGCGACTCTAAATTAAATAAATAATCCCATTTCGAATATTGTCACTTAAATTGAAAAAACTCCCTCGAGCGTTTTACCCTTCGGGGCCGGGCGCGCAAAAAGGAGGTGTGACAGCTCTGGCGACTCTGCTGGGGATTTAAACCCAGAACCACTGGTTCAGGGTTCAAGAATTCGAGCTTAGAATAATTGTTATATTTGGCTTTATTATCTGATCTTTATTACATGTTTTGGCATAACGTGCTAAATATTTTTTTTACCACTTTGATATTATCTGAACTGTATATAAACTGTGCTGAAACCCTTCTCTTCTTACCTCCGGGGAGAAGCTCGCGGGTCGAGACTCCTTATTCTGTTAGTGTCAATACCTGAAATAAGAAAGAGGTTGGACAAGTTACAAAGCCGGACGATCTCGCGGGTCCCCGGTATGTAGCCCCCTCCTCGACTCGAGTTGTCCGCTCGGGTACACAGTTTAGAACATATACCCAGGTTATAAACCTAGTATAATGAAACCTCATGCCGGATCCCTAGTAGGAACGCTTATTTGCATAATGTTGCACTTGACATAGGGGACTCAACATAGGGGTTGGGTCCGTCTAAGACAAGTAACCTGAAATGAAAAGACCATCCTGCTGCATCCCGTTTGTTTTGCGCATTTATTTGCTTCGGATCTGCATGTTGACCGGTTCTTAAAAAAAAGAGAGAAACTTAAAAAAGGGAAGAAAATAGCAGTGTAAGGAGATAATTACTTATTTTGGAAAAAATAAAACCAATGTCCAAGTAATGTCAAAACCTCACCGGCATTTTCTAAAAAAATGAAAACAAAATTTGTCTTTTAATTTGATTTATTAAAAAAACAAATAAAAAAATTTCCTTTTAATCACTTTCAAAATCCAAAAAATATATATATTTATTTAAAAGTAAAAAAAAAAGAGAAAATTCAAAATTCAAAAAATATATTGTTTCATTTGTAGTATCTCTTTAAAAGATTTTCAAAATTTCAAAAAAAAAGAGTGAAAAGAAGTTTAAAATTCATAAATATTTCCTTAGTCTCTTTTCAAAAAAAAAAATATAAAGAAAAAATATATAAAAATCCAGAAAATATTTTTCTCCTTTTCTTTAAAAGATTGTGGTCAGAAGGGGTTTAGTTTATTTACTCTACGCTTGATCGGACCGAACTACGCTGGTTTGATTCTCACCGGATGTGAGATACGTAGGCAACCCCCATCGGGTTCAACTCCACCTTTTGCTAAAATAGCCAAAACCAATAAACAAAAATAATGTGTCAAAATAAGTCGGGTGATGCTGTTTTGTCATAAATAGCCGAATGTTCCCAAAAGGGACGCCGGAAGGCTGACTTTGCATAAACAGCCACTTTTTGGGTCATGTTTAGGATTTTTGTCCAGTTGACCCACACAGCCTTAAAATCTTCATCCCAGAAGTGCTGAAAGGCCGTGTTCAAAAATCTGATCTTCTTTTTTTTTTTGAAAAATAGTCAAAATATATATTTTTTTAAAGTCACCTTAACAAATGTGTAGGATGAGCACGATGCAAAATGAACACTTTTCGATAATGACTAAAATCTCTGTCAAGTTACGGCTATGGTGGAATAATCTAGGTGCTGAAGGGCAAGATGAGGTCAAGAAATATCTGAAAGGTCTCACAGGTTTACTGGAAATCCAGCCTCGGGGAGATATCATAAGAGCTTTGGTCACCTACTGGGACCCAGCACACAATGTTTTCCATTTTTCCGATTTTGAACTCACCCCGACTCTGGAGGAAATGGCTGGGTATATCGGAATCGCTGAACTTCCATTAAGGCAAAGATACCTGGTCGCCCCAAGGGCTGTCACGGTGCATCGGTTTCTAGACTCACTAAAGATACCCAAGACAGTCCACAACACAGATTTGGCCGCCGGTTTTTGTACTCCATTCTTCATATACGACAGGTACGGCCATGTAGGAGGATTCAACAATCTGATTAACAAGCTGTGCAGCAAAGGTATTCGTCAAAAGTGGGACAAGCACAAACGGGTGGCTTTCATGATAACGCTTTTGGGCCTTCTAGTATTTCCGAGGAAAGATGGAAACATTGATCTGAAGATATATGGGGTCGTCAGTACTTTACTCACTCAAAATGGCAGTACTCTCGCGCCTATGGTGGTATCTGATATCTTTCGAGCTCTTACAGCTTGCAAAGCCGAGGGAATTTCTTCGAAGGTTGTAACTTGCTGCTACAAATGTGGATGACTGAACATCTCTGCCATCGTTCCGAGCTTTTGAGCCATGGTTCCTCAGAGAAAACTTGCATAGAAGAATTTTACACGAGAACCAAAGAGATCAGTCTGCCCAAAGGAGTTATGGCATGGACCTCATTCTTTCAAGCTCTTACTGCCAGCCAAATACAGTGGACACTGGGATGGCTGCCTGTTGATGAGGTCATATATATGCCAGCAACTAAAACTCATTTCCTACTGATGGGACTTAAGAGCATTCAACCTTACGCGCCCTGCCGAGTCTTGAGACAGCTCGGAAGATACCAGATAGTACCACACGAGGAGGATCTTAGTGCTCAAACAATTGAGATAAGTCCTGACGGACAATTTCCTGAAGCAAAAATCTGCCAGATCTGGAATGGATGTCAATATTTGAAAGAAGATACTTGCGTGCAGGATCGAGCCAGAAGTGAGATGGCAACAGGCTACCTTGCATGGTACAGAAGAGAACTCGAACATGAAAGGCCGGCTAAAAGACCCCATATCCTGAATTTCGCCGAGTCATCGCAAAAGCAGTGGGATTGGTTGGCGAAAGAAAGAGGCTATCATACCGAAATCAGCAGGTTGAAGCAACAAGTGGAAAGCCTGAAATATGAGCACAACATGCAAGTTGCTACCGATATGGGAGAACAGAACAGGTTGACTCAGGAAAATGGGATGCTCAGGGCCCAGATCAAATAGATAAGGATGGATGCTGATAAACAACCAAGGAGTCAATCAGACGAGCAGTTGATAAAAAGGCTGAAAAGTGAAGTCAGGGAATGGAGAGATAGTTTAGAAAGGTCTGAAAACGTCATGACAGAGCTCAGGGCACAGCGGGATACAAGAGCAGATAAGCATCGCCGATACTTGAATCAATTGAAAGGCGACCACGAGAAAACTTTTGCCAAAATGAAGAGAGAGATGGCTGCACTTGAGGTTAAAGCAGTTAATCAGGCCGAGGATTTCCAAATTGAGAGTAGATATTGTTACGACTTGTTAGACCAGATGAAGGTAGAAGTGCGGCAACTGAAGAATCAGCATATACAGGATTCTCAGGTTTTCAAGACGTGCAGTGATCAGATAAAATGCCTGCTCATAGAGAAGAAGCAAACCAGAGATAAGATCAGGACCATCGCTCATGCCATCATCAGACGGTGTCTACGGTGTGAGAACATGACCAGCATTACTGTTCTCTCGGCAGTGATGGGTTATGTCAAGCAGACCATGCATGAGCTGGAACAACTTGAAAGGGATCTCACACCTAGGACCGCGGCAAGGCCGAACGATGCCCCGCGGGCACCAATTTTCGAAGCCTTAATGTATTCATAGGTCGAGTCTGTATCTTAGCATCTTCTGTCCGTCTTCTCGCATCAGGGTGCATTAGTCTGTTTGAGTCTATGTTTATTTTCAAGTTTTGTTTTTCCTTTTTTCGAAAATGTGCTTGTAATAGATCGTTTCAGTAATAAAATATGTGTTTCTTTTACACTCATCTATTTTTGAACTACGGAATGATCTGATTCACGTGGCATCGTGATACGTAGGCAATCCTCATCGGATCCGGTCACATTTTAACCACAAAAATTGAAAACAGTAACAAAAGGAGAAAGAAAGAAAAATAAAAACATAATAAAAAATATATAAAAAAATAATAATAATAATAATAATAAAAAGGGAAGCCTAAAAGAAAACCGGAATGACGCATGCTTTCGTCGCAAACATGTAGGAATCCACTTAACTGTATAGGTGCATCATGCCCCAACGTGAGATTGCCTATCTGTTATTTGTTTCGAACTAACTGTTCGTTTGTCGTTGAGTTCTTCCAGGTTTTGGAAAAAGGCGGTTGGTTTGGTGAAAGTCTGGCCTCACACTCATACTTCACGAGGTCGAAAGGGAGTGTTCAATTACCTGTTGATAAGTCAAGAGGCGGTACTCACACTTATTTCACAAGGTCAAAGGGAAGCATAGAAATGTCTTTAGAAATTCCTTTGCCGACAATTCCTGTTTCCGAGGAGAGTTCGATCTCGGCCGTTCTCACGCCCGAGTCCGCAACCGCGGAGGAGAATAGAATCCTGCGGCTCCGCATGTTGGAAATGCTAGATGACTGGAATAACGGAAAAGAGCCACCGAGTGTCATCCCTGGATTCCCTGAGTTGTTCTCCAGGACAAGCGGGACTTCTAACGTCCCCATAAGCTATCCGGCTGCCCCATTCGGGTACCCAGCCATTTCGGCCTTCTCTGCTGGATCGCCCTCTGATTCTTATCCCCGAGTGTCAACAACGGGTGTAAATACAAACATCTTTACTGCACCACCCTGCCCGATCATGGCACAACCTGCTATATACAAGCCAAATTTTGACTCATCCTCGTTTACATTCCAATCACCATCTTTCTCAATGGAACCAACTCGGTTCTCCACCAGCACTCATCCTCCAAAGCCTCAGTGCGAGTTTGCACCTGGGCAGGATCAGAACCCCAAAATTGCTGAACAAGATGAGATGGCCAAAAGAATGAGAAGCCTTGAGCAGAGTTTGAAGAACATGCAAGGTTGGAGCGGACAGAAGAGCATCTTCTATACCGATCTATGCATGTTCCCTCACGTGCACCTACCAGTGGGTTTCAAAACCCCAAAGTTTGAGAAGTACGATGGGCACGGTGACCCCATTGCTCATCTCAAGAAATACAGCAACCAATTGCGGGGAGCCGGCGGATAAGAGGAGTTGCTAATGGCATATTTCGGGGAAAGTCTGGTAGGAATAGCCTCAGAATGGTATATGGACCAAGACATATCTCGCTGGCATATGTGGGATGATCTCGCCAGAGATTTTGTAAGACAATTCCAGTATAACATCGACATTGCACCGAACCGAAATTCTCTTTCAAACTTGAAGAAGAAACCGTCGGAAAGTTTTACAGAATATGCTATTAAGTGGCGCGAGCAGGTGTCGAGGGTAAAACCTCCCATGGACGAGATAGAAATGGTCACTACTTTTCTCCAGGCTCAAGAGTCCGACTATTTCCAAAACATGATGTCAGCCATGGGAAAGCCTTTCGCAGAAGCGATTAAGATTGGGGAGATGGTGGAAAATGGTCTGAAAACGGGTAGAATTTTGAGTCAGGCGGCCATAAGGGCAACCTCCCAAGCCGTCCAAAGCGGGTCCGGAGGAATGGCAAGAGGAAAGAAAAAGGAAGAAACGGCCATGGCAGCATCAGAAGCAAGGGAATATCGTAATCCCAGGCCCCGTTTTCCAGAAAGGACCCCACAACACTACTACCCCCACCAAAATATGGCATATGCTCCTCAACCTTACATGGTCATGAACACCCAGCCTTATGTCCATCCGCCGCAGCAAGCCAATCGAGGCCAAGCTCCACCTCCCAGAAATCAGCCTCCATACCGCAACCACTATAACCCACAGCCTCCTCAAAATAACTTCCGCCCTCAGGAACCACCTAGAAGGCGGACTTTCACACCCATCGGTGAACCATACTCTACTTTGTTCCCGAAGATAGTCCAGTTGGGTTTCCTGCAACCGGTCCCTCAGACAAGGCACAATCCGGCATCACCTTCTTACAAAGCTGGTGTTAGGTGCGCCTATCATTCAGGAGCAAAAGGGCACGATACAAACGACTGCTGGGCTTTGAGAAGGGTGGTCGAAAATTTAATAGAGCAGGGGAAAATAGTTCTAAGGGGCGAGGAGATCCCAAACATGACTAACAATCTGTTGCCAGCTCACAATAACGTGCCGCTGATTGGAATGATTTGCGAAGACAAAGAATTTGACCCTGCTTTGAAAGCTATAATCGCCATCGTCGACGCAGGGAAAAGGCCCGAAACAGCCCAGAAGCTAGAAAAAGGAGAAAAGAAGGTTAGTACTGTGAAATGCGAGCCCGAAAAGAAGGTGGAGAAAAAGACGGTGCTTGTGAAGAATGGAGTTCTTTACGTCCCGCGAGGTCAAACAGAGAAGCCACAGAGTTTCGAAGTCAAAAGGGCAAGGCCAATGTACATACCAAAAGGGGCCTATATGGTCCGGGGGACGATTCAACCACCTCGGCTGAACGAGCCAGTGGTTATCGGACGTGTGCCACAGAAGCCGATGACCAACCCATCCAAAGTGCCATGGAATTATCAGAGAACGTTGGTTACGTACAAAGGTAGAGAAGTCACGGGAGAACTTCCGGTAAATACTTTCATTGGAAGGTATTCGAACACTCAAGAGCTAAACAACGCCACACGGAGACGCTTCCCACCGAAAAAGCCTATAAGCGTTGAAGAGGCGGAAGTTTTCTTCCAACAGATGAAAATGCCAGACTACAAAGTGTTAGATCAACTACGCAAGTGCCTTGAGCAAGTGTCCATGCTATCTCTGCTGATGAAGCCAACCGAGCATCAAAAGATCTTACTCAAGACCCTGAACGAAGCATACGTACCAGTTGAAACCTCGGTTGAACAACTGGAACGGATGACAGAGAGGTTCTTCGCCGTTAACCAGGTCTCTTTCAGCAAGAACGATTTACCCCCAGAGGGAGCGGCACACAACAAAGCCTTGCATCTAACAGTTAAATGCTAAGACTACTACGTCAAGCGGGTAATGTTGGATGGAGGTTCAGGTGTTGACATTTGTCCACTCTCCACGCTACAGAGAATGGAAATTGGGACAGGAAGAATCCGCCCCAATAATGTCTGCGTAAGGGCTTTTGACGGCGTCAAGAGAGACACCCTTGGGGAAGTAGACTTGGTGTTGACCATAGGACCAGTGGAGTTTGAAATAACTTTCCAGGTGCTTGACATGGATATGTCCTACAATTTTCTCCTCGGCAGACCTTGGATTCATGCGGCAGGAGCTGTGCCTTCCACTCTTCACCAAATGGTGAAGTTTGAGTACGAAGACCGGGAAATTGTGGTCCACAGAGAAGATGAGCAGTCTATTTATCGGGACCCATCCATCCCATATCTTGAACCAAGGGAAGGGAGAGAGCACACGGTCTATCAGGCTTTCAAAGTTTTGTTAGCAGAGCAGTATGAAGAGGGAAGACCTTGCCCCCAACCTTTCTTGTCTAACGCCTAAATCATGGTGGCTAAAGAGATGATCCGACACGGATTCAGGCTAGGGAAAGGGCTCGGACGAACATTGCAAGGAATAACCGAAACCATCACCTTGCCTTCCGCCAAGAAACTTTTTGGGATAGGTTTTCAACCCACTCCAGAAGATGAAGAATGGGCAAAGAAGAGGAAGAATGGGGGGTGGAAACTGCCTCGGCCACTGCCGGATTTATATGAAACTTTCGTCGGACCAAGATACACTGAAGAAGAAGACGATGAGGTTTTCACGGCTGAGGAAATCGAGGAGATATGTGGGGCAATGAGAGAAATGCTATACGAGGCTCACATGGTTCAACCGGGAGAAGGCACCAGCACCGCCGAGATGCTATATATGGGGACAAACACCAGACTTCGAAACTGGGAGGCCACGCCATTCCCGACTAGGCAGAAGTCCGGGTAGACCTGTCCTGCTACCTTTCCTGCATCACGAGTTATCTCCAGGATATAACTTGGATGTTTTCTCCCTTTAATTGTTGTTTTGAATTCCTGAGTTGTAAACATTGTTGTCTTCCAAATTCCAAGAAAAATAAAAAAAATCATCATTGTTTTCTCATTTTTCCCTTTGTTCTGATTTTTGTTATTTTTCCTTTATCTTTTTTTTCAGTTATAATAATGCGGCTTTAAATATGACATGCTTGCGGACTTCACGCCCAGATCACAACGAGCTATTTAATTGTGAAATAATGAACCTAGAGCTAGAATATGATGAAGAAGAGGCTTTTAGGGAAATAAACCGAGAATTGGAACATTTTGAGAATAAACCTAAGCCAAATCTGAATGACACCGAACTGGTTAATTTAGGAACTCCTGAAGAAATCCGAGAGACCAAAATAAGCATTCACACGGACGAGAAAACGCGAGACGCGATAATTCAACTCCTTTTTGAATTTAAAGATGTGTTTGCTTGGTCATACGACGACATGCCAGGACTAGGTGTTGATCTAGTGGTTCATAAATTGCCAATTCTCCCTGATTGTCCTCCAGTTCAACAAAAGCAAAGAAAGTTCAAAACTGAAGTCAGTGACAAAATTAAAGAAGAGATCACCAAACAGCTGAAAACGGGAGTGATTCGGGTAGTCCAGTATACCACATGGTTGGCAAATGTAGTTCTAGTGCCGAAAAAAGATGGGAAGACTCGGGTATGTGTGGATTATCGAGATCTGAATAGGGGGAGTCCCAAAGACAATTTCCCATTACCCAACATCCACATCCTTGTTGATAATTGCGCCAAACATGAGATACAATCTTTCGTAGATTTCTACGCTGGGTATCATAAGGTATTGATGGATGAAGAAGACGCCGAGAAGACGGCCTTCACTACACCTTGGGGCACTTACTGTTATCGGGTTATGCCATTTGGTCTGAAGAATGCTGGGGCAACTTACATGAGGGCCATGATTGCCATTTTTCATGACATGATGCATCAAGAAATAGAGGTGTACGTGGACGACATGATAGTCAAGTCTAGGACGCAGGATAATCACATCCAAGACTTGAGGAAGTTCTTCGAGAGACTGAGGAAGTACGACTTGAAGCTGAACCCAGCCAAATGTGCTTTTGGAGTCCCATCGGGCAAGCTTTTGGGCTTCATAGTAAGCAGGAGAGGTATCGAATTAGATCCAACAAAGATAAAATCTATCAGAGATCTACCTCCCCCAAGAACGAAGAAAGACGTGATGAGTTTGTTGGGCAGGTTAAACTATATCAGTCGATTCACTGCCTAGCTGACGAGCACGTGTGAGCCCATATTTAAGGTATTGAGGAAAGATGCGGCGATCAAATGGACGGCTGAGTGTCAAGAAGCTTTTGACAAAGTCAAAGAATATCTTTCAAATCCCCCAGTTTTGGTCTCACTAGAGCTAGAGAGACCACTGTTCTTGTATCTGACAGTCTTGGAAAATTCTTTCGGTTGCGTCCTCGGGTAACATGACATAACCGGAAAGAAAGAACAAGTGATCTACTACTTGAGCAAGAAATTCACCGGCTACGAGGACAAGTATACCCTGCTAGAAAGAACGTGTTGCGCTCTGACGTGGGTTGCTCAAAAGCTGAGACATTATCTCCAAGCTCACACTACTTTCCTCATAAGCAGGCTGGATCCTTTGAAGTATATATTTCAGAAACCAATGCCTACTGGAAGACTGGCCAAGTGGCAAATCTTGCTTACTGAATTCGACATAGTCTATGTCACCCGCACGGCAATGAAAGCCCAGGCATTAGTCGATCATTTTGCCGAAAACCCGGTTGATGATGAATACCAACCATTGAGCACTTATTTTCCGGACGAAGAAATAAACACCGTAGAAGTGGTCTCGGAAAACGCCCATGTTTGGAAGATGTTCTTTGATGGGGCCGTAAACGCCAAAGGTGTAGGAATCGGGGCAATTTTGATTTCACCCTCCGGTCAGTATTATCCTGCCACAGCTAGACTGTGTTTCTTTTGCACGAACAATACAGCTGAGTATGAAGCTTGCATCATGGGCATGCATATGGCAATCGATCAGGATGTCGAAGACTTACTGATTATGGGAGATTCTGACCTGATTATCCGGCAAGCCCAAGGTGAATGGGAAACTCGGGATGTCAAGCTTATCCCTTACCGATAGCATGTGGAGGATCTCGGCAAGCGTTTTAAATCAATAGAGTTCAGGTATATCCCGCGATGTCACAATGAACTAGCAGATGCACTTGCTACTTTGGCTTCGATGCTACCCTACCCAGGCAACGCCCATGTCGATCCCTTGGAAATCCAAATCAGGGAGAAACACGGTTACTGTAACGTAATCGAGGCAGGATCATGCATACAACCATGGTACCATGATATCAAGAGGTTCTTGAAGACACAAGAATACCCCGAGCATGCTACTGGAGATCAAAAGAGAACCATTAGGCGGCATGCAAGTGGTTTCTTTTTGAGCGGTGAGTTGTTGTATAAGAGGACCCCGGACCTCAATCTACTAAGATGTGTTGACGCCGAGGAGGCAAGAAGGATCATGCACGAAGTACACGCAGGAGTGTACGGACCTCACATGAACGGGTATGTTTTAGTAAAGAAAATCCTTCGAGCAGGTTATTACTGGATGACCATGGAAAAGGACTGCTTTAGCTTCGTTCGGAAGTGTCATCAGTGTCAGGTGCACGATGATTTGATTCATGCACCTCCCACGGAATTGCATCACATGTCTGCACCTTGGCCATTTGTTGCCTGGGGCATGGACGTCATTGGTCCGATCGAGCCGAAGGCCTCAAATGGACATAGATTTATACTGGTTGCCATCGACTACTTCACAAAATGGGTAGAGGCTGTCACTCTCAAGTAGGTCACTAAAAAAGCTGTAGTGGATTGTGTACATTCAAATCTTATCTGCCATTTCGGCATTCCTGCAACTATCATCACAGATAACGCAGCGAACTTGAATAGTCACTTGATGGGAGATGTATGCGAGCAGTTCAAAATAACGCATAGGAATTCCACTCCTTACTGGCCCAAGGCCAATGGCGCTGTAGAAGCAGCAAACAAGAACATCAAGAAGATTTTGAGGAAGACGATCCAGAGTTCCCGACAGTGGCATGAGCAGTTACCGTTTGCATTGTTGGGATATCGCACTACGGTACGCACGTTAGTAGGGGAAACCCCTTATCTCTTGGTTTATGGGACCGAGGCTGTGATACCGGCAGAGGTAGAAATTCCTTCGCTTCGAACCATTGTCAAAGCAGAAATCGAAGACAGCGAGTGGGTTAAGACTCAATTGGAGCAGTTGACTTTGATTGACGAGAAATGAATGGCTGCGGTTTGTCACGGGTAGTTGTACCAACGAAGAATGGCTCGTGCTTACAATAAGAAAGTCCGACCCATGAATTTCGAAGTAGGTAAACTGGTACTGAGGCGCATTCTACCACATCACCAGGAAGCGAAAGGAAAATTGCTCCAAATTGGAAAGGCCCATACATCATCAGGAAGATATTGCCGAGAGGAGCATTGTATCTAGGTGATATTGAAGGAAATGATCCCGAAACAGCGGTGAATGCGGATGCAGTCAAAAGATACTATGTCTGAGTTATACTCCAGTGGTCCTGACACATTTGAAATGATGAAGGTTTTATTCCCACTACCCCAAACATTATCAACTCTCTCTACAAGCCCTTTGAGCCGGTTACATTTCTTTGGCTACCTATCAAAAAAAAAAAAACAAAACATTGACTGAGGCCTGAACTACGTCTGACTTGATTCCGAAAGGATACGTAGGCAGCCTCTCTCTGAGGTTCAGTCACACCACCAATAAAATCCCATTTACCCTGAAATTGAAGCCGGGGCACACCAAACGGTTTAAAAGTCGTAGTATCATCTACTTTTCTTTACCAAGCACAAGCCCTTCGGGTCAATTACCAAAGGTAAGGGGAAGCCAAGAAGTGTCACGAATGGAGGCCGGTACACTCTAAATTGAGAGAAATAAAATGAGAGAGTCTTATTGGTGAAAACCCACATGGGCATCGTGAGGCGACGGGAGTAGAGAAACCAAAATGAGAGAGTTTGTTTAGTAAAAACTCGCAAAGAGTGCTATCAAGCGACAACAAGGAGTAAATGAGAGAGGTCAACTAGCGAAAGCCCGCAAAGGGCGCTGTTGGCCGAAAGGATGACTCCACCTCAGGAAATCTTGGAAAAGTTCCACCGGTTCGGAAACATAGATCCATTCTGGGTCGTGAGGAAACACAAGTTCGTTGAAAGTCAGGCGTCCAGTCCAAAAAGCATGTCATGTCCATTTAAAGTCAGCATATTTCCCTCAGATAAGTCTTTCTTGTCCCAAAAGGGACACTTCTTTTTTTTTTTTTGAAATTTGCTTTCCCCATTCTTTGTTTTACTTTTCTTTGAATCCCTTTCATTTTTAACCCCAAGTTTTAGATATACTGGAAAGGATAGGTGGCAGGATTGGTTTCACAGAGCTCCGTTTCGCAAGGGAAAATACCCCGTTTCAGCGGTACGTTTGTCCAAACCCAATGGATCACGATGTTGGCTGCATTCGAAGTAGAGCCACAAACACAAACAACAAAAAAAAAATCCCCCACAGGTTTTCCCTTTGTACAAATCCCCACAAAGCCTCCCTCTGTAAAAATTCCCCAAAGAGTCTGCCCCAACAAATCCCCAGCAAGTCTGCCACAACAAATCCCCAGCGAGTCCGCTTTGTAAAAATCCCCACAGAGCCACCTTCAGACAAATCCCCACAAGGGTCCCGCCTTGTACAAATCCCTACAGATTCCAACCAGTAAAAGTCCCCACTCAAAATCCCCAGACAGAATGGGATGGAAGAACCAAAACCTTACGCGGGCAAATCATCACAGAATCTGGAAATGCGAGTCTGAGCAGTCTAAAAAGGTTTCACCTTTGAGTCCAATCAATGGTAGAATTTCTCACCAGAAATGAGGACGCAACAAAACAACTGGAACAATCAAGGTCACCGAACCAACCGCCGTTTCCGAACTGACGATTGTTTATTTGTTTGAAAAGTTGAAACAGGTATGATCCAAGACAACCGTGCAAGAAGCAGGTGTCGCCCGAAGAAGAACAAGAAATATACGAGTGCAAGAAAACAGTTTGGCAATAAGGAATCCACTCAAAAGGGAAGTTTCCACAGAATTCTCTTTTACATTTTACTAAAAAAAGAAAAAACTCAAAAAAAGGGGTCAGTTAGTATCCCCAGCATTTTTCCATTTAGCCAGCATTAGGGCTCCAACCCTGAACTGAGCTTTTTCCATTTAGCCAGCATTAGGGCTCCAACCCTGAAATGAGCATTGTTCTGTTAGCCAGCATTAGGGCTCCAACCCTGAACTGAGCTTTTTCCATTTTGCCAGCATTAGGGCTCCAACCCTGAACTGAGCATTGTTCTGTTAGCCAGCATTAGGGCTCCAACCCTGAACTGAGCTTTTTCCATTTAGCCAGCATTAGGGCTCCAACCCTGAACTGAGCATTGTTCTGTTAGCCAGCATTAGGGCTCCAACCCTGAACTGAGCTTTTTCCATTTAGCCAGCATTAGGGCTCCAACCCTGAACTGAGCATTGTTCTGTTAGCCAGCATTAGGGCTCCAACCCTGAACTGAGCTTTTTCCATTTAGCCAGCATTAGGGCTCCAACCCTGAACTGAGCATTGTTCTGTTAGCCAGCATTAGGGCTCCAACCCTGAACTGAGCTTTTTCCATTTAGCCAGCATTAGGGCTCCAACCCTGAACTGAGCATTGTTCTGTTAGCCAGCATTAGGGCTCCAACCCTGAACTGAGCATTTTTCTGTTTAGCCAGCATTAGGGCTCCAACCCTGAACTGAGCATTGTTCTGTTAGCCAGCATTAGGGCTCCAACCCTGAACTGAGCATTGTTCTATTAGCCAGCATTAGGGCTCCAACCCTGAACTGAGCTTTTTCCATTTAGCCAGCATTAGGGCTCCAACCCTGAACTGAGCATTGTTCTGTTAGCCAGCATTAGGGCTCCAACCCTGAACTGAGCTTTTTCCATTTAGCCAGCATTAGGGCTCCAACCCTGAACTGAGCATTGTTCTGTTAGCCAGCATTAGGACTCCAACCCTGAACTGAGCTTTTTCCATTTCGCCAGCATTAGGGCTTCAACCCTGAACTAAGCATTGTTCTGTTAGCCAGCATTAGGGCTCCAACCCTGAACTGAGCTTTTTCTATTTAGCCAGCATTAGGGCTCCAACCCTGAACTGTGCATTGTTCTATTATCCAGCATTAGGGCTCCAACCCTGAACTGAGCTTTTTTCCATTTAGCCAGCATTAGGGCTCCAACCCTGAACTGAGCATTGTTCTGTTAACCAGCATTAGGGCTCCAACCCTGAACTGAGCTTTTTCCATTTAGCCAGCATTAGGGCTCCAACCCTGAACTGAGCATCGTTCTGTTAGCCAACATTAGGGCTCCAACCCTGAACTGAGCTTTTTCCATTTAGCCAGCATTAGGGCTCCAACCCTGAACTGAGCATTGTTCTGTTAGCCAGCATTAGGGCTCCAACCCTGAACTGAGCTTTTTCCATTTAGCCAGCATTAGGGCTCCAACCCTGAACTGAGCATTTTTCTGTTAGCCAGCATTAGGGCTCCAAACCTGAACTGAGCTTTTTCCATTTTAGCCAGCATTAGGGCTCCAACCCTGAACTGTGCTTTTTTCATTTTTAGCCAGCATTAGGGCTCCAACCCTGAACTGAGCATTGTCTGTTGGCCAGCATTAGGGCTCCAACCCTGAACTGAGCATTTTTTCTGTTAGCCAGCATTAGGGCTCCAGCCCTGAACTGAGCATTTTTCTGTTAGCCAGCATTAGGGCTCCAATCCCTAAACTGAGCGTTTTACCTTATGGCAATAGTAGGGCTCCAATCCCGGAGTGGCATTTTGTAGACTGAAATTTTCCAATCCTTTCATCAATTCTGTAAACTTCCTGGCAATTAACTCACCAAATTTTCCCAGTGAAACTGGGGCAGAAAATTTCGTTCGTCTGTTTTTCCCCGCAGGTCTAACCTCGAGACGCATGGATCGAGACGACCCACGAGATGAGTCTTAACCCAGAATACAGAAGAGAAGAAAAGACAAAAGAAGATGTTCCGAGATAGTTGGAAAAACGAAGGGCGGATCGCTCCAAGATTTTGATCAGGGTCCTGAGTTCTGCCAATCTCGTCTCACTCAATATCGCAGAAATAAACAGGCTCTTACAACTTGCAAGCATCAAAATTCGGATCGAGGTCTACAAGCATAATCAGCTAAGACCCAAGATCAAGTTGCAAAAGAATCATAGATAGGAATCTTGTAACTAGCAGTTGACAAGCATAAGTAGTTAGTTCAGTTTCAATCTTCCTTTGGTTGTAATAAGGCGGTCAGTAAAGCAACAGTGGCAACAACAACAACAGTATAGCAAGCATTGCGATCCCATGGTAGTCCCAGCTACCAAAGTATCCCGAACTACATTGACCGGGTTCCTGTTTAACCCAGGATATGTAGGAAATCTTTGAAGCTAAGATTCGGTCAAATCTTTCAAAAATGTGCTTCACACGGAGTGTTCCAATAGGCAAAAATTGCTCGTATCCGCTCACTTTATCTTTGCACGAAAACTCTTCATGTTTTCGAACAAAGAGGGGCAGATGTGAGCACGTGATTTTTGTTTACACGAAAATCACCCCAAAAGAAATCAAAATAATAACAAATGGTCTCGCCGTACAATTTTTGGAATTTACGTGACATTTGTTGGTAGTTATTTGTGTTTCTGTCCATTTTTATTTAGTCTTATCAAACAAAAAAAATAAAAAATAATACAAAATATATATGTCGTGTGTAATTAAACCATCATTCGGTTATTAAAAGGAAAATCACAAAAATATGCATCTTTTATTCTTTTGTTGCCATGGTGTGATTTTTACCTATTTAAATATGTTAATATGTGTGTGATAATTGTGCTAAGTACTAATTAATGGGTGTTTAATTTCATTTTAATTAGGTTTTGTGTTTTAAAAATTAGAAAATAAAAGAAAAGGGTGCAAATTGGTTTTAAATCGGATTGGGCCCGTTTTCTTTTTTAAATCTGAGGCCCAAAAGCAGCCGGTCCAAGCAGCCCATCTCCCAGGCCACCAAAACGACGTAGTTTGACACCAAAACTACGTCGTTTCAAGGACAATCCATCTCGGCCATCAAACCAAATTGATCTAACGGTCCAGATCACTCACCCATAACCCTATTACCCGACCCGTTACCCGGACCAACCCCGACCCCAATACTAAACAAAACGACACCGTTCGTTTAACCTTTGGATCTAGGCTGTTGATCTCGATTGATCTAACGGCCGAGATCAAATCATCCACCCCATATATAAACCTCCATCTCGTACCCCGTCCCCTATCCAAGCACCCCTCCCTCGTCTTCATCTCCTTCACCTAACCCAAACCCCCACTGAACCCTAGCGCCGCCCCCTTTCCCCTCACCATAAACCCGGCGGCAAGGACGCCGGTGACCCCCACCTTAACACCCTAAGACCACCTCAACCCCCTGAACACAAATCCACTAACCATGGGTCTCGAATACTCTCCCACCATCTCGAATCTTCATTTGAAGATTCGAGCCGGACCTTGACCTACACCAAACCACCCCAAATTCACACTAGACAATCCCCTGACCTCCTTCGTGACCAAACCAAGCTTGGTTTGGTCCGAATCTACCCACAAATCCCAAAAATCCAAATCTGAAGAATCGAACCCTAGAACACAAGAATTTGTGGAGTCTGTTGGATTAAAACGAAAGTTTGGGGTCTAGTAGATCCTAATCGAAGTGTTCTAGTTCGAGAACACCTTGGTTAGGATTTGTCCGACCTCAAATGGGTAAATCAAGCTCGGGCCTGGGTCATCTGTGTTTAAGCTTTTCAGGTTTGTTCATTTTTTCCGTTTTGTTGTCTATTTTAGTTTACATTAGTTTATCAGCCTGTGTATTTAGTTTGTTCGTTTATGTTGGGATTTCTGTGGTCAGTTTTGTGCTCCATCTTCGTAAAATATTTTATTTTGTCGATTGTTTATTCTGTTGTGTTGAATCCGTGTAGTAGCATACATATTTCAATTCAATTGATATCGTCGAACCAATAATGCCTTTGTTTTCCCCTGTATCATGCAAAATTGTCAAGAACAGTCTATGCCCCATTTATATTTGTTTGGTCGATTGTTTGTTCTATATTATAATTAGTATAGTCGAGTCGACATACGTCGTCAATTAGTTTCAGTTGGAATGATCGCAATTCGACTCATGCTATTTTTGATTTACTGAAGCATTGTGAATCAACTTAGTTTGTTCATTGTCACTGTGTATCAATTTGAATCAGAAACATTCTAAGGTTGGGGTTATAGTTGCAGTTTAGACTTTGGTTTAAATTGATGGCATGTGTATTCTTGGGTAGCATGTGCACTATGGTTCTTTAATAATTAGAGCAAATGGGACAACATGTGCTGTCAGGCCATCTTCAGGCTGCCCATACCCTTGTTTTAATTTAATAAGATGATAAAAGAGCTGTTAGGGAATCTCATGGGAGGGGTTCTACTTTTAAAAGTTTGAGTGGAAAAACAGCAGAAAAGGAGGGAGTCTGAATGGTTTTACAGGTTGTGACTGGTCTGGGAAAAGTTATAAATAGAGGGGGGATTTCCATTAAAGAGAGAGAGAACCAGATAGAAGAGGGGGAGGCATACACAGAGATATAGAGACAGGGCTTACACATACACACACACATACAGAGAGAAGCTGAAACTAGACAGAAACAGCTTTGAATAAGAAAAAGGAACTAGAGATAGGAGAGGGAGATATACACGCATATACAGGGATACACATTGAGAGAGAAGCCGAAACTAGACAGAAAACAGTTTTTCTTTTAATAAGAAAGAGAGGTTTCAGAAATCAGAGAGGGAGATAGAAAAGAAATTCTTGTTTGTTTGACATTGAAAACACTGCTTTTCCTCATTTTTGTGTGTTTGAAATTTAGCATCAAGTTGCTACTGGTTCTGTCAAGATTTAGGATTTTGCCTTGAGTATTTGAAAATCGACATTGGGTACTGTATCGGTTTATTTTTCCTGGGATTGTCATTGATGCTGTGTTGCTTTGTCGTTGCTGCTGATTTTCCCTATCTTCTTCTTCTTCTTTGCATTTTCAGCATTCCAGGTACACATTTCGAATCCCACATTGATGTAACCGTACAGTTGAAAGCATGAAATGAAAGATGTTGAAGAAGTTTAATTATTTGCTGCAATACTCATAGTATATTGATGGGCTCGTGTAACGTGCTAGTTTGTAATTCAATAGCATAAAATGATAGTTAGTTTATACTTAACTAAAGTTTTAGTCTTTTTTTAGTATTATGATTCATAGTTGTTTGGTTGTGCGAAGGATGCAATTATGCAATTCGTAGAATGCATGAATAGTTGACATAGTGATAACTAGATTCTTTTTCAGCTATAATTGTATGTATAGGGTAGAATGCTTCAACCTTATTAAATACAACGTAGTTCTGATTTATTTTAAGTCTTTTTATCGGATCCCGTTAGGCAGTATATAGGACCACGTTCGAATTCCATTAGTAACAATTTCTAGTAGTTAATTCCCTTAATCTAGTCTAAATAAGTTAGTTAAATTCAACTCAAGAAACATTTAGAGTAAGTTTAGCCTTTCATCAAATTTCGTATGCAATCCCCTTTATCAAATTAAAGCATGCTTACCCATGGAATAAGGCACGAAACAATTCCCGCCTCGTAAATATTTAATCAGATAACTAACAAGAATCTGGGTTAGGCCAAACATGTAATTTATTTAGAATGTATTTTTTCTTTCTCCATTCCTTAGATACAAACATAATAAAGATGTAGTCATTGTAGGTTTACCTGCTTTACAAAATGAGACAAGCCTCGCCAAATAAAAATGCAAATTGCGGGGCCCTCAATAATTGATCATAACAAATACTTAGAATTTAGGGATTGTTTAGTGAATTTCATTGTCTCCCCTAAAGATAATAACGCGTTCAGACTCTTAAGGAACGACTTAATTAAAATTACATGCTTAAATTCGGGTGCGCATTTATGTGACCCAAATTCAAATCTCAACGGAGTCGAAATGTGTTAACAACTACGGGTGCATTGATTGTGACGTGGTTCGAGATACATTTTCACGACGTTGCAATTCTGTAAAAAATAAATGATAATAATAAAAGCTGTTTAAACTTAATAAAAGCACATAAGTCATGACATGTATTTTAAATCAGATATTTAGCCATTTTAACAATTTAAGCGACCGTGCTAGAACCACGGGATTTGAGGGTGCCTAACACCTTCCCTCGGGTCAACAGAATTCCTTACTTAGAATTTCTGGTTCGCAGACTTCATTTGATAAAGTCAAATATTTTCCTCGATTCAGGATTCAAGATAAACCGGTGACTTGGGATACCAAAAGCCAAACCTTTCCCAAGAGGCGACTCTGAATTAAATAAATAATCCCATTTCGAATATTATCACTTAAATTGGAAAAACTCCCTCGCTTATTTTACCCTTCGGGGCCGGGCGCGCAAAAAGAAGGTGTGACAAAAGTCATCAGAGCAGGGTACTATTGGGCCAATATTAAAAAAGATACTAAGGAGTTCGTTCGAAAATGAGACAAATGCCAAAGACATGCAACGTTGATCCACCAGTCCGAGGAGCAACTTCATTCAGTCCTATCCCTATGGCCGCTCATGAAATGGGGAATGGATATCGTTGGCCCTCTGCCATCTACCCCAGATAAAGCTAAATTCATTTTATTTATGACTAACTATTTCTCTAAGTGGGTTAAAGCACATGCTTTCGAGAAAGTCAGAGAAAAAGAAGTCACAGACTTCATTTGGGATCACATCATATACTGATTCGGGATACCCGCCGAGATCGTATGCGACAATGGAAAACAATTCATCGGCAGCAAAATAACAAAGTTCCTTGAAGATCACAAGATAAAAAGGATCTTGTCGATGCCATATCATCCTAGTGGGAACAGACATGCCGAATTGACAAACAAGACCATCATTCAAAATCTAAAGAAAAGGTTGAACGACACTAAGGTAAAATGGAGAGAAATTTTGCCCGAAGTCCTTTGGGCATATCGAACAACGATAAAATCCAGTACAGGGGCAACATCGTTCTCTTTAGTATATGGCGTCGAAGCTCTGATCCCGGTTGAAATCGGGGAACCTAGCGTCAGGTTTCGATACACAACGGAGGAGTCAAATCACGAGGCTATGAATACAAGACTCGAATTGCTAGATGAAAAATAGGAAGCCTCCCTTGTTCGAATGGCCTCCAGAAATAGCGAATCGAGAGATATTACAATCGAAGAGCCAATCTTCGACACTTCAAAATTGGGGACTTAGTTCTAAGAAAAGTCACCATCAACACTCGAGACCCAAACGAGGGAAAGCTCGGTCGAAACTGGGAGGGACCGTATCAGGTCCTCAACATCTTCGGAAAAGGATCTTACAAACTTGGCACGATGAACGACGAACACTTGCCAAATAATTGGAACATATCACTCCTCAAACGATATTATTGCTAAGGTATGACCTTCTCCCATTTTCGTTTGTATTTTATACTAACCTTTTGCAGGTGTTTGATCGAAGGCATCGAATTTCTCTCCAAAAACAAAGTCCTTAAGTCTAAAAGCATGTGTTGCACTCTTTTTTCCTTCGACCGGTTTTTATCCCAAATGGGTTTTTCCGGCAAGGTTTTTAATGAGGCAACCATTGTCCATACTAACTTAGAGGAATTCAACAGTATCTGAGGCTTCTTTACAATCATCCTTGAATACTGAGGGGCATCTCCCTTGGATGTTATGTTTTTAAGGAAAATACTTCGTGTCGACAGGGTCTCGATAGGTAAATTTTGTAAGGGCCAAACGGTCAAATAAACCGTGTCCATGTAGATTACTCGAGACCTAATGACAAAACATGTATGCATGAATAATCTATTGAAAGAAGTATTTTTTCCTTACCAAATGTTCCATGCCTTTGTGAAATTTCTACTTTACAATTTCATACTTATGATCTATTACGGAAACTAGCTCAAGCGTCGATCGCAACTAAATCTCGAACAATCAACCCTGTACTCGGGGACTGCCATCCAAAAATTGACATGATCGAATTATTAAACTTCAAGATTATAAGACCTTATAAAGGCACCCCACGTTTCTTTAGGCCACGGCCACCCCACTCGGGGACTGACGCTTCAAACAAGTTCGAAGTATAATTGAGAAACAAGCCCAAAGGGCAAATATCACGTTAAAGGCTACGACCAAACTAATACGGTCCGAAGACATCCGAATTCCGTAATAAAATAGGCCTTCCAAAATTTTCATAAAACCGGTTTAAAAAGGCTATCCTTGGCAAAATTACAATAGGTTTCGATAACATCAACCCTCAAAAACCTTAAGGGGTACCAAATAGTTTAAACTCTCGAACAAGCTTATGCTAAGGCATAACAAAGTAAAGGGTTTCGATAATACTAACCCTCGAAAATCCTAATGTGTACAGATTCATCTCGTGTTAAGGCATAACAAATTTTTATACAATTAAACCTTTTAAGTCGAAAAGGGAAAAAGCCACTCTTCTAAGGCCATATCGGTCCAACTCAAGAGCCTAAGTGTCACGACCTCGGTTCGCCCTCCGTGAACCATTGTGACAGCAGCTAGTCTCTATGACTAGGTAAGCCTAACAATGTGAAAAATAAACCAATTTGCGGAAGAAATAATAAAAACCGAAATAGTGAAATAAAATAGTGTTTAAAAATGTTGAGCGGCATACACAATATCAACTCTCGAAAACTAAATACATTTCCCAAAACCTAGAATCTCATGATCACAAGCCTTTGAATGTCTACAAGTATCTAACTCCAGAATATCTAACAAAGGAAAGAAAATACAGAAGGTCTAATACTTAAAAGGGAGAGTAGAAAGGGACTCTCTCTACAAGCACCTCATCTCAAGTGTGATAAATCTGAGTAAAGGTACCTGGATCAGCACATGAAAAATATGTACAGAAAGGGCATGAGTACACCATAGCGGTACTTAGTAAGTGTCAAGCCTAACCTCGGTCGGGTAGTGACGAGGAAGGTCAGGGCCCTACTGAGATTAAATGAAACATAAGGTATGACAGTATATGATAAAATAGTACACTCGAAAGATAACAATAAGAATTAATACAGGATAATAAGGATAAAAACAACTGAAACATAGGCAAAAACAATCACAAGGAATACCACTCTTCACAAAGCTAATAATCGGGGATCTCTCAGTATCCCGAGGATCTCTTAGTACCCTCAATATGTGCTAGGGATCTCTTGGTATCCCGAGGATCTCTTGGTATCCTCAATACATAGTAGGGATCTCTTGGTATCCCGAGGATCTCTTGGTATCCTCAATATATGCTAGGGATCTCTTGGTATCCTCAATATACGTGCTAGGGATCTCCCGGTAACCCGCACCTCAATTCAAATCATAAATACGTGCAGGGGATCTCCCGGGATGCCGTCTCATAGTCCCAAAGTAAAACACACAGCAACAACACAAAGAATACTCAATTAAGCTCAATTTCGTACCAAGTAAAACAGGTAATTCTAATATCATGCTTCACATAATACAACTAAGGCAGTTTAAGCAATAAAGTAATTAAGTCTATTAAACATGCTTTTCTAAGCAAACAACATGCTTAAATTTCAAGTAGATTAAGCAGGAAAGGAAAACACAATTAAAGCTACTTTAGTGAAAACAAGTTTTTGAACAATTAGCACAAGTACGCACTTATCACCTCACGTACAAGGCATTTCAATTACCACAATACCAAATCCTAAGGGGAATGTCCCCCACACAAGGTTAAGAAAGCCACTTACCTCGAACCGGCTCAAAATCAACCCGAAACCACGTTTTTGCCATGAGTACTCGACTCCAAATGGCCCAAATCTATTCAATTCAATTGCATAATGTAAATAACACTTCAAGTAACTGATTCTACAAACAAATTCTAAGCTAATACGCGAAATTAGGTAAAATGACCAAAACGCTCCTCGGGCCCACGTCTCGGAATCGGGTAAAATTTACATTTTCTGAATCCTCGTACTCTCACAAGTCTATACATATCAAGAACACAGAAATCGGAGTTCAATTGAGCCCTCAAATACCCATTTTAAGGTCTCTAAATCTCAATCCTTAATTACCCATTTTGCACTGATTTTTCCAAATTTTTCACCACCAATTAGACCTTTAATCACATATAAACAAGTTATGAAGCCAAAAATGTTACCTCCAAGTGATTCGCCTTTGGTTTCCTCAAAAATCTCCATCAAAAGCTTCAATCACGTTCAAAAATGGTGGAAAAATGAAGAAGGGTTGCGGATTGGCTATTTAAATACTGCTCAGATATTCCTTCTTCGCGAACGCGGAAGGACCCTCGCATTTGCGAAGTACAACTTTTCTTGGGTCCAGCTTCCTTCATCGTGAACGCGATTCCCAGGATGCGAACGCGATGCAACATCTCATCCATCTTCACGAACGCGGGAGAGCCTTCGCGAACGCGAAGCATTAAAACTCCCCCAGCCCCAGCTCCTCTTCACGAATGCGAGACCCTACTCGTGGATGCAAAGAAGGAAACCAGAATAGGGCTGCTGCAATTTTCTGCAATTTCTCTAAGTTCCAAAATATCCCGTTGAGCACCCGAAACAGACCCGAGGCCCCCGGGACCTCAACCAAACATGTCAACCAATCCTAAAACATCATTAAAACTTGTTCCAATCTTTGGAACACTCAAAACAATATCAAAACACCAATTTTACATCCGATTCAAGCCTAAGAATTCCAAAAACTCTCAAATTACGCTTTCGATCAAAACGTCTATCAAACCTCGTCCGAATGATCTGAAATTTTGCACACACGTCACATTCATCACTACGTAGCTACTCCAACATCCATAATTCCATTCTGAGCCTCGGATCAAAATCTCACTATCGAACCGGAAACTTCAAAAATTCAAGTTTCGGCATTTCAAGCATAAATTTGCTACGGACCTCCAAAACACAATCCGTACACACTCCCAAACCCGAAATCACCCAACAGAGCTAACAAAACTATCGGAATTCCATTCTGAGACCGTCTTCACACTGTTCCGACTACGGTCAAATTTCCTAAACTTAAGCTCTCATTTAGGGACTAAGTGTCCCAAAACTCTCCAAAACTCAAAGCCAAGCATCCCGGCAAATCAAAATAGTAGAAACAAACACGAGAAAAGCAGTTAATAGGGGATTGGGGCGTTAGTTCTTAAAACGACTGCCGGGTCATTAAATCCTCCCACACTTAAACATTTGTTCGTCCTCAAACAAGCATAGAGACATACCTGAAGTAGTGAAAAGATGAGGGTAACAGTTGTACATATCCTGCTCAGTCTCCCAGGTCACCTCCTCGACCGGTTGACCCCGCCACTGAACCTTCACTGATGCAACGTTCTTTGACCTCAGCTTTCTAAACTGCCTGTCCAATATTACCACTGGCTTCTCAACATAAGATAGATCCTTGTCCAGCTGGACTGAACTGAAATCCAACATGTGCGACGGATCCCCGTGATACCACAGGAGCATAGAAACATGAAATACCGGATGAACTCCTGCCAAGCTGGGAGGTAAGGAAAGCTCATAAGCAACCTCCTCAACAAGCCTCAATATCTCAAAAAGGCCAATAAAGGTGAAACCCGAAGAAGAACCCGCTCTCCAACCATATAGGAAACATCACGAACCTTCTGGCCCGCGTAACTCTTCTGTTTGGACTGGCCTGTACGGAGTCTATCCTGAATCACCTTAACCTTCTCCAAAGCATCCTGAACCAAGTCTGTGCCCAATAATCTGGCCTCACCCGGCTCAAACCAACCCACCAAGGAACTACGCCACCTACCATATAAAGCCTTATACGGTGCCATATGAATGCTGGACTGATAGCTATTGTTGTAAGTAAACTCCGCTAGTGGAAAGAACTGATCCCAAGACCCTCGAAATTCAATCGCACACACATGGAGCATATCCTCAAGAATCTGAATAGTGCGTTCGGACTGTCCGTCCGTTTGAGAGTGAAATGATGTACTCAACTCTACCCGAGTACCCAACTCATGCTGAACGGCCCTCCAGAACCGTGATGTGAACTGAGTACCCCTATCTGAAATGATGGAAACTGGGATACCATGCAGACGAACATTCTCCCGAATATAAATCTCTGCCAACTACTCCGAAGAATAAGTAGTACACACAAGAGTAAAGTGTGCGGACTTGGTCAGCCGATCCACAATCACCCAAATGGCATCGAACTTCCTCACAGTTCGTGGGAGCCCAACTACAAAGTCCATGGTGATCTGCTCCCACTTTCATTTCGGAATCTCTATATGCTGAAGCAACCCTCCCGGTCTCTGGTGCCCATACTTCACCTGTTGAAAATTGAGGCACCGAGCTACAAATCCAACTATATCCTTCTTCATCCGCCTCCACCAATAGTGTTGCCTCAAATCCTGATACATCTTCATGGCACCCGGATGAATGGAATACTGCGAACTATGGGCCTCCTCTAGAATCAACTCCTGAAGCCCATCAACTTTGGGTACACAAATCCGATCCTGCATCCTCAATACCCCGTCATCACCAATAGTCACATCTCTGGCATCACCATGCTAAACCTTGTCCTTGAGGACAAGCAAATGAGGGTCATCATACTGATGCTCCCTGATACGATCAAATAAGGAAGACCGAGAAATTACGCAAGCTAGAACCCAACTGGGATCTGAAAGATCCAATCTCACAAACTGGCTGGCTAAGGCCTGAACATCCATCGCCATAGGCCTCTCCGATGCTGGTAAATAAGCCAAACTCCCCAAACTCTCTACCAGGCGACTCAAGGTATCGGCCACCACATTGGCCTTGCCCGGGTGATACAAAATAGTGATATCATAGTCCTTTAGTAATGCTAACCACCTCCTATGGCACAAATTTAGATCCTTTTGCTTGAACAGGTGCTGAAAGCTTCGATGATCAGTATAAATCTCACAAGGGACACCGTACAAATAATGACGCCATATCTTCAAGGCGTGAACAATGGTAGCTAGCTCGAGATCATGAATAGGGTAATTCTTCTTATGCACCTTCAACTGTCTGGATGCGTAGGCAATCACCCTACCATCCTGCATCAAAACCGCTCCAAGGTCAATCCTCGAGGCATCACAATAGACAGTGTAAGACCCCGAACTTGTAAGTAGTATCAAAACTGGGTTGTAGTCAAATCTGTCTTGAGCTTCTGAAAGCTTGCCTCACGCACTTCCATCCATTGGAACGGAGCACCCTTCTGGGTCAGTCTGGTCATAGGGGCTACAATCGATGAAAACCCCTCCACAAAACGACAGTAGTAACCCGCCAAGCCAAGAACACTGCGGATCTCTGTAGCTAAGGATGTTCTGGGCCAACTCTGCACCACCTCTACTTTCTTCGTATCCACCTAAATACCCTCACTCGATACCACGTGGCCTAAGAATTCCACGGAATCCAACCAAAACTCACATTTCGAGAACTTAGCATATAACTTCTTCTCTCTTAGAGTCTAAAGCATAGTCCTCAGGTGCTGCTCGTGATCTTCCCGACTTCGGGAATACACCAGAATATCATCAATAAAGACAATGACAAACGAGTCAAGATATGGCCGAAACACACTGTGCATCAAATGCATAAAGGTTATTGGGGCATTGGTCAGCCCAAATGTCATAACAAGGAACTTGTAATGACCATACCGAGTCCTTAAAGTAGTCCTCAAAGCTGGCTTCCGAATCTTCAACTGATGGTAACCTAAGCACAAGTCAATCTTAGAAAACACTCGTGCACCCTGAAGCTGGTCAAACAGATCATCAATATGAGGAAAAGGATAATGGTTCTTCACTGTAACTTTGTTCAACTAGCGATAATCAATACACATATGCATAGAACCATCCTTTTTCTTCACAAACAAGACAGGAGCACCCCAAGGTGATAAACTGGGCCAAATAAAACTCTTATCAAGCAATTCCTACAACTAATCCTTCAACTCTTTCAACTCAGGAGGAGCCATACGATATGGAGGAATAGAAATGGGTTGACTGCCCGCAACAGATCAATGCCAAAATCAATATCTCTATTGGGAGGCATGCCCGGAAAATCAGCTGAAAACACATCAGGAAAATCCCGTACTATTGGGACTAAATCAACTGAAGGGGTATCAATACTGACATCTCTCACATAAGCTAAATACGCGTCACACCCCTTCTCAACCATTTGCTGAGCCTTAAGTAAAGAAATAACTCTACTGGGAGTGTGATCTAAAGTACCCCTCCACTCAACATGCGGTACACTTGGCATAGCCAGCATCACAGTTTTGGTGTGACAATCAAGAAAAGCATAATGAGGCAACAACCAGTCCATGCCTAAGATAATATCAAAATCTACCATGCTGAATAATAATAAATCGGATCTGGTCTCAAAACCACTAAGAGCAACCAAACATGATCGCTAAACGCGGTCCACAACAAGAGAATCTTCCACAGGAGTAGAAACATAAATAGGGGAACTCAAGGAATCCCGAGGTACACCCAAATGCAGAGCAAAATAAGAATACACATAAGAGTAAGTGGAGCCTGGATCGAATAGAATCGTGCATCTCTGTGACAAACCAGTATAATACCTGTGATGACAGAATCGGAGGCAACAACCTCGGTAAGGACAAAAAGGGCATACTATCGGGTTTGGCCTCCCTCTCTAGGGCGACTTCTACCTCCCTGACCTCCACCTCTAGCTGGCTGAGTAGGTGGGGTAGCAACTGGAGTTGTAACCATAGCCTGAGAACTCTACGAGGCGCACTGTTGCTGAAAGGTCTGCGGAGGCGCACTCCTCCCAAGTCTAGGGCAATCCCTCACCACATAGAATGTGTCACCACACTCGAAACAAGCTCTGGGAGGACGTGGTGGTTGTGACTAGCTCGGGCCAGGTCTGCTGGACTGACCTCTGAAAGCACCCCGCGCAGGAGGAACGCAAGATACCAGAGGTGCATAATAAGGCTCCTGAGGCCTAGGAGGAACTGGAATACCACTAGCTGCTGGAAGAGCTGAATGAACATGGCGACTCATATAACCCCTACCATGACGTCCTGCAGCTGGGGCATGGGCATCAGAATAATGGCCTGACTCTCGAGACCTCATGGCCTCTCTCTCCTCTCTCTCCCTAGCATGCATACCCTCAATCCTCCTATCAATTCTCACTACTTGTTGATAAGAAATATCCATCTCCAACTCACGAGCCATGCTAGACCTGATGCTGGGAATAAGCCCCTCAATAAACTGGCGAACCCTCTCGTGAACAGTAGAAACCAAGGCTGGTGCATATCTAGCCAAACTAGTGTAACGGATAGCATACTCTGAGACAGTCATAGCACCCTGGTGCAAATGCTCAAACTTTGTGCGCCATGCGTCCCTAAGGATTTGAGGAACATACTCTCTCAGGAACAAATCTGAAAACTGACTCCAAGTCACTGAAATAGCCTCATCCGGACTGTCTAACTCATAGGTACGCCACCACTCATAGGTGGCTCCTCGAAGCTAGAAATCAATGAAAGAAACCCCGCTCGATACTGATATACCCATGGTACGGATAATACGGTAACACTCATCTAGAAATCCCAGAGCATCATCTGATGCTAGACTACTGAATACAGGAGGCTTGTACTTCTTGAGCCTCTCAAGCCTCAGCTGCTCATCCTCGGAAGCCGCTGCCCTATCCTTGGGCTGATCTCGGACTGCAGGCTGTACAGGAATAATCTCGAGAACCTGCTCAACATGCACTCGCTGCTCAGGAGTGCGGGCGGCGGGAGTCTGTGCTCCTCTCCTGGCCTGAGATGTAGCTGCAGCAAGGGAAAGCAACCCTGCCTGAGCCAAAGTGGTGTACATGCTCATGAACTATGCCAGAGTCTCCTGAAGTGTTGGAGTAGTAGTAGCAGTAAGCGTATTAGGTGCCTGGACTCCGGCTGGAACTGCTGATGGTGCCTCGCACAGGTGCTCTCACTACACCACGTGCGTGTCCTCAGCCTCTACCCCAGCCCCGGCCTTTGATGGCTGCAGTAGGGGGTGCGGGTGCCTGATCATCTTGGGCAGCACGTGTCCTCGCCATCTATGAGAGAATAGAAGACAGGAGTTTAGAATTGTGATATCAAAATCTCGCACGACAAGGAAATCAAATGAAGTGGAATTTTCCTAACAGTTACATAGCCTCTCGTGGATAAGTACAGACTTCTCCGTACCGATCAACGAGACTTTAATAAACCGACTTCTGATTCATGACTCCTATGAACCTAGAGCTCTGATACCAACTTATCACGACCCCGGTTCGCCTCCGTAAGCCATCATGATGGCACCTAGTCTCTACGACTAGGTAAGCCTAACAATATGGAAAATAAACCAATTTGCGAAAGAAATAATAAAAACCGAAATAGTGAAATAAAACAGTGTTTAAAAGTGCCATGCGGCATACACAATGTCACCTCTCGAAAACTAGATACATTTCCCAAAACCCAGAATCTCATGATCACAAGCCTTTGAATGTCTACAAGTATCTAACTCCAGAATATCTAACAAAGGAAAGAAAATACAGAAGGGCTAATACTTAAAAGGGAGAGTAGAAAGGGACTCTTCGGTCTGCGGACGTGTCAGATATACCTCGGAGTCTCTACAAGCGCCTTGTCTCAAGCATGATAAGTCTGAGTGGAGGTACCTGGATCTGCACATGAAAAATATGTACAGAAAGGGCATGAGTACACCACAGTGGTACTCAGTAAGTGCCAAGCCTAACCTCGATCGAGTAGTGACAAGGAAGATTAGATCCCTACTAAGATTAAATGAAACATAAGGTATGACAGTATATGATAAAGCAGTACAGTTGAAAAATAACAATAAGAATTAATACAGGATAATAAGGATAACAACAACTGAAACAGAGGCAAAAACAATCACAAGACTAATAACCAGGGATCTCTCAGTATCCCGAGGATCTCTTAGTACCCTCAATATGTGCCAGTGATCTCTTGGTATCCTGAGGATCTCTTCGTATCCTCGATACATACTAGGGATCTCTTGGTATCCTCAATATATGCTAGGGATCTCTTGGTATCCTCAATATATGTGTTATGGATCTCTCGGTATCCCGCACCTCAGTTCAAATCATAAATACGTGCAGGAGATCTCCCGGGATGCTGTCTCATAGTCTCAAAGTAAAATACATAGCAACAACACAAAGAATACTCAATTAAACTCAATTTCGTACCAAGTAAAATAGGTAATTCTAACCTAGCATGCTTCACATAATACAACTAAGGCAGTTTAAGGAATAAAGCAATTAAGTTGATTAGACATGCGTTTCTAAGCTAACATCAGGCTTAAATTTCAAGTAGAGTAAGCAGGAAAGGAAAACACAATTAAAGCTACTTTAGTTTAGGCAAGCCAATTACCTCGAACCGGCTCAAAATTAACCTGAAATCACGTTCTTGCCACGAGTACTCGACTCCAAATAGCCCAAATCTATTCAATTCAATTGCATAATGTAAATAACACTTCAAGTAACTGATTCTACAAACAACTTCTAAGCTAATACGCGAAATTAGGTAAAATGACCAAAATGCCCCTCAGGCTCATGTCTCGGAATCGGGTAAAATTTACATTTTCAGAATCCTCGTACTCTCACGGGTCTATACATATCAAGAACACTGAAATTGAAGTTCAATTGACCCCTCAAATACCCATTTTAAGGTCTCTAAATCTCAAGCCCTAATTACCCACTTTGCACTGATTTTTTCTAATTTTTCACCACTAATTAGACTTTTAATCACATATAAACGAGTTATGAAGCCAAAAATATTACCTCCAAGTGATTCGCCTTTGGTTTCCTCAAAAATCTCCCTCAAAAGCTTCAATCCCGTTAAAAATGGTGCAAAAATGAAGAAAGGTCGTGGATTGTCTATTTAAATACTGCCCAGATATTCTTTCTTCGCAAACGCAGAAGGACCCTCGCATTCGCGAAGTACAACTTCGCTTGGGTCCAGCTTCCTTCATCGCGAACGTGATTCCCAGGCTGCGAACGCGATGCAACATCCCTTCAACTTCGCGAATGCGGGAGAACCTTCGCGAACGAGAAGCATTAAAACTCCCCCAGCCCCAGCTCATTTTCACGAACGCGAGACCCTACTCACGAACGCAAAGAAGGAAACCACAACTAGGCTGCTGCAATTTTCTGCAATTTCTCTAAGTTCCAAAATGTCCCATTGAGCACCCGAAACACACCTGACGCCTTCGGGACCTCAACCAAACATGCCAACCAATCCTAAAACATCATTCAAACTTGTTCCAATCTTCGGAACGCTCAAAACAACATCAAAACACCAATTTTACATTGGATTCAAGCCTAAGAATTCCAAAAACTCTCAAATTATGATTTCGATCAAAAATTCTATCAAACCTCATCCGAATGACCTAAAATTTCGCACACGTGTCACATTCAACACTATAGAGCTACTCCAACTTCTGAAATTTCATTTCGACCCTCAGATCAAAATATCTCTATCGAACCGAAAACTTCAAAAATTCAACTTTCGGCATTTCAAGCCTAAATTGGCTACAGACCTCCAAAACACAATCCGAACTATGGTTGTCCAACGGGACACGCCGTCCCATCCCGATCCCGTCCCGTCCCTCGTCTCATCCGGTCCCGCTTCAAGTTAAATGGGATGGACCAATGTTAAACGGGACACGTGATGGGACAGGACGGCTATTTTGTCCCATCTCGTCCCGCGTCCCGCCAAATTTTTTTTTAAAAATTAGTTGTTGGGCAACGGCTTAAATTGCAAAAATAGCCATTGCCAATGGTCCAAACATCCCCCCCCCGAAACACCCCTATCCCCCCTCCCCAAACTTTTAATATAACTCCTAAGTTTATTAAATTACACTTTGGCCCTATTTTCTACTATAAATACCCCCCATTCTTCTTCATTTTTTCCCACAAAAAATCAATCTTCTCTCTCAAATCTCTTACATTCTAATATTCTATCTATATTCTATATTATTCTCTCAATTTTGTTATTATCAAGTATCAAGTGATAACTTTCAAGTTTCAACTTTTAAGTATTTGGGCAAATTTTTTGGAGCAACTTTCAAGCTTCAAATTAATTCATCAAATATTTGGAGCAATATTTTGGGTAATTTCTTCAAGTTTTAATATTTAATCACGGTGCACTCGTTCCATCTCCTAATTTTAACATATAATTTTTGCGTATCATTTTAGTGCTTAATTTTTATGTTTACTTTACGTGTTATATTTTCGTATTTCATTTGTGTGTTTAATATTTGTGTTAGCTTTTTTAATTTAATTTCATATTTAAATTATGGCACCTAAAAATGTATTTGGTATTTTTAAAAAAAGTAGTAAAAAAAATAGTAAAGGTGAAAGTAGTAGTAATCCTTCTACTTCCCTTCTCCTAGACCTAGAATTAGAAAGCACATTGATGAAATGACTCATGTTGATGAAACTTCATTTTCCCAACCCCCCACATTTTATGATGTTCATGTCGGAGAACAATTAGATCATGAAACTTTACAAAGACAATTTGGCAATGATATTTTTTTGAGTATGAAGAAAATGTGGAAGAAGAATTAGATGAAACACCCACTAGTCCCGCAACACAAGCTCCAACTCAGAGTAAATCTCAGTCTGGAGTTTTACCCCCTGTACCCCTTGTAAGGGGTAAGCCTAAGGCTGAACGTCCCAAAACATCACTTGTATGGAAATTTTTTAAATATAATAAAGTCAATCATCGTGCTATATGTGAAAAATGTAAGCAAGTATTTGCACACACAACAAGTAGTGGTACGGGAGGTTTAAGTAGACAATTAATAAGGGATCACAAATCTTTATGGATACAAGATAACATAGAAGCCGGAAAAATGATAGATCCTACCATCAGTACTGATACTCCTAGTGGATCTGGTTCTAATCAAATTCAACAACAACTTAAACCTGCTTTTATTCATGTTTTACGCAAATATAACAAAGATAGAGATCGTGAGAACTTTGCAAAAATGATGGATATCTGTGGCTTACCTTTTACTTTCCCTTCTCACCCTGCTTTTGTGCATTATATACAAGAAACTTATAACCCTGCTTTTCAAGGTTTTCCTAAGACCACGTTAGAAATGATGTTTTTAAATTTCAAACCGAATATCTTCAGTATATTCGTTGTATATTTTTTCACTTAGATTGTAAAGTGTTTATCACATCTGATATAGGTCGTAGTCCTAATGGTTGTGATTATTTAACTGTTACATGTCATTGGGTTGATCATCACTGGAACTTGCAAAAACTTATTATTGGTTATAAATTTGTTGATTCAAAACACACTGGAGCATATATTGCAACTACTGTTTTACAAATACTTGATTTTTATGGGCTCATTAATAAAGTTTTAACTATCACCTTAGATAATGCCTCTGCTAACACAACCGCAGCAAATAGCTTAAAATCTAGACTTTGTCCAATTAATCCAACAATTTTTCATGTTAGATGTGCATGCCATATTTTTAACTTGGTTATAAAAGATGGTCTTAATTTATTTTCTTATGCTTGTAGTAAAATACAACATGCTTGTGGCTATATTTTTCATGCTCATAAACAAAGTAGAATTCGTGACTTTGCTCAACAATATGCTAGTGCTAACCTTCCATTTATAAAAGTTCCAAAAGATGTTTGTACTAGCTGGAATTCTACTTATGAAATGCTTAAAGTTGCTTATGATTATCGGGTGTCTATCCAAATTATTATGCATAATGCTCACCCTGTTGATCAAAAAATTATTGATTCTGATTCGGATGAGATCAGAGAGCTTACTAAATTTTTAAAAAAAAATTATTATGCTACAAAATAATTTTCTGGTATATATTATCCTACTATTATACAAATATTATGGTATATTTGTGGAATTTCTGTTGTATTTGGTAAGTATAAAACAAATCCAACTTATGCACCGGGCATTAAAGAAATGATTTTAAAATTTAAAAAGTATTTTTTACCTATTCCCGAAGTTTATTTAATTTCTACTCTACTTAACCATCTTTAAAACTAAGAGGTGCAAAGGGACTTGTTCATAAAATTTATGAGAATTTAGAAATTCAAGAAAATGAACAACCATCTCTCGAAAACTGCAAGCTAGCATATATTCTTATGCTAGATCAATGTTTGATAAATATAAATCTATGGATACAACTGGTTGTGAAACTGCTCCTTCTACTTCTAAGTCTAGAGCAGAAGTTTTATGGGAAGATATGGATGATATAACAGGTTTTGATTCCTCTATTGATGATGAACTTGATTCTTATCTTAATCAAGGATTGAAAAATATTAAAGACGAATAAGGCAAAGAACAACTTTTGTCATGGTGGTGGGAGCGTGGCACGGCTTTTCCAACACTTTCAATTATGGCCCGAGATATCCTGGCTATTCAAGCATCATCAGTAGCATCGGAGAGTACTTTTAGCACGACAAGATTTCAAATTGGAGATCATAGACATTCATTAGCGGAGGACAGTCTAGAGATTTCCGTATTATTTATAGATTGGATTAATTCAGAAAGAAGAAATCTTAGTTTTGAAAAATTAACCACTAGGGAAGAAGAAGAAGAATACAATGAGATATTAACCAATGGGAGCGATGACGGCATGGAGTTCATGGAACATCAATCAACATTGCCAATTCCAGCAGAATGTCCGAGAGATATTATTGATAAGTTACAAAGAAGCTGTATAGGAGCTTACAAATATTAGTATGATAATTTGTAATTGGCTACTAAGAGGCCTAGTTCAAACAGAACTCTTCCTAGAAGGTGGCTGCGTATATTAGGTGCTCTTTAAAAGAATTATATTTGTATTTGAGATCTGAAAGTTCTAGTAATAAAATAAAAGGCTCTAAGCGTTGAATTTTATTTATGAATTGTCTTAGTTACTTAATAGTTAATACTATGAAAGTATATTATATAAATTATAACTCTATTACAAATTTATAATTTTCATTATAAGTCTTTTGTTTTAATAGTTTATAATTCTTTACTTAGTATTCCAATTTTCATTTTAACATAGTAACATTTAAGTTTATTAAATAAGTCAAAAATATAGTCGTTGCAAACTTTAAAAACATAGTAATTTTCAAAAAATTAGACGTTTTTTTAAAAAATACACTTAAGGCCCACGAACCCGTCCCATCCCATTTGTTAGTGGGACAGGATGGGACGAACGTTCCGTCCCATTTGTCCCATCCTGTTTCGTCCCGTCCCGCCACCATCCCGCTAAATGTCGTCCCGTCCCATCCCATCCCGTCCCCTTAATTTGGTCCCGTCCCGTCCCGTTGGACAGCCATAATCCGAACACACTCCTAAACCCGAAATCACCCAACGGAGCTAACGGAACCATCGGAATTCCATTTCGAGGCCGTCTTCACACTGTTCTGACTACGGTAAAATTTCCAAAACTTAAGCTCTCATTTAGGGACTAAGTGTCCCAAAACTCTCCGAAACTCAAAGCCAAGCATCCCGGCAAATCAAAATAGCAGAAACAAACACGAGGAAAGCAGTTAATGGGGGATCGGGGAATTAATTCTTAAAACGACTGGCCGGGTCGTTACACTAAGGGCCGTTATATTTTTGAGTTCGAGAATTCACTCTCACTTAATCAAACCGTAAGGGGCATCCTATTTTGAGTTCGAACAAGTACTCGCTCGATTATAAGGGCTACATAAGCCCGATTTTGATCAAATTTCCCAAGCCTCTTAACTTATGAAAATTTTCCAAGACGTGGTCAAAACAAAGTTTGTACGATATAGAAACTGAAATAAAAATAGAAAATAGATCTTTTATATATGAAAATATTTAAATGGGTCGATTAGGATCATACACAAAAAATACGAAAAAGGAAAAAATCCTAAGTGCCTAATTTCCCTCGGGAGCTACGACTTCATCATCGGAATCCCCTCCACTCTCGAATCCACTCACGCTTCCAAAATCATCATCATCAGAAGAGAGCCACCCCTTAGCTTCGACCTCGAGCTCTTTCGTGTTCTCGATCTCGGCAACAAGGTTAAATCTACGAGCGTGAATTTCCTCAAGAGTCTCTCTTTGAGACTGGAACTTGGAATGCTCGGTAGCCCAATATGCTCGAGTCTAAGTGGTATCATTAACTTCCTTTGCTCGAACTTGTGCAGCCTCAGCATAAGCGCGGTAGACGGCTACGATCGCCTCCAGATCAGCCTTTACCTTTTTCACCACAGATGTAAACCTTTGCAAGTCTGTGGCTAACCGAGCCTCGAGCTCCCCAATCTTCTTGGATTGGGCCAAGCTTTCCTCCTTCAAACCCTGGAGCTGACGTTCGACCGATGACAGTTGGGTTCGAGCTGCCTCTTTCTCCGAAGCAAGGCAGTCTATATTTTGTTTCCACCCCAAAGTCTTCGCCCTCATCATATTGGCCTCCTCACGAAGCTGTTCGATCTTTTCAACCTTGTGCTGAACCTGTAGGATCAAAGTATTAGTCATCGAATTGACACATCGAGCTTCTAGAAAAATTCTTCATTACCTACTCGATCAGGTCGGTCTGCTCTTTTGAGTTGTGGCCAGTTTGGCTCAAAGGTCCTCGATCTCCTCTTATTTTTGCCCATGGAGAAGTTTGAGGGGATTTCTTTCCTCCGCGAGCCTTTTAAGATCAGCCTCACACCGGCTCAACTCTGCCCGGGATTTAGAAAATGCTTCCTGATGAAGCGTCAAGGCCTATGAAGAAAGGAAGGAAATCAGGCAAGAAGAAATAAATGCAAGCGTAATATTGATAAAGGGCGCTAAGGCTAACACGACTCAGAAGACGTTGAGCCTCATCAAAGATATTTGATACATCACCCAGATCGGTAGCATCTTCGACTCTGGTGAAGCAACCAAGGAAAAGGTCCTCCCCTTCTTAGGTCGTTCCCACATCGGGGGTCTCCATGGTCTGGGCTTCCTGAATTTGCCCCTCAGAAAATGTGGGCAGGGGAGGCGAATCGTCAATATCTATTGCCCCAAGAAAGTCACTTGGGGCGTTCTTTTCGTTTCGAGTGGCCTCGGAACCAGCCCTTTTAGCCACATCCGCGATTGCTAATCACGGCGGGAGGCATCTTCAGCCTCCAACGGCTCGGGGACTTTTCTCGGGCCATCTTCTGAGATCTCCTTGGTCTGAGGCTGAACCTCTTCAATCATCACCGTCTCAGCGACCTTCGGGGCCTCAGCGCTCCTTTTCATTCGAGCTACTAGCTCGAAGTTGGCATCTTCATCTTCCTCTTTCTCCTCCCTTAGTCGTTGAGCTACATCAGCAGGCAGGGCAGCAATGTCTTTTTTCAACCTGCGAGGCTTGCTCTTCTATGGCTTTGGAGTATCGAAGGGCGAGGCTCTTTTTCTTTTCTTTTCCTTCGACGGCTTCGGAATCGGGGGCGAAACCTCCTCCTCCTCATATGGGGGCCTCATGACGGCATCTTTCCCGAGACCTGTATGAAAGGAAATCAAGTAAGTGTAAGAAGGTAACATTTTAAGGCCATCAGATACGTAAAGAAAAGGCTTACTGTCATTTTTGGCCTCCCATCGGCCCCTTGCCAAATTGCGCCATGAGCGCTCAGCATACAAGGAGGTCGAAGCTAGGGTCTGAACCCAGCCCTCGAGATTCGAAATCGCACCAGGCATCCAAGCGACCGCTACATCACAGAAAAGGATGTCAATGAGAAGAAGTAAAGGAAACAAAACAGTAAATAAAAGCTAAAGAAAGGATCATACATACGCTCTATATTCCACTTATCAGGAAATGGCATATTCTCGGCCAGAATTAGGTTGGAAGTTTTCACTTGAACAAACCGACCCATCCACCCTCGATCCTTGTCCTAACTTATGCTCGAGAACAATACCTTGGTGGCCCGACGCTAAAGCTTTATCAACCCACCTCGAAACATACAGGGCCTATACAGCCTGATGAGGTGGTCGGGGGTGAAAGGCGTCCCTTATTTTTTGCTCGCGAAAAATCAAAACAAAATGACAATCCACCAAAAGGAAGGGTGGATCTGGCCTAGGGTATTTGGTATTGGCGGCAGAAGTCGATGATGACGGGATCGACAGGGCCTAACATGAAAAAATAAGTGTAAACACTTAGAAACACATTCACGTGGGTAGTGATATCTTCCTCAAGAGATGGAATCACCACCACTTTTTTTCTCCCGATAGTAGTCTTTCTTGACCTGTTCGAGGTCGCTCTCAGTTATCAAGCACATGTACCTAGACATTGGCTCACACCGGCCAAGGACATAAGAAGTTTTCTCAACTTTGAAGTCAGAAGAAAGATCACACCCCCATCTCGGGATCACATTCCTCAAGGCGGCTCCACCGGTATTTTATCGCCGGTCGGTCGCACGTGAATGTGTTTCTAAGTGTTTTATCGACTATAGTCTCTGAGCTGTCATTTTTAATGAATAATTTATCCTCGTCGAATTTCATTCAAAAGTATACTCTAGTCAAAAAGTAACCATGGAAGGATGGGACGAAGGGACAAAATGTATCCAATCCAATGAAGAGTATTTAAGTATTACTTATTTTTCATATCTTTTGCTGAATTCTTGAACATTATGAAGTAATTTCTACTTGAGTTGGATTAAATTGAAGAGTGTTAATTAAGACAAAAGGTCAAAGTAGTACTCCCTTCGTTCCAATTTAAGTGAATCTGTTTGACTGGGCATGGAGTTTAAGATAAAAATGAAGGCTTTTGGAATTTGTAGTCCTAAACAAGTCAAAAAGGGGCCCAAAGTATTTGTGTGGTTATAAAAGCTTCTCATTAAGGGTAGAATTGTAAGTTAAAGCTAAATTGTTACCAATTTTAGAAAGGAATCATTTTTATTGAAACATACCAAAAAGGAAATAAGTTCACATAAATTGGAACAGATGGAGTATAATATTGGGATTAAGAGTTAACTCGCTTGTAGAAAGGTAGATCCATGTACCTTTCTGGAAAATTTTATTTTGTTTGTCATACAACTGACACTAGTTGTATGAGGCATTTTTTTATCTCACAATTTTTTGGACCCAGAAGTATAAGATTGAGATCCACAAATTTGTAATACAAAAAAAAAGCCTCACTCAACGCACTAAAACTTCTCTACCTTTCTCGTGATGTGATGAAATAAGCTGACACGGTTCGGGAAAATGTTTTATTATTTCGAGAAACGGAAAGTTCTTTTCTTTTCGGTTCGCACATTTTTCTCCCCTTGTTCTTTCTTTTTAATTTATTGAAATGTGAAAATGCAGATTAGCTTTTGTTTGTTTTGATTAATACCCAACCAAATACGAAATAAAATAATACCGTATTTTATTGGATATTGCTACATATTTGTATTATATCGTATTAATACTCTATATATAATATTTGTTTTGATTGTTACTTAAATTTTATTGTATCGTATCGTTAAATTCAACGTTACGTAACGACGAAATGTGTCACTTTATGGAATGACCGATTTAGTGTGGTCGCATCGTTTCCTTATTTTTCTCTCATTTTGCTCTTTTTTATTATTAAAAAAAATTAGTTTATTCTTTACTCTACCTTTTTATATAATAATATTACCTCGTACCTTACTTTTTCTTTATAATATTGCAAGTTATTCTTCACATTGTTGGTGCATGACATCATGAATCGACGGCGCAACAAACAATACAATCCATCTAAACATTGTATACATCAAAACGATACAGTACAATACTCTACGATACATTTTGAAACAATAATAAGAACCATCCAAACAGGTTGTTATGCCACCGACCAAACGACTCCTAAGACGTGTGTGAGTTAAAAGTAGTACTCCCTTTGTTTCAAATTAGATGCGGTATTTTCATTTTTAGTCTGTTCCCAAATAAATGACTCATTTCTAAATTGTAAATAATTTAACTTTAACTTTTTATTTTACCCATTTTACCCTTAATGAGAAGCTTCTATAACCACACAAATGTTATGGCCCCACAAAACTTTTACCCTTAAACTTTTAAAACCATAAGTTTCAAAAATCTTTTTTTTTGTTTGTATTAAACTCCGAAATTGAAACGGATGGAGTAAGTAAATACATCATGTGCAGTAGAAACATTTTCTGGGATTTTTTTCTTTTTAATCTGTATCATTCAAGTAAACATTTATTGAAGTCACATTAGTCTAGCCTAATATCATAACTTTACTAGTATATTACTATATTACATTATATTGGCAGTGTACATTTAAAGCAGACTTGCTGTTCCATGCATGGCAAGCCACTTCTAGTCTCCATTGAAACTTTCACGAAAAATAAGCTCACCTTCCAATTACATCAGTAAATTCTACGTAGTAATAAGTCCATAATCACTACCAAATGTGTGTGAATTGGGAAAATGCAATCACCATATCTCACAGGGTTCAAGCCCTGTTCATCACTGCAACTCTGCCTCTTTCATGTGATCCTTTTTTTGTGTTATATCTTCATACTCTTGCCTGTGACTTGCTTCAATTCTACCTCCTTTTGCTGCCCTTTTAAATATCCTTGCATTTTTCAACATAACCAAACTTGTTTTCTACCATCAACTAGCTAAGATTTTGATAACAAATCTAACAAGAAAAAGAAGGAAGAAATTCAATATATTGAAGCCAATGAAGAGTTGTGTGTTCACCGCAACTGTTCTCATTCTTCTAATTGTATTCCTCCCAGTTTTCATCAATGCCAGACATATTCGCAAGCTACCCTCACGTATGGCTCACTTCTTTTTTCCACGATATATGCTTCTTTAACAGATTTAACTTGTATACACTAACACTAACACTGACATAGTATAATTTATTTTAGTGCACTTTAGCATGTTATAGCATATCACTACCTTTTTCTATATTAGCACATTAGACTTATTATATAGAGTTAAATGTTATTATAAGTCACTTTGTAAGAAGAAAGTTAACAAATGTTGGTGCGTGGAAGTTTAACTCTTTTTTGACCTTCAGTGGTGGAACTAGAAATTTATACAAGGGGTTCAAAAAAATTAAGGATTTCACATTTGAAATTTGAACCTATGACCTAAACCAATTTTGAACCTCCTTTACTACTATTCTTGAATTTTTCTTTATGTTAAGGGATTCAACAACTCACATATAATATAAAATAAAAAAATAAAAAAAAGATCTCATTGATACTCGTGTAATTTTCGGACGAACCCCCTTCACTCTACCTAGTTCCGCCCATGCTGACATCCACTAGCAAACTGTTAATTAAATCCCAATTAGGTGGGGAAAATTGCTTTTCTTGATGGCATAAACAATGTGCTTATGATGTTGAATTTCTTCTTTATATAATTAGCAGAAGAGATGAATCAACCAGTTAGCAGAAAAAAGGCGACGGCGAGGACAGAAATGAGCTGGGAATTAAGAAGGGGATCAATGATGCACAAAAGAGCAGCAGATACATTGCAAATAGCTGGGTCAAGGTTGCCGGATTGTTCACATGCATGTGGATCTTGTAGACCTTGTAGATTAGTCATGGTTAGCTTTGTTTGTTCATCTCTTGAAGAAGCTGAGACTTGTCCTATGGCTTACAAATGTATGTGTCATAACAAGTCATACCCTGTTCCTTAAATGAGATTCAGAAAATTATTCACACAAATGTCATCATATTTCCACTGATCCTATGTACCATACAGTGTTTCTCAACATATTTTTGTTTCTTAGAGCTTTTATTTGTACTTCCTTTTCCCATGTGTAGGCAACATTCCTATGTGTAATCAAAGAGAACTACTACTAATTTCTGCACTGATTGATTTCCTTACACTATCAATTTTAATACTATGTAATAATAACTTAGTTACCATTTTACTACAATTAAGTAATACTTATGATAAATATTTATCTAATTACCAAAAAAATATTATCTCTAAATCTTGGAAGTTTGAGCTTCAAAATTTAGAGAGTCAACGCATAGAATATAAACTCAGTTTTCTATTTCCACCTTATCTATAATCTTGGAAGTTTGAGCTTCAAATCTTTTCTTAACACAGTTTACTTGGAAATTTTTCTTTTTTTACTTTACTATGTTAGAAATACATTTATAACAACTTTTTGAAATCCAACTTTACTGGTGCATTTGCATCTGTACCCACTTTTTGGGTCACGTTTTAACTTGTATCCGCTTTGCAAAAAAAAAAATAAAAAAATTGCAACGTACCTAGTTTTTCGCCTAACTTCAGCATATGGGCCTGAAGTAGCAAAGGCAATCACGCAAACTTCAGCATTCTAGTAGACGGGCCTGAAGTAGCAAATATTACTGAACCAAGTGTGCTAAAGTTTTTATTTGTAATTGCTGAACTTAAGCATTCTAGTAGCTGAAGTTTTGTTCTCTATTTGCTGAAGTTTTTGTTTGTAATTGCTGAACTTTAGCATGTTTTAGCTGAAATTTTTCACGTAAACTTAGTGTTGGCTGAAGTTTTTGTTTGTAATTGCTGAACTTAAGCAATCTAGTAGCTGAAATTTTGTTCTCTATTTGCTGAACTTCAGCATGTTTTAGCTGAAGTTTTGTTCTATATTTGCTGAACTTCAGCATGTTTTATGCTATCATGTAATTGATTTTTATACAGATAATAAGTTTATCATAAGTAGAATTAGTAACTTAAAAAACTAGATAAATGATTTAGCACAACAGGTTAAAATGCATTATGTACAAAGCTGAATCCAACAAGTTACTATCATGTTCTTCAAAACTTATAACTTTAGAAAGTTATTTATAATTTATTTTTAAATAATCTGATAAACATACTTATGACAATCATCCCCATGAACTGAAATATCATAGCAGCATCAACAACACCAGAAGAAGAAGAAGAAGAAGAAGAAGAAGAAGAAGAAGAAGAAGAAGAAGAAGAAGAAGAAGAAGAAGAAGAAGAAGAAGAAGAAGAAGAGGAGAAGGAGGAGGAGAAATGGGCTGAAATTGTTTAAAAAGTGGGTATAAGTTAAAACTTTTTAAAAAAATAAGTACAGATTAAATGAGGGCGATCAAATAGGGCGCCCAGTGCAATTTTTATAACTTTACTCTCTTTCAAGTCCGTTCTATTTCAACTCTTAGGCCCATCTTGGTTAGGAGCATATAGCCCAACCCATTATCCAAGTCCAAATTGATATAATTTTTGTGTATATATAAATTTTGTATGTTATATACAAAATTTATATACTTTTTCGGCTATTAAATGTAAATAGTTTCTGGCACGGGCTAAAAGTGATAATACCCATTTTCTAATGGATCAATTCCAGGGAAGTCAACTGGGCCTACGGAAAAACTTCGTCGGTCCAAGTCTTAATTTGAGCATTTATTGGGCCGTAGCCTAGCTCGCTTTAATATTGGACAAGTTACATATTAAGCCAGTCGGCCAAACATAATTACCTCCGTTATCTGAATATTCAAAAGATATACACTAATTATGGATAAAAAATATATTATGTATGTATATTCTACAATAATATACAAATGAATATATTTCTCAGCAATTATTTTGTATAGCGACTACACTGTGTAGTTTTTCCTTTAATTATTAGGGACGTTGGAACATATATATGAGCCATAGCAGCAATTGGCACCAAAATAACATAGGATTCGCCGTGCCAACAGCAGCCCAAAAAAATTGGCATCTGTCAGCCAACTCTTCCAAAATCCAAAACAGAACAACGCATTTGAGGCAACAAGTATATCATCTCATTGTGTTTACTTCAAATGTAAATCCAGGGAATTCTTAGCTTTATCTTTAATTTAACGAATTGATAATTTTACCATGAATTTGATGAATTTATAATTGAATCGGGGACTTTATGGAGATTGATCTTGCATTTAATGAAGTTTTACTTGATCAAAAGGATTTGATAGCTTGATTATTCTTCATGTATACTTTAACTATCGCCACAAACATCAAAATTGTTTAACAATCTCTACAAATGTTAATTTTAGATTGAATCGCTTTGAAGAGAGGATTTGGGTTCAAACATTAAGAATTTTAACATATATTACCTTTGTAAATTAAGATCTCGACTGTTCTGTTCTCAACAGCTCTCAGTTGTTTATCTTATCTTGGGCTTCTATGAATAATTTGTATCTATAATTTTAGATGAGAGGCAATATCACTTCTACTTTGTTTAAATGGACCTTCAGTAATAAGACCAATCAAAATAGTGTAAAAACTTCTTCACACCCAGTGTTTACACATTAAATCTATAGATACATAATACGTATTTGCACATAAACTTCTATCACTTAATCATAATTATAACAACAATAACAAACTCAGTGTAATCTCACATGTGAGGTCTGGAAAGATAGTGTGTGCGCAAACTTTACCCCTACCTTGTGGAGGTAGAGAGGTTATTTCTGATAGACTCTCGGCTCAAGAAACAGTGAAAATAAAGTAACAAACAGTAACAACAACAATATAATAGGAACAAATGGTACGACATGTAATATAAAGAATCAAGAATAAGAAAAAAATTACAAAAATAATACTAGTACTACTGATAAGACTAAGGGACTAGCGACTACTGTCAACCTTCCACCCTAATTCTCGACATCCACCCTACCCTATCGAGGGTCATATCTTCGGTAAGTTGGAGCAATGACATATCTTGCCTAATCATCTTGCCCTAATACTTCTTAAGCTTACCCCTACCCTTCCTTAGACCCGCCATGGTCAACCTATCACACCTTCTCATCGGAGCATTTACAACTTTTTCTGCACGTGCTCAAACTATCTCAACCTCGATTCCCGCAGTTTGAAACCTGCCACGCTTACTACATTTGCATCTCTCCTTATCCAAACCTCCTCAAGTGCCATTGAAATTTATAGAAAACTAACAAACCTTTCCCAGAGCTATAATCGTTAGCACATCCAAAGATAACCCTTTTGTGGAAAAATATAAGGCAGTTCATAGTGGTGCCACAACTCAAAAGTCTTATGTTCCCACTTCCCATTGACACCACAATCTTAAGTGACATTTAAAATTATTTATTGGTAAAAATATGATTATCTCTAAGTTTGAGCTTGCCCCATCATCAAACACTAAATCAAACAAACCACTTCAAATAGATTGGATCATCATAATTCCATACTAGAAAAAGCAAACAGCTCTTAATGCATTCATTCATTGGTTCCCAAAGTGGATCATACAATTCATTAATTGCTTTGTTGTTTGTTGCAACATGAGTTGAATTTGAACAAGTGCCATATACAACCAATGTGGACATGACTTCTTGACTCAATTAACTATAAAAAAGAAGCAAAATGCCCCATGTATATAGCTAGGAGTTGTTTGTTGGTGGTTGCACTAAAAGTTTCTCTTATTGTCATATGGTTAGTGGCTGCACTTTTTAGATCAACAAAATTTTCTACTCCTAAATAAGATAGTTAAATCATCTTGTTTTTATTTTTTTCTACTATTGGACCATTTCCAAAGTTGATGATAAGTTGGCCCCACTTACTTGAAAAAGAAAAGGTCTAACTAATTTAGATTTATATCTGATAGACTCACTAACATCGAAAAGCATCCTCTACTAAGAAGTTCTCCATTTCTAAGAGTTCGTTTAGTCAAGTTGCCAGAAATTATTTATCTTGAAAACTGTTTTTGCTTAAAAGTACTTTTCGAAAAAATAGTTTTAGAAAGTTGCAGTTTGTTTGGTCAATTCATTTGAGAAGTGCTTTTTAAAATATTTGATAAGCAAATAATATTTGACCAATCTCTTCAAAAAGTACTTTTGAGTAATAAATTACGAAAAATGATAATAATATTCAGTTTTATAATTAGTACTCCCTCCGGTTACAATAAGTGACCAATTAGCTTTTGGCACGCTCATTAAGAAAATACTAAATTCTATATAGAAATACCTAGTATGGCTAAACTACCCTTAATTAAATATTTAATGTGAGGAGTAAGAAAACTTTTTAGGGATATGTACATAAGGGTAATTTTGTAAAAACAAATTGAATTCTTTCTTGATTATATAAATGGACACTTATTTTGGACCAAAATAAAAAAGCAAATTGGTCACTTATTATGGACGGGGGGAGTATTATTTAAAAACAAGAAATAAATTTAAATATTTATTATAAAAGAATCTAATTAATTTTTTTATTTATATTTAATTAAAAATAAGTATAAAGTCAAAATATATGGTATTAAAAAAATAATCAATATAAAATATAGTAATCTAAAGTAATAATATCGTGTATCCAATATTACTTATTGTTTACATGATAATTCAAATATATCAAAATACGATCATACAACATAAATTAAAAATCAGCTTCATAAATCCTATATAAAAGAAGAGATCAATTTCTATTAGATAGACTATTTCTAAGAAGAATAGAAAAGGAAAATAAAAATACGATGGAAATATAATTAAGAAGAAGAAGAAGAGAGAAGAAACAAAACAAAAAAAAAAGGTTAAATTAATAAAGGATAATTTGAAAAATATAAATTTATAATAAGGAACTTATGTTTTAAAAAATTAATTTTTACTTTTGTTTTTACTTCTTAGAAGAAGCTAGCATTCATAGCCTCTTACCAAAAGTAGAAAATTTCTATATCTTGGCTAAACACATCTAATTTTAAAAAAGAAAATATTGTTATTAATAAAAAAATGGCCTCCCAAAAGCTTGGTCAAACAAGCTCTAAGACTCAAAGTTGAAACTTCTTATTAAAGATGAAAAAATCTCAAACCATTCTACTACACCCTTGGGTTGTATGAGAAAAAGGTTTCAGGTAGACCTTTCTTGTACTTGTGGTTATCTACATAAAATTGGACCACTATTCACCAATTAATTAATACTTTATTCAATGTCATCTCGAGAAATTAGCTAAGATAATCTAAGATAATGTACTGGAAGCAGTACAACGGACGTGGAACATTGAACGGCCTAATTACTAATGATGAAGGATTGTGTACAAGAAGGAAAATTTAGCATCTTGTTGGACCCTTGTTGGAAATTGCTCGTTATCCATTTCGTTTTTATCTTTGCCAACCACATTGTCAAATCTTAAAATATATTTTTATAAATCATTTATTTTAACTTCACTAGAAAAATTCATAATACTTCCTTTTCTTTTGGTACTTTGTCTGTTTGATTTTATGTGACAATTTTGTTATTTAAATTAGGCTGCAAATTAGTAAAAATTGCTTAATCTCTACCTATTTTTTTTTAAATTGTACCCACTTTTTAAACAACTTCAGCCTCCTTTCTCCTCCTCCTCCTCCTCCTTCTTCTTCTTCTTCTTCTTCTTCTTCTTCTTCTTCTTCTTCTTCTTCTTCTTCTTCTTTCTTTTGCTGCTGTTGAAAAAGCTATATTACTTCGTCTTCTTTCTTTTGCTGCTGTTGAAAAAGCTATATTACTTGTACAATTAGTAACCCCCCCCCCCCCCCCCCAAACCAAATATATATAAAAGAAAAAGAGAGGATTATGAAGTACTGGATTTCTAGAGATAATAAAATAGTAAGAGCTGTTCAAATGTAATGCTCAGACGATAACTAGAAATTATAATTCCCAACGTAGGAGAAGATTATAGCAATATGATGGCTTGATCTCTCAAAGCACTGACTGACTATGCTATACATATTATCTACAACAATTTAGAAAAAATTAACAAAAGCAAGTTTTGAAAAAGCTTTATAACAAATCTAATTAATCCAGGACAAAAAAATTTCAGCTTTTAGTGCTGAAATTTTTACAAATGAACTAAGTAATTTCAGCATCTTTTGCTGAAGTTTTTTAAAAAACTTATCCAGGACAAAAAAACTTCAGCTTATTTAGTGCTGAAGTTTTTATAAATGAACTAAATAACTTCAACATCTTCTGCTGAAGTTTTTGAAAAAGCTTAATGACAAAACTAATGAATACAGGACAAAAAAACTTTAGCTTATTTAGTGCAATTACAAACAAAAACTTCACCAAATAGAGAACAAAACTTCAGCTACTATGCTTAAGTTCAGCATTTACAAACAAAAACTTCAGCAAATAGAGAACAAAACTTCAGCTACTATGCTTAAGTTCAGCAATTACAAACAAAAATTTCAGCACACTTGCTACTTCAGGCCCGTCTACCAGAATGCTGAAGTTTTGCGTGATTACCTTTGTTACTTCAGCCCCGTATGCTGAAGTTACGCGAAAAAATGGGTACGCTTGCAATTTTTTTTTTACAAAGCGAGTACAAGTTAAAACGTGACCCAAAAAGCGGGTATAGATACAAATGCCCCTGCAAATTAGCGAATACTTTCTAAATCTTTTTAAGTAGAAATTAATTGTAATTTATAATACTCTTATGTGTAATTTTAGTTAAGCAAATTTAAATTTTAAAAACAAATTAATGCTCGAAATTATACCAAAACTTAGATATTATAATTCTCGTATTACAAGCCATGAGAGAACAAAGGCAAAGCTAGAATCCTTCGGTAAATATTTGATTGTGAACCCAATTATTATTGTATATTAACAGATTATTATAAAAACCCATAAATTTTAAATCCTTAATCGCCTATGTGACGGTCATCACTATGGATCAGACAAATTGCATTATGTATTCTATCTTCAAAATATAATTTGACTTTCTCCCATTTCTTTTCTTTTCATATAGAGTTAAAGTTTCTCCTCAGCAACAAGTTATCTATTTTTATAGATTGATTTGTTAAATAATAGAAAATGACAAAATTTTACTCAATTCCTTCAAAAAGCAAAAAGCTCTAACCATTGTTAAGACATAATGAGGGGAAGACTAAAAAGCAAGGGGAAAATGAAAGAGAAGTTTGGTTGTAAGATAAGACGACTACATACACAAAGTCCACTAAAAGATTTAGTGCTAGTTTCTCAAATCTTACTAATTTAGAAAATAACACAGAATGTATGGCACTGACATAATGTCGACACCACTGCTGTGGCTGTTTGTGTAACAAAAAAGGACCCACCCTCTATTCATGTTGTAGACTTTGATAAAAATCACTAACCAACCTCATCCACTACAAACAAACAGCAAGTCTTCCAATGTGAACACAAGAACAACTCATCATCTTTTCTCCACTTGTACTGGAATTTACTGTTTAAAAAAGATGTCAACTATTTACATGAAAATATTACAAGGAAAACACACCAAAAAGACACCTCAGAATTTATACAAAAGATGGAACAATTCTTGCACGCTAAGTGCTAGGAGTCATCACAGTCATGTAAATATCATGTCCTACCAATTAGTCCTCTATACAAAAAGAAGTCACATCTTTAGTACATCCTCATTTTGGGATAAGGAGAAGATCACATAAAAACCTAATGCCTTTACATAAGAGATATCTTCAGCACTAAGGCTGTTAATGCTACCAACGCAACAAACCAAAACACCTCAGAACCTACGAGAAGGGATTCCAGTGATCAGCCCCATTGGTGGGGGGTTTAAAGTGCAGTTCATCATTTGAAATAGTCAGCCACGACGAATACCCATGAAATAGTTGAAGTCATGGTGCTGGACACCCAACTGCTTTAGCCAAGAATCCGCCACGCTAAAAAGTGATGCCAGCCTCTCTTGGTCCCTTCCTTTCCTGTCTGAAAGCCACACATCACCCTGCATCTTGTAAGTGCCCAAACCGAAAGGTGGAAGTGGGATGCTTTCTCCTTCCTTTCGTTTCCGTTTACCATTCTCCGTGTCATCTTCAAGGTCCATATCTGCACGAGACGACCAAAAGATTAGCTAGTGTAAAAATATTCTGTACTTCATCACTCGTTCGCTCAGAAGATAGCAATTAAAAAGGGAAAAGCATTCAATGTCCAACGGATAGATCAAACAATACCTTGGAAAGAAGAAGAAAGGGTGTGGAATGTGAGAAAGCATGCTGACAAGTCTTTAATGGTTCTTCCCATAGGAATGTGATATATCGGATACCTATAATGTCCAGGTCAAAAGGGTTAGTAACAAAATCCGTCTTTATTCCCCTTTCATTACTCACTGTGGCGACCAAGCAAGTCAGCAATACCAAAAGGATGCAGGATCAACTTAAGTGGTATAAAATTGGTTGCATTACAAGGAAAATATGATCCAATTAATACCCATCAAGGAGCAAGTAAACAATATTTTACATGTCCCAGATAAATTTCATTAACTTGATAAAATCTACTTCAGTTAACCATTAGTTTCATGACCATAAGTGCACAGAACGGAAGAACTGGCATACCAAGCAACTGACATCCAACTAGCTGGTGAAAGATCTACACTTCTCAATGACATTAATCCGGGGTATCTTTCAGCTAAACCACTAATCTGCGAGCAAAAAGAATCAGAGTTAGTGTCAAATAAACGTTCAAAACAAAACAATATATGCTAAAAAGTTCAAACCACATGTTTCATATGGAATCTTATATATCTTATCAAATAAAGAATCATTAGAGAACTCTACTGCATAAAGAAAGAATAAATGCTTCAAATTTTCTCTGAGTTGCATAAACAAAGATGAGTGGGTGATTAAGTCAACCATAATGTCCGGATTAGGCTAGAATACAGAATAAAGAACAATACTAATAGATTTATCTCCAATGATTTTAGGGAGAAGGGGGACTAAAAAGCACAATTAAGGCCTGTAAATTTGTACTTAGAAGTCACAAACTAAGAACTATTCCTATCATCCCTATTAACAGAAACAAACCCCAGTTAGTCCTTTTTCTTTCGAATATGAAGTTCATAAAAAGAAAGGGGTTGATAACAAAGGAAACAAGAGATAAAACTAATTGGAAATATACAACTAAAACTTGCTACCACATACATTTCCTAAAGCACTAGCTACCAGTATAAATTTTGGTTCAAAAGAAGACTTTAAGAAGCAGGGGAATAGAAACTAAAGGGGACAAAAAAAGGTGTAACAAGTCTAAAGAGGAAAACCTTGTCCATTAAAGGGACTCTTCCATAAGGAGTAGATCTCTCAAAGTACTGAAAATAAAGATAGCCCCATCTATCATTCATTTGCCAAAGACTATCTCCTTCCTCAGAAGAACAACCATCCCATCTTGATAGCTTTTCACTTTCACTCTCGTCGCTGAACGAATCACTGAACGAATCCCTCGTCTCGCAAACAGACTCAGTCTCTTCCCTACAAAATTATTAAATTGTTGAACAACTTCATTATCTCCAGTCCACAACTATGAAGCATAGTTTCTAACAAGCAACTAACAAACTTTGAATAATCTAACTTCTGGGAAACGTATATTACTAACATAAACTATGTAATAGCCTATTTAGCTTTAAGTAGCAGAATTTTTGCTGCCATCACAAACTTTGACCGGCTCAACTTGGTAAACAAGCAATGCTGCATTACTTTCAAAAAAAACCAAGAAATTCATTTGACAAGAAAAGACCCTAAAATCAATGATCAAATTGAGATACCCAAAAAAGTGTAGCACCAAAAGAATTTTACCTCAGAAAATTAACAGAAGACCTGCTGGTAAAGATTTGAATAGCTGAAAGATAAGGCACGTAATATTGAACTAAAGTTTCGCCTGTATCCATTTTAATAGGAACTCCAGCCCCATAAGCACTCAATTCGTCGTAACAATTCCAAAGATCAGCCAAAGTAAAATATTCAACCTTCTCCCTTTCCCATGGATGCCATAACCTGTTCAGATTCCTAATCTCACTCTGCGCATAAAACAATCATACAATAACAAATCACATTTCATATTCATCCATTGAATTATAAATATGAAAAATGAAGAAAAAATACCTGGGGTAGAAACTGGGAAGGGACTAACGGTGTGGTGCATTCCAAGAAGCAATCAAGGTTTGATTGCATTGAGCTTTTGTCTATTGACATGATTATTACACAAGAAAAAATAGAGAGAGAAAGAGATCGGAAATTACTGTCTCTCTCTCTAAACTCTGTGAAACAGAGGAGACACAAAAGAAACAGAGAAGAAGAGAAAAACAAAAACACAAAGTAGAAATGGGAGAGAGAGAGAGAGAGAAAATGACGGGATTGTATTAGTATGAGAATGAGAAGGGGCGAATATAACTCGGTCTAAATATACTAGGTGAAAAATAAATAAATAAATTAGAAACCAATATTTGACGTTTAGACAACTATAACTATTATACGGAAAATAAAAGAAAAAAGGAAGACAGAAAGTCGTCTTTTTTTTTTTCCTTCACTTTCCGGTGACCGCGAACCAAAGACTCCGGCGTGATTTTCTCCCTTTCAGTCAAAACCCACAAATCTAGCAAGCAGAATAGTTACCCCTTTTAAGATTTTCAATCCTAAAGTACAATTTTGAACTTAAAGAAAACACAAACCCAAGAAAAAACTAGAGAGACTTGTCTTTCAATTCAAATGAAAAATATAGCCGACTCTCAAAGCAAAAAACAAACAAACAGAAATTTACATAACAAGTTCTGCTTTCTGGTTTTCTTCTCTGGAAAATGACGTGCCCTTTCTACTCTGCAACCCCAAAAAAGATGAAACAGAATTCCAAAAGAGAAAAACATGAAAACAAACAAAATGAGCCGTGAGTTTCGCGCAATATATGAGGGAGAGAGAAAGATAGAAGAAAATGAGGAGAAAAAGTTTAGACGTTTGAGTCACGCGAAGAAACCAAGCGTTGTGCTGTTACAAAAATTGAGAGAAAAGCCAAATACAGACTATAACCTTTTCTTAACGGAATTCCATGGTTTCTAATTAAAAAAGGAATCAAACTTTCTTCATAAAAGCAACACCTATTTAGTAGAAGCAATAATAATTTTTTTTAATGTTTTCTTATTTATTGCTTTGAATTAAATTTTGTAAGATTGCTCCTACATTTTTGGTGACCGGTTTAACTGGTTTGAATAAGAACTAAGATTGTGGGTGTGAGAGGGGGAGATTAGTAGTAGTTGGGTGTAATAAATTAAGGACATGAGAGTGGAATATTTAACATTAAATTACTTTAGGTGTCTCTTTCAGACTTTCACCATTGAATGGATTCCCCTCCCCCCCAACCCCCCAATATGTGGTTTGGCAGGTGTATAAGAATCTATATATTTAAATAGGTGTATTAGTAATAATAAGATTAGTAATGTTGGGATCATTTATATTGATATTATTTTTATCGATGGTTTAATTTGATGTATTAAAAATAATATATATTTCAAAAAAGAATTAAAATTATTTGTGTACAAAAATCCTGTCCACATGTGTTTTGGAAAAAGTTTTGAAAGGGCAATTTTGTTTATATATATATATATTTGTCGATGTCTTAAAATGGAAAATTTTTATATAAAAATAACTGGGCTCCCTACTTTTCAATTTTATAGCCCATATTGCAATTTACAACCAACTAGCCCAAAAATAATAGGCTAAGATTCAATATCCAACTTCAATAGGTCCTCGAAATTACTATTCAATTTTTAAAAAAGATTGCTCAAGCTTTTAAGTTAAATTTTGAATCAGTAACTATGACTCAAATATTAGTTCAACAAACCAAATTTATTTGGGTGGTGAAAATTAGATTTTTAATAAGCTTAAATATGTGGGTTTAAATTTCGAATTTGATTTTGTGAGGAACTTGGAGTATGTGTTATTTATACTTGTTATAAATAGTATAAGGAGGTTGTATATAGAATTTGAAGTCATTTAATGGAGATTTGGACTGGTTTTGAATAAGAAATGCAACTGAAAATCGTGGAAGAAGTTCGTCTACAGACACTTGTATAAAGGTGTATAAAAGTATATAATAGTGTATAAGATGTGTTTATACACTCATACACACTATTATACAAGATTATACATTATTATACAAAAAACGACTTCGTTTCCTTGCGTCTTTACTGAAATTCACTCAAATCTTGCTCAAATCTACTCCAAATCACTTCAAATTTAAATTTTGAACTCTTTTTGATATTTTCAATCAATTGGAACAACACCCAATCCAAACAATTAATAAAATTAAAAAAATCCTATTTTCGAAAGCGGAGCTTTGTCAATGGTGGACTTATACTCTTCAATTTTCTTACATTATAACTAGGTGACACAGGGTTGCAGTTTTCTTACAACATCAACAACTTAATTTTCAGTCAAGCAAATTAGATCTCATTAAAATTTTATGATTCATCTCGCAGAAGCGAAAAGAAAAGAAAACAATACAGACCAGAGGTGGTTGTAACGACCCGACTGATCATTTTGCTTTTTAGAACCCCCCCCCCAAATAAAATATTTCGCGCTTGCTTTAACTAATTTACGACCTACGGGGATGATTGGCTCGAGATTTGGAAGAGTTTTAGTTGTAATAGGCACACTTGAATCCCTAAGATTTTCTTAAAAGGCTAAGTTTGACTTGGGTCAACATTTTTAACAAACGAATCCGGACTTGTATTTTGACGGTCCCAGAGGGTCTGTATGAAAATATGAGACCTGGGCGTATATCCGAAATCGAATTCCGAGGCTAAGGATTTAATGAAATTAAATAATGCTTGATCATATTGGTATTGGGCTCGTATGTTGGTTCTGGAGCCCGGTACAGGTCCAATATAACATTTAAGACTAGCCCGCAAAATTTAGTGTCAATCTGAATAGTATAAGTACATTTCGGCGCGTTAGAAGTGAATTGAAGAACTTGAAGTTCATAAGTTTGATTCAATTGGTTTTAGGGGTGATTCTTAGATTTAGCGTTGTTTCGGGCATTCCAAGAGTTCAAGCGAGCCCGTTTTATGATTTCAAACTTGTCGGTATACTCGGGCATGGACTGGGGCCCCCGAGCGTCAATCGAGCGAGGCTCGAGTGAAGTTGGAAAACTTAGGAAGGAGCTGAAGCTCCAGTCTTCTGTCATAACCGCACCTGTGGTTGGTCAACCGCAGGTGTGAGACTGCAAAAACGGTCGTTCTCTCGTAGAAGCGGCCAAGGCAGGCCAAGCCAGAAGCGGCTAAGCTTCTGCAGAAATGGTTGCTTCCCGCAGAAGCGGCCCAGTGGCCCAGCTGAGTTTCCGCAAATGCGGTGGCGCAGGTGCGTCCCAGGACCCAGATGCGGAAATCACTGAAGCAGTGACCTTCATTTATTATGGGCTCTAGGCTATTTTTGCTCATTTTCACTCATTTATTGGGCGATTTTGGAGCTCTTGAGAGAAGACTTTCACCTAGCATCTTGAGGTAAGTTCATCCTATTTATTTCTAGTTTAATACTTGAACCTCGAGTAGATTAACACACAAAGATTAAGGAAAATCATGGGATTAGAGCAAAACCTAGGGTTTTGACAAAAGTTAGATTTAACAACGAAATTTATTATAGAATGAAGTAGAAATCATATATTATTGATCCTTAGATTATAAAGAACAAATTTCTTCGAAATGTTTTGGAATCCGGGCACGTGGTCCCGGGGTCGGATTTTAGGAAACTTTGTTTAAGGTTGGGAAATTACTTTAGTAATTAAAATGCGAACTCTTAAGCTTGTATTGACTAGTTCCTACCTCGTTTCATTAGTTTCGGATAGTTCGGCTCTAAATTGAGGGTTTGAGTACGTTTTTGATATTGGGAGTACGCTTTGGAGCGAGGTGAGTCTCCTATCTAACCTTATAAGAGGGAATTGTCCCCATAGGTGTAATAATTTAATAATTTGCCACTAAATGCGGGGGATACGTACGCACTAGGTGACGAAAGTCTGTGTGTAGCCACTATTATGCTTAAGTCCGGGTAGTCTAGGACCCAAAAGCATACTTTATGTGATATTCTTGTGACTTTATGGTTAACTTGGATTGCTTAAATTATATTGAATGTGGTAAATGAAATTAATACGAGAAAACATCACTTTCTTGATCTTTTAAAGAGAAGTTGACATTTCTATGAGTAATTGCTCCCTTGATATATTCTTGTCTGCCTGTTTGTTGTGCTTAATTACATTTGATGCGTCGCATGTATAATTCGCAAGCGGGGTAATAGATGCATCTATGGTTCGCGCCGTTCGACCCTCCGACAGTGCACACTTTAATTTTATGTTGGATCAGGCCGTACGACCTTGGCACTACTTGCGTATGCTTCTTGCTCGGTATATTGCTGTGGACTGAACTTTGTTGTATGCCCTAAAATGTAAATGGCTAACCGTGATATCATCTAGGAAAGGACCTGTTTCTCCTTGCTATAAATTGTTAACCATTTGTGTTATCCATGCTTAGTATAACACTTGCTCATATTATTTGACCCTAGTAAGTATCAAGTCGACCTCTCGTCTCGACTTCTTCGAGATTAGACAGGATATGTATTGGGTACGTATTATTTATGTACTAATACTACACTTCTGTACTTAATTGTACAGGATCTAAGGCAGGTACATCTGGTTACCAGGCTGGTGCATACTCTTGATCCAGCTCGAGATTCCACGGTGAGCTGCTCCCTTCTTATGCCATTCAGCAGCCCGATGGAGTCTTTTTTTACTTTTGGCTATCTATTCTATTTCAGACAGTAGGATAAAATTATTCTTTTATATATCCTACTATCTGTGAGAACGTGATTTTTGCCTCATACGAATTACTCCAAAAGAATTCCTAAAATTAGGTCTTTTCTTTAATTATGTGTTATTTTTTTAGGAATTATTGTGTGATTTCCCTGATTGTTTGCATATATTTGTGTGCATGTTTAATTTTATTAATGCATTAAAAATACAAAAATATAGCATTTGCATTTAATATTTGATTTTTATAGTTTTTGGAATTAATTAATAATTAGGTGTTTTACAAAATGAAAATTCAAAAATAAATAACATGTTTTGTAATTTTAGTCAAATTGTTGTGATTTTCTTTTAACTTGGCATTTAATTATTTGTAATAAATATTAGTTGGAGTAAATTAGTATTTTTAAGTTAATTCGGGTTATAATTTAATTAGGATTTTAGTTTTAATTGTTGAAAAGGAAAGGAAAAGAAAATTGAAAAGGAAAAGAGAATAAGAAGAGGAAAATCTGGTTGGGCCAATTTGGCCAAGCCCAAAACCAAAACTCAGCCAAACCCGGCCAAAAAACCAGCCCATACCCGTCCCAACCCGGTCCGTCTCCAGCCTCAACCAAACGACGCCGTTTCGAGCATCTCAATCTGGACCTTTGATTTGATGAGATCAAACGGTCCAGAATCTCACCCACAACCCGAACCCGACCCAATCCCTGAGCTGATCCTACCCCAGAACCAAAACGACCCCGTTCCGTGCCCATTTGATCACAACCGTTGGATTTTTATCATACAACAGTTCACATTAATCACTCCATTTTAATAATACAAAAAAACCCCAAACGACCCTTACCCCCCCAAAATCAGAACCCCTCCCATTCGTCTCTCTCATCGATTCAGAGACGACCTGTCTCACCACCGCCCTCCGCCCACCGGAAATCGCCCCATGGCCGTTTCGGTGGTTCAATGGCCACCAAATTCACACCCCAGCTTCCCCTCGACCTCCCCAACCTAACCCCTCTAACCATCACCCTCGAATCATGGCCGACTGCTTCGAATCTTAGATCGAAGACAAGACCTCAAACCTTAAACCTACCCAATCAGTCCCAAATTAACACCATACCACCACCTGACTTCCCTCATCCCTAAACCACCCTAGTTCCACTCAAATCAAACCGGAGTTTGTCGAATCTCAATTCGAATGAACGAACGCTAAGTTTTCAAATCAAGAGCCTGTATTGAAGATTTGAGGCCGAAATAGGTTTTGTTCGTGTGTTCTCGTTTGAGAACTCGCGATTAAGACCTATTCCGACCAAACTCAAAAGATGCCGGATTTTGTTCAAGCCGAGCTGGTCGTTCATTTTAGGTATTTCCCATTTCCATTTGGAGTTTGTCAATTAGCTTTCATTTTTCTCATTTTTCTCTTCATCTCATTTTTTAGACTTCATTCGATATGTGTCTTTTCTGATTAATTTCCCATCACGTCAATTTGTTTTGGTTTGGTAATTGGTGTTGACTCGTTAATTTTAGTCAATTTTTGAAGCTAGTCAGTTGGTCGATTTGTTAGAACATTGCCGATTTTGCAATCGATAAATTAAGTTTGTCCGTTTGCTAAAATTAAGGATTAGTTCATCACAATGTTTGAATCGCTTAGTCGGTTGTCACATTGTTTTGAATTGCTTGGTCAGTTGAAATACTTTGAAAATACATGAACTGTTGTTTTGGTTGTCACCTGAACCTACTGTTATTCCCTGTAAGGGTATTCTGAATCATTAAAATCCTTGGCCTTTATTTTGTTGCTATTTGATTCAACTTGGTTCAAGCTTAAGCTGTGGTTGAGTTTGATGAATTAAATCCTACTGTTTAGGGTCTGAAATGAATCTGACGTTGGTTTGAATTCAGTGTTGGTATGATAATGTTAATTAGATAGTAGTGAGTTATAAGATTGCATTCAGAACTTAGGAGAATTGGTTATAGCTGCAGTCACAGGGTCTTCAGGGGTATTTTGGGGTTTTAAAAGTTTGGCAAATAGTCTTGCTAAGTGGGCTGTCAGTAAAGTACTTAATTAACCATTAATCTAATGTGTTAGTGGGGAACAAAACATGATGGTATGGGAAGGCTTAAAAGAAATTGATTAAAATATGTTGCCCATACCTGCTTGAACTTTAAATAAAGGAAAGACAAGGGTTAATGGGGAACCAAAACATACTCTAGTGGAGTTCTAAAGAAGATCATGGGCAGAATTAGTTTCTTAGTTCTGCCTGAGTGCTCTTACGAGCTGGCAGGGTCAGTGTTTGGGTATAAATGGAGGGACTTAGGATAGAGTTAGGGGGGTTTTTTTATGAGAGAAGAGAGTTGGAGAGTTTAGGAGATTGAAAGGAAGAAAACTTTCTGAGAGAGATACCAACCTAAGAGATTGGAGAGCTGAAAGGATTTGAAGAAAGAAAAATCTATAAAAAATGAAAACGGTTGAAGTCCTTTTTTTCAAAAAAATACTGGAATTGTTAAGTTTTCTGCTTGATTTCAAGTTTTAATCCCCTTGTGAGAAGTCGGATTTGAAAGGATTCAGCAGAAGTGGTATATTTGGATTTTTGAACATCAGAATTTGGGTTTGAAAATCTGAGGCTTGACTTGCTGATTCTGTTACTGTTTCATTGCTGGGCTAACTTGATTTCTGTTGCTGCATGTTGCTGATTCTTCACCTCTTTTGTTTTCCTTGTTCATTACCAGGTATTACTTCAAATCATTGTCAACGAGTGACTAAGAACATGTACTTCGAGTTGAGGCCAGATTGAATACAAGCTATTTTGTTTCTTCTGGATTTTCCTTCATTCTCTTCTTCTACTTCTTTGAATGATCTGTAATAGATCTTATATTATACATGCTAGCCTAATTGTTGTACCGTGGAAATGAATTTGTGGCCTTTAAAAGTTCCTCATTTGTATGATGTCTTAATAGCTTGATTCCCTGTGTCTTCTGCTTAATCTCTGATTTAGGAAGTCGAGTTTGTATGCCTATATTTGATTTGGGACTGTTAGGGATAGTGCAACAGATGGTTTGTGCTGGTTATGCTATCAGTTTTTTTTTATTTCTATTGAGAGTCAGTGTGACGATTGCATATGGAATTTGCAAAATGACAAGTGTAATTTTCTATTTGAAGGGAATTATGATGTGATCTAAGGTTTGCTTGTTAAGTGTTGATTGGAAAAAAGGTCTGACTTGTGATATATAGATCCATGTTAAGAATAGTTTAATTTACCCATTAGTCTTGCTTAAAAGTTTTGGGAAGGAATCAATCCACTGTTTAATGTCCTGTGAAATGAGTGTTTGAATCTTGTAGTCTTGAAGTATGTTTTATCGTAAGGAAAAAGTTCAGGGACATAGTGTGAGGGATTGCATATTATTCTGTAAACACTTTCAAAATTGAGTAATCTCAGAGGTTGAATATTATTAGGTGTGGAGTAATGTATGCACTTGAAATTAACCATTTGTTTAAGGCTAGTTGGAACGCGATTTAGTTATTGAAAGGAGACGTTGTGTTTGTTTGCCAGAGTCTAAATGAATATGTTTGGGTTCTCATGGCCTTAAAGAGTGCTGCCATCTTGGGAGGGATTTGAATATCAAAAACATGCTTTGTATTTGTCTACATTTGCAAAAGCCTGCCCCTAATGGTTTAATTCTAAGCTCTACACATAATGGGTGATCTTGCTTGATTAATCATGTCAGAACATGCATCTGGGCTCCATAGCATTGGCACAACGTTCTCTCTTGGCTTTCAAGTACAGGCTTCACTCGAACCTATTTTCCCTTTTGGGTTCTCAACGAGCATGCTCGTATAAATGCTAATTGGGCCTGTTGGTCGATCGAGTTTCTCGCATAAGCTAAATAAGGGCTTTATTTTATTTTTCTAGCTAGCTTATACGTCTGTTTAGTTTAAATTCAAATCACGTTAAGCCTTAGCTAGTTAATTGAACTTTGGTTTAGACTTGAGGCGAGCCATATTAGACAAGTTTTAATTTATGGCCCTCATAAGATAGTTTAGAAACCATTTGTTTAGAATCCGAGGCATGCCATTTAGCAAATTTTCCCTGGCCCTCGCAAAGTTAAAATGCGTAGTTACTTTAGGCGCGTCATTTAATAATATTACCTTCCTAAAACTCGGGTGCACATTTATGTGACCCAAATCCAAATCTCGACAATGTTAAAATATGTCGAGGACCACGAGTGCATTTCTGTGACGTGGTTCAAGACTTGTTTTAATGACGTTGCAATTTTCTTAAAAAACAAATAAAAGCGGTTAAGGTTAAAATTTGCACATAGGTTCATAATTGTTAAAATCAGATAATTTAAGCCAAATATAACGGTTGAGCGACCGTGCTAAAACCACAAAACTCGGGAATGCCTAACACCTTCTCCCGGGTTAACAGAATTCCTTACTCAGATTTCTGGTTCGCGGACTGTAATACAAAGTCAATCTTTTCCTCGATTCGAGATTCAACCGGTGACTTGGGACACCATAAATCTCCCAAGTGGCGACTCTAAATCTTTAATAATAAATCCCATTTCGATTGTCCTTTAATTGGAAAAACCCCCTTATGCCCTTCCGGAGTGTAGTGAAAAAGGAGGTGTGACACTATCTGCCCACAAACTTGTGATACCAGGTCTTGGCACACACATTAGTAGACTATTTTTTTATTGGGATTGTATGGTACGATGTTAATTATCGCTTATTTTAAATTCAAACTTAGAGATTGTGGTAACTATTTTGGAAAAAGTAAAACTAGAACTCATTAATATTTCCGCGTTGGCTTGCCCGACAACGGTGTTGGGCGCCATTACGACCTGAAGTGAAATTGGGTCGTGACAACATGGTATTAGAGCACTAGGGTTACGTAGGTTACACAAGTCATGGGAAAACCTAATAGAGTCTTGCGGATAGGTACGAGAACATCTCTATTTATCTTCGAGAGGCTATAGGGTGTTAGGAAACTACTCTTTATTCATTTCCTATAGTGCAGTGGTTGGTATGCTAAATTTCCCACTTTTATTCTCTCATATATGGTGAGGACACACACGTCTGATGTTCCAGACTCGGGAGGAGCTGCTTCCCCCATTGCTAGAGGCTGAGGCAAAGGCCGGGGGAGGGCACCAACCTGAGGTAGGGGTCGAGGGCGTCCCAGAGTTGTACTAGTAGCACCACCGGTGGATCCTGCGGGAGATCCTATCATTAAGGAGCAGGGCGGGGTGCCTGCAGCTGAGCCTACCTCGACAGACTTTATGACAACATCGGGTTTCCAGGAGTTCATGGGCCATATACTGCGGTTCATGAACACCATGACTCAGGCTGGTTTATTTCTAGCAGATCCAGCTACATCACAGGAAGGAAGGGGAGCACAGACCCCTACTGCTTAGGCTCCTGGTCATGCAGTTGCAGTGTATCAGACTCTGGGTGCACTACCCATGGATGGGGCTCAGCCAGTTGCTGCAGTGGTGCCCGAGCCCAGACCAGCTGCAGATGGTGACCCGTAGAAGTTATTGGATAGATGGACTAGACTTCACCCTCCTGTCTTTGGGGGTGAGCGTCATGAGGATGTTTAGGATTTCATTGATAGGTGCAGGGACAGACTGCACAATATGAGGATATTGGAGTCGCACGGGGTTGACTTCACTACTTTTTAGTTGGAGGGCAGGGCCCGTAGATGGTGGCAGTCTTATGTTCTTGGCAGGCCTGCAGGTTCTCCTTCCATCACTTGGGGGCAGTTCACACAGTTATTTTTGGATAGGTATATTCTACCCTCTGATAGGGAAGAGCTGTGGTATCAGTTTGAGCAGGGTTAAATGTCTGTGACCGATTATGAGGTGAGGTTTTTTGAGTTATCCCTCCATGCATTGATGATACTTCCTACTGACATAGAGAGGGTGCGGAGGTTCGTTGTAGGGTTGCATTCTGACATTAGGGCTAACATGGCCTGAGAGGTGGAGATGAGGACTTCTTATCAGCTAGTGGTGGAGATTACTCTAAGGATCGAGGGTTACCGTCTGAGAGGTAGGGAGCAAATGCAGCAAGATAAGAGGTCTAGATTCTCTGGAGAGTTCAAAGGTGCCCCGGCTAGGGATAGAGGTTAGTTTTAGAGGGGTCAGCCCATCAAACCCCCATATTCAGCACCACCACCTGCTCGGGGTGCTCCAGCGCGCCCCTATTTCAGCGCCATACCAGAGAGTTCTTATTGTCCGCCAGCTATTCAGGGTTCTTCCAGTGGACATTCAGGTCCTCAAGGTTCTTCTGGTTCCTATTCCAGTGCTATGCCAGAGAGTTCATACCATCCTCTAGCCATTCCGAGTTGCTCCGGTGGGTATTCAGGTCATCAGGGCCAGGCTTCCGGACATCAGGCTATAGTGCCTAGAGGTTGCTACGAGTGTGGAGATCCAGGTCATATGAAGAGGACCTGCCCCAGTCTTCGGGGCTAGGTAGTACAGTAGGGTTAGCAGCCTATAATTCCAGCATCGGTTGCCCAGCCGCCTAGGGGCGGGGGATATAGTGGTAGAGGTCGTCCTACAGGTGGAGGCCAGACAGGGAGAGGTCAGCCAGCTACTGCTCAGTCAGGTGGAGGCCAACCAGATTCTATGCCTTTCCGGCCAGACCAAATGCATTGGCCTTAGATATTGTTATCACAGGTATTATTTCCGTCTGCGGTAAAGATGCTTCGATATTATTTGATCTAGGGTCCACCTATTCATATGTATCATCTCTGTTTGCTCGTTTGCTGGTTATTGCTCTTGATCCTTTGGGCACTTCTGTCCATGTGTCCACTCCTGTGGGCAGTTTAGTGGTTGTGGATTAGATCTACCGGTCCTGTGTGGTCACATAATGTGGTTTCGAGACTAGAGTAGACCTCATGTTGCTTGATATGATTGACTTTGAGGTCATTCTAGGCATGGATTGGTTATCCCCATACCACGTCGTCCTTGATTGTCATGCCAAGACTATTATATTATCGATGCTAGGGTTACCAGGGTTGGAGTGGAAGGGTACCACAGTGGATACATCTACTCGGGTTATCTCTTTCCTGAAGGCTCGACATATGGTCAAGAAGGGGTGTTTAGCTTATATGGCTTATGTTCGGGACACCACCGCAGAGTCTCCGACGATTTATTCAGTTCTAGTAGTTGGGAGTTCGCCGATATGTTTCCTTCTGATCTTCCTAGCATGCCACCAGATCGCGATATTGATTTGGCTCCAGGTACCTAGCCTATATGTATTCCACCGTACCGTATGGCTCCAAAAGAGTTGAAGGAGCAGCTTGAGGAGTTGTTAGCAAAGGGGTTTGTTAGACCAAGTATGTCACCTTGGGGTGCACTAGTGTTGTTTGTAAAGAAGAAAGATGGGACTATGCGGATGTGCATTGATTACCGCCAGTTGAACAAAGCTACCATCAAGAACAAGTACCCGTTGCCACGCATAGATGATTTGTTCGACCAGTTGCAAGGTGCTAGGGTGTTCTCTAAGATTAACTTGAGATCAGGGTACCATCAGTTGAGGATTCAGGACTCGGATGTTCCGAAGACTGCGTTCCGTACCAGATATGGCCATTATGAGTTTTTAATGATGTCCTTTGGCCTGATTAATGCCCCAGTGGTGTTTATAGACTTGATAAACATGGTGTTTAGACCTTATATTGATTCCTTTGTCATCGTCTTCATTGTCGATATTTTGATATATTCATGTAGCCTAAGGGAGCACGAGCAACATTTGAGAGTAGTGCTTCAGACCTTACGAGAGCAGAAGCTATATGCTAAGTTCTCCAAGTGTGAGTTTTGGCTAGAGTCAGTGGTATTCTTGGGGCATATTGTGTCAGGAGAGGGCATTAAGGTGGATCCTAAGAAGATTGAGGCAGTTCAGAGTTGGCCATGTCCTACTTCAGTGACCGAGATCAGGAGTTTCCTGGGATTAGCAGGTTACTACAAGCGATTCGTGCAGGGCTTTTCATCTATTGCATCACCTCTGACTAGATTGACCTAGAAGGGTGATCCTTTATGTTGGTTCGATAATTGTGAGGCGAGCTTTCAGAAGCTCAAGGCAGCTTTGACTATGGTACCAGTTCTTGTGTTACCTTCCAGTTCAGGGATGTATACGGTTTATTGTGATGCTTCACGCATTGGTTTGGGTTGTGTATTGATACAGGAGGGGCGAGTTATTGTATATGCTTCACGCCAACTGAAGATTCATGAGAAGAATTATCATGTACACGATCTAGAGTTGGCGGCGATTGTTCATGCTCTTAAGATATGGAGGCATTATCTGTATGGTGTGTCATGCGAGGTTTACACTGATCATCGCAGCTTACAGCATTTGTTCAAGTAGAGGGATCTCAATTTGAGGCAGCGTAGATGGCTTGAGTTACTGAAGGATTATGGCATCCCCATTCTTTATCATCTGGGCAAGGCAAATGTGGTCGCTGATGCCTTAAGCAGGAAAGCAGAGAGTATGGGTAGCTTGGTATTCATTTCAGTAGAGGAGTGGGCCACTAGCCTTGGACATCCAGTCCTTGGCTAACAGACTTGTGAGATTAGATATTTCAGAGCCCAACTGGGTCCTTGCGTGTGTTGTTGCTCAGTATTCATTATTGGGGCATATCAAGGCCCGACAGTTCGATGATCCACATTTGGCGGTCCTCAGAGAGACAGTGCTGCAGGGTAGTGCCAAAAAGGTTTCTATTGGCAAGGATGGTGTTCTGCGACTCCATGGTCGCTTATGTGTTCCTAATGTTGATGGTCTGAGGAAGAGGATTCTAGAGGAGGCACACAGTTCGCGGTATTCCATTCATTCGGGTGCTATGAAGATGTATCGTGACTTGAGGTAGCATTATTGGTGGCGGAGGATGAAGAAAGACATAATAGAGTATGTGGCTAGGTGTTTGAATTGCCAGCAGGTTAAGTATGAACACCAGAGGCCATGTGGCTTACTTCAGCAGATGCCTATACCAGAGTGGAAGTGGGAGCGCATTACTATGGACTTTATAGTGGGTTTCCCCAGACCTTGCGGAAGTTTGATGCAGTGTGGGTCATTTTTGATAGGTTGACCAAGTCGGCACACTTTATCTCAATTGTGACTACTTACACTTCAGAGAGATTGGCTCGGATTTACATTCGGGAGATAGTCCGATTGCACGGTGTGCCTGTCTCCATCATATCAGATAGATGCCCTCAGTTCACTTCCCATTTCTAGATAGCCGTTCAGAGTTAGTTGGGGACCCACATTGAGCTTAGCACAACATTCCACCCTTAGACCGACGGACAGTCAGAGCGGACAGTTCAGATTCTGGAGGACATGCTCAGAGCATGTGTGATTGACTTTAGAGGACAGTGGGATCAGTTCTTACCTTTGGCAAAGCTCGCTTACAACAATAGCTATCAGTCCATCATAAAGATGGCTCCATTTGAGGCTTTATATGGTCGGCGATGTCGTTCTCCTATCAGGTGGTTTGAGCCTGGTGAGGCTAAGTTGTATGGTACAGACTTGGTGAGAGATGCCTTGGAAAAGGTAAAGTTGATTCAAGAGATGCCTTGGGGAGGTTTCTTACGAGCTTGCTTTACCCCCAACTTGTCGGGAGTTCATCCAGTTTTCCATGTATCGATGTTGTGGAAGTATCATACCGACTTGTCCCATGTGTTAGACTTCAGTACTATTCAGTTGGATGAGAGTATAGGTTATGAGGAGGAGCCAGTTGCCATTATTGATAGACATGATCGCCAGTTGAGATCCAAGAGGATTTCCGCGGTAAAGGTCTAGTAGAGGGGCCAACAAGTTGAGGAGGCGACCTGGGAGTCCGAGGAGGACATGCGGAGCAGATACCCTTATCTTTTTCCTAGCTCAGGTACTTTTCTATGTCCGTTCGAGGACGAACATTTGTTTAAGAGATGGAGAATGTAACGACCCAACTGGTCGTTTTGCTTTTCAGAACCCCTCCCCCCTAAATAAAATGTTACGGGCTTGCTTTAACTAATTGACGACCCGCAGGGAGGTTGGTTCAGGATTTGGAAGAGTTTTAGTTGTAATAGGCACGCTTGAATCCCTAAGATTTTCTTAAAAGGATAAGTTTGACTTTGGTCAGCATTTTTAGCAAACGGACCCGGACTTGTGTTTTGACAATCCCGGAGGGTCCGTATGAAAATATGAGACCTGGGCGTATGCCCGAAATTGAATTCCGAGGTCCCTAGCCCGAGTGATGAATTTTTGTTAGAAATTGTTAAACTAAAATTCTAAGGATTTAATGAAATTAAATAATGCTTGATCATATTGGTATCATGCTCGTATGTTGGTTCCGGAGCCCGGTACAGGTCCAATATAATATTTAAGAATGACCCGCAAAATTTGGTGTCAATCCGAGTAGTATAAGTACATTTCGACGCGTTAGAAGTGAATTGAAGAACTTGAAGTTCATAAGTTTGATTCAATTGGTTTTAGGGGGTGATTCTTAGATTTAGCATTTTTTTGGCATTCCGAGGGTTCGAGCGAGTCCGTTTTATGATTTCAAACTTGTCAGTATGTTCGGGCGGGGCCCGAGGGCCCCGAGCGTCAATCGGGCGAGGCTCGAGTGAAGTTGGAAAACTTGGGAAGGAGCTGAAGCTCCAATCTTCTATCATAACTGCACCTGCGGTTGGTCAGCCGCAGGTGCGAGACCGCAGAAGCGGCCAAGCCAGAAGCTGCAGAAGCGGCTAAGCTTCCGCAGAAGTGATTGCTTCCCGCAGAAGTGGCCCAACTGAGTTTCCGCAGAAGCGGACACCTTTCCGCAGATGCAGTGGGCGCAGGTGCATCCCAGGACCGCATATGCGGAAATCACTGAAGTAGTGACCTTCATTTATTACAGGCTCTAGTCTATTTTTGCTCATTTTCACTCATTTATTGGGCGATTTTGGAGCTCTTGAGAGAAGACTTTCACCTAGCATCTTGAGGTAAGTTCATCCTATTTATTTCTAGTTTAATACTTGAACTTTGGGTAGATTAACATACAAAGATTAAGGAAAATTATGGGATTAGAGCAAAACCTAGGATTTTGATAAAAGTTAGATTTAACCACAAAATTTGTTAGAGAATGAAGTAGAAATCATATATTATTGATCCTTAGGTTATAAAGAACAACTTTCTTCGAAAAGTTTCGGAATCCGGGCACGTGGGCCTGAGGTCGGATTTTAAGAAACTTGTGATTAAGGTTGGAAAATTACTTTAGTAATTAAAATGCGAACTCTTTAGCTTGTATTGACTAGTTCCTACCTCGTTTGATTAGTTTCGGATCGTTCGGCTCCAAATTGAGGGTTTGAACACGTTCTTGATATTGGGAGTACGCTTTGGAGCGAGATGAGTCTCCTATCTAACCTTGTAAGAGGGAATTATCCCCATAGGTATAATAATTGAATAATTTGCCACTAAATGTGGGGGCTGCGTACGCACTAGGTGACGAGAGTCCGTGCATAGCCACTATTATGTTTAAGTCGGTAGTGTAGGACCCATAAGCATGCTTTATATAATATTCTTGTAACTTTATGGTTAATTTGGATTGCTTAAATTATGTTGAATGTGGTAAATGAAATTAATACGAGAAAACATCACTTTCTTGATCTTTTAAAGAGAAGTTGACATTTCTGCGAGTAATTGCTCCCTTGATATATTCTTGTCTGCCTGTTTGTTGTGCTTAATTATATTTGACCGCGTCGCATGTATGATTCGCGAGCGGGATAATATATGTATCTATGGTTCGCGTCGTTCGGCCCTCCGATAGTGCACACTTTAATTTTATGTTGGATCAGGCCGTACGACCTTGGCACTACTTGCGTATGCTTCTTGCTCGGTATATTGCTGTGGACTGAACTTTGTTGTATGCCCTAAAATGTAAATGGCTAACCGTGATATCATCTAGGAAAGGACATGTTTCTCCTTGCTATAAATTGTTAATCATTTGTGCTATCCATGCTTAGTATAACACTTGCTGATATTATTTGACCCTAGTAAGTGTCAAGTCGACCTCTCGTCTCGATTTCTTCGAGATTAGACAGGATACTTACTGGGTACATATTATTTATGTACTCATACTACACTTTTGCACTCAATTGTATAGGATCTGAGGCAGGTACATCTGGTTACGAGGCTGGTGCATACTCTTGATCCGGCCCGAGATTCCATGGTGAGCTACTCCCTTCCTATGCCGTTTAGTAGCCCGATGGAGTCTTTCTTTACTTTTGGCTGTCTATTCCATTTCAGACAGTATGATAGAATTATTCTTTTGTATATCCTACTATCTGCCCACATACTTGTGACACAAGGACTTGACATACACATTAGTAGACTATTTTTTTGTTGGGATTGTATAAGTATTATAGTACGATGTTAATTATCGCTTGTTTTAAATTCAAACTTAGAGATTGTGGTAACTGTTTTGGAAAAAGTAAAACTAGAACTCACTAATATTTTCGCATTGGCTTGTCCGACAACGGTGTTGGATGCCATCACGACCTGGAGTGAAATTGGGTCGTGACAATGGCTATACTGTTTCAGATCTAGACGAGTTTGTTTGCCGCGACGATGGAATCACTTTCAAGATATATACAACATATGCTAGGTCGGGTAAAATTTAAAATCATAGGCCAACTTTTGTTATGATGCTAAGTCAACTGTATTTTCATGTAATCTTCCTTAAATCATGGTATTACTAATGTCATTTTTTGTTATGTATAAAAAATAATAGCACTCCATATGTTTCAAAAAGATTGTCTTAGTTTGACTTGACATAAACTTTGATAAAGAATGAAAGACTTTTGAGATATGTGGTCTGAAATAAGCAATTATATTTATGTGACTGTAAAACTTTTAAAAGTTGTGGTCTGAAACCTAGTATATTATTTATGTTGCTATAAATATTTCATATTAAGGAAATACTGAAAGGTACCAATCTTAAGAAATAGTGCCAATCTTCTTGAAATAGAAAAAGTACTAAAATATGATATATAACTAATATACACATAGGTTAAAAAATAGTACTAAATAAGGAATTAATAGTACCTAAGGCAATACATATATTGTTTTTCCAAATATATCTTACCAATTGATCACTTAAAGTTTAAGTTTTGTGTGTTCACAATGTATAAATTTTTATATTATTGGATATATTTTGACCGAAAATTGTATGTAACTTTTAATATCAAGTTAATTATGACAACCTTAGAAAAATAATGATAATCTACTATAATTAGATAAATTATAGTGATAGGGTAAGTTTTCCTTAATTTATCAATCCTTTTATTTATTACTAAATCCATTCTAACTTTGGGAACTTTGAGATATTGTCGGGACTTTCTTTTTGGTAGACTAGAGGTATATGGCTTCTAAGGAAAGTAGATTTACTAGTACATGGAAAAAAGAAGAAGATTTACTAGTAAAATTCTTTCCTTTACTAAATTGTATTTTCATTGGGCTTTTTATGAAATATTTATACTTCTTACGTTTCATTTATTTATGATAGTATTTGACTAATATTCAGTTTATGATGTTTATTATATTTATTTTATTAATAGTGGAAGAAAGTCTTAATAAAGTAGTTTAAAAGTTAGTCGTCTGACTGAAATGTCTTATTAAACATGAAATCATGTCAAATGTTTTAAATTAGTTCAAAATTTTATATTAATTAAACAAATGATATACCATTAATTTAAATGCTGGCGTTTGTTTGACCACTTCTTTAAAAAAACTGGAAACAAAAAATTCGCAAAACTGTGTTCGCTTGGAAGTCTTTGAAATCTTAATTTTCAAATATTTGCAAGATGAAAAAAAAACCCATTGGAGCTGTTTTCATCGATAAAAGGCATTTGGAGATCCAAAAAATGACCAATGGAATTCAAAAATTCTTTTTGGAGGTTTTGGATTTGATCTTCTTTTTTTAGAAAATAATTTTTTTCAAAAATATGTTTTGAAAAATGTTTTTGGAAGTATTTGTACCAATCATTGTAAAATACTCCTTCCGGTCCACAATAAGTAATTTTTTGACATTTTTTGGTTGTCCAAAATATCTGATTTTTCCAGATTACAAGAATGAATTAATTATGTTTTTCCTACATTGCCCTTGGAGTAAATAGTGTTGGAGTATGTGTTAGGAGTGTTTATGTGAAGATATAGTAAATGTTAATATGATCAATTTCATTGTAATATTATTATAAAAGCATGAATACAATGTCGGTTTACAAAAATAACCTTATAATATTAAGCATAATAACTCATAATAAAAGGACATAACCGAAATTCTAAATATTAGCCTTATAATCCTATTAGTTTTAGGACATAATACTACATGTTAGGAATCCTACATGATATATCTTTAGGAATCCTAGAATCCTATTATTATAACTACTTTCGGACCGTCTAATACAATTAATTATAGAATATATACAAGGCAATTAATTTCAACAAAAAAGTTGTGTTTAATTATACAAATGCCAGCCCACATATTTTATTATTAATAATCAATTGCAACAGTAAAAGACTTGCGTTTATTATGTAAGAGAAAAAAAGAATAAGTGGGCGTTTGGACATAAGAATTGTAAAATTCCAAAATACGGTGAAAAATATTTTCAAGTGAAAAATGGTATTTGAAATTTAGAGTTGTGTTTGGACATGAATATAATTTTGGGTTATTATTGAAGTTTTGTGAGTGATTTGAGTGAAAATTTTGAAAAACAACTTTTTGAAGTTTTTCAAATTTTCGAAAATTTTCAAAATGCATATTCAAGTGAAAATTGAAAATTTTATGAACAAACGCTGATTTCGAAAAAAAGTAAAAAAATTTTGAAAAAAAGAAAAAAAATTCTTATGTCCAAATGGTCTCTAAGTTTTCTATAACTTTTCAAGTAGGACTACAAAATAAGACTTGTGATTGTTTCTGGTATTTCAAAAATAATGTAGTAATAGCTTTTAAATTTTTTTTCCTTTTTTCTTTATTGAGTAACTTGATTCCGACTTCCGAGAGTATTGTACAATATTTTAAATGGTTAGCTTTATTTGGATAGTACACAATCTTTTGAATATTAATATATTAGACTTTAATTTTTTAAGTTTTTATTTAGTTATATGTTTAAAATAAATGTTTAAAATATCTTTTTAGACATTTTTCAATCATGAATATGCTTATTTTCGATTTTACTTTTTTTACATGTTTGCCTCTGCTTACTATATTTTTTATATTATTCTTAAATAAATAATGGGAGATTCGTACAATAGATTTGCATGGAAAAAACTTAAAAAATCTTTGTTCATACAACTTGCTAAAGTACACAACTAACTAACTTTATGATCTTTTTTTAACTTTCTTAAAATTAAGAAAATTTAACAATTAATAAATTTTCGTCTAATCACTCTTCCTTCCTTTTTTTTTTTTTTTGCAATTTTGGGTTAAGTGATCTCCTCTAAATTTACATGGCAAAGAAAAATATATGCTCAATATTAATTCCAAAATTTTGAAGAGGAAAAAAATCGAACTATTTAGGCCCGAAAATGAATAGAAAATGGTAGATGAAAAAAAAGTAGCACTTTATGTCATATATTATGTAAACTTATTTTTATGCCTTTTAAAAGATAAATTATATATTCTTTCAGAAAATAATGCCTTTTGTTGGATGGATCACAATATATAAAGCTTTAGCCACTACGGAGTTGAACCAAAAAATCACAACTCAATACTGATATAATAAAATAGTTTACCAATATAAAATAATTGTTCAAATATAATGCAAATAATGAACAACCACATTGATTATTTTGAGGGGAGAAAATAAGAACACGTATATATAGATACATGAGTGATAATCGATATTTGGATATACTAAACTATTTCATGCACGAGCATTTACGTTTATGGAAGAGACACATGATTGGAGTTTAATTAATCACAGTTGGAGTTAAATCTTGAAATTGAATTATTACCTTATAACTTTTTACTTTTGTATTATTCGTTATTAATATATCTTAATTTTAAAAAATATGACTTTTATGTACCTGGATCATTAAGGCTTAACTAAATTAAAGTGAATCATTCAATCAAAAAAATAATATTAAGTATTGTTGTATTCTTTAAGCGATTTACAACTTCAATTGCATATTTATGTCGTTTTAGAATGTTTATTACTTTTGAAAAGTGTTTGATAACATTTGACACAAGATTTTCGTGCATCGCACGAACGTAAAGACTAGTTAATGTTAAAAGGTAGAATTCTTAATATGTATAAAAACAACGAAAAAATCACTTATTGTGGACCAGTGTCCGGAGGAAGTATTGTTATTTGAGTTGCTTTGGGTTTTAAAAATTGTGACGTAGTTTCTTCAAAGTTTTTTCTCCGGAATTATTCATAAAATTTTATTCGTACTTAATGTTTATATCAAAGCAATATATTTAAGATTTATATTTTGCATGCACATATTTATCACATAATGATAGTTATATTGCTGAAATTCATTGCTTGAATTGATATGTACACGTAATGCGAATAAATAAAGGTAAAGAAACCGCATGTGTTTATTAATTGATGTGAAATTACGTTGAATTAATTGTTGCAATTATGTTATAAATAACACTGCTGACATGGGCGCTGACAAAGATGACACTTCAGAAGGAAACCTCGTGGACATTCAACCTGTGTTGAGGCGAAGTGCACGTGTGAAACAACCCTAAAAAAAGTTAACTGATTTTATCGTGTGAATTAATTATAAATACCTAGGGATAGATCTAAGTGGATGAGGCATTTGTGATTGCAGTTTCTCTGTTCTCATCTCCATTTGTATTCTCTCTTCTCACCCCTTTCTACTTCTTCTATATTGTGGTTGGTAATTTCATTCCAGTTGTTTAGCATCTTCAATGTAAGTTTAGTTTACAAGTTAATGCAGTAAACCCACTATTCCATTGTTATACAATCCTATTTGTTTCATTGGTGCTTTCATTGAGAGGTCTTCAATGGACGACCAAAAATTCAGAACTCTCGAGGATTCCATTAATGGTGTGAAGGATTCATGTTCGAAGGATATTTCTAAAATCCGAACAATGTTACAGGAAGTGGCTGGAAAATTAGCTACGTTGGAACCCCAAACCAAAATTCCAACAATGGACGTGAGGCGGCATCGCCATGACACTGATGCAATTGGAGACTCGGGCCCGGGGCACCAACACTCCGTCACAAACCTGCGCCAGTGGAATTGGGGCGGTTCCGTGGAGAGAATCCTGAGGCGTGGATTTTTCAAGCAGAATGCTATTTTGAATTCTATTGCATTACGGAAAATCACAAATTACCCCAAGCCTCATTTTACCTTGACAGTGAAGCATTGGAGTGGTACCGATGGCTTTTTCGGAACAAACAACTAATAGATTGGGAACATTTTACTTCAAAATTGCTGATTCGTTTCCAAAAACGACATCTCAAATCAGCGGAAGGGCGACTAGCAAAGATTCGACAATTGACCACTGTGTCGGAATACCAAAGCAGGTTTGAGGCTATAGCTAATGAAACAAATGATATAAAGGAATCTCTAATGGTTCGTTTATTTTGTTCTGGACTAAAAGAGGATATTAAAACATCAGTGCTAATTCATGAACCAACAACCATGGATGAGGCCTTACATATGGCTCACGTGCATGAGAAACGGATTCAGTTAGAAAAAGGACCTATTAAACCTGCTTTTGCTAAGACACAACCTTTACTTCCTACGCCCAACCTAGCTACAAACCTTCCCTCAAATTCTTCCAATTCTCTTATACCAATAACTCTCTCTCGCCCAAACTCTGGCAGACCACCTCTTAAAAGACTCACTCATGCTGAAATTCAAAATCGCCGAGAACGCGGGCTTTGTTACTATTGTGATGAGAAATATTCTTCTACTCATAAATGCAAAAACTTACCCCAGCTATTGCTACTTACTGATGGATCTGAAATTGATTCTTCTTTACCAGAATCATTCGTCTCTGATGATATAATAGCAGAGGAATTGCCATGATTAGAAGTCCAGGAACATTCAGCCATATCGTATCATGCTCTTGCTGGTGAGAATTCACCCACAACTCTCTGCTTCACGGGACATGTGAACGGATCTCCAGTTCAAGTGTTGATAGATGGAGGTAGCACTGATAATTTTGTTAAGACAAGGGTAGCTAAATTTTTGCAATTAAAGATAGAGCCAATTCCCCGTTTTTCAGTGGTCGTGGGCAGTGGCCAGCATCTGTGGTGTGAAGGCGTTTCACGCAAGGTTCCATTATCTATTCAGGGATGTGACATTTTTCTTGACTTATATGTGCTTTCTCTTCATGGATCAGATGTGGTCCTTGGGGTCTCTTGGCTATCCACACTAGGTCCAGTGGTCACTGACTATGCCACTCACCTCTTTGAATTTTCTCATCAAGGAACAACTATCAGTTGGAAAGGAAAGGCACCGGCTGATGCTCAACCAGTGCAATTACACAGTATAAGACGGTATGCAGCCACAGATGCTATTTTGTCTTATTTTTGCTTGCAAGTAGTTCCTTCAGAATCTTCACCCACTGATGAGATACCGCCTGATTTAGTAGCTATCCTTGACTCATTTGTTGATATTTTTCAAAAGCCACAAGGACTACCACCTGTCCAACCTCAGGACCACGCTATACATCTATTACCGGGGACTGAGCCGGCAAATGTCAAACCTTATAAGTATCCCTATTTCCAGAAACAAGTCATGGAACAATTGGTTGTCGATATGCTCAAAGAGGGAGTCATCAGGGCAAGCACTAGCCCCTTTTCCTCCCCGGTCCTACTTGTTCGTAAAAAAGACGAAATTTGGAGATTTTGCGTGGACTATAGAGCACTCAATGCAGTAACTGTGAGGGATATATTTCCTATATCAACCATAGATGAACTTTTTGATGAGCTACACGGTACAGTTTATTTTTCTAAACTCGACCTGCTCTCGGGGTACCATCAAATTAGAGTTCGACCTGAGGATGTGGTAAAGACAACATTTAGAACACATGATGGATATTACGAGTTTCTAGTAATGCCATTTGGATTATCAAATGCTTCCTCTACTTTTCAAGCGACTATGAATGAGATGTTTAGACCATATTTGCGTCGCTTCGTATTGGTATTCTTTGATGATATTCTGGTTTATAGTGCCACTTGGACAGACCATATGGATCATTTGCAAGTTGTGTTGTTAATTCTTAGACAACATCAGCTCGTTGCAAAGCGAGCTAAATGTCTCTTTGGCCAAACCTCCATGGAATATTTGGGACATGTGCTTTCAAATCAAGGTCTTAGCGTGGATCCTTGTAAAATAGTTGCTGTCCAGCAGTGGCCGGTACCCAAAAATGTCAAGGATGTGCATAGTTTTCTTGGTCTTACTGGATATTACAGATGATTCATACATCATTATGCAACTATTGCAGGACCTCTTACGGATTTGTTGCGGAAATATTCCTTTGTATGGAGCGAGTCTGCACAAGAAGCTTTCGAGACCTTGAAGGTAAAGTTAAGCTCAACTCCTGTTTTAGCACTTTCAGACTTCTCCCAAGAGTTTCAACTTGAGACAGACGTATCAAGACAGGGTATAAGAGCTGTTCTCTCACAAAAGGGACACCCAGTAGCCTATTTCAACCAGAAATTAAGTCCTCGAATGCAACGGGCTTCCACTTATCATCGAGAGATGTTCGCTATAACTCAATCTGTGGGCAAATGGCGTCAATATCTGTTGGGGCGCAAATTCACAATATACACTGATCAACAATCCTTAAAAAGCTTGACTAATCAAACTATCCAAACCCCTGAACAACAAAAATGGCTCAGTAAATTGATGGGATATGATTTCAAAATTGTTTATCGTCCAGGTAAACAGAATCAAGCAGCTTATGCTTTATCTCGCAACACTGATGCTACCTTACTTACAATCACTACTCAGAGCTACGAGGTTGAACAAACATTGAGATCCCTTAACAAGTCTCATCCAGAGTTGCTTGAGCTCCAAAAAGGACTAGAGAGCCATCCGGAACTACATGTGGGTCATGTGTTCCGTGATGGGTTGCTCTTTTTCAGAGGACGCCTAGTTATTCCTTCTGATTCTCAACTTCGCAATGATTTAATGACTAAGTTTCATTCCACAGCAGTAGGTGGACATGTCGGAGTCGCTCGCACTTACCATCGTTTGGCATCAAATTTCTTTTGGAAGCAAATGCGCAAGGATATTCAAAGCTTTGTGGCAACTTGTCAAACTTGCCAACAAATGAAAGATGTTCACCATCATCCAACAGGTCTTCTGCAACCCTTACCAATACCAGAAATGGCTTTCGAAGACATAGCCATGGATTTCATCACCTGTTTACCTAGTTCTAGAGGGAAGTCCACAATAATGACTGTAGTGGATAGATTGACGAAGTATGGCCATTTTATTCCTTTAACTTCTACTTTTTCTACACGGACAGTAGCTGAGAATTTTGTGGGGGAAATCATTCGATTACATGGACCTCCGAGGAGTATCATCACGGATAGAGACCCAAGGTTCTTGCACTCGTTTTGGCAGGAAATTAACAGATTGCAGGGTACCACCTTGGATATGAGTACCGCTTGTCATCCCCAAACAGACGGATAATATGAGGCTCTAAATAAGTGTGTTAAACAGCATTTACGGTGTTTTGTGGCTGACGCACCTCATAAATGGGTAGCAATGCTACCATGGGCTGAGTATTGGTACAATACTTCCTATCACACATCAGCAGGGATGACCCCTTTCAAGGAGCTTTATGGTAGAGATCCACCAAATGTAGCGTGCTATATTATGGGGAGCAGTTCAAATGACTTGGTAGAGGCTTATCTGGTTGATCGGGATGAAATTATTTCCTTGCTTAAGCAGAATTTGATCAAAGCCCAAAATCGCATGAAAGAGGTTGCTGACAGAAAATGAGTTGGGATCTCCTTCAAACAGGGCAACTGGGTCTTTGTCAAACTCAAACCGTATCGTCAAAATACTGTGCGCCATCAACAACATCCAAAATTGGGCAGATGCTATTTTGGTCCATTTCGTGTTCTCAAACGCGTTGGAGAAGTAGAATACAAGTTGGAACTTCCTGAAGCAGCCCACATTCATCCCGTTTTCCATGTATCTATACTCAGGCACTGCTTAGGCGAACCAGACCAGCAGATTACACCATTGCAGCTCACAGACTTTGAACAACCAGAAATTGCATCAGCACAGAACCTTGCGGACAAGGTTCTTCTACAGGAAGGGAGTATTGTTATAAATAACACTGCTGACATGGACGCTGACAAAGATGACACTTCAGAAGGAAACCTCGTGGACATTCAACCTGTGTTGAGGCGAAGTGCACGTGTGAAACAACCCTCAAAGAAGTTAACTAATTTTATCGTGTGAATTAATTATAAATACCTAGGGATAGATCTAAGTGGAGGAGGCAGTTGTGATTGCAGTTTCTCTGTTCTCATCTCCATTTGTATTCTCTCTTCTCACCCCTTTCTACTTCTTCTATGTTGTTGTTGGTAATTTCATTTCAGTTGTTTAGCATCTTCAATGTAAGTTTAGTTTACAAGTTAATGCAGTAAACCCACTATTCCATTGTTGTAAAATCATATTTGTTTCAAATTACTTAGTGTATCTCATAATCATCAAAGATTTTTCTGTCTTCTTCGAAAATACCAACAGGTGTCACCTTTTCTTTTCTTTTATTTTTTTTAGAAAAACGAGGAGGCAGAAAATTGGAATTTAGTTATACTGTACTCATCAGGGTGTCATTGAATTATCGATTTTTGTATATCTTAAAGGAACCGAGTCTAGATTCCTCTTATCGTAATCACTTTTTGATACATAAAATAAAGTAATCAACCAATCTTAGCTATGTATACGAGTAATGTACGGATAATTACAGTATAAGACGAAAGTATTCGATAATACATGGATAATATTACTATAAAATACACCTGATATATTTAGTTACTTAATTGGTGGTCAATACTCTATTTTTTTGGGTACCTATTAACTTTCTGTTGTTTATATGGTAAACACATCTTCACTAAGAGAATCTGTCCTATACACATTAATTAATGTCATTGCCAATTAGCTTGGAAATCTAAAATTCTACAGTGTCTTCTTAAGGTTTTCATCAGCACGAACATGACAAGTATAAGCTATATCTCTAGCTACAACATCACTAGTTTTCACTTTCTTCATGAACACTCTGTTATTTCATTCAATCCATATTGCATAGATGACCTCTGTGCATAGAAACTTCAATATTTTTGCTTGTTTTGTCTTTCCTCTTGTTCTCTGTTCTATCCAGTTCTGCAGTTCTCCACATGTCATCACTGATGGGCAAGCAATTTGTATCCATGCCATTAGTTTACTCCACACTCTTATGCTAACTTCACATTCAGCAAATAGATGATACTTGCTTTCCTCTGCTTGTTTTCACATTTGACAATTTGTATCTATCTGTATTCCCCAGCTTTGTAGTCTTGTAGCTGTGAGCAATCTGTCTTGAAATTGAAGCCATGTGATAAAGATTGCTTTTGGTCTTGCTGCATTTTGATCACTGCCAACTCCACACTACTAAAAGGTAGGAAGAGAGGGTCGCAATAGCTTTTACCCGATATGAGGGTCGGGATCGATTTCCACAGGGAGCTAGGAATGGAGTTGAGTATCTATCTAGACTAGAGTTGTGTATTTGTTCCTAATGTCACTTTCATACATTTTTGGATTTTCGATTATAAACTAATATTATAAAACTATTAATTGAAACTAGATTATGCTACGAGATAATTACTAAGTTGTATCTAATGGGAGGAAACGCACTAGGGTCGTGACATTACCTAGGTGACTAATTGATGGGTAGATATTACTAAAGTTCGATTGACATAGTTGGGGCTTATGCTATAACCGTTGCACAATTTTACCCACTCTCACACCTCTCGATAGAGAGAGTGATTTTGCCCAATTGACTCTCTCGAGACCAAATGGGTAGGCAAATTAGCTCAAGCAACTAGGGTTCAAGTTGGGTAATTACTCTCTCGAGGTTTAACCCTTTAATTGGGACTATCAATTCTCTTGAGTCCATCCCAATTCCTTGTTGGGTCAATTTTGGAGACTTAGGCTCTCTTTCTCAAGAAGAGCCAAGTCAACTTAGCACAAACCAGTGTTTGCAATCACCAATTCATAGATTAAACCATAAAATTGACCCAAATAACAAACACTCATAGTCAATCTAACAATAGATGGCAACACCCATCAATTACCCACACTAGGGTTGAGCCACAACCCTAGCTAATGGGTTTAGCTACTCATGTTTGAAGAAGAAAATAGAGAAATAGATGAAGAACAAGACATATTAATTAAATGCTAAATGAAAATACAAGAATCTATCGTTAATTCGAAGCTAAGATGCCAAAATGGCTACAGATGAGGTTCCCACGAGCGCAGCTAAGTTCTGGTTATATCTGATGACCTAAAAATGATAAAATATTATTTATATTAGGCTGGAAAAACTGGACAAAAATACCCCTGCAGGGTCAGCGCGGGCTGCATAAAATGGACCGCGGCCGCGCTATGCTCTTGGACTTCAATTCTGGGCTCTCTGACTTGGGCTCCGCGGACTGTGTAGAATGGATCGCGGCCGCGGAGGCAGCTGTCGTGGTCCGCACAACCATGACCGCGGATCGTATTGGCATTTTCCATCTCTTTGAATATCTCTTACGCGGACCGCACAAAAAGGCAGTGCGGCCACAAAACCTTCACCGCGGATCGCGCAATGTGGACTGCGGCTGCGTTGCCTGAAGCCTGGTTTTGCCATCTCTCTGAATCACCTAGTGCGGCCGCATTCGACTTTGTGCGGTCCGCACTAGGCCTGTCTGCCCTCAGTTTACTTTGTCTTTGATACTTGAGCAAGTTTCACTCCTTTTGAGCCGATCTTTAAAATTTAGTCACTTTGTCGATCAAACCTGCAATTAAGCACAACTTATGAGCCTTTTGGGATTATTTTGTAACGATTTATAATCAAAGAATAGGCAAGAAGGAGCATGAAACTCGTTAAAATCCCTACTTATCAACTCCCCAAACTTAAGCCTTTGCTTGTCCTCAAGCAAACAAAATAAGACCCACCCCTTAGGTCATGGAACCTTCACCGGGGACCGCGCAATGTGGACTGCGGCCGCGTTACCTGAAGCCTGGTTTTGCCATCTCTCTGAATCACCTAG